>NC_066241.1:4278065-4916815 GCF_024542735.1 Bombus huntii
TTTAATATTTTATGTACATATTATATTATGTTAAAAGAAACAAAATTTTATTAACAATATCTGAATATCTGTTCTAGTTTTTACATGCGTCTTAGGTAATGAGTACTTTCAATTGTACCGGAATAATGATACCTTATCTAATCCCAACAAGCCACCTTTAAATGTAAATATATAAACATTATGATTTTGTTGATGATACAATTGAGTCATAAAGTTTATATACAAATACTTGTGACTATCCGTACTATACTGAATAATATGGAAAATTAATAAAACGTAAATATCTTATTAATTAGGCAGCTAAATTAATAAGGCTGTTAAGGATTATACAAATTACAAATTATAAAAATGAATAGGCGTAAATATTCCAGGTTTTATATATTGCATTCTATCTAATATAGACATTCAATTGAAGAGCGATTAGGAATAATACTTTAATACCCGGCATGAAAGAAGCTATCTGGCTAAAATCTGGACCTGAAACTAATTGTGTATGAAGATCTAAACCCCCAGTATAGTTTCCACTTTGTATCATCTGTGATATTTGATGTAATCCTTGTAAAGAATTCTGTGACAGCTATAATAAGATGTACACAATAAATATATTTTTCCTTTTTTTTTAAATCGATAGTAGCAAAGTGCAAAGAGATATGCATACCTTATTCTCTCTAAGGCAATCGTATAAAACTTCGAGTTTTCTGGATACATCTGCTATTTTGCGTTTAATTTGCTGAAAAAAAATGAAAAATATTGGTAGTTTTGACTGTAATATAATAAAATATATTATTCTTATAAATACGAAGAATCATCTTACTGGATTCTTGGCGTTTTCAAAGCACTGATTTTTTAATTCATCGAATACTGTTTTTAAGTGCATATGCTGTTCTGGAATCGGTGCTTTTGGCTTTTCCGGTTCCGGTGTTCTGGCAATTGCGACCGGTGGTGTAGGTTCCATTGGTTTGGCATATTGAGCAGCCATATTTGGAATATTCTGACTGATATTGGATTGATTTAGAATATTCTGATGATATTGTTGCGGGTTGAAAGATGCTTGCGTATCCGGATAAAATTTGTCGTGTTGCAATACCTAGAGTAGAAAAAAGAGGTAGAAAATAATGATATTTTATTAGTTAACAGAAACTTTTATTATGATCCTTACATTTGGTTCGGGTTGCGGTTGGGTTCCTCTTAATGGATGTAAAATCGGGTTTTGTGGCTGATAATCTTGTTTTGACTGCAGAAAATGTAATATTATGATATATTTAGAAAGAAATTCCTTCATATACTAACTGCAATAACAAAATGGTACGCATGTATCGTAAAATGTAATATCCCACGACTACAATGTTTGTATAAAGCAGTTGGAAACGTCCTTGTATTTCACACTGTCACATTAGTTAATATAGAGTCACAGGAAATTGTTATTCGCAATTTACTAAATCGAATTTAAGAGATACTTAAGGGGAATAAACATATTTTGCTTAAAAAGAAATAGCAATGATGAAACAGTATAAACAACACTCAATCTTTTTTAGGTGTCTACCTTAATATTCATATTCTTCGAATATATTGCTTTCCACTTCCTGGTACCAGCATGATCCGCAGACATTTCTTTTTTGTTGCATAATGCTAGTACTGGCTATATTATTTAAATGTATGTATACATATATATATGTATATATATATATATAATAAGGATAACGTTATACATAATAACTAATTACTCACTATTTTTCTGGCGCACTTGCATGAAAAAGATACAAAGCTATTTACCTGTATCCTAGAGGGCTTTGCAGCAGGTGGATCATTCCATCCAGCAGGCTGTACCGGTGCTTGATAGATGTTTGAGCGATCCATTGGTGGCTGATTTTCGCTTCCATACATTTGAGTCTGCTGAATTGGTTGCATTCTAATTGGTTCATACATTTGACTTTGAGGTGGATTTTGCAGTGGCGATAATACATTAAGTTGAACTGGCTTAAAAGTTCCAGTTTCTTTAACATTTGATACGAGACTTTGTCCGGAGTATGTGTTCGTCGGCATAGGAACTTCTGGTTGATACATATTTGATGAAGAATAGCCTGATACTGGAGGAATTTGTTGATACGACGATGTTTGTTGAGGAAAACCAGTTTGTCCGTATGTTGAAGTAGATTTAACAGACGGATCTATTATATATTTTGATCTCGCTGGCGGTCCGGCGCTAGGTGGTCGAGATCCGATTCCGCTTGATGCACTTGAAGGAGGTGGTGGTGGAAGTGATTGAGGAACGGATGTTGAAGTGTAAGAATGAGATATTTGATCATATGGCATAGATGGTATAGGTGGCATAGGTTGCATAGATGGTATAGGTGGCATAGGTGGCATAGGTTGCAGAGATGGTACAGGTTGCATTGATTGTACATGTGGTTGAAGCGGAGATATTCCAAACATTTGTTGTTGCTGTTGAGTACTGAATTGATTTGGGGGAGGTGCGAAAGATTGTTTCGTTGGAGCAGCAATGTTTGAATCGAAAAAGAGTCTTGTTGATCCAGTAGACAGTGGATTTTGTACACCTTGTATGCCAGTTACAGATCTTCTGGTTCGATCGTAATAAGCTTGCATTGCTGGTGCTTTTGGCACGACTTTCGATTCTTCAATATAACCTAAAGCTCGCATCAAGCGATCTTTTAACATTACGACTTTTTCATCTTGACTATTTCCCAAATAATTTAGTGCAGAATCGAGATCTCCTTCGGCCGCTAACATGTCAGCATAACGAGACAAAACGTTGGCAATTTTTCCTTCTATTGGTACGTCCCTAATATTTTGCGTTTCTAATGCTTTCTGCATTATAACTACTAGTTCTACTATTTCCTGAATTTCAACATTGGAAGATTCAACCATTTTATTCAAATTACCAGAACAAATATAACAAATTTGAGCTTGTTCTTTGAGTGTTACATCGTCAGATGATGCTAAACGATCTCCAAGCATGTCTATGAAATCAAAGGGACAGAATTGAGTATTATATATCTTAAGTTGTCACAACGCCTGCATTATAATACAATACATACCGCACAAAGCAGATCGTTCTTGTGGATTGGAATGAATAAATATTCCAATCAACACTTCTTTCCAACAATTTATATCAGCATTGTTAACAACATCAGCCCAATTTTCACTAACTAATGAATTGATAAGAGAATTGAGAGCTCCAGAATGTTCTGAAAAGTATCTGTACTGGGTACGTGCTAACAAATCAGGTCCAGCAGCCATTGAAAGAATGACCGCATCTGCGTACCTTTTATTTGCAAAGCACAATGATACAGCAGCTTCTATATTTCCTAAGAGGATTGCTTGAGTTATAAGCCCATCCTCATCTGTAAAATTACGTCATCTAATGTAATGAAAATTTAGGAAACGAAGTTCCTTATATGTAACTATAAAATTACCATCTGACACATTTATTTGAATGTTTTTATTTTTTGCAGCAGTTAATAATGTTTTCTTAGATTCTTGTGCAATAGCATCGAACACCATGCTTCCATCAATAATGTTTCCATTAAGTACCTAAATGAAGAATAGTATCTGTTATGTAATAATACTGTGAAAATTCTTCAAGTAATATAAAATTAAACTTACATTATTCAAGTTACCAACTCCTTCTGTAATACTATTAACATCTTCTTGTGAAACGAATTGATTTAATTTATTATTCATTGTTTCTATGTTATAACCAAGTAAATTCAATATATTCTTTGTCACATTTTCACTAAAATATGCTCCCACACAATTCCATATCTTTTTTCTATATATATCAGTAGTATTATCAACTTTCCCTTTGCAATAATCACTATATTGCTCAGTTTTAAGAACTTCCTCCAACTCATTTGAACGTTGAATTAATTCTGGTTGTGTAACCACTTGTGATATTATCACTCTTTTATTTGAATTTGGAGGTAAATTAGGATCTACAGGTCCATTTTCAAATATTATCAATTTACCACCAAACTAAAAAAAAGTTCATGATTCTTATAATAGAAATTTAAAACTATGATATAAAAAAATGATATGAAAAAATCGATAAATATTACATATTTTAAAAACAGATGCTTACACCAAAGGATGCTCCAAATGGTCTTTTTAACCATTTTGGAGCCTTTGTCAAGGTGACTGCTGGTTCTGTCTGTACAGGAGGTGGTGCATGCGTGAAAGGATCCATTCCAGGGAAAGAATCTACAATTTTGTTAGATGTTTCTGCTGACATTCGTTGTTGTCCTCCCAATAAAGAGTAAACTGCAGCATGCCCATCAAAGCTAGATCCCACAACTAACCCAGGATGTCTTGGACACCATGAGACATCAAAAATCCACTGATTTGTTTGTGCTAATTCACAAATTACTTCACCATTCTGTACGATAAAGAAATATACATATATAAATAAGAAATAAATTATATACATGTATTCGTAAACATACTCCTGTTAGACTTACTGGTGCATCTGAGTTAGGATTCCAACACAATATCCTATTATCTTTGGCACAACTTAAGAGTAAATCGGAATCATGTGGATTCCATGCAATTGATAGGACACCACGTTGGTGATTTTGGAATGTTTTCAAGGGTGATGTTGCAAATCTCAAATCCCATAATTCAATTATAGGAGCCTGATCATCTTCTGATGCCAAGCACAACTGTGTTGCAACATCTGGATGCCACTGAACTACTTTCCATCTTACCTATATGTATATATAAATGTACAAATGATGATATTACGAGTATTACAAAATATAGCGTAAGTAAAATTACCTTTGTATTTGTATCTGTTAAGTTGATAATTGGCTCATTTTTTCTCAAATCCCATATAGTACATCGTTGTGAAAACGTGGAAGCAAGGATATGTTGCACTGTAAGAAAAAGTAAAAATTAAAGATATAAATACATTAGCAGATTAAACATTATGAGATACCTTGCTTGTTCCAAGCAATATGTTGGACATCTTCTAGTGGTTGACTCCTGACTCCAGGAGTCATGGGAGAATTTGTGTTAACAATATCCCATATATAAATTTCATTTTCTGTTGCACCAGTTGCTAACAAATTTGCTTGAAAGGGATTAAAATCAAGTGCTCTAACTGGACCTGTATGTCTGTCCGTTTTACTTATCAAGTAATTATTATCATTAGCTAACATTTTAGCAGCTGAATAAATCTTTATAATGCCATAATCACAGCCTCCGACAATTATACCAGCTGGATTATTACCATATGAACCCCATATTATTTTATGAAATCTAAAATTTTTATAAATTTATGAAGTATTGTCAACTATCTGATATACAAGTGCAAATATAATTTATCTCCAACCTATGGTCACTTGCAACACTGATCTTAAGCTCCAAATCATATCCAGGTTGTTGTAAGTTTAAGGAATATAAGTCCAAGCTGGCAGATGTGTTAAAACTTGCATCAAGTTGTTGGGCTGCAGTTCCTGCAGCCAATAATATAGGATGCTGAGCCGGTGGTGACCATGCTACATTGACAGTCTTGAGTAACTCCTTAATCTTCATCCTTGGGTCCCTAAGAAATAAATTATTTATATTTATTACCTATATATAAATGGTATTTCAGTAAATCTTCTATGTAGAACTAGAAAATAATACACAGCGATATATTGTAGTGCAACATAGATATATATTTACTTAATTGTACTTCGATATGAAATTATTTAAATCTTAAGTAAATAAATTTATATAAAAACACTAATAGAAACATTTAAGAGAAAATTTATTTAAGAAAAATCATATATTTTCTCAAGATTTTACTTTCAGCAAAATCATGTGAATGAGTTATTGATAACATACGCTCTGAATTAATTATACTATTGTAATGCAAATTTTATAAGCATAAATAATAATACTGTAAATGCATTATATTCGATTCGTCGGTTCAGCGCCCTACTACTATTAAATTGCAGCACGTGTACATTAATGTTCTACAGTTAATTTTTAATTTCAGACGGAACAGGGAATATATAATTTATTTAAATAATATTTTCTCACCTTAATATATCAAATTAACAGTAATTAAGTGTATTTTACAGAAATAAATCCCTAACGTCAAACAAGTAGCAATCACCCGTCAACTTCTTCCAACGTGGCGAACCATACGTTCAGAATGGTGCTGACCTCTTTGGTATTCGTGATAAACATACAGTTTGCTCTTTTTCACTTCCATCGAGTATAATAGAGGAGAAATAGACAGACATTTATTCCACGTAGAATATTCTAGATTATGTGTTCTTTCATAATAATCCTAATGTAATTGCAATCTATGATTGTACACAAGTACGAAAAAAATCTAATGAATTCTCATTCTAGATGGAACAGTTCATTCGAGTAGACCGTACGAGATTTCCTTAAATGTATATATTTATCGCATTGACAATTTGAAAAATTTAAGCAAATATCATATATGTATACAATGTATTTAATATTATAATTGTAATTTATTTATTATCATCCCCTTTCATCCTCGTTACTGTCTTCTTAATTGGCATTTAACCTAAGAATTAATAATTAACAAATCTACATACGTAGTTTTATTTGACATTTAGTCTTTTTAAGCTTATTTGTATTTCCCAAATTGTATAAACCATCAATTTATGATCGGAAATATAAAATATATGAAGAGATACATTGTATATGAAATTGAACGTACATATAATTTATATAATACACAATTTTTGCATAAGAAATAAGTAATACATCCAATAGACGTAACTCTGCTTACAGATATAAAATACAAAATCCGTCATTCACATTGTACTTTTCTTTTTTTAAATTATTTTTTTCTTTTAAACGTGTTTAATTGAAGATGTGGGGTTACAAAGTGTTTTGATACAACACTGCGTTATTCATAGCGTCCTAGCTCCTTGGAATTCATTCCAGTCGTCGAATCTGTGGCAGTATGCATGCAATATAAATTTCTGTGCGCTATTTTAATTCAATAGAATCCTAATAGTACCCATTGACAGTGAGATAATTTTTTATTTCATGAAAAAATAGTGTTTATCGTATAGAAATAACGACAGGAATCATCTTCTCGATGTCATATACGTATTTGTGAGGTACATACATATGTACACATGTCTGAAATCATTTCAGCGCATTCCGTGTACTCCACCGCTAAAACTCGTGATGCGTTTTTGATTCGAATTCAGGTAAACTATAAAATTGATTACAAACCTTGAAGACTGTATTTTCTTCTTATTTTCACTTTCATTGTAATTTGCGTAATGATAAAGTAAATGGAACTTTTCTTTATAGAAATTACTTAAATAATAGCACGAACATTTATCGAGACTTTCGTAATGTTCTCCAGTTCAAGGTAGACATCGTAATTACTTTTCACGATGACCCGCGATGAAAAGTATGTTATAACGGAAGTGCGGCTTCAACGATAACAGTTAACTATTCCATAATGAGATAGATGTGTAGTTATTGTCAAAATTAGTTAAGTTTAGCGTTCTCTCAACGAGGATCACGATGTGGCCACGACTGAGAAAGTCTTGTCGCGCGTGGTCGATCATTCTCTCGATTGCTCTTTTGATGGGAATATTCTTCGTTTGGTCATGGAAAAGGCGAGAGGACGAAGATTCTCCTAACGATTACGTTTCACTTCGGTAAGTGATTACGAAAATGAAAATTCGTAATTAAAATTCTTGAAAATATCATTAAAAAGGAACATTATTGTTTCTTTTCGAGAAATAATTGCAATAGAATATTAATCACTGTAGATGAATTTACCAATTTCAATACTGTAATTTCGTTCTGCACCTTCTTTTCATTCCCAGGCTCTTAGACAATCAAAGAGATTACATAGATCGTAAAGGAGTACATGTAGTAGTAGGACATTATATTGGAGATTCTGTGGATCCAATGAAAGCTCCGAATATTACGAAAGGTAAATTACGAAATACGTAATAATTCGCACTTAATAGCAATGAATTCAGTTGTATCTTCTATTTTTCATTAATAGATCTCATTAACAAAAATATGTTTGATCCACGGCCATTTGAGGGAAAGAATGGCAATCCGGTTCTTGTACCGGCGAAAGACTTTTATAAAATGCAGCAGCTTTTTCAAATCAATCGATTTAATTTGATGGCTAGTGATAGAATACCATTGAATCGATCTCTACCAGATGTTAGAAGAAAAGGGTAATGTGTTTATTGGACATTTAGCTTATCTATAACATATCAGCAGTAGGTAATTTACCGATTGCAGGTGCATAACACGATATATGAACGTAGGTAACTTACCGAAAACGTCGATAATTATCGTCTTCCATAACGAAGCTTGGAGTACGTTACTCAGGACTGTATATAGCGTAATTAATAGATCGCCAAGGCATTTGTTAGAAGAAATTATTCTCGTTGATGACAATAGTGACAGAGGTAAACAAATAATATCTTTTATTAATACTCTCTCTCTTTGTACATGCTTTAAAAAACAAATTTCTTGTTTGTTAGATTTTTTGAAGGACGCGTTAGATGAACATGTAAAGAATTTAAAAGTTTCCGCTAAGGTTCTTCGTTCCAGGAAACGTATAGGATTAGTGAATGCGAGGCTTCTAGGTGCCAACAAAGCTAAAGGGGAAGTCCTCACATTCCTTGATGCACATTGCGAATGCACGGTTGGTAGGTAAGCTCTTTTGTTAATATTTTTATGATAAATACAGCATTACATACACGATAAAACGATATATTTTTTATTACGACGTTTACATCAATATGTTTTAGGATGGTTGGAACCCTTACTTGAAGCGGTTGCTAAGAATAGAACTAGGGTAGTATCACCTGTTATCGATATAATAAATGACGATACTTTCAGTTATACACGGTGAGATATAATTATGTTCACCATCTTTTGACAATTAAATAAATAACAATACAATATCGCAGGTCTTTCGAGTTACACTGGGGTGCATTTAACTGGGATTTGCATTTTCGCTGGCTAACGTTAAACGGTCGATTGTTGAAAGAGAGGCGTGAAAATATCGTCGAACCGTTCAGAACACCCGCCATGGCTGGAGGATTGTTCTCTATGAATCGAAATTACTTTTTTGAACTAGGGAGTTACGACGATCAAATGAAAATTTGGGGCGGTGAAAATTTGGAATTATCTTTTCGAGTATGGCAATGCGGCGGTAGCATCGAGATCGCTCCCTGCTCTCACGTGGGGCATCTCTTTCGAAAATCCTCACCGTATACGTTCCCAGGCGGTGTCGGGGAGATTCTATATGGGAATCTCGCTAGAGTAGCCTTGGTTTGGATGGACGAATGGGCAGAATTTTATTTTAAATTTAATACAGGTAATTAAACTTTCTTTAAAAGATTGTTTCACAAATGAATTAAGCGCTCACTGTACGTCTCCTTTCAGAGGCAGCTAGATTAAGAGACAAACAACCAGTTCGAGGTAGATTGGAATTACGTAAGAGGCTACAATGTAAGAACTTCGAGTGGTATTTGAATAATATATGGCCAGAACACTTCTTTCCGAAAGACGACCGTTTCTTTGGACGGGTAGATCTAAATTTAAAATTATTATTAAATAAAAAGCTTAAACGTTAAATCATCGTAATAACTATTCATGTATTTTGATTACGATATATTTCAGATTCTGCATATTTCATCGAACAAATGCATTATGCGACCAACCGCGAAAGGGACGTATTCTCAACCCTCGGGATATGCAGTCCTTGAAACGTGCCTTCCACGACCAATACTTAGTCAAATGTTTGTGATGACGACGGATGGAATTATAATGACCGATGAGAGCGTCTGCTTGGATGCACCCGACCATGACACCCAGCACAAGACACCAAAGGTTAAGATAATGGCGTGTAGCGGTCACGATAGACAAAAATGGCGATATGACGAACAAGTGTGTTTCGAATTTTTACCTGTATTCGTTTATAAGCTTTGGATAAATTCTGAATTTTTATTTTGTCCTTTTTAGTCGAAGACTTTCGTGCACGTATCTTCCGGAATGTGTTTGCAATCAAAGAACGACGAGGGTCCTGTGATAGCAGCTTGTACAAAAAACATCGATCAGAAATGGTTATTGGAATCAATTCCTTGGAAATAATAACATCGGTATTTTCTTATATCGAACGCTATCTCAAAACACGATACATTCGTACAAATTATTTCTAATGGAAATTTAATTTACGAATTTTTACTTTCATATACTTGCGGCTATTTCTACAGGAAATATTTGTAAATAAATGTATGGCTGGCTCTTTTATAAAAGTTGTCAATATTTATAAAAAGGAACTATTCGATGCATTCGATTTATGAACTTTGGCGTCATCTTGATTAAACGTGTGTCGCACACGTTTTTGCCAGGCTAATATAGAAGTTTCTCAAGTAGGTAATACGTCATTGTCAATTCCGGAGAAGATGCTGTCCGTAGTAGGTGATTCATCGAACCACTAAGGCTACACGCGACGAATCATCTTTATCGTCGATCTTATCAAGGTTGCGTTGTTCTCGAGATTACGCGAATTTTGCATTTACGGTATCAAATGTATCTAGACGGAAAGTACCTATTTACATGGATAAGTGGTCCCACAAATATCGCAAATTTATCAAATTTCATTTTATCCCTATCTATATCGTGGCTATTTATTTTTTTTTTTTACCAAAAAAGTTCTCTACGAAAGCGACGAACGTCGAGTGGAATAGGTTTTTTAGAGAGGCGTTTTAAGCGTCGTTTCGAGTAGAACAATCAGAATTCGTACCAATAGTCTGGTTGGCATAGTTTACCGATATGTGGGTCAAAGTCATGTCCTCGGCGAGGCCAAGAAGCCACTTAGCTCGAAGCGGCCTAGTCTCCCTGTTCGTTACGATCACCTCCAGGCCAAGTTTGGTCGAGATGAGCGAGTCTTTATTTATGGATCGGTATCGTTAAGCGCGTTAATCCGTACGAGTCTTTTCTTTGAATTCGTCAATTCGCATTCATAGACACGGAATCGTGCGATTCGATTATCTTTCGGTGGAAGCAACGATTCTCCGACGTCCATCGAAATTTTACATAGTCTTTATCTTTATATTTTTACAACTATTATATTCCCGATAAAAAAGAAACTTTACATTACGTGTATATCAACGAATAAACGATAAAAATAGAAAGGAGATCTGGAAGAATCGGCGAACGAAGAATAGAAAAGTCAAGACGAAGATTCAGATGCGTTGACCACACGATCGCGACCATCTTCGGAAAAACTTGAACTTTCGACTCGTCAGATCTACGCATCTACCGTTGCTTTGCAAATGCTCGGATTTTTCTCGCGTTAGAAGGAAACAGGAATTATTAGATAATTCCGTTGCATCGAGAAAGGCAAGTTGATTCGTCTTTGCAGTCTTAACTTTCTTTTAATCGCGTCTCATAATCACGGAGAAGCTCGCGAAATTGTAGGGACGCAAAAATAGGGAGTTTAATGAAAGGTTCGCAGAGGTATACGTATAGGCGGCAGAAACGCCGTGAGAGAGCGGAGAAAGTAAACGCAAGTACGACGAGAGTTTCTTTAAAATAAATTTCCACCTGTAACTTCGTTTCTCTCTCTTTCTCTGTATGTGTACATCCATATATATATTTTTTCAAATCGAATATTACATATAAACATATATACAGTTCACCACTATGTTCTACAGGACGCGCGACTACGGGGGCTAAAACAGACAGTGTGTGTGTGTTCTTTTTAACTTAAGTATAAAGTAGGAGCACTTAAGAAGGAAAATCGTTCGTAAGAAAAGAGCGGTAATATCTTTCGTTTTCGCGACGAGATCATCCACACTAGCGAACGTGTACGAACGTCCGTTCAACTTTACGATTGCAATCAAATTTACAATTGAAACGAAAGGTGAAGGGACGCGACACATATGGAGGCAGAGGATTCGTTGATCTCGTGGTGACAGTGATCCCTGCGATTCGATCGGCGTTGGGTCGCCCTATTGAAATTTGACTATGTGAAAAAAAAAAAAAAAAAAAAAAACGAAGGAAAAAGGAAAATAAGAGACAAAACTGAGCGTGGATGGACAACACCTGCGCAAACTTACGAGCTAGCGGTTCTAAAAGGTAACGAGCGCTTGATAGCTTGGTCGGCTGGCGGCGCGGCGCCTGTTTCTGGCTAAACGGTAAATACGTATAACTCGGTAACCTCGGTGAAATCACAATCGTCGTGCGATTTACACACACACGCACGCACATATATATTATATTTATATCCATTTTGCATATACAACTCTATGTTTATATATATATATATATCTATTTGATACATATATACGTATATATATCAATATCATTAAAACGGTACTCTTTCACGATCCGCCTGGTACACGTTGCGCGGGGCTGACTATGTTTAGTTGCGATGAGTAGGACGACGCGCGAGAACTATCACCCCCGTCGTTTCAAGCAAACTCGATTTCGATGCATTTCGCGCACCATTCTCCCTCGAGTCGATGCTCGACAGACGAACGCGTTTGGGTGAGATCGTTCGTTGAAATTGCACGCAGATCGTTCGCGGGATTAGCTGCTTCTAGCGATTCGCCCATCGACGAGTTCGTCTCGGTTCGTCGCCGGAACGATAACGCTCGTATTTAGATCTCGCGGAACTCGCCGACGCGCGATGAACTAATACCTTTGCGACGACTTCGACTAACTAAATTGAGCCTCGTTTCAAATTCTAGCAGCTATATAGGTACATGTATTTTATTATATTATAATTCGCTAATACGATTCGTATCGCTAAAATATCGCGCGTTCTTACTAATCTATATACAATGATTGGAAAACAGGAGCCGGGGAATCCGTTTAATCGCGTCTCGAAATCGAAAGGTAAGAGCGAGCATTTCCAACACCACGATGGAATCGCAATTTCTAGCAGGGTTTGCAAAGCGTCGGATCTTTTTCGTACCACGTTTTTCCCTGTCCTCGTAACAACAGGCTGTCGTAATTCGAATCGTGCTAACCTGTCCAGTGAAATCACGCGTGCAAACTGGAACGAGATGAGATCGAAAAAACCGGCGCTCGGACGTGAGAACATGCCGCGATTTTGTGGATAGACTCGTCTCCGAGAAATTTCGCGGCCTCTTTTTTTTTTTTTCAGGCAACTGGTCGACGGATCGCCTAGCGTGAAAACTAGCGACCACTCCAAACGGAGATTCGCGTATTTTTCTGGAAAGTGGTGGCTTCGCTTCGCTATTACGTTGAACGATTTAGAACGAGAAGAGAAGAATCGCGGTGTTAGCTTTATTCGAGTATACGCTCGCGTACGAGTTGATTTCTGAAAACGAAACGAAGACAGAAGGGAGAGGAGACATTCGAGGAGTAGCACGTGCAACGGGATCGGGGTTCGGGGATCGGGGATCGACGAGTTAAACCGACTGCGGAATTTCGGTCGAAATACGTCGGATCGGTGACTGTGGGAGGTGGCGAGGAAATCGATTTCCAAGGCTCGTGGGTTTCGATCGATCTTTCTTTCTCCTCGTTCGGACGTTCGTCCACCGTTCTCTTCGTCTGGATCCGCGAGGACTCGTCGATTCGTTCGTTCCTTCTCTCGGCTGTATCTCTCTGTTAACGTTTCATGGATGTCGAGACTCTCTCGCTTCGATGTGACTCTTTTATTGCGTTTCACTTTCGCGATGAGCTTGCCCGTCCGATCGGGGCGTGGCAAAAGTGTAACGCAACAGAGGTCCGAGGCCATCGTCGGTCGGGATCGTATGCGTGAGGCAAGAAAAACAGGGCCTGCCATCCTCTCTCGAGGCTTCGTTCGCGTAGCGCCGCGGAGGAGAGAGATATCTATACCGTAGAAGCTTAGTCACACCTCGGGCCACGTCCTCGTAACGCGTTGCATCGATCTCCTTACGAAATCGGTTCGCTCTTAAAATGGATTTTGTGAACACACACGTCGTTGCATGCCGCGCGCGGATCCTCCGATTCCAGATGCGCATGCTGATGCATTGACGAAAGGAACTCCACCGCCTCTTTCTCTCTCTCTCTTTCTCTCTCTCTCTCTCTCTCTCCATTTCCCGACTTCCAGACAAACTCCTGTCGACCGTTTCGTAGCTTCGCATCGTGAAATAAATTTCAATGTTTCAACTCTGTCGCCAATCTTCCGGTTATTGGTATTCAACATTCAGTAGAATTCTAGTTGCAAAGTTTCCTACCAAAGTTGCGTCGAGCAAAAGCGACGTTAGTTTTTCCGTCGTTTACGATTCCAGGGACGATTTTATCGCGTTTGTTTGTTGCAATGCGTTGCATTTGCCAGTCGATGACGATTTTTATCGGCTAGATATCAAGGTCGCGGTTGTTCGAGGTTCGCGTTTCATTTAGTCGGCGGCTCCTGTAATTTAGAAGATCGCCGACATTTCAAATTAGAAAGCGCAAATAGTTTCTCACGCGTCACCACTCGAATCCTCCGCGCCACCGTTTCTTCGGATTCCTTGGGAAAGAATACGCCCAGGCCTCTCCTCGTCGCGCTTTTCGCTTAATCGCTCGTCGATCGTATTTACCAAGGTCAAGATGATCTCCTGACCGCGTGGTTCGCCATATCGTGCACCTCTGCACCTGCGCTACTTACAGTGAATGTCGGTACATGGTAGAAAGTACCGATAAATTGCCACCTAGTACCGTGCCGGCAGCCGATTCCATCGCTTCCAACCTCCCTCTCGCTTTTCCACTCGCTTCCCTCTACTCTCGTGCGCTTTAATTTCCCTAATTTCCATGTTTCCGAAGCGAAATTCCTTCCTCGCTAATCTTCTCGCGGAATTTTTCGTTTCGCTAGCGTTTCGATCTTTGGTACCGTGATTCCACGTTTCTCGCACCGAGTTTCCTCTCTTGCCAATCACCCAGTCGTTGCTCAATGATCCACCGCGTCGTAAATACGAAACCCGGCCAATTTCATTCAATCCGTGCAAGATGAGTGCAAAAAACGTCCAACTTTCCACCAGCCGGATTTCTAGCGGATTACGAGTCGCCCACGTAACCATCCGGTGCCAATTTTAGAAGCGTTCGTACGGTACTCCGTTGGCCGGCTGTTCGATCTAGATCGAGCGTAATTAATCGAAGCGGGTCCCGCTTACTCCCAAGGTCGAAACGCCACCCGTACACTCGCGTCGATTAGAAAGTTCAGATGAATTCGTAACCACGAACGGAAAGCGATCGGATCGTTTCGCCCCGGGTACGGTTACCAGCGATCATCCGCAGGAAACCAGGGGCACGTAGGATCGTGTGGGATCCGGCCGATGGCGCCTTTACCAGCTTCATCGAGTCGTTCTGGTAATGGTCGGCTACAGGAAGCTGCTTTTCCTGCGTGTTTTCCCACGTATTCGGTGTTATTTATCTTCGATATAAGATTCATCCTAAAGTGCGCCGTTAATTTCTCCGTCTTTGCATAATCCTTTGATCCGTTTCATCTTTGCATGATCGTTTCATCGGTTTAAACTTTGCGTAATTTCTGCTCGTTCAACTTTTCTAATTCGATAAATGAAAGTCGACGATACGGACGGCTATAACGATCCGCGGACAACTCGAATGCCAAGACATGCCCGTTCTTTCGATGATTTCTTGCTTTATGAAAACCGTTCCACGCTCTGACGTCGCGTCTCCAACTTCCTCGATGACGAACTCAACGAAGAACTTAACGACTCGTGTCGCGGGCATCGAGTTTCTCGTTCTTTCCGGCCGAGGACGATCGACGACCGCACGGATCCGCCCATCGATTTCTATTTCATAGTCGGTCGTCGGTGATCGACACCGCGGATTAGGATCGAGGCGATGGAGTGGTTAAAATTCACTTTCTAGGTCGTAAAATCGCGAAGCGTCGTTTTCAGCCATTCGGTATTTCCCCCGTGGTGCTTGGTATTGTTCGACGATTTCGTCTCCTGGCTGTTCCTGGCAACAGTCGCTGGAAATTATCTAGCTTTGCCCTTCGAATCGAGCAGCAAATATTCTAACGAGTAGCTACGCGATTCCGCTAACTTGCTAATTTTGAAAACGGAATTTTGGACGAGAAAAGAGGACGAATACGACGAGAATTGAGTTACAGTTTGTCAGCCCTCGCGCGTTTATACACGTTCCGTGTAAATTAATCTTCAAAGTACAGAAGGTTATTGTACTTTATAGAATTATATAAAATTTTGTCTTCGATCGACGATAGTATAGTTCCTTCCATAACACTGCCTTGTCGATTAATTTAAGAACGGAATTGCACGTATTTTATTAGTCCACCTTGCCCTACTGGAACGTAATAATCTGACGTCTAATGGTACTAAGATACTACTTAAAGTCGAGTTTTATCGTCCGCCTCGGCTAATTGTAAGTCTCTGCGCATCAAATACTTCGGAAAACATTTCAGGCACGTTCTGTAAGGCACCTCTTCGTTTGATCAACGTCTGAACACGATGAATTCTAGTTACCAAGAGTTAGAATTACACGAGAATGTAAAATTAGCGAAACAAGTCCGTTGCGTAAAAGTAATTCGTCAACGGTAAGATCGATACTTTGTCCTCGGGTAAACGGGCCGCTATTCACGAGCGATGGGTTCGGTCGTCCACCGAACGGATGGCGACGTATCGACGAAACTTGGAATCCCAAGGAACCGTATCGATTCGGAGATACTTCGATGTCTAATTAATCGTACCCGATGAGGAATCGTCGGACGTACGATCGGATTCCCCGACTCAGGTGTTATTTCCAGGGGACAATGGCGGGGAATTAACTTCTCGTTGCTCCTCTTGCACGCTCTCGGGTCTGCTGGCGGTGCTGCTCGACCTCGAGCTCAGGTTATCCCTGTCGCTGAAGTAGGAAGAATCGCCTCTCTTCTCTTCCAGCTGAAGTTGTTGTTTGTCGTTCCTGAAATCGTCTCCTCCATGACCCAGCAGACCAGGGAAGTACGGTATTCCTTGTCTCTGCGAGGTGATCTTGCCCATGAAACTGCGAATCTCTTCGAAGTAAGACTCGTCCGCTCTCGGCAATTGTCCGTGGTACCTCGATCTAACTTCGTCCAGTATCGTTGGGCCATCGGCGTCGTGTTTCTTCAAGTGTCTGTCCAGGTTGGTCTGCTGTCCGAAACATCGTTCGCACAGCGGACATTTGAACGGCTTTTCCTTGTTGTGGATATTCCTGACGTGACGTTGAAGGTTGCTGGAGATGCTGAAGCTTCTCTCGCAGTACTTGCACTTGTACGGCTGCTCGCCGGTGTGCGTCCTCAGGTGCCGCGTCAGGTTCGCCGATCTCGGGAACACTTTACCGCAGAATTTGCACGAGTATCTGTCCTTCGGCTTTAGACCGGCTTGAACGCTGATGGAGTAAGGTGGAAGATTGGAAGCTTGTTGTTGCTGCTGCTGTTGCTGCTGCTGCTGTTGACTCGAGTGACTTTGTTGCTGTGGCTGATGTTGCTGGCCACTCGAGGGACTCGGAACTCTCGCGGCAGCCTGAGAGGAAGAGGACGACGTGGAGGAAGTGGTGGAAGAGAATCTGTTCGGTGGCAATGGTACCATGGTCGGTAACGCTCGCACTTGGATTTTAGGCAGATCTGGTACCGACGAACTGTGATGGTGCGACCGGTACATGGCTTCGAGGACCAACGGATGAACGGCATGATGCTGAGGAAACAGAACCGTATGATAGGGAAGACTTCCGCCGAGACTATTTTGATTCAGAACCTCTATCTCGTTCTGATTCTCGTCCGTGAGTCTTTCCTTCTTGTGATCGACGCGAAGATCCAACGGTTCGCAGTCGAGATCCTCCTGATGATGAGATTGAGGTGGTCTAGCCGCCGGACTCATATGCGGCTGTTGCCGGTGTTGCTGTTGATTCGTGGGACTCGACAGGCCACGACCGTGGCCGTGGCTCAAATCGTATGGCAATTCTTCAACGTCCGGCACGCGAACGCTCAACGGATAGATGCTGGCTTGCTTCGGGCTGATGTGGCCCGGCATTTTTCTCGGACTCGAGTCTTTCTCCCGCATGGCTGGAGGGTACTTCGGGTCGTGCAACAACGTTGGGGGCAGGGGAATGTTACCGAGATATCCGCTCATCACACCGCTTCTGTCACCCTCGGCTTTGCTCCTGCTCGTCGCTCGGAATGATCTGAAACGACCGACAAATTCTTTACAGTCACTGAAAATAAATTCGATCGAAAATCGAACGTTTACATTGCAATTTAATTTTCAATCTTCATTGTTGTTTCGTTGCTGCAACAACGAGCAAATTTACAATGAAAGAATGCAAGTATCGTACCAGACACGTCTCGTTCGGATCACCGACAAAAACTGATACGATTTACCGAAAGGTTTTCGTTTCTGCCAGGTACACGAACTTATCCTATACGTCAAAACGAGACCTACCTAAGTAACCTACGAAACTGAACGCGATACATCAAAGCGTCAACCATATCGTGATGAATGTTCTTTCAGCCGGAGGCGATGATAGCGACACGTTTTTCGGAGCCGTAGAAATTAATCTTCCGATCGTTCGAATTGCTCGCGTTTTCGTGTATTGACGTCACGCTGAACGATATCGAGATACTTTGGTAACGAACGCGCGTCGAACGTACATCACCAACGATTTCTACCATGAAAGATTGCGAGGAACAAGCTACGAGGATGTATACGAAGTTCTTAAGTATGCGATCTCCGTGTAACGGAACTCTAGTAGAACGTACAACGATCTAGCTTTAAAACGAGACACGTGATGCGAGAGATTCATAGCCAGTGACATAATCGACGTGTTAACCGTTGGTTCAAACTTCTTTTTACAGCACGTGCTATCTATCTTAATCAACGGACATCGTATTCTCTTGATTTTGATTTCGATCTTACGAAACCGATCTCCGGGCAGATCCGTCTGCGCATAACGTACACGCGTAATGTAAAATCGCTCGAGCGAATCAACAAGAAAAAGCTGTTTTATTTCTTAAATTACGATTTTATAATCCAACTGCGTTTAAAGGAATTGGGGTGCAGCGGATAAACACACTGCTCGTGCAACAGAGATCGCAAGAAAGTTATACGATACATGCTGCAACGAAGACAGGTTGTCGCGTTAATGTTTCCTTATCTGGCATCGAAATCACCGCGCGTAAATCGTTACTTATGCGCGCGTTAAAGTCTTCGCTGGGCATATCATTTTGTACGAAATTCGCCCGTTTCGTTTTCCACCGTCGTTCGCTCTGCCGAAGGTTAATCGAATTCTTCGATCGATCTTCGACGAAGGAAGTTCTCGCTAATTCGAGAAATCGAAGAATCCTTTCACAGCCGGTGTCGTTTCACGCGAGTCGATCCAGTTACCGAAGAAGCTAATCTTCAGCTGGTTGTCCAGTTCCAACGAAAGAGAAATCCGCCGGTGACAGGGTTGGTGACGGGCGAGGGGGGAAGGGGGACGAGGCGGAGGAGCGAAGGGGACCGAGGGAAAAGGAGGAGTCGGCGACGGTGCAAGAACCCCGTTCCGGCGTAAAAGGAGCAGGAGCAAAAAGCTCGCGACCGACAATAGTGAAAAGCGTTAATTACGAGTATAGAGAACGCGACGAGAACTGTTAGGTGTTCGGTTGGAATCGAAAGTGTACCGAACGGTTCGGAAACAGCGATCCCTCCCGGACGATGTTCGATGATCCAGAACGACCGAACGGTTTCGTTCGCGAGTCGTTAACCCATCGTTGCGTGCAAAAACCGAGATAAATTCCTCACCGGGAAAACGGTTCTCTCGAGCTTCTTTAATGACACTCCTAGCCTTTATTACCGGAATTATCGATGGACAGCGAGAAAGCCGCTAATTCTGAATTCCAACGATAAGAGATAGTAACTGGACCGTTCCCGTTGCTTTCCTCGCGTTCTCCGCGAATCGTATTCGTTGCGAAGAGAACCGATAGGCATAGAGACGCGTCATCCGTCTAGATGTCGTTGATTAAGTTCGATTTACATATCGTACTTTCCCTTGTTCCCATCCGAGTCAGCCAGCCGGAGAAACTCGCGTGTGCTAATCAGATTTTTCACGGGATACAACGTCGACGACGACGACGACGACGACGACGACGTAACGCGTCCAACGGCAGATAACACGATCTTAAAGGCGCCTTTTACGAACAGAATCTCTGTCTGTCGTTAATTCGAACGTTTGGTAGTTGGTGGATGTTGGTTTAACGAGCCCGCTGCCGCTTAATCGACCGTGAGGCTTTCGACGAGAGCGCGCGCTCCTTCTCCCTTCACAGATTTCCGGTAACTTAATCGCGAGCGGAGCGTACTTCTCGGAATTTCGTTTCCCTCGAGCAAGCCCGAGGCACCGCTTTATCTCCCGAAAGGTGGAGTTTCTCCGAGCGACTTCGTGAGTAATGTCCACGGGAAACGGTAGCTGGTTCCGTGGAACGGCAGTCGAAACAAGAAGAAGAAAAGGCGGGGCACACGATCCTTAAAGACTGACATCTGTTACGTGAATCAAGCTCGACTGACGTTACCAGAGATCGGTCGAGATCCACATGCCGCCGGCCACGATCCAGTTTTCGGTTTCTAGAAAGTCGGGATGAGTCGGGCGTGGTTTGTCTCTCTTTCCCTCGTCGTTTCTTTCTCGTTCACCCTCTGCCTCTCGCTCGTTGTCGTCCTTGCCGGTATGATTTCTCTCCCGACATTCACCTACGTGTACCATAAGTGCGCCTCCAGGGCCGCATGCGGTCCACGTACATATTGCACAATGCGTTGTTTTTCGAGCGGTGTTATGCTTTGGCAACATCTTTTAACGCAGCGTTTCCACTCGACCAATTCCCTCCCGTTTTTATCAATTTTACGTATTTACGAATCTCCAGTTTCACGACACTCGACATTTTCTCTATCCTTCAAATTTCTACGATCCGAGAATACTAATTTCTACATCGTTTATTCGCGTTTACCTATACGTTGTTCCACTCTATATCTTAGTATCTTGATATTTCAGGATGCATCGATATCTTTCAACGCAACTATCGTGAGATTTTCTTATTTAATTATATCGTGTTTCGAATAAATAAAAATAACCCACGCGTTGCGAGCCAAGATCATTAATTCAACTCGCATGGGTTCCCTGCTTGCGCATGTATCTGAAAATCTTCGAGCGTTAAATGCGTCCCTGCGGCGTGGTAAACACCGTTCGTGTAACGCGTATAACCGTTCGCCACTTGTTACCCGAACGGACCACGTCCCTGGCCGGATTGTCAGGCGCAGGGAAGATTTCAATCGGTCGTTTCTTTTCGCGTGACGCAACTTTTCTGTTTTTTGATCGGCGAGAAAAACAACGAGACAGTGGAACAGAGAAAAGAAAAAGAAAGAAGAAAGGTGTTTCAGATATTCAAATACCTTTGCTACCATTTTTACAGTTCGTTACAATTTTTCTTTGTGCGACCAACCTGTCCAACGCAATGAACTCCTATGTTAATTCAATATCTTGTTCATTGTTACGTGTTACGGTAGCAACAAATTGCTCTTCTGTTCTACCTTTACGAAACGTGTCTTTTTTCGAACCTACGATTCACCACATAAACGTAATATAACAAAAGATCGTTTAATCGTTCAAGCACGAAGAACGTAATCTGATACATTTTCAACGAATAAAAAATAACGCTGAGATTTTTGCATCTGGATTTTAAATTAATAAACGCTCGACATCTTGACGCTGGACAGGTTAATTCGCGCGGATGGTGCTTATTTGGCAAATTATCGACCAGGCTATATTACTCAATGGTTTAAAAATCTTGCAGAATTTCGTTTCAAGATCGTGCTCATTGCGAGAAAGGTTCGTTCTCGCTACGGATTTCGGACGATCTTGATCCGCAAGCTGTCCCCTGTCCAAGCACTGTCCGAGTCGAGCGACATGGCGAAAAACAAGATGCAGGAGACGATGCGGTCGAATAAGAAGAAGCAAAGAAGAAGAAAGAAAGACGCGTCGATTCGTGTCTTTCCTTGTTGCACGGGGTCTCTGTATGAGGTACGATCGCTCCTGCCGATAACGGGGCCAAGAGGTGCCGGCATTTAATTACGACGCGGGCCCCTTTAACCACCGCCTTGTCGGAGATAAAATACGAGACGCACCACTAAATTCATACGGGCCGCGACACCGAAATATTGCTCTACGTGTGCGACAGGAGACCGCGTGTAATTTTCGGTTGGCCGTTGCCTCTTTTGCTATAAGTGTAAAATTGCTTCGATAGCCGGTGTCGCGGCTGTAACATTGTAATCGGCCGATCGGCACGCGTCAAATTTGCGTACCGTCGCTCTCGACCGATCGATAACGACGATAAAACAAATGGCAGCGACGCGTTACGGGAATATCTTGGTCCGAACCCTTCGTCAACTTCCAAGGATTTATCGGGTAATTGGAGTTCGTCGGAAGATGGCCACAGAGCAAGTACAAAATTGTGAATCCCCCCTTAACTACCCATGTGAAATTCGAACCGTATTCTTTGAGTCGAGTGGAACTTTGGTCATTGGTCGTGTATCCGCAAGGGTAAGTGGAAGTAAAAGTATCACAGACACCAGTACTATAGGCGAATTCGAGGGAAGGTGGACAATAAGCGATCGCGAAACAGCGAGGAGGCAGTGAAAGGTGGTAAAACGATACAGAACAGCGAACGAGTGGCGTTCAGTTTCTGCGCCGCTTAATCGTTTTCAATGTTACTTTCATTCGGCCTGACAAGCGACACCGTTCATTATTCATCGAGCTTCGCGTTTCGTGCTTGCACCGGCTACTCTGACTGAATTAATTTGTCGACAACATTTCGTCCGGTTGCGTACGCGTACGTTGCGCGCGTGCAGCGCCGATAAATCCGACGATTATTATTTATGATTTCGCCTCCGCGGTATAAAAGCTTCGAGTCCGTTTCCTATGTCGGCTTGATCGCGCCCACGCGGTGTTTGGTAGTTAGCAACCTTGCAGCTTGTTCGCGCGTACGGCTACATTTCCGCGGAACAAGTGAAACGAAGGGAAAGGAGAACGACGAAAGGGAAAAAGCGAAGCAAGTTGCATTACGTCTCGGTTGCGAGACACGTATCGAAATGTCCTCGAGAATATCGAGTTTCTCTGAAATACTTGTTGCATAGCCTTGAGTTCGTCCACAGATCTTAAATCAACGAACGAAAGGTGGTTAGGTTAAATGGTTGCAACTAATTTACTAGTAAATTGGTTCGCGTCGAGAAAGTACTCCCCGCAGTAGAAACTGTCCGTTCCTGATTAGACGTGTCTGGGCTTTTTCTACTTGCACCGCGCTCGCGCCGCGTGCCACGCTAACGCGGTTCTGTTATTTTCATTTTACCGCTAGGTGTCTGCGTACTATACACAGAATAAATAAAATTCTAGCCAGAAAACGCACGTTGTCTACGTAATTTTGAAATGGACAACACGCAACCAGCGATATATTAATTGTGCTCGACATTACGAAACGCTTAAACTGGAGCTTAAAATAAGCAGGTCTCGGAGCTCCGGTAGGAATCCGGATGGAATTTTTACAGCTGGAAAAACGACAAAAGGAGAAGTGATTCGTCTTTTTTTTTTATTGTTTCGCTTCTATGGAAACACTGCCATAACGCGTCTCGCTAACCTTATCGGTTAACCGAGTCGATCATTCTATTCGGATTGCGATGAATGGGTTAAAGAAATCTCTTGTTTGGTTTCCGGTACTTCTACAGACGGTCTGACCCTAATAGGTATTCAGCCATTAGGATCGAGCAAAGACAATGCCGTCAGAGATGACTGCAATCTCGCTTCCAAGGGAACGACGTATCATCCACATTCCTCTCTGTCTCGCTAGAAACCTCATTGAATAACAGTCTTACGTTGTTGAATTTCAGACACTTTCGAATCTGCATTTCGATCCGTGTGCTCGTTAAAGTAATGCGCTCGATTCGAACTAAATTCCAACGGAATTCGATAGAAAGTAAGAATCAAAAACGTACCCGATGCATAGTAAAAACATTTAGGTAGATCGGAGGCAATATCATCGCGAAGAACAACGAACGAAACCCGCGTAATTTTTCCTGGTTCGCGTTCGGTTTAATTTGTCCAGCAGTTACGGAGCGAGTTAACAGCGATTCGTTCGAGTGAAACTAAACCGTGGTACAAGGTAGCTGCAGGTGCTCTCCTAACTAGGAAACTTCAACGATGATGTGTACAAATTCGAGAGCGTTCTCGACGTGTTCAATAACAAGAACAAGGATTTGCTGCTTGGAACATACGTAATTGCAATCGATAGACGGACGATCCTTCGTCGATGATTTTCCACGTAGTAATTCGCGGTCTTTCTCAAGCCACACGGACATATTTCGGAGTCCTCGGTATGAGATAACATTCGGTAATTTTCTCCGCTATTTCCACGATTTAGATAAATGCCCGACGATTGCAGGCGTTTCCTCATGAAATCTTAACTATCGGCGCGCCGCTGGAATTTCGCCTTACACTCTCACCGCGGTACTGCCGCGAGTTCCGCGTTATTCGTCGACTTGTTGGTAAAAAGGTTGACAAAAAAGCAGCATGAAAGCAATGTAAAAAATATTAAAATGCGACAAGAGTACAGAGAGTATGAAAAAAGCAGAAGGTACGCAGGGAAATTTCTGCGTGGAGATACGATGTTTGATTAGAAAAATTAATCGGCTAATAATTCGTTGCTACAGGACAAAGCATGGTAGTTACTTTCTCGCGGAGTTTGCCCCGTTTCGAGGCGAAACGCTAATTGCCCGAGGTTAGCCAAATATTTCCAGCCCCGCCGGAAGAAGATTATGCCATTTATAGACGTTAGATCGAGGACTTGACAATGCTGGGCTGAGAATTTTTCTCATGGGTCGCGCAACGCAACGCGTTTAGACCGCATCTGGTAACAGTAACGGCCATTTGTCTGCAAATTACGCGATAACAGAGGGAACCACGCGAAGAAGAGACACGCGAGTTAGAAACGGGAAAAGAAAGTAACTCGTGTCCATGGAAAGGAACTTCCCCTCGAGACGCTTCCTAATCGCAATTAATACAATTATCATGGTAGAATTCTGCTGCATGTGGATGCAACTTCACCGAGAAAAGAAATTCCATTCTGCATAATTTTGGAATTCGAACGTTTAACAACGAATTTCCGTATATTCTGGTCGAGTAATCGTCGAAGATTAGCTACAACGACAGACACAAGTACTTTTGAATAATTTTTCCACGTTCAATACGATATCCGTGATAAACTTTCGATTTAACGATCCATAATGTCAACTGTACCGCGCCTGAACCTCACAGGCAGTCGAGATTTCGTAAGAATCTTCAGGCGACGCTAAAGTGGCGCGAGAGGTGTCGAAAGAAGCAGCTCCCTTCTCGATCCGCTATCGGAAAATTGTTCGGAGCGTTGCGTTTCCAAGGAAGCCAGCTGACGAAGAGAAAGGAGCGGCAAACGGAGGAAGGGTTCGCCGAAACAAAGACATCAAACGATTTACTCCGCCGTTAGACAGGTCGACCGAGTCCGAGACCACAATCGGTTTCTCTCTGGTTCCAACCACTCGAAAATGCCCTCTGGCGGACATCCGAGTTTACGAAATCGAATCTCCAACGTGCCCGATAAAATCGATCAAAACGATACGCCATAGAGCGTTTAAGCTATTAGAGTTTTTTCTATTGATTATTAGCAATCAAATTCTAGTGGTATTTAATTTTAGACGTTTAATGGGTTAGAAACTCCCTCTTTACGGCGTTATGGATAGCCTGATGTCGACGACACGCGTGTCTCACCGCATTGAATCGCTGCATCCGGTGGTCGTTTTTGTCACTCGATCGAAAGTGTACTGGACGCATGCACTACTTATTTATTTATCTTTGTTTTGTTTCTTTTGCCAACGACTGCACAGCCTTGGCGATAGTCGAAGAAAGTTATCGACAGCGTCGTTTAGTAAGTTTTACTATCGTTCGAGTCGCATTAAAAGATCACAGGCAAGTTCTTAAATCGTTTACGGACGCACAATGGACATTATTCTGTCAGGAGAGGTCGTTGACACTGATAATGGAAATTTGTGGCGACGACGGTAAATCACAGGTAAAGAAAGAACAGAAGGAAAGAGAATTCCCGATTCCAGGTAGGACGATGGGACTCGCAGATAAGGGAAGAGAGGCAGCGTGAAAAAGCTATCGGTTATGTAATTGGTATATTTCGGGCGATTCCATGGCGCTCGTGACCGAGATACGAAAATTACGTATGGGAGCGCACCTTCTCCCCGGCTAATAGGCGATTGTGATTTAAAAGGAGTGAAATCTGTGGCAGATGAGAAAACGAGCAGCGCGACAGTATAGAAAATAGACGCGGGGAACGCCCGTGAGCGACGCCACGGCGAGATCGATGACCCGCTGTAATTCAATTCGACGTATTAGAAAGCGTCTTTTAATTAATGCGTAGCGAACGATATTGGCGGCGAGAACGAGTACACAGTTTGGTAAAGCTCCTGGTTGCGGTGATTAATTGTAATCGCTTCAACTAGGGGTCCAGTCGTGGAACGAGGCTGTCAGAACGTGGTCCGTAATTAGAACGGCGTACGATCGAACTGTTGCATAATCGATGACTGTGGCGTGGCCTAAATTCACCTTGTTCGATGTATGTATTCGAGGTATTCGTAACCGAGCAAAATGTGCTGTACGAGCCACCTCTTGCTCTAATCAGGCAGATTCGATCATTCTGTTTTCCCTACTATTCGCGACGATGTTTCTTTCGAGTCCACGTGTCACGTATCTCGTTATCTCGTGTCGCGTACCATGGAATCGAAACGAGACTTCCTTCCGACACACGGAACTCGACGAAATGAATTCCGTGCCCTCGCGGGACGCGAAAGCGACGGAAAGAAATGTGCCAGGGATGGCAAAGAGCGGTCTCGTCAACGATCGTAACCGCGGAGAAAGGGGAACGCACGGGGGGACAGAGATGGTTGACTAACAAACGATGATTTCGTCCCGTGTCGCGTGAATATTTCATGAGAAAACGGTCGAAGAATCGATGCCACGTAGAACCGAGAGATCGAGGGATGGACGCGTTTAGAGATAACGAAACCGGTGTAAGAAAATGGACGAGGAGAGAGGCACGATGTCGCGGAAGAGGCGTGTGAAAGGGTGTCGCGACGGGTCTGGAAAGAAAGGAAGGGAGATGAACGAGCGACAGAAGAAAGAATCGGGCCAAACGCTAGCCAACAACGGGCCCCAAGGAAAATTCATGAAAATCTATTCCTGATTTTGTGACTGATCGTTGTATATATTTATACACGGCGTTGGCCAGGGTCCGCATCGATATCGGGGATTACCAACATTCCACGAAGTGACACGAACGCTGTACAACTGCGTCGTTCCTCGTAGCCTGTGCCTCGTGTCGCAAACGGGCAATTTCGCGCGTTTCGCGGAAATCATTCCATTCGTGGAAACAACGATTCCCCCGTAGAAGTTTCCGATCTGACGCGTTCTCCGTAGAAAACGAGGAAATCGAAACGGTTTACTAGCACCTTTGACTTTACCTGATTTTAGGAGAATCGGCGTGTACGCATTAAGCGATAGTTTCACGCTGAAGAAGAATTGTGTATTCCAGGAAGATGTAGAATGCCCTAATGGACACGCGATGTGATTCCAAATTGCTTGGCCGAGAGACGGAACCAACCGTGTCCTTCCAAGGCCACCGGTAGCCAATCATTTGCGAAACGAGCGTAAATTAGGGGATTCTCGCGAGGATCGATGGAATTCGAAGAAAAGGATTCCCAATGTTTTTTCTGCTCCTTATGTGGAAAGTGACGAAAGTGGATCTATTCGTCGTTTCGTTTCTACAACCAACGCAACGACTCAATTTCCTGACAAGTCTACTCGACAAATTCATTCGTGTATTTATATCCTCGAAAGATTGCTATTGAATAGCCTAAAAATTTGCTCCTATACGAACGACTGGTTTCCCTCGTGTAAAAGACCTTCGATCAGGCATAACCTTCGATCGAGTAAATGAATGCACACGTGCGTTTGCCGCGTCGCATCGCGCTTCGTCAGTGGTCAGCTGTGAATCTAACATTTCTCGTATGTAACTTTCAATGAATATTGAACGTAGATGGAGTAAAAATTATCTAGACGCTATTCAGATAATGACTCGTGGTTGGAAAAACTTCTCGGGAGAAAAAGTACACGGTTTAATATGTACATAAACGACTGTCAACAGAAAAATATTTTCTGTCACTTTTCAACCTAACGTTATTCAATAGCCAATTATACCATTCAAAGTCTGAACGTTAAAGCTTCTCTCTAACGAAGTGACCCTCGAGCACTCGAACAGTTGTTATTCTCAAGAACATAATAAAGTTGATCCGATCGGTAGTCAGCAAAATACGACATAGCTGATCCATAGTCCGTCCTAGAGTCAAGGTACACTGGACCATAGAACTAGGAGATTACTCCGTGTTTCTCCAGTCATCCTTATTTTCCCAACATGGTCGTCCGCGCATGATTAATCGAACGTTCCAAGTTAGGCAAACGTTATCGGCGCAATAGCGGTGGCGAACAACGAGGAAGAGACAAAGAGCTGTGATTCGATCGAGAAGAGGTCCGTTCTAGCGGTGAGGTGGCCACGAAGCGGCAACAAGCCTATCGAAAACACGATCATCGAATTCCCACGCGCGTTAAATTATCACGTATTAAAACGGTTATCATGTAATATTATCTGGCCAAGCGTTCGAACATTCAGCAGAAATATTCGACAGCTCTGACCAATGATGGAGTTCTAATACGGCGTTCGCATTCATTAAGACTGCGCTAGACTCGATCGTAATGAAATTAATATAAAGCCAGCGTAACGACTGCTTAAGGATATCGAGGCGAGTTGCACAGATAATTACTTGCGTATCGACGCCGATTATGGCTGGGGAGAGGCCGCTTTCCTAACAAATCTAAGCTCGACTTTTGGCGAGAGAGTCGCACGACTAAAGGTTCATGCGAGATTCCTTTCATAGTAGTTATTAGTTGTTTCGATTTTCGTTGTCACGTCACAAGTGCAAGATTATGACCTGAAACTGAAGTTTTCAACGTCATTTCGAATCTGTGTCTCTTGTGCGAAACGATCGAACATGGAGGACTTCGATGCAGTCGATTGAATTGAATTCGCTCGTTTGGGATCATAACGTCGAAGGTCTTGGTTTCGGAAGTTTTCACGACGAATATGCCGACAGAAGGTTGCAACTTTTTTGCACCAGCTATAGTATTATTTCACGGTGTTTTTGGTCGCTTTTTGCAACGCACATAAATCGAAACGCGGCAAAAAGATTGCATATTCATGCTAACGTGCGATGATCGCTTCGCGCTCGTAAAAATGCCAGGTTCGTACTTTGGCTGAATACACACCATGCACGTGTCACGTCCGTTTACATTAAACTACCAGTTTATGAACTTTTTTACTTTCCTTTTTTGTTTCCGTTCGATCTGCAACATTAAAGAGTATACCGTGTGCAAAGGTGCAAGAAAAGACCATATTTGAACGAGAAAGGAAAAAACGATCTAATCCACCTTTCCACCGTGCAGGAAACGAAAGCTCGTTTCTTTTTCGCAAGGACAAAGTACGAATGGTTTTTCTCGTTCTCGGATCAGCTTCAGCCTCGACTCGTGGATGTTTCCTCGGGAGGAAAGTAGGCGTGTGTCGCTCGTCTACGATAGGTGGGATCATCGCGACGGGACGGCAATGAGCTTAACAATGGCATTGCGGTACTGCTCGAATTTAATTTGAAAGCAGCGAAGGCCCATTGTACGTGTACACACAAACGGACGTATAAATAGACGCGGTCGGTGCGCGTGCCCACGCAACAACAGCTTTATGCCACCGAACATCCCCGTCTCCATCTTCCTCTCCCTTTCTTTCACACACTCTCTCTCTCTCTCTTTCTCTCTCTCTCTTTCTCTCTCACTACTTGTACCGAGTCGAATTTACATTTACAACCGCGTGCGCGCGTCTTCTAGAATAAGAACGTATAAATTCTCGTTAAATGCGATTCTCCGAGACTTCGTTCTGTCGCCTCGGTTTCATCTGGACACTCGCGTCGCGAATTTAACAGTACCTAAATGCTGCCAGCGTAGACGTATCTCGTATGGCGATAGTTTTTCTTTATTTTAATACCCAAGATGAGAAGATTAATTATGTCTCCTTGCTGATATTTACGTATTTACGCGATTAAAGCAATACTTAATGGAAGAAGGAAACTTTTACTTGGATGGCATTAAGTTAATTACGTCGATGGAAACATGAATGCGCATAGACATTCGCGATCTAATAATAATGCTATCTTTTTCGTGCTTGTAAATTAAAGTTGTTTATTACGTTTAATGTGCAAGGGAACTCAATAAGTTAGGAGATTAGAGGCGTTTTACGACAGCTTTCGAGATAACGGATAATAACGTAACACGATGACAAGCGGGGCGGGAGGGGGACACGAAAGATGCCACGAGGAGACGGCGTTGTCGTTCAGGAACCGTTTTATTGCCGTTTGCGCCAGTCCAGAGGCGAGGACATTGTTCGAACCTCTGGGAGTCTCTCATGATTGTCGTGCTTTTTCCATTCTCGTAATAGTGGTCGTATTCAAATAACGTCGGTACACGTTTACGCATCGCGATCGTTGGGCAATCGGAAAAAAAAGAAAAAGAGGAAGCGACCTGCAGTCGTTCGTGCAACTTCGCTCCACTTGACACCGACGTGCCACATTCGATTCTCTCGAATCGCCTTTCTTCTCGTTACGCGGCTGCATATTCTTCCAAAAACGTAACATCCACAAATTTATCACTCGCAATGTTCGCAGTTGTTCGTATCGTTTGCTCGCGAGATAGTTTGGTCCATCGAACGGAGTCGTAGAAATTTTCGTAGCTTTCGGACGACGCGAAGAATGTATCCAACTCGATACAGAGCGAAAAAGGAGTCGCATTACAAACGCACAAACGCGGAAAATTCTGAGAGCTAACCGTTATAGGCATCGCCGTCCCTCATTGGATCGCGATAAATCCGGTGTAGTTCGATTCGCATCGTCGTCGATCCCGATGTTATCGATCAGCAGAGCGTTAATCGTACGAAACGTCCATGCAAATTACAGAGCGAAGCTGCTGGAAAAAAATCGAACAACAGTCGCCTGTGAGTTATTACGCAGACAGAGGAGACGCGGTCGCGAGGAATCGTTAATGGCACTTGGCGAGGATCGAACGGCGCGGTGGCGGGAACGGCGCAACCGGTTGAAAAGAAAGAAAATAATGGAACAGTGAGTGTGAGCGAGAGAGAAGAGGGGAAGGAAGGCCGGTGCTATTGGTTTCACGCGACCGTTAACGGTCTTGTCGGTCTATTTCGATCGCGGCGTGGCTCCTACAACAAAAATTGAAGCGCCTCGCCGCTGGTTTACCTGTTATCAATTAACTGTTAACGTTGCTGCACGTTCGGAACCGTAAGCGCTGCGTGCACTATCGTACCCGGCCTTTTCTCTATGAATAATGTATCTCGGTTCGGGGAATTCGTGGCATTTAATCATTGAATCGTTAAGAGACGGACGACCGACTTGCAAAGATTTATGCGATACCCACGAATATTCCTGCACCGTCATGAGAATCTTCTGTCGTGCCTGATGGCCTCCTTCGATTCGGAGCAGGCGACACGCGTTGAATGTCGCGCTGCTTCGCCCGTACTCTCTGACGATGTTATCGATTCTTAAAAAATGCTCGTTAAACGATCGTAACATCTTGAATTCCGGCAAACGCTATGTTGCGCAAATTTTATATTAGTTCGCAAAGTTCTATTCGTATTATGTGTTCAAATATGTTAATAGCCACGGTGGACGATAAACGAGAGAGAAAAGAGCCGCGGTGTTACAGGGCGAGGATTCCTCTGATAATACACAATAAAATAAATGAACAGGTCGTAGCATAAATGATGCGGAAGGTTCGTTGCAAATGTTTATTACCTTGCAGCAGCTGTTAGCTTCGATACACGTGCGGTTAATGGCGCCGTATTTATGAAGGGAATGAAAAAAGATATGATCGGTAAATAGGCACGTTTTGAATTGGAAAATAGCTGTCGTAATAGCGTAATAGTTAGACGGGATAATTATTTCGACAATCGTACAACCGGAGCAACTTTTCAATCGAAACATGCTATCGCGCGTTACAGGTAGCCAAGATTATGTAACGACTCTTTATACGTGTCAAAAGTTTCCTGTTTATTGACTCAGAAGTTGTTACACTTACCCGTAAACTATATTAGATTATTCACCATGTTGCGCAACTATTCGCGCGAATATTTTTGAAAAGTAAACAATAACACGATTCTCAAACCGGTTACTACTAAATCGTCCTCCAGGAATAAACGATTTTTCAAAGTTTCGCGTAAATCGAGCGTCTAACCGCTCACATCGCGCCAAGTTATCTCGTGGCAGTCGCGATCCCGCGAATGGGCGCAGCCCCTCGCCAGTCCGGAGGCGCGTAAATTTATGAACGAGGAAACGGCAAGGATCGCGGCGGGAACATAGCTTTTGCGATGTGTCTCGTTGGTTGAGCGGCAGAACGAACCGTTCGGTGATATAAGGACGAGCGTGGGCGACGCTTACTTTTCAAGCGGAATCGCAAACGCGACTTCGAAACTGGTTCCAAGCGAATTAGACGGCCGCGGGAGACTCGCCGAGTGAAACGCCGCGTCGTCGCTCGTGCGTTACGGAAAACGATCTATGGATCTATTTGTTACACGGATCATTTTTCATCGTGCCACTATGTCCGATGATGAACGGCCGATTTTTTACGCGGCGTCACACGATACGAACCTATCGCCTCCTAGGATTTAAGTGGCGAGTCTATTTAATTTGTTGCCGCCTTGAGATTTGTATCCGTAGGATAGAATTTCGCGAAGGTAGAAAATTCCATTTCCTACTTGATCTCCGAAAGATATATCTTTGAGAAGTGAATATTCGTCGTTTTGTACGTAACGATACCAGAGAAAGGAGCCGCAGGAGTACGAATCGAGATTTTAGATACGGCGAGGTGGTCGATAAGTCGGTAGCGGGTTAAGGAAGCAAACGTCTCAATCGATTTCAGGTTGACGCGTTTTCTTTTTTCGTGATCTTTGCTCGTTTCACGCGACAGACGCTCCGAGGAATCGAACGCGATCGAGTGACTTCATAAATATTCAGAGGCGCCAGCCGAGCTAAGCCTCGCCACGGGAAGGGAACGAGATCGGGTCGAAGAAGAACAAATAGGTTTACCTTATGCGTCATTCCATGACCTTGAAGCCGGGGGTAGTAGTTGGCTGCACTTCCGGTGAACGGTTTCTCACTTTCCCCACTTGTTTCGTTGCGATTTTTCCCCCGTTCGATCAAACTCGTTTTCCTTTTTTCCCCCTTGATCGCGCGTTCGTAACAGTTCGACGAGTTCACCACAGCTCCACGCGAGAGAAAGAGAAGATAGAGTCAGTCAGTCGAGGGAGGAAGAGAAGAAGAGGTAGAAGAAAGCGAAGAGGAAAAATAGGAGGCACTCCGGTTTCAACAACGGCACACTATCCTCACACTCGAGCACTCTTCTTCTTCTTCGTTCATCGATCATCCGCGGATCGTTATTCTACGAGTATCCAGATCGAAACGTCCGATCGAACATCCTGACGGTGATTGCGAGGCTCCGCGACGGGAATCTGCGTTCCAAGAGCGTGCCTCGTGGCGGCGCGGCGGCGACCACGTGTTCGAGCGACAGATCGCGACGCGCTTCCCTCGCTTTCGGTGCGTGTCACGCGACAAACGCTGTTCCAGCGGATCGTTTCTAGGTCATCCGGATCACCGAATCGACGTGGAACGGGATAATTATCCTAGAACTGTGTGTCCTGTTTCCGTGCTTTTGACTAGAGATAGTCCTCCTTGCGAAACTGTCGTCACTCGAACGGATGAAACGATCTAGGGCCACGCGACGACCAATCTTCACGGATGCACCTACGATCGTGTAATCGATGGATGTTGCACGCGCGACCGTCGTGTATCCTGTCCGGTCGGTGACGGTGACGGTGGCGTGGTATCGTGGATGCGGAAGGTGTTTCGGCGGGGCGATCGTGGTGTCCCGCGTGATGTTTCCGATCGATCGCGTGGATCGCGTGTCGTGTCGACAGGACAGCCGAGTCCTGACTGGTTGGTTCCTCGACTGGAGAGCACGGAGAAACGGAAGGAGTCAACCACGTTGCTCAGCACCGTCCGGCGATCGTTTGGTGCTCCTTGTCCAGGTCCTCTCTCGAGGCGTGTGATATCCCCCCCGTCGGGCTGCCTCGTGGACGAAGCGGAATATCAGCGAACGCTCTCGACGAGATTCGTGAGACGCGACTCGCTGCGAGTCGTGGCTCGTCGAGGCGGGAACGGGGAGAGTCGTGGCGTGGCGTGGCGCGGTGAGGCGAGACGGTGCAGGAGACGCGGCGACGAGAGGAGGCTGTGTGTACGGTGGTGAGTAAGCCGAGTGTATCGGTGAGTAAAACTGCGTCGCGCGAGCGAACAGAGGGGTCGGGGACGGGAGAGCGCGCGGCGTGGTCGCGATCGGAGTGGCGAACACCGAGACGGTGAAACGGAGCAGGGGAGAAAAAGGTGATCGACGAGAAGAGAGAAAGAGAGGAAAGTAGACCAAGTTGGTGGAGCAAGCGAGAGGCGGATCGATAGTGAAAGAGAGACGGGATGATATCGCGAGGAGAAGCACGCACACAAAGAGAAGGGTACCGTGGTGGACTGGGCGGGGAGACTGAACTCGTAGGTTGGCGGGTAGGTTGGTAAGTAGGTAGGTAGGTAGGTAGGTGAACCACGAGGAACACACGGTGGACGTTCGCTTGTATCGCTGGTAGTCTGGGTGGATCGTCGGTGCGCTCCAGGTAGGAAGGTGTGCGCGTAAGGATAGCGAGGAGCTCCCCTGCGTGTTAACCGTGAGAGACGTCGGGAAGGTAAGTGCTTTCCTCTCTTTCAGCCACGGAGTAGCACCACGCCGGCACGCGACCTGCCCTCTCCCACCCCGTCTTTAGTCTCACGATCTCTCTCCCTCTTCTTCCCGTCTTTCCCTCGCGTCTTCTTCCTTTTGCTATAGCGGCAGCGGCCTCTCCCTCTAACGCTCCTCGATCGTTTCCTCTACGAGGTTCCTCCTCGACGTTCTCCTTCCCACTCTTTTGCTCTGTGCCGCGAAGGGATTACCGCGGTAGTACATAGTGTTGGTGCACGACTCCTACCAGGTGGACACCGACACGCCGGAATCCTCCCATCAGACGCGAGTATATACCCTCGAGAGGAGAGAAAGAGAGAAAGAAGCCACGAGAAGTCGGCTGTAACGTTCGCTATCTCCTCTCTGTCGTTAATCGCGGTGTAACCTCTCCGCCAACTAATTCACCTTTGTAACTGTACCGACATCCCACCGAGACCGCTTTACGGATCATTCGTTCCTTCTTTCTGTTTCCTTCGAACGTGCAAACGTCTTCCTACTTGATTTCCTTGATACGAGAGTCGTTGAATTTTCATTTCCTATTTTTTTTTTCTTGTCTGTTCCGTTCGATCCGATCGATAACACGGCAGCGGAAACGTGTAACGTTACCATCCTCCGATTTGTTCTCCACAGTCGTCGCTAGCGTACTCGTCCACCCAGTTGTCGCACGTGCGCCTTTGTTTTCATTTTAGCAATCACTTTCGTCGATAGATCGACTCGTTTCACCTTCTTCCTTGTATTTCCGCGATCCTCTCCTCTGAGGAACAAGACCTGCTCCACCAGCACGTTCAACAACTCATCGTCAAACTACTCTTATTTTGTTCCTCGTTTCTAGGTTATTAATTCACCTCCGTAACTGTACGACTACCCCACCATCGAGCCCTTGGCTGCCGGTTCTCGGCATTCCGCGACGACGGTCCGGTTGTCCTAGGACCGGGCCAGCTCCTCGTTACGGTTTCGTTCACGGATCCCTACTACCGAAACGCTCGTGGCTCCTTTCGACTCGTCTCGCAACACGAGTGAACCAGTCGGACTTGATAGCGATCGATTGTCATCGAAACTTTTTCTTTTAAAGAAAGCGAAGCAACTTTCGACCTCCGTGGACTATGTTCTATCAATTTTACGTTTCGTGTTATTCGGCATCCCGATTTCTATTTTTCTCATCCAGCTTTTTTTCCTGTCAGATCGGCGATTCTTAATTCAGCATTATGACTGCTAGACACCAGGAAGTCACAACATAACGTCATTGATCTAGTTGAGAGAATCTTTTGAGTCTTGTCAGAGTCTCCAGCCACTCGCTTCGGAGTTGCCAATGAAGTTGAATCCTATTCTGGCTCTTTGAACAGTCCATTAATTCCCAGCCGATGCTTCGTCGGCATCGAAACCGGAGACACGCTGTATTAATTAGCGAAGCTGTAGCTTGGATCGGGCGATGATCATCGCATAAATTACTCATCCTTGCGTCGCCATATTTGGAGGAAACTTTATCCAAGTCCTGGCTTTCTGGGTCAATCTCTGGTTAGCTTCTTAGCTTTAGGTTGCTCGAGACGCCCGAGAAACTAAGCACGACGAGTAAATCGAGGAGGCAGTGTAGGTATATACGTCTCGAGACCTTAGATCATCGGATCCTCGTGGATCTGCTCGCTCCGCCTTGTTGCGCAACGTTCACCGCCGTCAGTGATCTCGGGCACAGCAGTCCTGACACAGTTACCTGGTCAGAACGCTACGGCCAGATTAAAGAAACGAAAAAAGAAGCCAAGAAACGTGAGCCACTCTCGAACACCCTTCTCCCCTCCGCGTCGCCGTTTCGTGACTTTTTTCCGATCTTTTGGTCAACGAAACGACAGTCCTGCAATGTCTCTTCCCCCGAATGATCTCTTCCTTAGAATTCGCTACCATCTTTACGTTATATTTTCACAAACCATTTTTCCAAACTTTATGATAAATTTTATATTATCTTTTGATATATATATATATCATAATTTAATATTGTATAATTATCGTTGATTAAACTATTTGTCAAATATAATGTTATTATTATTATTATTATAAAATTTCTTTCCCACCCTTAAACCCAATATTATCACATCGACTGCAAGCTGCAAGGCGTAGCCTGTTGTCGCAATTTTCGCAATCTCTCTTGTGGCCATACACACCGAAGGGCGCTAAATTGGCGTGTTGGTGTCAATCAAAGATCGACGATCGTGATATTTCATACTGACAAAGGTGGGTCGGAATTCGCGACCACGTCGCGACGGATTCTTCCCTCTCGCATTCTATTCTGTACGATGACACTTCCCGCGGGGTTGACGCGACACGGGACGTACGCGTGCACGCGGTGAGAACCCATCATTAGACGCCTACGCGCGCGAATATCACCGAGGACGACGAGAACCATTCGCGACACACCGATGTCGCGACGAGAGGTCCACAATGGACGGAATCGAGCGACTAGAGGGGTCACAGACGTCGATGACAATGTTCAATGCCGGAAGCAGCCGTGGATGCAGCTGGAAATGGCGAATAACCTTCGATTCTTTGATTCAAGAAGGATTGATTCGAGGATGGCACTAAAATTCTAAACGATACGCGCATCTTACGTGTATAGAATGTAACACATATCGTAACGAGAACGTTTTGCAATCCTTGGCTAATCAGGACGCCATTTAAGACTCTCGATGTTTTCCATTTTTGAGCAAGCTTCAGGAATAAAGTTCGTTCATTTGTTCGATCGTTTGCCTATTCAACAATTCAGGCAGCTAAGAAGAATTTGTCATTTACGACGCGATACCATAGCCAGAAAAGTCAGACGTTCGCGTTGCGTTTTCGAGTTGATGGTCCTTTTTAAAAGAAAAACAGGCAAAAGAAGTAATTTCATCCGACGCGTAGCAAGATTCGAATACAAACTACGGAATTATATCTAATTTTACCAATCCAAGTTGAACGACTTTCTCTCACCGGGTGAATCCTATGGTTCACATTGGGCGAATGCCAAATAGGGTAACAACACCCTGGAGCGGCATTACAAATTCTAATGAAACGTAGCGGTAATTGGGTCAGAAAGGTGCCGAATAGATCGAAGTATTTCCCGCGCGAAGAACTTCGAAGCATCGTGGTGGTGCTTGATCGGGTTGAAATCCTGCTATTGGCAATCGCGATATCGTAATTCCTTCTTGGGTTCCATCATCGATGTGTTCAAGATCCTCTTTATAGTCGATCGACGAATCCCGCCCGCAGTGTTGTTGCGCTTTTCGCGGCACCTTGCGCGAATGGTCGCTCTAAATCTTCCTTTAACGGCATCGTTAGTTAACCGGTACCGGTCCCAATGCGGTCCAGTTCTGAGGCCCAGGGTCCGGCCGCACGACTTCCACGCTGTCGTAGATCCTACGGATCGTTGCGAAAAAGATTTTGCCACCACGAACCAAAAGAAAACCGTACGGATTGGCAAAAAATCGAGGCCAAAGCCATGCACTCGCGAGGCGTGAACAATTAACGAGCACGAGAGATCGAGTTCGAGCTGCGATTTTGGCGGCGGCTGACTAATCTCGTTGCAAGATCTTAATTAAAAGAGAAGGACGCCGATACGCTGATTTGTAGCTCAGCTCGACGTTCTATTTCCACACCTTTCAATTTTAACGTATAAAACGCCTTAAAATTGCTTTTTATAAAAGTATACCAACATAGATGGATACGTTACTGATTGCTGAAAACCTGAACATACATCCCAGGTTCGAACAAATTTTCGAAAGTTGCTCATCGATTGCGATTTAGTTGCGATAAAACGTCGAATGCTGCTTGGATCGTAAGGGATTAACTTAAAGATTACAAGATTACAAGATTATCCAGTTACGATAAACTATCGATATATTCGATGCATCTAACGAGCTTCGAGGCGCGAGTATAAATCGCGATGTCGTCGACGTATGACGGTAGGGGCAAAACGACTACCATTCTCACTGGATTGGTCACTGCGACGTTACATTTTCAGTGGGAGGAGCTGCTCGTACCTACGTATGCAGTGTACAAGCACGCCGGCTGCATATGGATGCGCATAATGTATGCCTACGTAGCTGTCAGCGAAATGAACTACCAGCCGCGACGTTACACGTCCTCGCGCTGGCGGCGCGGCGAACGCGTGCGCTCGCACGCGCGAGAGTTGCGCTGCGTTCGGTTGAAAATATCCACGATAGCGATCTTGAAACTGACCTGACGAAAAATAAATCACACCCTTTTTTTTTGTTTATTCCTGGCGCGCGTATCTATCGTACAATATCATATTAAATCACTGATATACGTGAATTACGTACATGCATTGAGAAATACGTCTTTTCACTTGAAAAAATAGTTTCACGGATTTGATATTTCTGTTCCTTTTCGTCGCACCCCCGCTATATTTCCAACTACTTTGTCCAATAATAGTAACGGAATTGTTATTTCGCTCGATCATCGTAATTAACGATAACGACATCCTTAAATATCTCAGAGGCCAGCGGCGAGTAAAAAGTTCATTACGCGCACGAGGCGTTACGTGGACTTTCGTCCGCAATGTTTCCATTGCGCTTTCGTGTTTATACGCGCGCATGCATGCATGTACCCGCACTTCTGGTGGCGGAATGATAGATCAAGCGGCTTGATACCGATCTCGGGCCGAGAAAGGGTCCGAAACCCGGTGCACGCTGCTGCACCGCCTCGCGAAACCTTTCTCCCGCTCTCCTGAACGATATTTCAATGTAACGCTTGATACCTTATCAATTACCCGTACCTTTCCCGAGTTACGTCACGCGAATTTGCCAGATTTTTGCGACCGATTTCTCTCCACCGTGTTTACGATAAATCTCCTCGATGCTCTCCGACCATTTTTCCCTTCTCCTCTTCGTTATCGAGACGCTCTTCGTTAACCATTATTCAGAAATTGATAAATGTTCCTTCGGTAATCCTTCGTTTTTGATTTATCGAATCTTTACGTTGAAATTCCACGTTACCAAATAATACGATTTTAATTCGGCGAGCTCGCGCGCGGTCTCGGAATTCCGATCGATGATTCATCGATCGAGCGTTTGCCCGCGAGAAAATCGCTAGCTGCGAACCAGTACGGTCACGTAATTACGATGAACTTCGATTTTGAAGCTTGCACGCTGGCGACGACGTTCCGCGTCGGGACCCGGTTCGCCGCGGAGGACGAAGTAGCGAGTCACCGTTGCACATTCGCGGTATAGATTTACATATAAAACGGTATTGTTTTTCCTACGGAATAGGGCGCGTCTCCGGTTTCACATTTTACACCGGCGTTCAGGTACGTCGCGAGGCCGCAACGGTACCTGATATACGCCCGATATAACGCGATCTATCGCGTTTCGCAACGCCGCGAGTCGATAGCCGCACGAAAGTATGTCGTGGCGAACCTTTGAATCCTGACAGACCCGATATACTTCTGCGTATTTTCAAGAACTCCTGCGTGTCTGAATCGTTTCGAACGGTTATTCGATTCTCGATCGCTTTCTGTTTCCAACTCGTCGCTCCAAACATTCAACCTGTCATCGCGTTTTGTGCAAACATAATTACCAGCTCGGCGAAAGAAATCGGCAAGCAAAAAAGAATCGAATCGCGTTAATGTTCGGTTTTAGTTCGCGAAAGAAACTCCAACTGTGAGTTGCAAATTTCTCGGTTCAGCCGATTGGTTGAAACGAGAAGAACGAAACCAGCAACGAATAATCACGACGAGGTAGTCGATCAATTTTTACGCCTGTATTTGGTAGCTCCGTCCAATTTAGCCAATGCATGTCGATTAATCGTCAAATGTGACTTGCCATTCGGTGTGTGTATTTCTTCGCGTCTAGGTATTCGATGGTCAGCCCGGAGGGTCCTTGAAAGCTCGCAGAATGGCGCAATCGAAAGCAACTGGATGCCTTCGGTGTGCGTACCCACCCACCTCGTATGTCTAATCTGTCGATCGCATTTGGTAATAATCTCTCTTTTATTCTCGATCATAACTGGGCCAGCGATCTTGGACCTTTCTACCAGCCGGAGGATTTTAATTAATTCACAGTGGACATGTAACCCGTGGCTAGTGGTCGTTCTTGTCGAATCTCCGATCGCTAGATGAGTATAGCGATCTTCATAATATGGCGAGATCGAGAACGAAACTAGAAAGGCCCAACATCGAGTGACAGTACCTTGTAATCCTTGAGCTTCGTGGAAGTTGAGTGAATGTGCGTTTTAGACGAAAGATCCTAATTAATTTCTACGTTTCTGATTCCTCGGTGTATCGCGTCTTACTCCTCCATCGATCTACCATAGATCTTTTTAACTTTCTATCTCTGATTTTATTTCTATTAAATCTCCGCTTTTCCATTTTCGCAAATCACCTATCCAACTTCTTTCTTCATTCGTACGATGTTTAATTTTCATTCGACGAGCTGTCAAATAATCCCCGGTGTTGGTAAGAATCGACAGATCGTTGTTCGATTTCGTTCAAGTTTCATCGAAAACGGGCGTTTTTTACGAGGCGGTCTGAACAATTTGCCGGGATGAAATCGAACAGAGAGGGAGGAGAATGCCGAGAAATCTGTCGTTTTCGTAGTTACGTAAAGACATCGCGGGAACTTCCTGGACGAGCGAATTATTTTCGCTCGGATCGATCGACAGAAGAAGAAAACGACAAAATGTATTTCGCAGTGTCTTTCGGTTGAGTAACCGGCAGCCAGAAAAACTGGCATCGCTTCCGAAGGATCGCGAAAGAGTCTTCTTTTTTCACTTTTTGAGTCAGGGATTGCCCACGTGCTGCGACCACCGTCTAATGTCGTCCACGACATCGTGTTCGACGATTATGCTTCTCCTTTCGCCAGATCTTTTTCGTATCCACCTAAGTTAACTGGGCCAATCAAGCGGTTTCTCTCTTTGACCGACTTCCTTCTTCCTCTACGTTCGGCTGGCGTGTCTAGATGTACCGCGTTGATTACGAATCGACTGTAATTATTGCGATATTGGATCGCTCACGGCTTGTTCGTTTCACAGTGATGACGTCATCCTTGGTCACGTTGCCGTCGATCTGTTATTTCGAAGATATAACGACACGTCATAGCTACAATCGTTTCTAAATCTTATTATCAAACCGCGAACGTTTGTACAGAGTGTCTTTACGAACGGAATCCAAGAAATGTATCTTAAATAGATTTTCGTCTTATCTCTTGGTATCGTGGCGAATATTCTACTTTCGATATTTGATATATTTTTGCACGAGTATGGTCGACTCTTCTCTCAGAAAATTCTCCGTATCCTGTCGATCGATCTTTAAGCTGGAAATTTAATGGTACTCGATGGATACTTAGGTATTGCGAAGCGAAGCGTTCAACTAATGGAGCATCGACAATTTCATTAATAACAAACCAAAGAGGTATTTAGGCGGTAAGACGTATTTATTATAGGTGGAACGTTAATAAGCGGCTTAGGTACAATATATTTTTTTCTTAGTCGGTAGGCAATTATTTTGCTGGCACGTCAAGTATGTATCTTCGGTTAAATTAAGAGTTCTCCGCGGGAAGCGAGCGTACGGTCGAGCGCTACGGAGAATGTTAATCTTAAAGTAATTCGGGACGACCGATTACGCAAAGTACACGAATGGTGACTCGTCTGTAATTACAGAGTCCTACGTCGTCGGTCTTATCTCGTAGCATTGTAAACAGGTACGAACGGTTTGCGAGCGTACGTTATTGCACGTCGACGGATGCGCGTTGCCAAGAAATAAACCACGCGTCATCCTGTCCCTATCCTACGCGAATAAAGTCATTACCGTTTCTAATAGACGCACGACAACTACATTCTGTGTCCTAGTGCCCTCGTGTAAGTCACTTTTTTTATCGATCGAACTCGTTTCGCGAGTAAAGTTCATTCAAGAACTTTTACAATTTTAATTGCACGAGCGCAGTGGAAGCGGTTGGAATTCCAAATAGCGGAAGTGGACGCGAGGTACACAGCAGCGGTGGATTTCCGCGAGACGGAAAAACGCGTAGAAACGGATTCGCCACGCGATTCACGCAAAGAAAATGCCGCTTTAGGAAGAGGTGATACCGAGCGGTAATTCGCGGCGTTTTGTTCTCGGTCATTATACGCTTACATGCGCAATCGAGCACATCGACGACCGTGTATGGGGCTCCGGGTGAACTGGCTGAGAGTGTGTATACGCGGCACACGAGCACGGCCGAGCGAGCATTACACGCGGCGTGTCCCGGGTTGCTTCATTCCATTCGCGATATTCCACATTCTTCCCACACGTGTAAGAACACATCGGTAGGTACACAGTGCCTGAGATGCCTGTTGCTGATACGAACTCTCGGCTTGCCGCCACTACCGTGCCGCGCCATTTATGGGCCAAGGGAACATCCGAACCGTTTACGGGACAGGAGAATCCTCGGTTTTTCTGCCGTGGGAAGCGTTGTCCTGCGGCCAGAACAAGCGGTGTCCGATCGTCCTACGAATCAACGACATCTAATTACATCGTCCGCGTGGCACGGAGGTGGCAGAGGTTAACGCGCGAACAAACAGCCGGTTCCTTAATGAAGAGACGCAACGATCGGTGAATGCAGAGGCGACGAACGTCGACGAAACGGCTTGAAGGAAGATCGGTTAACCGCGCACACGGCTCGGTAAACGAACGAGGCAAGGCGCAGCATCGTCTGCGATGTTTCTCAATGGGCGCTAAATGTCTGGCACAGAGAGTAAGTACAGGCTCCCCTCTTTGTGGGAGGTGGAAGAGACGCGTGAGATACGGTTCAGCGTTCTCATAGCTCCTCTTGAATCGAAACGTGGGCGCGAGAAAAGGGTTTATTGCCGCATCGACGTGCGACCGATGCGCTAGCTATCGCGTAATTAATTCCAACCAGGAATACACGGACACGGTTCCTTTCATGACCGACGCGTTGTCGTCGTGTTTCGAAGCTGGAATACGGCTTCCTCCTTCTCTTTGCTTTCGAATAACATCCCTGCGAATCGTCCTCGTGTTCGAATAATTCTTTAGCCGGGGCAGAGAAACGAGGCGATCGTTCGTAGAAGATACAAAATTTGAACTGGAAGACAAGAAAGCTGGGGAACGCAGGTGTGCCAGTGCGAAAGCGGTGACCCATTATCCCAGCTGCGAGGGCAGTCGCTACCAGGGATCGTCCCCGTTGGCTCTCGTTCAGGAATGCCTCGATACGCCTTAACAGGATAAACAGATGTACTCGTAAATAAGTTCCCCCGCGTGGTTATGCTCTTTCGCGGTTGCCTTCGATACTTCCATGCAGACCCCCCTCTTAATTACCCGGCCTAGGAATGTATTTCTCTTCGCGAACGAGGAAACGGTCTGATCGAGGTTCGCTTCTCTCGCAACCAAGCTCTCTGCTTCTCTCTCGCAGACTCGTGTTTTTCAACCTTTGCGTCCGTCGACGCGTATGCACCGACAAATCCGAAAGAGAGAGTTCCCCTGCGATTACACCGAGGTATAATCGATCAGAATGCGGCAAAAAGCTCTCACGACGACCAGACTCTTCCACCAACACGAACGAAATCCACCAAACGATCCACGAACGGACATTAAAAACAAATTTTCCATCAATCTGCGGGGAAATATTCGTAGGAATCGTTCGGTGCACCGCCAGTTATCTGTTTTCTCTCGATTTGTCGAAAAAAAAAGGGAGGATCTCTGCTTCTTCGGTCGACGAAAAAAGACATACGACGCGTGTTTCGCGTCGTTCCACTTTTACTTTGCTCTTGAGAATCCCATCGTCCAAGAACCGCGCCACATTTCCACGGATCCCTTGCAGCATAGTCGCTCGCTAATCATGCGTACGTGTGTGTATGCGGTCCCTCGCACCACAGTGGAGAAGCGTGCTCGCGCGTCGACGCGTGTGTGTACGTGCTGAGCGCAACAGGAGCGGAGCGCCGCTTCATCAGGGTGGGGTTGCCGCCAGTGGAAGTTTAACTCTTCGGTTTTACTTTCTAACATCTCCCCCTGGCCTCCCCGAGCCGCAGCCCGGCCTCCTTCCTGAATGGTCTCCTCGCGCGACGACGTGTCCTGGTACACCTACTCCTTCGAGGACGAAGTCGAACACGCCGATTTTCTGCTTTCGTTAGGCTTCGCGCGTCGGTGTTCTTCTGGCCGTTCTCGGCGGCCGCGGGGAAAAGTGAAGGGGAGGTGTTTTTTCGCCTTTTCGTCGTCTCGTTCCACCGAGATCCTTTGTGCCGGTCTTTTTTCACCATTCTGCTTCTGCGCAGATCTTTTTCACGTCTTTGAAACACCAACGATACAGTTTCTATTTCTTCGAACGTTACTTTATCGATGCTTGGCAGACAACAAACGTTTCGCCTTTCAGAAGCAAATCGTCGTGTCGATTCCAAAAACTGGATCTTCCAGTATGTACGCGTATTATATATACGTGTGTGTATTGTTGACGTTGTAAGTATGTGTGCGCAAATTTCTACGCGAGTGCAACAAGACCGTGTCGGAACGTCGGCGATCGTGTGTGTGCGAGTAGACCACGCCAGGGTGGGGTCCTCTCGCATCCGACTTGGCGTTTTCAGTTTCACTTTCTAAGTCGTCGCTCCCCCCTCGCTCCAGCGCCGCTAACCCCCCACCTGAGACCACCTTGCTGCACCGATCTAGGCCCTGGAGTAGTCAGCCACCCCACGCCCTACTATTCGCTTCACGTCGCTCGCGGATGCAAGGATCGAGATCCACTGTTGCTCTCTCGATCGGCTCCTTCGATCCTCCGTCTATTATTGCACTCCAAATCGAAAACGGAATTTACGAATGCCTCCTCCATGTGCGATAGATACGGTCGCACTATGTTTCAAAATGCTCGTTGCTTTAATTTTACCGGAATATCGTTGACTTTCGTATTTAATTATCATCAAAAGTTCACATGGAAGTAAATCGACGACGAGAAATACCCATTTACGGTCAGAGCCGTGTCAAAAGCACGTGCAATTTCACGAACTGTAACGTGGGTGCCAGATGAGAAGTCGTTGTTAACCAGAAGCTCTGCAGCCGACCTCCAAGGGGTCCCGAATTATAATACCCAACGCACGGAGAGCGGCTGTTTTCACGGAGAGATTTATTTCGGAATTCGTCGTCGAGTTTAATTGGATCGCAGCACGTCGTCCGGCAAGGGCGTCGTTGCGTTGCACCTTCCTGTCCTCTTGGAATCGCAACCTTCGTCGACTTTCTTTGTCCTTCCTTGCCGTGTAGAGCGGAGGCGACAATCGGAACTTGATTCAGCCTACACGAGGAGGATTTATTTGGCGCGGCGTCCATGAGCCGCAACTTTCGGCGAGGGATTAACAACAACTCGAGAAAGTCATCGCGTGCCGCGATAAATTAATATTCCAGAGGCAGCAAACGACACCAACTTCTGCGACCACTGTGTCGCTATCTTGAATACCGTGACGAATGCTTCGATGTTGAATCAATTCGTTATACGGTAGAACTGCTATCAGACATCGAGTGAAATTTCGTTTAAATAAACGAATCCTTCTCCTCGAGAGACGCGTCTTTCCGAACATCCCAGCGTTAAAAGTTGATTTTTTTTTATTATTATTATTTAAGAGTTATATAACTTTCTCTATATTTTTACCAAAATGTTCGTGATTCGTAGTATCCGCGGCGATCGTTGTAGAGGTAGAATTTCGAGAAACAATTAGAAGGGCTGCAAATTCACGGAGGCGCCGCTAAAAACTAGGCCGGAAGATTGCCGGAACACAGGAGGGATGAGAGGTTCTCACGGTTTAAGCTACGTCCAATCTTCCTCGGGAAGAAGCAAATCGATGCAGAACCAAGCGCCACCGAGCGTGGCTCCGAATCGAGCTGGCTATGATGCGTGACAAGTCGGTCGATTATCGCGTACGGATGGATTCCGTTGTCCTTCCCCGTCGAGGCCACCGTAGCGAATTTCTAAGTCTTCTCCATCGGGTTTCCTACGATTCCTTGAAACATTCGATCGTGAACGGAGAGGTGGAAGCTGTTTTTTTCCTCGTCGTTTCTCATCCGCCGTCCATTATGCCTTTCGAGGGAAATGATTAGCTCGAGCGTAACGGTGGGACTAGGAAGCGGATGATTGCGGAACACATTTTGTTGCTCGTTTCGCGAATTTTAGAACGAAATGGTAGGGAATTTGCCAGCTAGTTCCTCGGATATAGTCGCTATGGTGGCTGTTCGTCCGACGAATAAAATATATTTCCTACCTAGATAATATTCTCCTAGTTGTTTACGATCGAGTCGTTCGATTTTCGACCATTCTTTTGGAACGTTACCGATGTTACGATCGACGAATAAATTAATCGATCGGCAGAAATGTTAATAAACGACCGGCCTTGCACCGCAAGATGACGGAGAAACTGAAAGAACGCGTCGAGAAAAAGATCGTCCTCGGAGATTCTCGGACAAGCTGTGTGAAAGAATCGTCGTTAAAAATCGAAGTACGAGAATCGGAGCTGGAAACAAAAAAGAAGCAGCACGCTGCTCCCGGGAATTAATTATCGCCCGGTTCCTCTAATTGCCCTTAATCGTTTCTCATTCCACGACGTGGTTTGTCGGACATCGTCGACCCTGAGACGATGCAGACTATCACGTGCATACCGAAGACACGGAAGGAACGAGCGGCGATTCGACGCAGCCCGTTAAGGTTGACCGGGGCGTATAAGGTCGGTCGACCTTAGGCACGATTCGGTGGCGAGCCGAGAATCGCTATGGAACCTCGCGGTGACGCACAATGTCGCGTAGTCCGCCGACTCAACGGTGTCCCACAAGCTGACACCTGGCCACGGATGATGCATAGCGCCGTACCGGGTATTTCCTACGTTTGCGTTTAGCGTATCATTTACATCCCCGTGTACACGCGTTAGTATCTCCGCTCATTATCTGCCTACATGCGGCACCAAGCTCCGCCGCCGTGTCTCTCCGTGTCCATCTGGCCACTTGCCACTAATGCGCTCGCTTTCCATCTTAGGTTGTCCTCCCCGCCATAGTCGCCTCCATCTATGTAAATGGAACCTTTGATCCTTCTACGTTGGACGTCTTCGACGTCTGCTGGTTCTGATCGTTATCGATGATTGTTCGTTATAGCGGGGAATTCATACTGCGGGCAATTCAAAGGATCAACACCTAGAGCTACCGATAGTTCGAACGAAGCTATTTCTGTCAAAACCAGTCAAAATGAGTGGTCTTTAAAAAATACGTAATAATAGAATATTTGTATATTTATTGACTTATTACTTTCCTACAGAAGGAATTCCACGTTATGTAGCACGTTTTTGGTATTATTAATCCATCTGGGACCATGATCCCTAAACGTGGGTTGATACATCCATAAAATCGTAGAACCGGTCATTTTGATTGGTGTGGTATTTCTAACGATAGCATCTAGCGATCTAGCGATCGATCCGGAATTTTCCTGATAACTGACATCATCGTATCGAATGATACGCGGTAAAAATTTTAAAAACGCGTGGCAAGTTGTAGAAAACGAGGAAACTGGTTAATTGGAGTTGGATAAACAGATTGCAGGACCTTTTTACACCTTGACAAGTACCGGTCATTTGGACTGGTATTGGTATAAGTATCCTCGATACAAAATCTTTTTAAGTTTGAATACATAAAAAACAAAATAAAATTCGTTATATTATTCTTTTAGTTATCGAAAGTCATTACATCATTGCGCAAAAAAATATAACACGAAGTAGGAATTTTAAAATAAAATTGTAAAACCAGTCAATTTGATAATATTAAAGCTCGATGCGTTTCCACAACAGACATGTAACGTTACCGCGCAGATAGCAACTCACACGCAGCGATAAAATGAAGCTTATCGCCAGATGTGTAACAATCGTCCACACGTAGATATTAAACGCATAACGTACTCGATTGCGAAGAATAAGAATAAGAATTACTCGCATGTATTTTTCTCCAAATAGACCGATATACCGTCAAACGCTCATCTCCGTTAGGCCTAAGCAAACTGTGAAATAAACAAGAGACAAAGATCTTGGTGACGACCGAACGAGAAAGTTCGAGCAGAATTAAAACTTAAGTGACGAGGGGCCACTAATCAGATGCAACGTATCGAAGAGGATGGGCCGAACATTTAACACGATTAACCTCGATGTACATAATTGGAAATGCTGTCTCAAAGTTGGCAATGATAGACCATCGTGTTTAGAAGATCGAAGGCAACCGATTGCGTTCTTCAACGGCGATTAATTGTTCGGATAACTTGGTATCGAAGTAATCGATCGGGGATCGGGACACCCGCGACGCGCTTTCGTGTCCCCGAAGCGACCGGGAACGCGAGAACGAGGACGAATCGATCGTGTAACAGCCACGCCACTAAACTATTCGCCTATTTTATAGACCGATTGGAATGTTGCAGGAAGGAAGAGTTCGAGGCAGTCATCCGATAAAGGAAAAATTCTCTAACAGAGTAGTCTTGGTCCAGAAAATTGATGGACCGAATATTTTCTCTATCGCAATTTGCATGTTTATCTGCTAAGGAATTATTCGTAGAATCTTTAGCGTAATCATGTACGTAATATTTTTAAAATACTTTATCGATTAACCTACATCCTGTATATCCAAGTTTAACTTCTTCGCGCGATTCTATTTCGAATCCGAGTGTATTTAAATGTGAAAATTTCTGCCAGCCTCTAGCAGACTCTCGTTGGACGAAGAAAAGCCAAGAAATTGCACATTGGAATTCTCTCATTTTACGAGCTACGACATTAGGTATTAGAATCTCGCTTTCTAGACCGAACTTGAGCCGCGGAGAGACGAGTTCGGGGAGAAGCGAAGAAACGCGCGATTCCAGGGATTGTTTGGCGAGGCAAGCCGATCGAACGCTTCGCGCGGCTTTCACCTATTTCTCGTAAAATCCGAAACTAGCTCGGCGACCCGTTTCGTTTCGTCGTTGATACGTATTATCGTACGTTGACTGGTTTTCAGCTGTCGGGTTTGGCGTGGTCGTGGTCGCTCGATGGAAATAATCCGCGATGATGGATGGACCGATTAACCGTTCTTCGCGAAGATTCCTGACAGATGTTCCACGCAGCTGTTCCCGACTAAACGAAGGGGAGATTCCTTTCGATTCTAATCGCGAAACCTGGAAATTGTTCGGGCCACGTTTCCGGATGTATTATCGCGCTCGAAACGTTACGTCGATTAATCCTGCGTCCACGGCTTTCACCTGTTTCCATGTGACGCGAAACACGTGCCGCGGCCGGCGATTCATAATCGAGAGGCGAGCCCGAAATCGAGCCGAGATCGTTAAGCGATCGATCGACTTTCTATTTCGTATTGCCACCAGCTCCAAGGGGACTCTACTCTGGTCAGAAAATCCTTTCGTATCGCTTCGTGTCGTAACGGAGGTGCGATTATCGTAGCTACCTGATCTTTCGTATTTTGATAATTTCTCGAACATCTCGGCGATCGAACGACGTCTGCGTACGCGAAGGAGAAGAAGGAAAAGTTTCGGCCGACGATGGATTCGTATCGTAGTGACGTATCGTAGCGATTGCAGGCATCGAAAGGCGGTGACTCTCTCGTTAAAATGTTTCTGGAGCACGCGATTTCGATGGCGATCGTTACCCAACGTGACTTTAGGGGCACCCTCTTCTTCTCTCCTTCGTCGTTTCGATCGCTTCGCGTGAACAGACACGTAACCTCTTTGCCACGACCGCCGTCGTTATTGCCGTCCGGCGTAATACGTTTTCATTAAATCCCACCGCTGCGGATAATTTCTTCATCTTTCCGTAATCTAGCTTTTCAAGGTTGAATTTCATTGCAACATTGAAAGATATTATACATCGACGTTCGCGATAGCTTCGTTTAATTAGTCCGATACTCTGATCGATGGTCGAGTAATTAACGATCGATTAAGTGTGATTTCTCTTCGTTGCTTATTAATGCGAAAGATGCGACCAATCGTGCGAAAGACGGCGCGAAAGCGAACACGCGTGTACAGGACAAGCGAGGAAGAGGAATATCGCGCGTGTGAGAACGGACCACAGTCGCGGCGGAGCAAACCTGTTAACGGCGATAACGGGACGGCTGATTGAAACGCTACGACGAACCGTGGATCGGCCAATTAGTTTATCAAATACCGGGAATAGTAGAGCAGAGTTTATCGCTTGGCCATCTGCTTCGCAGTCGGTAACTCGTTAAGTTGCCATAAACCGCGGGCAAGACGATAAGCCGGAACGAGTTGTTCTCTATAATTCTCGCCAGTTATCGAATAGTTTCAGCGTTTTCACACAATATCGTTGGATTTTTATTCGTATTTCTGGCGTATCTTTTGCTTTGAACTTTAACCTGTTACCAAAGTCTTCTGGGTGGTCCGGTTACGCTTTCGAGGGAAATAATTTTCGTACAATTTGATGGAATACGACAAAAGCTATACGATAGATCCTAGTGACGCAGTTTCGATATACTTGCGCTTATCTTCAAGGTAGTTTACGTAGATATTTATCAATTCGTATGCGATGCATTTCTATAGATGTTTCCCAATGTAAAGCGCAATGCTATCGATAGCCTCGTTAAGAGATGCTCAAGATCGCGATCGAGCGAACCGGGCGGTTTACTTTTGTATACTTAGATCCGTTAGGAACACGCCGATCGATAATAAACTTCTTATCGGTATCGCGGCAAGACGATTGCCATCGTAACGAATCGAACGAGTCGAGGGAAAATGATTTTCGCAACATCGAGCATCCCACTTGCAAATCCAATTAGCTAATAACAGTGTTTTCTCCACCGCTTCAATGAAACACAAAATCGTCGAGCCGTGAATCAGCTCGTAATTATCAATCGAATCTGAATCACGAGCGAGGAACGCGTCGACAGTGATAAACTGCGATAATTCACCGGCGAGGTTACCAAGTTGTTTATTCGCTACCTGGTCTTTCATTCATGAATTTTCGCGAGAAAAAAAGAACCACCTTCGACGAGCTGTATTTATTTATCGCGTGCACGATCCACGTGAAAGAAGTCGGAGGAACGGTGGCGCTGCCACGGATCCTTTTACGAGAAGGTGGCGAACCGATGGCGCAAATCGGCCACCCTACCATTCGTCTTATCGACACGAGCGCACACGGAAACCGTGGCGCAACGAAATAACGAGTTCTAATTGCGAAAGCAGATCTACAGGCTGGGTGGCGAGAAAAAAAGCCGAAGGTGCACCCGGCACCTGATTCATTTGAGTAGATAACGATCTATGACGCAGATACGGGTCGCCTTTAAAAATCGTTCCTCCACGCCTCGATCTTTTCTCCGGTTCCACGCGCCTGGCGGATTTCTTGCCTCGTTACACCGCCGCCACAACCCGACGCTCGGCTCCATCGCTTTTTTTTTCATTTTCCGGGTGAATAAAAGTCGCTTTGTACTTCGATCCGAGGGAAGTACGACCGGTGGTGAGATAACGATTATTAATATCTTCTGTCGTAAATTCACCGTGTTTACGTCACAGAGCACGAGCACGAGCACGGTAATGTTATGCAAATTTCGAGCTGACGACTTTGACATGCAAGTTCGTGTAACGTAACGTTCGCGTACAGAAGCGTTAAGTTCGGTATTACCTAGCAGACGCTTAATTCGCCAAGTAATTTTCACCAGTGAAAAATAATTAATCGGTACGACATTGAGGTTGGATAAGGGATCGTTTCCACTTCGATCGTAAATAGCGACATTGTAAAAAAGGCAACATTACGCTCGAGTTTTACGCCGATAGCAACGGCAACGCACATATATAAAAAGAATATCTATCAAACTTTGATTTGATTAATGGCGATTGCGTACGATTAATTGGCGTATTACGTGGATATAAACACGATCGGACGCGTTCACCGCACACACACGTGTCCGCCGGTGCGTTCCTATATTTCTTTGTAGAAATTAACGTTCAATTCGCGTATAATAAACGACCCGATGTATTCGTTCTGCCATTGAATTATTAGTCGAATAAATTATTACCGAAAGTAATCGTTCGCGGGTCCAAAACCGGTTTTTCGTTTTGTTTCGTCCCGATTCCAGCACGTTCCTCCGCTTTCGTTTCAAGGTTCCATTTTCTTCGTTGGTTACGGAATACTCGCGCGCGTTCGATTATTACGACCGTCGTTTCGTCGTTTCGCGAGTTCCATCGGTGTCACCTACGGATTAAAAAGCGCCTTCGAAACTTTCCACTCGCTTAATCTCCATACAAACGGTCGAATCGAAGTTTCGATCTATCATTTCCATAAAAGCATTTTTACATTCCTGTCGAAATTGATTTACAACATTCACGAGTACGAAGCAACCTCCGAGGTTAAAAAACAGATCGTAGAAATCACCGGTAACTTGAAAATTCATCGCGAAACAGACGACGAATTTGAATTTTGCTCGAATGGAGGGGAGAAATTACGCAGCGGTTCCTTTCATCCCAACCGCAGCGTATTAAAACGATGGGGCGCCTTTCTTTTCACGATTTAAGGGATTTGCAGCGGTGTGCAATCGCTGCCGCGAGCGTAAGCATCTCTTACGCGGCACTACAATTACCCAAGGATTGAAGACCATCCGCTAATTCCGCCGGTAGACAGAGGTCATTTGCAACATGATGACTCTGCTCGCTTGCTGGATAGCGAGAGAGACTGCCTCTCCTGTTGGGTTCACCGGGGCCGGTCGATTACACGGAAAACAAGTAATCGGATTAACGGGGCCGACCGTTTCTTCGCGAAACTTTCGTCCCTTCGCGAAAACGACCTTCTCTCTCTCTCTCTCTCTCTCTTTGCAATTTTTGCCGTTAATCGGTTCCGCGGGCAATCCCGCCGGACGTGACCCAGCGCCCGCGTAATTTCACCGTTTACGACTGCTTAATTCGACAAGAGGGGCGTGCTCCTCGAAGATCGAGCTCTGTTCAGAATACTTCGATTTAATAGGATTCGGTTGCGCGATCTCGCATGCGATTGCCGAGAATCGACCGGTCAGACGAGCCAGGATCGATTTTTCGGTGGTTCTTGATCGCTAGATCGCCAGTTGACGCATTTATTGCAAACGCGAGTGTGTAAAAACGTGCTGCACGCGTGTATATAACGCGCAAAATTATTCAAAATATCCAAAAGTGACGCTTGTAATATTTGGAGTACAAGAGCGATGATCGTTTGGCTCGTGTTTCTATGAATTTTGCGTAGAGAAATCTATAGCCTATCGATCGCGAACGATCGAATACTTCGAGTGGAGGATGTAAATATCAAGGGAAAAGAAGGAAAAAAGATTTTACAGTCGATTCCAAGATGTAAAAACATATCTAAATTGTCATTAGCATACCGTGCCAACTTGGTCACAGGAAGATCTGGTTGCGAATTTAATAGCGGAAGAAGAAGAAAAAAAGAAAATTGAATGCGCGCATTTCCTTGTCTCCAAGACACTTGCTCCGCTTTAATGTTGCAATTCCAGTAAAAACTAACGCACTTCTCTTCGGATCCGGTTCGAACGCTGTACGAACTTCGTGACGCAAAAGACAAGGAAGAAGTTTTCCTACTTTTACTCGCGTCCACGAAGGGAACTGGAAAAGAAACCGACGACTACGAGGACTACGAGGACTAGGACACATTCCGTTATCGGTGGGATCGCGCGTGTTCCTGTCCCGGCGTCGATCGTTCCATACACCGTTTCGAGAATCACAAGTAGATCCTTTTAGCATTCGTGGCGTTGCCCGGTTAACAGGTTGCACGGAAATCTAACGAAATAACTAGTTTCGCTCGCGAAATTGCGTCATTGTCCTCGAAAGAACGAAAAAGCGGATAAAAGAGAGCCTGCTGTGTCGTGCGAGGGCAGAGAAAGAGATCTTTTCATGCGGAAAAAGAAACTGATAGCTATCTACGTTCCTATCGTGCGCCTATGAACTGTATAAGTCAAAGGTATATCAGGCATCCCGTGTCTTATCATTTTCTCTCTACCGTCTTAAATAAGAATTAGTTGGTAATAATTTTTGTTACGTATAATTTTTGGCCTATTAATTTTCCATCCAAGGGATTAAAGTATCTAGTTGCCTACTATATACCACGATTTAATTTCAGGTGAATTATAAACTGACGAAGCAACGAATCGTTTCATAATCTGGACACCGGAACAGGTGCCACCGTATAAATCATGCAAAGCGGATACGTTGTTGGTCGTTTGACGTTCGACGTCGCGAGGCGAATAGTTCCGTTTGCGAAACGAGTTACCGTGCAACTTCGTTGAACGAACGGAGAGATAGAGCGGGGAAAAAAGTAGGAGAGAAGGAAAGCTGATTCATGTAAGTGCAAGTATCGCGGAGCACCACCTTGAAAAGTCGTCCGCGGCGCAAGGAAAGGCGCGGGGAGCGCGAATTAATTGATAATTTCCTAACAGGCTGTTTCCATCGTGCTTCGAATCGTTTTGCGCTAATTTTACGATTCGAACGTACAAGGAACATGAAAAACAGACGTTTTACATATATAATTCGCGTGTTATGATCGCTTAACCTTTTCCGACTGCAAGAAACCTATGTACCCTTAAGTTAAGCAAGAGTATCAGGAATAAGTAAATATAGGAAATTCTGTTTTAGAGAAACGACGTTCGTCACTTTGTGCACACTGGTGTTGTTGATCGTCGATCGTTTGCATGATTGACGATTATATCGTATTCTAGCTTTTTCCTAGTCCGTATCAACTCAACGTTTCTTGGGTATCGAATACGAGTTTCCAACTCGATTCGTATATTCATCCCGATCGTAAAAACCGCGATACCTGTATCATCGCGAAATCGCCAAGGATATTGCAGTTTAATTATGCGTAGATTCCAGCTGTGAGGTGTCACAGCGTATAATTGCATCTGTAGTCGCGATAAACTAGTTGCTGGTTAGCGCGGAAATTCAACAAGACGGTCGTTCAGAGATGGAAGACGAGAAACGAGCGATTTCTAGACGATCATCGCGTAAATCGGTTATCGTCGAGCCGTCCGCTGCAAATTATCGCAATTAAACATAATTATCGCGTCGCGTCGCGTCGATTCGCGATACACGCGTGACACTAACGCGATTTGTAAGTACGCGAGCTCTGATCCCCGCGACCTTTGGTCTTTCACCGTTTCCGGCTGTTTTTCGAGAACGCATCTCGGTTGTCGAAGCGGCGCGCGTCGGCGTTCCCGCGTGAACGCGAGCGAAACGCGATCGCGCGCCAACCACCTCGAGCAGCTGGAATTGCGAAAGTCGCCGGGACGCACATCTATTAATACCGTCTTATCTTTGCTGGTGTGGGTGTTATCAGGGCAGGGCGTGTCGCCAAGAAAGCAACCAGCGAACTGGCAGCCGGCAACGTGACTGTCTGCCTGCCGCCAGCTAGAATCCGCTTCTCTCTTCGTCTCTTCGCCGCCATCCCTGTACGTTCCATCTGTATCTGGCTGGTACGAGCTTGAAAGGCTGTGGAAGCGTTCTGCTTCCCCGGCGAACAGATACGCGCGCGATCTCGCTTGTTTCGATAAGGCGAATCGCGTTCAGTGGGAAGCAGCGACGTTGTTGGTTTTCTTGCTAGTTTCGTTCCATTGAAATTCTGCTCTGTCCTTCTTACGGAGACTCGTAAACGTCCATTATCTCTAACGTTTGCAGATTTCAAATTTTGCTACTTTTGTCTCCTTGAGCCGTTGAGTTGGGCAGGATCGACGCACAGGGACGAACGATATAGATATTTTAAAAGTGCGCGTCACGCACAGATATGACATTTTTGGAAACTGACGCCGAAAACCACAGTGGGTCACGGCCCCTGAGATATGGTGTTCGAGTAAACGATCGTCGCGAACGTTCTTCGACAAGCACGAAACGCTAAATGAAATCACCACTCGTCACTGAAGTATGCGATTACAGGAACAAACACCAAAGGGACACGCTCTCCCATATGAATAAATATTACTTAACAAACGCTTAAATGTCAAGTCAAAAAACACGATCGACCCGACGTCGATGCAAATCACGGTCGAAACAAACCGGTTGAAGTTAACATTGTAAAAGAACTGTAAATTCTCTCGCCGGTGTCTTATCAGCGAATTATGCGAACGATTTTCACACGGTTCGAGGCGGCGACCGGGATGCGCGTGTGACCCGAACAAATTTCATGGCGAAACGGTACACGTACGACGCCAGATAACCGGATAGCCGAGGTTATGTAACGCGTGAATATAATTATGCAGATCGCCGAGCCCGGTGTGTCTCTCTTAACATTTACCTTTAGCCCGGCTTGGATCGCAACGCTTAAAGGACAGGTCACGCATGCGAATCTAGCCGGTTCCTAGACGACGGTCATCGCGACGCGAGCGTATATGCGTCGATCCGCACCGGAAATAACAATATTTTACTTTTGCCGCGTTAATTACGAATTTTCACGAACAAGTAACCTCGGGAAAATCGATCAGCCGATATTTGAACTACCAGCATGTAAGATCTGTGTAATACCCACGAAAGAACAAAAAAAACTGTAAAGTTCTCTGGTGCGCGGTTGCACCATACCGATCAACCACGTTGCATCCACTCGCGGCGCGTCAAAACGAGGAAGCGGTTCGATCGGTCGAAGAAACGGCGTTCGTTAAAATTCCGTCTATCGAGAGCAGAGATTCGCTGACCGCCATTTTCACCTAATCCGGGCCTAACTGGGACCCGTGCTCCGTGTCTCGGTTACATTCTAGCCGCATCGGTGTGCACAAGGAGCGCAACAGCAAAACCGCCGAGGAAATCGCAGGCTGTCGAGCGAAGAAACTCCGTTCGTTAAAATTCCGTGTATCGAGAAGCAGAGCTTCGGTCGTGAGTTCTGCGTGGCCAAAAGGACGTTCTCGTCGTCTGTCCTTGTCCGCGGCGTTTCTTCGCGACCATTGTGCACGCACAATAAAGAACCGCACTCCCCGGGAGCCAATTAAGCAGCGTGAACTCTCTAGTCGACGAACCGGTCCACGGAACTCGCCGTTGCCCTACGGCGAATTCAACGAGAAAACGATTATTAATGAGGCATCGCCGCCCCCGTATCTTATTAAGAACGATGGCGGTCTCGTCTTCTCATGGTCTAACATCTTCGTGACGGATAAAGCCGAGACAGTCCGGAGGGCGGCTGTACGCGTTCTTGATGTCTTTATCGAACTCGTTTGCACGATAATTCCACTTAACGAACGCGATTCGATGTCCGTCGCATTTGTGTCGACAAAAAGGATAAATATCGGATTAATATCCGAGCACAGAGATGGTCGTGGAATTTCTTCCGACGTTTCTTATTATCCTATATATCCAATGATGGAACGATAGAAATAATGGTATACGAAGAATCAGTTTGTTCAAAGTCGTACCACGCAATTCTAACGACCGTCGCGTGTTTCGAGCGACCGTAAAAACTAGCTCGCGCTTGCATGCGCTGTTCGGGATGCATCGATCACCGATACTCTTTAAATCTTAATCCCCCTTCGGGCGATAGTCTTCTCTTCCTCATTTCGTTACGTCCTAGATTCTAGTTTCCACGCCGTAAGGGACGTTCCACGACCGTAATTTTCATGCTGTGAATCGTTTCTCCCTTTTACGTGCTGATTAGACGAGAAAAATCAACCTGCTTAAGTAACAGTCTCTCCTTTAGGAGTACTCCAACTGTTTTACGCGTCTAGTTTGCCAGCAAATGCGCGAATAAACGTTGTCCTACCCACGCCGAACGTCTAAACGAATCTAATAACCCGTAACTCGAAATACTTGATGCAAACCAACGAGAGTTTAAATACACGTTGCTGAAAATTTGCAACGTTAGATGCTTGAAACTCGTAACCAAAGGACGTAAGAAACGTCAGAGGCAAGTCGAATTGCCCGATATTCGAAAATCTGTCGTTTCGTAAACGGCCGGGCGATTCGGGCGTCGTCGTCCGGGCGCGAAGAGTCGATGCAAGCGAAGTTTGAGCGCCAGGGATGTTGCCGATACGGTGACGACTCGTGATTGCCCCAAGAAGGGAAAGGTGTGGCGCGGTGCAGTCATGTTGCTGATTTATAAGGCTAAATTCCTTTACTGCTTCGCGGCGTGCAATAGTCTATAGTGGGTCGCCGCGCAGGCAATATAACCGCCTACACCTAGTCCTGACGCGCGATTCGGTTCTAACGTTCAACTAAATTTATCGCTACTTTGCCTTCTTCCGCCCCCTCGGTCCTCCAGCTGCGTAATCCTTGCTCCGCCGCGACGTGACCCACGTTAACGAACCAGAAACCGCTTCTTTCACTGTCCAGGTGAGAGTCACGTTACTCCTTTTACATTCGGGGTATTAATCTTGAGAGTCGAGTGTTTTATTTCTACCATGCGTCCACTGATTCATCAAATTTTGTTGAAATATATGTAAACGACGGGATATCGGGATTTTCCAGCTCGTTGGACGAGCGACGATTAATATTCTTCGTGCGAGCAAGGATCGTTCTAATCGACACAAGGACGGTATTGAAATTAATTGAACGATCGCGGATTGTCCTCTGTTCCGCGTCGGGAATTAAAGGCGAGCGTAAATAACGATAATTGTATCGTGCAGCCTAGAATTACCTTCCTACACCGGTGTCTCTCTTATTGTTAGATCCGGCATTGAGCAAGCCAAGCAACTCGTCTGTGTGCGCGGTTATCGCGCCTATTTATACAGCCCTTCTAATTAAATAGACGATTCAGTCTAATCGATGGGTTAGGTTTGGGTTAGGTTTGTCACTCAATGGAATGCCGTTTCTACGAACTCAAACTTCTGGAGAACGTGTTTCGTTGGACGCGTTCATCCCTTTCGATTCGTCTTAACGTCGACCGCTCGAACTTTGAGATAATTTGCGAAAGTGAAAACATCGTGATATCACGATCTATAAGCAAGCATTTCGCGGACGAGATTCGTCTTTAAGATTCAAGGTTGTCCTGTCGTTCGCCAGGCATAATACAATAGACATCATCGTTCGAAAATGTCTTCGATTGTAAGGGTAGAACGACGCGTCTCACTGTCAAATCTCCATGTTCGCGAGCGTAATCGCATTACTGACGACTCGATCGGAACACGTAGCCGCCCACGTACGCTCATTAAATCGTACGAATATTTCGGAACAATGGCCGAGCTCGAGATACGTACCAAGTGGCCTTGGTGCCTCACCGATCGACGTTTAGCAAAATAATGAATAGGTAGCAACGATCTCGCGAAGTTATCGGCCCGTTCCTCGTGAATAAACCACGTTCATGCACTCTCTCTCTCTCTCTCCCTTTCTTTATCTCCGTCTTCCTCTCCGTTCTCTCTCTTTTCGCCGTCGGTCCGCGGCGAGATCTCCGCGAGTAACTGGGGCGGAGTTGTGTTGCATCACCGTGCCACAATACCCATTGCCTCCCTCCTCTCTCTCCTTTTCTCTCGTTCCGTCTTTCTCCCTCTTTCTTCGTTCGCGTAGTCGTTTTCCCTCCAATCCGCCGCGACTCCGACGATAGGACGCCCTGTATCTGCGTCGAATCGTCCGATGACGAGGCGTTCCGGGATCCTGTTGTCTCCGCCGAGCGAATACAGTCGCGTTCTGTCCTTTCGGTCCTTCCTTTGGTCGTCACACGGCCACGTGTTCCATAGTCGAGACTTTCAGCAACCAGCTCGTTCTGTTTTCCACTCGTCCGTTATACGCAAAGATCCTACAGCCGCTATTAACAAGATCAAACTTTCACCCTCGTTCGTCATAGCGTCCTGCCAGTGTAGCACAAGATGACGATTAACAACGCTTAACGTAAAGTCGACAAATCTTTCGAACAGCCATCGCACGAACCATTTAATCGATTAACTCGACTTAGTCGAACAGAATCCGACGAGTATGATCGAGGAGCGATGAATTTCGAGGACAGACCTTCGCGCAACGTGTCATCATCGCTCGTGCGTTTTCTCACTATTTTACCTGCGTTGGGCGCCACGTCGAAGCTTACCTTAAGGGGGTGACCTTAACGTTCATCGAGAGGGCTTACGTCACGAGAACCGGACAGATAAATCGGAGGATGTGTAGCTACGGCCGTCGGCTCGGTGTTCGGGCGACAGACCGATTATCTGGAGTCGATTAAAAAGCGCGACCTAATTATCGAGCAGCAAGATCGGAAACTCTGCTCGGCTGGAGCGCGGCGTTACGCTCGGCGGCCAGCTTCGCTCTCCACCTACACGCTCGTCGGCCGTCCTCTTCAGCTCGTGACGACATCTTCCTCTCCTACGTTCGCCGAGCTACCACGCCTTTCTAAGCCCAGGGGCATCCGACTGGATTAGATTCTGGATCGCTTCGAGGCTGCCGGCTTGTCTTAGCTCGACGAATATTCCATCGCCGATTACATGGACGCATCTCTGTGGTCAGACGACGCTTGTACGCGCAGGGAAAGTGATCCGTTCGAGGGAAACGCGGTGAACTGGATTTTTGAGAAAGTAAAACGTTGATGACGAGATGATAATGCAACGAGAGACAGATATCAGTCTTGGTGTGTTGAGCAGACGGAGGAAAAATGAGATCGGGTTTCGAAAGGTGGATGATGATCCTTCGCTGGGAACACGGGAAAAACAGAAGGATAGGACGGGCGGAGTGAAAGCGAGAACGAGAGAAAGATAAAATCATTTATAACGAAAACCAGAGTATGATCAATTGGATCGGATGTGGGAGTAACGATTAAGCTGAATCTAACAGGTAAAGTCGTTAGACAGGCGATTAGTAACGTGAAGAGGGAAACATGTAGGTTTGATTTCTGTTTGCGGTGTGTCATTATTTTAAATCGTAGAATTCCTTAACGAGCGTACGTTCAAGATGCAAAGAATAAGGCAAGAAACGGAATAGACTTTCGATCGAGATATGCAAACGCGATAAAGCAACGTATACGTAGAGCGTGCAGAATTCCAGGCATAGCGAAACGAAATGCAAGATGCGACGCGGTTCCATAATTGTCAGGTAATTTATTAACGATCGAGCCCTAGGTATGGTTTAAGAGGTTCTAAATCATAGATCAGGGATATGGAGAATGGAGATGGGTTTCCCGGTTTTTGTCGATTCGTCGTCGATCGTGCCGCGGTGAACCGTTCCGATCACGGTAATAGGCTCCCTCGGTTCGCAACGGGGCCCCCGCTTGAAGTTGCAGTTGCAGTTGCAGTTGCAGTTGCAGCACACGGATCGATTTTCTACGTGGAAACTGCACGATCCAATCGGTACTGACCTGCGCGACCTCCGTCGCATGACTCGGATCTCCTGCTCGCACCAGCCCGCTCTTTTCGCTTGATAATAAGCGCTCGATTCATCTCTCGTACCGTGGAACATTTTCGAACGTCGTCCTAATAAAATTAATAGAAGATCGTCACGACGACGATTGCTCAACCTTCGGACTTCGGACGAGGGAAACTTTAATTCGAAAAATTACCATAAAAATTACCATAAAATTTACTTAATTATTTATGTAATCTCGAGAAAATAAAGCTTTTAATTAACCAATGAATATGTAGTTTTCTCACGATTACCCGTGCTCTCCCGATTGCACAAAGTCTCCAATTGTCCCGACCTAAGTTCAAACCCAATTACTTGCCAAGTAATTAGAAAGCCCTCCTCGGTGAGTATCGATCGACAATCGGCTGTCAATGTAACATAATGGAGCTACCTAGCGTTGAAAGTTCTTCGATCCGTATCGTTACGATTGTGCAAGTGGCTAAGATTGCCAAGCAATTAGCTAAACGTAATTTCGACGGTTCTTTTGTTTCTCTGGTTATTGGAAAGGGGACACGACCGATATTTCATTCGCGATTAATCCGTCTGTTCTACCTTGTTCGTCCTCTCTAAGTAGCATAAGTCGACTACAATCGAGGTAAGAAAACTTTGAGTCGGCAGAAGTTGATCCAACCGAGATCTACTTGAAACTCGTAAAGCCATAACCCCGTGTCATGATTCGCGTTACGTACGATCGTAACGTAATCTATGTTTCGCAAAAATGTTCATCTAACAAATGGCCAAGGATTGGCGTAATCTAAGCGAAATCACGCGGATACACTGGTCGAAACGAGGCCGTTTGAAAATATCTCGGCGGAGAATTTATCTCGTCACGCGCATACCGTGCCGTCTCGAATTCTGATTTTTGTCACGGAGACGTCATCGTTGTCGAGGACATCAAGGTCGCCGAAACCTGCTCCGATTTCCGTGAACCATCGGTCGCGATGACCTTCTCTTCAGAACTGACTGCTCTTCAGAAATGGCAGGCATCGGTTTAATTTCGTTTCTCTTTCGTTTCATCGATCTCCCACCGCTGCCACTCTGCTTCGTCCTCTGTCGGTGTCGTCCTTCTCTAGAAACTATCGCAGTCGAGGATAGCGGCGCACCAAGTCTATCATTATGCGGCTATTTGCGAGCACCGCGTGTACGAGGAAGGCACCGGGGACAATCTCAGTTCTGTATCGGTGGCCGCCGATCGAACCGGTTCTTTTTCCTTCTTTTCGTTTTCTGCTTCCTCGTCGTGGCGTAGTTCCGCGCTTCGCAGCGCGAGGATTCTCGGTTCTGCCGACAAAAAATCGACCGCGCTCCTCGTCCCGTTTCACCTTCTGCCATCGCCGATCGCTGTGACGCACGATAGCAAAAAGACCTTTAATAGATTCTCGTCGCGAACGCGCCGTGACTCATCACAACCTAGCGGAAGATGAAAGCCAGAGTCGTCTGTATCAATTATTACCTCGTACGATTCGTCCTGGTGAAAATCGCTAAGGACGAGAAATAATTCGACAGTCACGAAATGCAATGCAAAAACAGAGGAGGAGAGAACAATCTTTATTTGCTACAAATATTTCATCGTTTGAATGAAATTATCTCGGAACAGATCGTTCGGTTGCCTAGACGTATACCTATGCATGACTCGTTGAAGAATTTTTACAACGGTCGTCGGATAACACGAACGAGCTAAATCGAAGCTGGCGAACAGCGCATGCAAATGCGCGACGATGACACGACCGTCGTCGCCAGGCTTTCTATTCCTCGGGGCGAGCAGAATGACTGATCCAAACGCGTTTTGTTTTATCGTCGCGTCGTTCTACGGCAGTCCACATGCTCGTAATGGTATAATCGCGCGTCGCTGTTTGTCGCGCGAGGAAGCGATCAAGAATGTTGATCATCGCTGCCGGCAAAAAATCGAACAAGAAACGTCCAGGCAGGTTAAAAAAAAGTCGCATGGCGTGATTATTTAATCGATCGATAAGAGAAAATTGATGAATTTTTACGTAACACGATTCTCGGTTGCGAAATCTAATTGCAACAAACATCTGTGCTACACTTCCGACATAACGTCGTCCTATGGAGCAGCCTTTGTTCTCATCCACTGCAAGAAGCTAATAAAAGTTTCACCTGCCTACGATATAAGCGCGTCCCGAATCGTATCAGCATAATCGATATTCTAATGTTTGCCGACGAGATGATGCTGCGTCGGCAAAAATCTAAATTCAAGAGATCAACGATCCACAGAGAGAGAGAGAGAGAGAGAGAGAGAGAGAGAATCGTTTGAGATTCCGTGGACAGTGCTCCGTTATTTCCGCGTAAAGACGAGGAGGAATCGAACGGGCAGATGGACACGTATCGATCCGCGGATCGGAATTCGTCTGGATCGCGTCTGCTCGATCGAACGTCCGATCTTTCCATCTTAAGCTCTTCGATATTCCCTCGAACGATTTCACGATACGCTGTACAACGAGATTATCACGTTATACGATATGGTAGACGGTGAGTTGCGTGTATTCTGCCCGATTATGAGCTCCTGAAAGCTAACGAGCGCTTAATGCGCCCGATAACCGGAAGAGGCTCGGTATCGCGCCGTCTTTTCGCCTGCTTCTCTCGGCACCTGCTCGTTCAACGGTACGGTAATTTACGATGCACCGTTGAAAATCGCAACCAGCTACTCAATATTTTTACGTAAGTTAGCTGTAAGAAACTTAGCCGCCGATCGATGCAAATCAGCGAAAGACGTACCGACTAGGTTACTTTTTTCATGCTTGTTTCTTTACGAGTGCATTTTAAATACCGCGGCATCGTGATCGGAGATGAACGTGTTTTGCATCCGACACGCCGATTACCAGGATCATTACTGTTGCCAGGTCTGACGCACGAACGACCTCGTTGACGGTCACAGACGAATGAATTCGCGGTGGAATCGAAGACGGATGGCCGACATTAGCTGCTCCTTAAGCGGAAGCGTAACGGCATCCTCTTCGACGCAGCCGTACGTCTTCGTCCGATGGACAACGAGGACAACTACGCTTCTGGTACGGTTGCTCGAAAACAAAATTACAGAAAGAATTCGTACTGCTTACTAGATTAGATAACCAAGAAAATAGGCGATAGCGAGATTCTGCGAGAAATTCTGCGGACTTCGAAGATAAAGTTTAATTCGTTCGGTGCTGATACGTCCGATAGTTCTGCGTATTTATTATGACGAGACGCGTAATGGACTGAATAATTCTTTTCGTTTTTCATGCGCAAAAGAAAATCGTTTGACAGCGATCGACGGTTTCATCTATCGCGTCTATACGTTCGTGCTGAAAGGATCAACGTCGTCGGTTGTACGTTTGTTTCGGTGGCAACGTTTGGAAATCAAGCATCACTGCCGATACGAACCAAGAAAGACGATGTCGATCGTTATCGGGCTCCTTCTCCTGGAGCCAGGCGTGTCCTTAGGATGGCCTTTCTTATCGCGATAACTCTCGAGGACATCGTCTCTCTCTCTCTCTCTTTCTCGTTGAGCAACGAAGCTACGGCTCCACCCACTCTCATCCGTGATCGGCCGCGTTACCTCCGGTCTAGACGCCTCCGGCGATCAAGGAGATCCCGCTCCATCTGACGATCGATCGATCTTTCCGTTTCGCCTCGTCTCGTTTCGATCGGCGACGATCGATCTTCGTGGCACGTGTGAAAACACGCAACGTGCCGAACCTTCGCGAAGAATCGCGGCTTAGTCTTGCCGATGTTCAGACCTCGTTTCAAACGCACGAATGTTAAAACTACTTGAGCAATTATGCTGAAAAGCGCGTATCCGAATCCAATCGCTTTCGGCATAGAATATATTGCAAAATTTCGTCGGATCGTTAGATCAGCGATTGCTTCGATCTATATCCTGATTAACGACTGGTTTTATTACGTGGACAGAGAAAAATTGGCTGTCCGATTTCATTCGTATGCTAACGAACGCGTCCAGATCCGGGCGCGTTGGACATCGTGGCGGTCGGATGTTTCAGAACGCGAATGGTAGACGAGTCGTGGAGCGCGTTTCGATTTTTGCGCAAACTCGGTAACGGGTTAAACCGGGACGGACGACTGTATTATAGGATCGGGTACGGAATACGCCTTGGGAACGTGTCCTCTTCGCCTTTCCGTGCGACCGAGCTACGTGAACATCGGGCGTCTTCTGCTCCTGCATTGCGAAACCGCGCTGGCGCATCTGCTGGGAAGCCGAGTTTGCCCGCTTTTACGTCTCCTCCCGCTTCCAATACAAGGCGGTTTTCCGCTTCCCCCGTCGTGAGAGACGCCTGCGAGAATCAGACTCTCGCAGCTCAGCTAAAGGGTACAATTACGTCACCGAGCGTCGCCAGATACGCGCGTCACGAACGAATTACGTAATCATAACGAAAGCTCGCCGTCGGACTGGCTACAGCGAAATTCCGCGAATGCATCTCGTGCTTGTGCCTTTTAGCGGTTAGATCGTTGTCTTCCTTGTTGGAATTTCTTTAACTCAGCCAACGGCCACATTGGTTGAATGAAACTTTGCTATGCAAATAAACGCTGCTTTGTTCGTGTGATCCTACGTATTTGTACCAAGAGTTCCGTCGAACGAGTCCCCGTGAAAGTTTAAGACGACGTTTATTTCATACTCTTTCAAAGCCAATAATATTCTCAGCCAAGTAACCAAAATGTGGCTGGTCGTGCAGATTCGTAGCATTACGCATGAATTTAAAGAAACAGAATGTACATTTCGTCCGCTATACGTAACGAGTACTTTATAGCTTAACCTTACATAACTCTCCATACTTTATATATTTTTGGATATTAGAATATTACGTGCGCTCTTCGTACTTTTGAATTTCTTCTAAATTCGTCGATATCGGTAGTCCGATAGCAACGCGATCGATACGACTCGAACAGAGCGTCTATACTCGACTCGACAAAGACATCGGACCACAATCTTCCGAATCTACTTAAGCGCTTCGGGCGACCCATAAATCTCCTTCTACCGTCACCCGAACTTATAAAAGGTTTCAGGTAGCCAAACAGAGTTGATGCAACGTCTGTGGAGCAAAGAAGCACCGACTCGATCGGATTCGAGGTTAATTCGTCTTCTGGAATTGAGTGGCTCGCGAAATGATCGGGGAGGTCGTAAAAGGGAGGTCGTGGGGCCTCGGGGCCGGGAAAATCGAGCCGAAAATAAAAGTCGACCGCGAACGAACGCGAACGCGAATACGGTGCATAGATGTGCAGGCTGGTGCGCTCGCGCGCGTACATAGGAGCTCGTAACGAGAGAGCGCCGGATTTTGCGATCGGAGAACGGCGATCGAGGAGGACGGAGCAAACGAGGGAAGGAGACGGCCAGAGAGAAAGAGAGAGGAGCTCGCGGCCGAGTTCGTGGATGGCCTGTTGCACGTGTGCCAGCACGTGTACGTGAGTAGGTGAGTGTCTCTGTGCGGGTACGCGCGCGTGCTGAGGGGCCAGTCGCCCTTGCCGAGGAGCCCGAGGCACGGGCGTGGGCCTTTCACTCCTGCCATCCGCATCGTTCTTTAACTATCGAGCCTACGGTGGCCGTGGCTGTGCTGGTGCGCGTCCGTGTGCGCCTCGCTATGCGCGCGGATAAGTACAATCACTCTCGTGGACCTCGCTCACTTCACCAGCCTCCCTGCGACCCTCTATCACAGTGGCACTCAAATTTCTCGCCGGATCCAGTCTTTTCTCTCTTCCCTTTTGTCTATTCGTCGTGTTTCTGATCGGAGGATTCACCGATGCAAAATGTTTCTTTCGGCAAATGAAAGGGATACGACTTGGATATTTGGTCTTCGGACGTTAATTGCGCAGCTCCAAGTTCGTTTTACGGAGGAAATTTTTAATGACGGTGTTTTGTCGGGGTTTGTTCAAGAGTTTAGCGGAGATTGCGGTAATCGTCGGACAGGTGTGAGAGCAACTGTCGCTATTACAATAGACTCGTGAGAAGTAATTACGCTATTCCGAAGTGTTTACGAACGTTGGTTTACGCAACTCCGTGATCCCGTCATAAATAGCAATTACCCCGCGTTACTCCTGACAACTTAGCGTATCTCGCGTTCAACACCGTCTCTCTAACAATCGTTAAATCCTCACAGTGGGGAAACAGAGAATCATCGATCCTTCGAACGCCTTCATTCAACAGGCTCGGTCGAGTCGCTTCTCATTAATCAGCTGGCTGGTCAAAGACACCTCTATCGAACCTGATCACAGCAGTCTCGCTTCATCCGACACCTTCCATCGTCTCTACGATCTCCGAGCGTATCTTCGTCGCCGGATCCAAACGCGCGGGCAAACGTGCGTGAGTCGCAATTACTCGAAAGGCAGGGAGTATCGGGCGCGATTAACCGCCGACTACAGACAGACGAAGCTCGCCTCTTGAACGGCCGTTCTCGTAATGTTTCTCGGCACAATCGTTATCAGGATCCGCGGAGGGAACGGAGTCGGAGATCGGCGAGGCCGGTGAAACGTCGTGCGACCGGATATCGGCGCTGCCCCCGCGCCGGTCCCGATCGTTTATCGTCGAGCGGGAACGCGGCGATTTACGCGTAACGAAGCCCCAGTTTGCGTGCCACTGATACACCAAGCCAATCGTTGGAAGGAACGCCGCCGCGATCGTTACATGCACCATTATGTTGCGGCACACGGTGCACCGTGCTATCGGTAACGGCAGTGCACGCCGCTATGCCGGCAGATATTGCTTATTAACTTTGTTTGTTAGAAGGGGCAGAGTGTGGTGTGGTGCGCTGGTCCGTGCGGCGTGGCGTGGCGTGGCCTGGCCTGGCACGGTGGCTTGGCGTGCCGTGGCGTGGCGTAGCGGCCGTTCTCGTGTGTCCGAGGTCTAACGGTCGTGGCTTGCTCCTTGCAACCGAGACGACGACGTAGGACCGGTTGCACAAACGGCACATCGCATCGTGCCGCTGTCCGTGGATAATCGGCTAAAACCGATCGCCTCAGCCGGGTACAGTTAAATGCGTTCTTACCAGTTCCCTATTGTCAACCATCAGGGGTCAGTTTTAAGACAATGCGCTGGAATGTCGCGAAGCTGGACGCGCTACGATCGGCCATCGTGGCCAGCAAACGATCCCCAACCGTTAACCGCTGTTGCTTCAACGACGCGATTGCCATTTAATTGAAATCAGAACCGTGCAGGTACTACTCGGATGTCACGAGGGCAGCTTCGTTTTTCCTTCGATCGAGATTCCTCTTATCGAGCGTCGGAAATATCGCCGGGCACGAGGTCTAAAATAATACGGATCAACGAGTTCTTACGAAACTCGTAGCGCTTACCGGTGAAAGAGGGTTCGATATTTAGGTCGCGTCGGATTTCGGAAGAGACTGACGAGTTAATAGGGGATCGTGTGCGCGATCGTCTCAAGGCTTCGGTCGGCCGATCTCGTTTCTTTCGACTGGCATCGAGGCGTTGATTTTTCCAGCGGTCGGAAGGTCGTGTTGGCCACGCCGCGCCGTATACAGTGGGAAGAGGCCGCGAATCTCTCCAAGGCGACGCGACCGTGTTCCAAAACGAGACGCGGCAAAAACTCGGTCGTCCGATCGAAACTCGATTCGCTCGGCATCGAGATTGCGCGCCATACGGAAACCGAGACGAAAATTCGTTCGTGCTGAGCAACCATCGAAGAATGTCGAAAATTTCCCTTCCTCCAGAGAACAATTAACGCTGGATCGTCCGTAACCGCGACGAATCAGAGATCATAGACGAAGAAAGAGCACTGGCGAAAGAGGGTGCCGCGGTAATAGCAAACTCGGCGCACGCTACTCCCGGGATAATCAAACAATTATTTTAATAATGCGTTATTACATTGTTGCCTATCGATGTAATTCCAACGCGAACGGCAATTTCATCGCCCGCAGTGTAACGATATTGTCCTAGAATAAGTGCACGAAGTCGTTCAGAAATTAGGAATATGTACGTCCGATCTGATATTAAATCGATGCTTCTATCACGATATTTGCTGAAACATTTGCTGAAACAATCTAACCTACGGACCCTAGAGAACCGTAAGAGAAGTTACGCGCATTTCAGTTATTTTTCCATATTTCTTCGCTCGCTCGCTCGCTCGTAAGAAGTTTAGTTTCCAATTTGACGATTACACGTTTTAACATTGCGTATCTCGAAGCTTTTTTTTTTTAAACTTTATTCATTAAAATGTTCGTTATCGAACGATTAAGTGCAATAGAACGAAGAACAAAAGAATCTTCAAAGCGAAGGACGAGAATAATGGCAAATCGTTGGGAAAATCAAACGTGTTCGTCCGGAGGCCAGGAAGGAGAACGTGGTTCTTCTTTTGACGGCCAAACGAGCCGCGCTTTGGCAAAAAATTGTCTGCCAAACTCGTTATAAGGACGCCCATGGAAACCCAAGACGAACGGCGTCGATAATGATTGATGTTTTGCTCTGATACGTCATCGCGTCCGTTTAGGAAGTGCATCGGGAGCGACGACGGTTGCATCGCCTTGACGGTGTCTCTCTTTTCGTTTCGTCCGATCTCGCTGGTCTGGTTCGCGTCCTTCCCACGATTCCATTCCGCCGCCATAGAAAAATCCGCAGACTGGTCCTTGCTACGGGCCTGTTTGATTACACGGAGTGTAAAATGAACGGTGTTACAGATTAATATCTATAAAATTATACGACGGAGCAGCTCGGTGGTTGTTGCACTTTATAACACGGCAGGATTTTTTGGTTCTCGAACGATAATTGGTCGTGGTTTATCCCTTAGCCATGGAAGATCACCTTCGAAAGTTTAAGCAGCCTTCGAGCTATATCGAATGATAAAAATAGTACGTAAGTATTATTAATATTATTACGAAGAATCTCGCAAAGGATATTAAATATCGATAAAAATAATAAAGTAGGATATCCATGAAACTAATACAAGCGCAACGTTCAAGTAAAAGTCGTACCGAGGTTACAGGATGATTTCTCGATGTAGCGAGTTGTCATGGTAAGACAGCGTGTAATAACCCGAGCGGCGCCGACCTTCCCAACGCATATTTGGTATCTATCGAGAATTGCGTCTCGATATATTCGATACCCAAGCACCTCAGAAAATTTCAAAGCCCCGTCGTCTCTGCTCTATAGTCTTACGCTGCGGCAACTTACTATCTCGTAGAATACCCCGTCCTCCGGAATTTCTCTACCGCATCCTTTATATGTAAATCCAGAGGATGAACTTGAATAAAACCCTGCAGCGATTGCGAAATCCTGTATACGGAATATCGTATGCGGCGCGAGCTGCACGAACAGAGGAAAAAACACGGGCTCGCATTATCCCTGGCACCGAAGGGTCACAAAACTGCTGCAACCCTGATTACCGTGAAACGCGGTGTGTAACAGGTGAACGCGGTCAGTGGACGTCAATCAAAAGTCGAAAGCCATTAATTGGCGTGGACGTGCACGCACGTTTCAACTCGGCAGCGTGAGACACGCATCTTTTCGAAGTTGTTCGCTGGAAAGGTGGTCAGCTGTTCCAGATCCGAGACCGTTTGAAAAAAAAAAAAAAAAGAAAAAGAACGAAAGCTCGCAGACGTACAAGTTTCGGGAACGATAATTACGTCGTTCTTGTCAAAAAGAACGAGGTAGTCTTGCTTGCAGTGCAGAATATTATATTCGTATTAACGCATTACACGTTTTTGATAAATAGAAGGATCAACTAGTCTGTTTCAGCAACAAGATTGTCGATACATTAACCAGAGTAATATCGATACATTAAAACGTAAAACACTGAAATCGACGAGCAAATAGCAGACAGCGTTCGGTCGACTTAAAAAGACACAAGTCCCGTTATTCTTCGGATTCTCCGTACCTTTTAATTAATCTATTCCTCGTACATGAAAAAAATTCCCTCGTTCTTCATATCCTTGGTAGATGCTGTTAGCAAGAACACCAACGTTGCAACCGAGCGTATCGTTAAATTACGGCTAACATCCCTGTATAAAAGTACCAATTACAAAGGCGCAATGCTACATCGGTTGCAACTTCCTCGAGGCCACTGGTCGAACGTTCAAAGAGGTGCACGTCCCGCGACGAAAGCTCCGTCCTTCTTCTCCAGCGAGGACTAAAAAACTCGTTCCAGTCGCCTCCCTCGTTCCGCATCTCGAACGGTCAAAGCACCTTGGAGAAGTTCCGAAGGGTCGCGATCCTCGTGTCCATTACCGTTGAATTCCGCCATTCACGCCCACGTTGGTGGCTCGCAGCGGAGGCCTGGCTGCGTTGTCTGGTGCGCGCATCGCGCCCCTGAAATTTATAGGGAAAACGCGGCGAGATAGATCTCGCATTCATCACGGAGATGATTTACGTCGGTCGGTCGAGATATACGCCGCCGTGGGGCACGTGGGTGTCCCATGACCATCGGTCTGCGAGGCGGTCCTTCCCCTGCCGGGATCCTCGAGTTTTTGCATGCAAATCCCTCCGTTTACGAGCCATCGCGCTCGTTCGGAGAAAATACGAGCCGCGTGTTGGATTACGCGGGCTCACCTTCATTTTCTTCCATCATTCCCCTCGTCTTTTTTCTTTTCTCCTTTTACGTATAATCTGAACGAGCTGGTGTTTCTCGTCCGTGATTCGGAGTCGAGATTTCGCCAAGCTACTCTTCCAGTGATTTGCTAGCATTTTTATCGTCCTCGAAGAGTCGTGTTACTCGTGATTCCAGCAATACAATCGAGAGTAACGTATTTTATCGTGGCAACAAACCGAAGGAATCGTTTTAATGACATGGAATATACGAACGACTGTACGCAAGGTAGATTAATTTCGACGATTGGAGAATAATAGATGTCGTTTGTACACCGATACGAACGAGTGAATTACACGATAGACAAAAAGAAAGAAAAAGGAAAAAATTGAGATCGATGTTTCGTCGATAGACGGTGTAACAATAAGGCGCGATATTATTGCGTTCTCCGGCGCAACGATAATCGTGATAAATGACTGTCGCGGTAGGTTCGATCGCTCCATTAATCTACCATTATTATCCCGTTTGTAAGGACACCGTCAAAGAAATCTCTTTATTAATAAAAGCCACGCGAGAACAATTCGTTACGAGACGGAACGAAGGACCCGAGAGGGGACGTCGGTAATGGCTTATGGAAATCGTGGGCAAGATTCGGCCGTGCCGGATCAATACAAACGAGCGAGCATTTAAGGATAATTAGCCGTATAACTCATGCACTCGGTTTTTCTCAACGAAAGTCGTTAATTAACGAAAGATGCATCTGTTTCCTGGATCGAGCAGCCAGCTCGCTGTTTTCTGCCGCTGCGCCATATGTGGGTTAATTTAGAGCCGGTACGATGCAGAGAGATTAATTTCACGATTAAACGCGTCCGATGAATTCGTCTGCGGCTCGTCCGATTAATCTGCTATGTTTTTGAAAGTTCGCTCTTACAAACTTTCTTCCGTTAGAGATCGATCGCCAAGAAAGATCGGCTCCGCGGAATATCTTTCGATGAATTCGTATTAGATAAGTTCTATCTTTTCTTTCGTCTAGCAATAAACCTCTCGATTCCAGGACTCGTCTAACGGGCGGCAGCGCAACACGGCGCGGCGCGCCGTTCCGAGCTCTGAAATTATAGGCAGGGAGCAGAGCTTGGAGATCACCGGACTACCGTGACTGAGCTACTTCTTCGGCCAGAGACGTCAGATAAACGCGTAGCGTTACTTTATTATAAGCGCGTCTCGCGCGGATGCATTTACCGACGAGCACCGGCGAGTCGAAGCTCTTTATCACCAGCTCCCTGGCGCGCCACTTTATTACTCCTTTTAACAGTCGTATTGTCCAGGAGGGACGAGAACAACGAACGTGCCACCATCTATCCCTGGCTCTTTGCCGCGAGAAAGCGAGACGGTTAGTGAATAATTTTATCAGATAACCGGTTGATTTGCAAGCGTCTAAATCCGAACGAGTCCATCGCGAATAATCCTGTCCTGTCTGTGGGATCCGTTTTTTCCTCTTCCTCGACCGTTACTATCGACGTCTCATTTTCTTCAGGTTCGGCGTTATCAGGGTTAAATTCGCCATTAACGGTGTTATTTATTAACGAAATTGATTTCTTCGTGATCGCGATACCGCCGGCAGATCTAAAATATAGGCAGGATTCTATTACCAATAACACTCCTACGTGAACGCAGTTACGCACACGCAAGGTTACCAGTGGACGTATTTCGCATAAATTAATTTCAGAACCATCGTGACCCTTCTCGTCGCGGTTCACCGACACGGAACGCGAGCGAAACGCGATAGATCTCCACGCGACTCTCTACGCGGAATTCGCATTCCACGATTCGTTTTCCGCGCTTTTACTTGAAAAACCTTGCTGCGGGCTTGGCGATCTTATCTGGTCGCGATCCGCGTTGCGTTTCTGCCGATCATTCACCGTCGATACGTCGTGCCGCCTTCGATTTTACTATCAACCGAGCGCCGCCGTGTTTCTAGAATGCCAATTTTTCCATCCTATTCAATAACGAAGGTATGCGGCCACGTTGTTCCTTCGACCGCTGCGATCCATTCGAAAGATTTATTATTCCGCCGTTGAGTCGCGAATTCGGGCTCTAACGACGGATTCTTTCCACCCTTCTTCCTTCGTTCGTGCTGTTCGAAGAACGAACTGCGATGAATTTACTCGATAAAGAACGATTACAACTATTAACACACGTTTGATCGATAGGCGGAGAATATCGGTGCAGAGGGTCGGCCTCCAAACCCAACCCAAGAAACATTAACCTCGAGCAGTTTCGATTTACTTGGCAGTCGCCGTGCTGCGAGGGAGAGACGCGGATAAGTAAGAACCGCGAAAGGTTAGCAGTGTCACGTGGCGCCTGGATCCCCTCGTGCGTCGCGCGATCGATCGATCGGAGCGCGCGGATAAAGCACGGTGCATAAAGATCCGCCGGTAAAAATCCCCTCGAGAGAGAATTCCGCGCGGCGACTACACCCTCTCGAACGCGCGCGCTGCAACACCACAACGCGCTGTGGCGCAGCGATGGTGTGCACGCGTCGGGAAAGGATTCTTTCCTCCCGTTGCCTGTGCACAGTGCTGTGTCGTGCCGATATCGGTGCGGCGCGGTCGTTTAACGATGCAGATAAATCCAGACACGATGTGGCAACCGATAAAAGATCGTCTGGAAAATCGTTCGGTGCGCGTTCGAGCGACTCGCCGGCGTGTACCACCGCCGCGACGCCGTGCAATTGAGCAGAATGCATGATTGCGCACCGGCCGCATTTTGCATGTAAGCCTGCACGCGCACGCGGACACGTGTTGCAGGGCTTTCGGTTTCGAATGCGCCGCATGCATTTGCATCGGTAACACTCTGTTCGCCTCCTCTGATTCTTTCCCACTTTTTTAGTTGCTATAAAACAAAATGGAAAAGAAGAAGAAAAAAAAAAGGGGAAAGAAAAAAACGATACCATTCCCTGTTTGTCGTTGCGAGATAGGTTAGTTACAGATACGGTCGCTCCCTCGAGTGACCACGAACCTTTTATCCCTCACTGTCAAAATAATCTTTCCTCGGCGATCTCTGGACGCCGATGGAAGAGTAATTGGTGGCCCATTCACGATCCCGGCTAAATTGTTTTCGGAGCGTGAACACGCTCCGCCTCGTGGGGTATCGAACGCGCACACAGCGAACACCGATATCCTGCCGGCATCTATCGGTTTCTAGGCAGGGTATATCGGCGCTCTCTCGTATATAAGTATGTTCCGCAACGGCGGCAAGTTGCACGTTGCATCGGTTGCGTTTCACGTTGCCCGGAGCAAGCGAAGCCGAGTGGAGCCTAGCTAGGGCGAGCGTTGCATTGTACGGCGTGTCGCTGCTCGTAAGGCGTGGCTCTCTCTCTCTCTCTCTCTCTCTCTCTTTCTCTGATTCTCTCCTCTTCGGTTGTCCGCCCGTGTCGGAGAAGCACCGATACGGCCGTCGTGATATCGCCACGCTAGAGAGAAAGAGAAGAGTTTTAACTCGCTCCCCTTCTCGTCGTCTCCTTTAAGGCGCTATCGTAACCACCGCTGCACCGGTGCGCCCGCTAGAACGTTCAGCAAGGACGGTCCCCGGCTCTCTGGGCTTCTCTCCTTTTACCGTCGGCGACAATGTCGCCATGATTCTATATAGCTGTCCTTTTATCGGGCATCCGCGTTCGCGGAGCCTTGGACATACGCTCGATCGCTATTAATAATCGCTGGTTCGACAGCCGGAATTCGCTGCGTCTCGATCGAGGCACCTGTCGCTCGTTAATTACTCACTGAGTCATCGTCGCGAAAAATCTCAGACGAATAATAATTGCGAAGCGACGAACGTTAACTGCCGATGACATCTCCGCGTGGACTATTTATAACGGAAGCGAAATGTTAAGAAACTGAATGCTATGTAAAACGTGGAGAGATCGTTTCCTTGTTCGTTTGGCTATCGTGACGTTCACAACGTTCGTGGCTGTGCCGCGAGATCTGAAAAATTAGCCGAGACAAGCATCAAAGTCCATTGGTAGCGGAGTTAATTCGACTCAATAACGATCGTCTTACGATTACTGGTCGTGCAGAGGCAATGCATTGTGTGTCGCGTGGACACAAGGCGTGGGGAAGCGTTCGATAGTACGTCGGTGATACGGCCACGCGAACTCCTTTCCAACTCGACCAAGCTGCTCGAGTTGTCCCATGCCAGCGACGTATTCCTTCGACGACCAGACACGACGCGATATACTGTTGGCCAGAATTATTTATACGTTATATTCGATGGTATTGTTCCGGGAAAAAGGGGCGAAACGTTTGTTGTCATTAAGCTCCGTTTCTTCTTGGCTGAAGTGGAGAAAGCGACGAGGGGGACGAAGAAGAATGGACAAGGAGAAAGTGAAAAAAGTAATAGAGCGGACAGGTCGAGTGTTTCCTCGCAACAGCATCGAGCGTCCAGTAAATTAACAATGACACACGGAGTACGTGTCTCGCCGCGACTGACTTTCTTTCCGCTAGATCCAGTTATCTCTCCCATATGTTCCAACAGAATGGTGCAATAGGAAAAACGTTCGCTATGAAACTACAAGCCATACTTCTTCCTCGTACGTAGGAAAAATACGATGGAACACGATGGACGGATAGAACGTTTCTCTCCTATGACACCCTTGGCTGAATCTCGAGCAGGGGTGTAGGTCGAAAAATGGCGGATGACGCGATAACGCGGCGGAACCGGTGTCCTCGCTCGCGTCTACTGGTTCGTCCATCTTCGCTATCTCTAACTGTAGTTGTAAAATAAGCCGCACGCTATCGTTGACCCGCCACGCAAGTCCCCGCGTGTCTCTACTCCTCGTCCCGGAAACCGAAGAACGAACGCTGCCGGTTCGACGACATCCTCGACGATCCGTCCTCGGATATTCTCTCGTTCTCTCCTTCTCTACTCGACCTCATGAGGGAACCACGATAGAGGAGCGCACTACGTGTCCTTTGATGTATTCACCGGCGTCTGATAGAAGCGGCCGCGTCTTCTTCGCCGCGGCGTGGCTGCTCCATCGACCGTTTCGATTCTCACGTCGAGACCTTCGAACCCGAACGCGCTCGGTTCTTCCTGCTTCGTCTAAAATCATGCACACGTGAGCACAGGGATCGCTTTGTTCGGTTCCCATGACGGGCCGGGGCGCTTTCGAGCGCCGCCTTCCTGCTACGAGCCTCCATACCTCTCCATACTTCTCCATACCTCTCGATAGCTCGATAGTTCAGCAATTTTAACAGCTTCGGAAAATACTCGTACGCAGAAAGCGATTTTAGTTCGCTGAGAAAATCCTTGACAATGTCCACGATTCGTAGCGTTTTTCTTCTTAACAGTTCTTCGCAGAAGTATCGTGTTGCATAAAACGTGGTTCCAGCTCAAAAGCGGCTAATCATTCGAGCGGAGGTTTTCACGTACGAGCTCGTGCACGCCATTATGTCTCGTTATTAAATCGCTCCTACTTGTTAAGACCATATATTGCTGACAATCCCCTGGCACCTATAACCGTCCATTACAGGATAGCGATATGCCGTATGGGATATCCGTGTATTATAGGTACTTCAAAGAAATTAGTTTCCCGATTATGTCTGCGATTTAATTCGCAACAAAGTTGCACGAAGAACCTGATCCCATCGGACGTTCAACGTAAGTACGTACAGTCGTTTCGTCATTTCGTTCAACTTGATCCCGCCGAATTCTTGTCGGATCTGCGAAACTTCTCTCGCAATCAGTGATCAGATGCCAAGTCCGAATTGATCGCGTATCGATTCAACGGATCGGTTGCAACACGCGGCGCGAACTTTTTGCTCGTGTTTCGCAAAACGTCCAACGCTATAACTGGTCACGTCGATGATCGCGTTACGATTAGCCGTGCTATCGCAATAATGCGTTCCTTCGCGCGATCAGCCGCGATCGACGTTATTCCGCCGCTTTTTCTCCCCTCGATTACACACACCCAAGTTAATATCGACACCAGATGATTCACGCGTGACACCATCGTTCCCCGAGCTTCTTTATTTCTTCTAACGGGTTGATAAAGCTTGTCGCTCGTCTTCTCTTTGCCGGCCCAGTTCTCACGCGTCCACGTATCCAGCTCCCATGCCGGGATTCTATCTGAAAACTGTATCTAGCCCCGACGAGACTCGCACTCGTCCGGCGACTTGTTCTTCCGTTGCTACGAACGCGTATCTCGTACAACGCTCTACCGCTCCTTTTGGTCGATTCGACATCGATTCCGAATTTGCGGAGGTCAGGCTCTCACGTTGATCGTTCGCGTTGATGTATCGACATCATAGAGACTTTCTATCTGCCCACCGATGGACATTAAAATATGAAGCGAGGACAATGGTCGATGGTTTCATGTACGTTTAACACGCCGCACAGTAAACTGTAAATAGCGTAAACTGTATGTAACAGTTTAGATATAGCTGGCATAGGCAGAAACAAAAACTAAGGAAGGAGTCGGAGTTTCGGAGCAGTCAGTAGGGCGATACGATTTCACTCGTTGGCTCTCCATGTCGATCACGTACTCTTCCCCAGGAGCAAGAAAACCTACCAACTATCGTTTCGAGCGTTGGTAGGATGTTACGCACCACTCGAAAGCGATCGTGATTTCTCGTTCCGATATTTCTAGATTTTTTAGAGAGTCGGATCGTACGTTTCAGCTTCTTTCGAACAGGCCCCGGTGCAGGCTAATACTCTCGTAATCGGTCCTGTCGTAAATTTCCTCGCAGTTTCGCGAGCACAATGCATCCGGTTGGCCGATACTTACGTAATACGAATTCGAGCCAACGTGCCGCTCGAAGTGTTCGTTCCTAGAGCTGTCGCTGTCGGGAAAACCAACTGCGGAAAGAAAAAAGAACGAATGGAAGAAAGAAAAGGGTGAAATCCGACGTCCGCCGGTTCGCCTTTTGCTCGACCAGTCTCCGTAGCAACGCTCCTTCTCTTCCTTCGTTCGCTCGTGGGAATGCAATCTCGCGCCTATATTAATATATCCGGTGAATTTTTAAGGACACGTGGAAACGCGAAGGAAACGCTAACCTTAAACCAGTGCTGGCTCGTCGACGAGTTTTTCACCTCGTTACCATAATATGTTTATACTGTCGTGTTTTTCTACGCTTATAGTCAGTACGTGCTATTGGCGCGTAAGCTGCGATTGGTCAGCTTGAGAATAATAGAGAAGTCTACTAGACTGAGAGAGGTTTCGTCCTGGTGTAAGAAGAGCGAACGTATCAAAGGCAAAAAGAAGACAAGATTTTCTTTAAACGTCGATGGGTTTCACCGGATTCAATTTCCCTTCGGTAGAAAAACGAAGAGTATCTCGAAAGGAACAGTACATATTTCTTCGACTCGTTCGTTTTTCCACTCGGCCACCTCTATGGACTTTATTTACATTTCGTCGTTCTAGTTTCTCCTCGTTCTTCCCCATAGCGAAAGTCTCTGTCCACGGAGGGTAAAATGAAAACGCGTGTGATCCGATAAAAATGGTTGGAGGAAAATCGTCGAAGAAAGAGATTACTAGAGAATCGGAGGGCAGGAACAAGCTAGAGGGGTCAGACGAAGGCGGTAAGTTGGTTGGTTAGCAAAGTCGAGGCTGCCAGGGCACGACTTGACACCGGTGACCCGTGCCGTTTCACGATACATGAAGAGGTCGCTGAGGAACGTCGAGATCGCTACTTGAACGAGCGTACCGGCCGTTAAGTAGGCGGCACGAACGATCCGCGATGGATTAATCACGGAAAGTGTGAAGCGATCCGAACCGCACGGTCAGCCAATCCGGCAGTGAGCCGTTACTAATTCGTAACCGACCGGTTTGTCCGTGCAAGATTACTTCGTTCCATAGATTTCGTCTACGAAATCCATGTCCATGAAATTTTTGCGAAAACAATTTCTCTTTTTAACGTCGATCGTTGGATCGATCGAACTAAGATTAGGTGCTACTTGCTTTGCCATTTTTATCGAACCAGACATACATATACGCTGCATCTGAAGCGTAAAAAGTCTCGCCAAAGACCCCGACGCGTAAACTGCCAAGATAAGGAAGTCAATTTACCGCGATTCAAGGATACCAGCGATCTATCACTCTTGTTTTATTCGGCAGGATGATTACAGGTTTCAAGATGCTGCGCGTCTGGTTAATCAGGGGAACCGTTGCAACTCGAAAAATAAAGTGCGAAAACACGGCTGCGAATCGATCGGGTTCGGTCGGTAGAAAGCAACGAAGCGCGGCGAATTCGTGTTTGTGCAACAATGTCGGTGTATACTGGTAGTCTGGGATCGTTAGCGTGATCGAAAGTGCATCCACGGGATTTAATCTGAACGACGTGTAATCGAATCTCGGCCTCGTCAGCTGGCAATCTTCATAATGCGGAAACTCGTACGATTAATAGAAGCTAAACGTAGCCGAGTTCAGGGTACTCGAGGAAATCGAATTTTAAATCGAAATTTATTTTCGGATCCAGAGCTATTTTTGGTTCGTACACGTATATCTATAGCTTCGTACGTCTACCTATGTTACTTGCATTATCAGCTTCTTCGGCTTCTCTGCTCGTTTATTCTCGTAAAATGTTCGAGATTACTTTGGCAGCGTGTATTAAACTTATACTCAAAATATCGAATAATATCGATAAAAAGTTCAACGTATTACACCGTGTTAAGCGTGGAATGTGTTATGTACACTGATATATTTTTTTAACGGCATACTAAATTTCGTTTCGAGAGAAAATACCGTAATACCGAACATTGCGATAACATGAAACCAGCGTCGATTAAAATCAACGTTCGTTCGTTTCTCGAACGAGAGCGCAGGGAATCCGGTGAAATTCGGTGAACCGAGACCGAAACCACCGCTGATTTGTGGGGCGTTACGCGCGTTCTCGCTGCCGCCTTCACCTGGAAGAGTGGACATCCTTGAAGACCTCTCGCTCCCTTTCTTTTTCTCTTTTTCCCGACGACGTGTCAATTATCCCGCACCGGTGGACTCTCGTGGCTCGAGCTAATTTGCGATCGATTTAATTCTCGACGTACGACCACAGCCAGGAAGAACGAAAACGAGTTGCTACAGTCTCACCGTTAGAACATCTCGATCGTAAATTATCAATTATGCTCGTCTTCTTCCGTGAACGACAAATCACCAAGCGCTTCTATCTTCGAGCTTTCATCTTCGATATGATACCATAGAAAATTAGAATTTTACGCTGCCATCACTGAGAAAATTTAATCGAACGATACGAACGTATCGAGATTTCGTAATTACGGTTGCCGATCCAGAGAAAGGTTGGTAGATTCATCGAGAAGAGAGTAGAAAAATATTTAACGTAACGTTTCACCGTCGACTTTCGGTTGCTAATTATTGGGCCACGCTCTTCACCGATTGTCCCCGCGACTTTTTTTCTTACCAACATTTTCACTACGCGTTCCTTTGCTTTTCGTTTCAATCCGGTCTCGCGAGGCGCTTCGAGACGTCAAGTCACGAAGGCCGGAACGGCGAGTCTCGAGTGACGTCGTTGACCTCGTTAGTCCTCTTTTCGAGTTCCTCACCGTGCTGTTTTTCTGCCGTCTTTGTGCAATCGTAACGAGATCAACTGCCTGTAATGCATAAATTATTATCCGCACGCGAAGACGAGCTTACCATCCAGTTCCAACCTGTTCAGTCAACAAACTCCTCTCTTTCTATGAATGTCGAGGCGTTTCTATGAAATCCAAGCGAAGAATGTTTTTCTCCTATCTACGTATCGAAAAATGGTTAAGACGTAAAGTGCGTAAAAATGTTTCAGATTTTTACGCGATATTTAACGATTTCTCTGGCAAGGCAGATCGTTTTCACTTCGTACGGACGTTCTATTTCAAATGAAAACGTCCGAACGTTCGATCGCGTATTCGAGAGCACCTGCTAGTTAATCGAATGCTGGTCTGGCTGCGATTAATTCCGCGAGTCCTCTTTCCTTTTGCTTCTTCTCAATTTCACTGCTAAGGAAAGCGGCAGCGGCGGCGGTGGCGGCGGTCTCTTCTTTTTGGAGGACGAGCCTAATGTCGTCGTTCCTAATAGAAAGTTCACCGCCGTGGTTTCGTTAAACGCGATACATTTCAAATTCTTCGAGCATCGTCGGCTCACGACGTCCACTCTAATCGTTTCCGTCTTCCTAAAACGAGATTTCAGATCTCTAGCCGAGAAAGCAAAGTGTACGTCGATCCAGCTTCTACGTTCACGTTACACATATAACGCAGAAGACCGACGATTAACGTATCCAGGAGTAAAGTCCGAAACGAGGAACGGAGTTCAGTTGGAGAGCTCAATCAGCGCTACCTGAGATCCGGAGACATCAATGCCCGAAGGAAGGGACGGGCAGCTCGTAAATCATTCGCTGGATCTGGCTACTTTTCTCTTGGATCCTTGGCTGTTTAATTGGTCGAAGACCGCTCGGCTGTCAGCGCGGACATCCATTATTGATTTTGCGATAAAGAATTCTCGCAAACGTTATTTGGAGAACGGAGTTGTACGTGGCATTAATAACAATTACGCCCACTGGATATCGTTCGTAACTAAACGCGTTGCAAACGAGTTCCGAACAAACGTTTCAATGATTTCTAGAGTGGAGATGAGAAATCGACGATTAATACGAAAAGTTTCAAGAAAATTCGCGGAGGAGAAAGACGACGAAGGAACGCCTTAACGCGAGTAAGCCACTTTTCTCCGTGGTTTCTCGATACGTTCACCGATCGCCGCGCAGATCCTTTTTCTAGACGAACGCTGGTCCTGCGGATAGGACTGGTAAGGCTTGGACGACTGTTCCTTTCGAGAAAACCTGCAACGCCCTCGTACGTGCGTTTATGCCAAGGAGAGAACCGCGATAAGCGTCGACAAGCCGCACGATGCAATTACCGATACACGGCCGGCTGCGCGGACACCGCGGTGCGAGCTGCGTTTTTGCAACCAGCTCGATCATAATCGATCGGTTTATCGATCCTCCCCCTACCGATACGTTTCTTTTGTCGGTAGAGCGCTTGAGAAATCCATACCGTACGCAACGCAAACCGGGGAGAAAATCGACGCCCGGCGTCGGGTGTGGGGTCTCGCCTTTGTTCCGGATTCCATCGCGAGGCATTCGCTCTTTCTTGCTTTTTATTCGATCTTCGATCGTCGTCTATGAATTTGTAACTATCGTTGAAATTACAACGGGAAACAAAGAACTAGAAATCTTTAAGACTAGATCTCATCTCCTTTTTATCGAGATAAGTACGTAGGTACTTGTTTCAGCGTCAAAGGATCGAGTGAATCGATTACAAGAAAACAGGTTGATGTTTACAATGACGAGGACTTTGCCCTATTCTGTCAAAGACCGGAAACCCGTTCCTTGATACGATTACGCGACTACGGTGTCGCGTGCAAAAGGTCGCGGCACCGCGGCTCGAATCTTTCGCAATCGCGGTGACCGTACCACCACTGCGTGGCTGTATAGCACGCGGAATTTACGGTCATTCGCGCCACTTATCGTCGAACCTGTGAGAACCGTTTCGTTTTCGTAACTGTCCGACCAGCGCGGCGACTGAACGATAAAACGTCGCCGGCGCGTTAATGAAATCACTCCGGTTTCGCGTTTCCGTCGATGCAGTCGGAATAAATTAGAGTTACCGCTTGATTTCAATCGATCGACCGCGTATCGTTGTGCAACCGTTGAAAAACCGCGTGGAAGAAGTCGAGACTCGTCGAGGCTCGTCGGGACTCTTACCTTTTCAAGATTGGTGGACATTAGTGGAGTCGTTCGATTGACTGTCTCACCGACCCGGAAACGAGACGGTTTTGACTGTGTTTACGAAAGTTATGAATATTAATAACGGCCATTTAGCCGCGAGTGAAAAACGGCTCGCAACCTGAAGAACGCCCACGTAAATCTTCGATCAGTTGCTCGAAGACGCGACGAGCAACGTTCTTCTCCTTCTTCGAAACATCCTTCGATGTTACCGCAAATCATGGACAAATTTGGCGATTGTTTTAAGAAAGAAAAGAAGGCACGAAACATCCGCTACGATGAATAATCGTGCACAAGCGTGTGTCGCGTACGGGTGAAAAAGAAACGATCGAAATTAATCGGTCGGCTTTGAATTTCGTTTTTTTTTTTTTTTTTTTTGCCTGGTAGAAAAAGAAGACTCTGAGAGAAGAAGAAGAGAGAGGAAGAAGAGAGGAACGGAACGTGGGATCGCAGCACGAGTTACATATATCTACCGCGTTATCGCGCTGTTTATCCAGCTTTTTACGGATGCGACGCGCGCCTCCGAAGGTGAGAGGTTAAGAAACCCTCGGATCTGTAATGTCGCCACGAAATAATTAATCTGCCGCTCGTTCGGTGCGACTCTTTTTACGGGGGAACGGGATCCGCGCGCTTTTTACGCGTCGTTCACGAGCGTCCTCGGTCCAGAATTAATCGGCTCCGCAACCTTGCGAATATTTATACGCGCGTGGAAAAAATTCGGCGAATAGCAGCAGGAAAAAAAGAGCGAGGAGGATATCGTTCAGGGTCTTCCGACTCGATAAAGTAAATGGGCCTGTCGCGGAACGAGCTCCCTATGGTCGAGGATGTGTCGGCAGGAAGATATGCCGCGAAGTACATAATGCGATTTTCTGCTCCTTTGCCAACCGAACGACACATCGCTTATTCGTTGTTGCTCGACAGCGATCCTCGAAGCTGTTCGCAAGGCTGCGGAATTTGGATTACCTTGCCCCCGGCGGTCGCAGGCCTTGTTGAGTCTTCTTGTCCTCCCTGCGGAGACTTTCGAAGCCACCAACAGTTCCTCCAATCGCTTTGACCTCTCGCAGTTACGTTTCTTAAGCGGTTCAAATTCTCTCCCCCTTTATTACCGTGGAAAACACAAATACGAGACAGTGACAAATTTGTGAATTTAATCAATTTGATAATTTTATTGGCGGATCACTTCGAAATAGCAGTAAGAAATCCGCGTCGAAGTTTCGTCTGAATTTTTACGTTCTTTACCTCGCGAGGACCATAAAATCCGAGGTTGACTAGTAGATCTTATTCAAGCTTATCATTACCGTCGATGCTGACCTAACGTAACTAAAGAATCAAGCCCATTGATTAACTGGTCGCATCGTTTTCTTAATTTCCCTTTACGATCGCCGCAATTGCTAATAATAAGGAAAAGAAAGAAAGAAAGAAAGAAAGAAAATAGAAATACGCCAAGACCGAGCAAAAAGCGATGGAATTTAACCAGCCTTCCCTCGATTTCGTCTCGAGCGGAATTAGCGTATGGAGGCGCTTTCTACCTTAAACGCTGGCGTAAATATCGAACAGACGGAGACGTTTTAATTCGTCGACGTAAAAAAGTATGCGACCGAACGAGGTCTGACTGGTATTGTTGAGAAGATATATAGCCTACCGATGGGATCTGTTTTCGCGCACAAGGACGACTCGTTAGGCAGAAAAACGCCGCCGCATTCTCGAGATTTACGCTCGAATTTCGGACTAACGAAGCGACGTTTTTCGACCGTGTCGCAACGTAACACCTCGCGCTGGCGATTTACCATCCCAGACCCAGGCAAATCGTCGATTGTTTTTCAGAGGTGAAATTACACCGCTGCCGTCTACTCCGCGCTGGAATTCTCCTCGCGCAGTTTTCTCTTTGCTTTTTTCATTTCTTTGGTATCGACGCCTCGTTTCGTAACATCGGTATTCCTGAGGATTACGTTATAGCACCAAGTCCTGCCTTTTGCTGCTTTGATCGCATCTGATGCGACGACTCAAACCGAAAAATTGATATCGTACGGTATTCTCTCTATTACCCGTGGAATGTATCAGAATTGAATTGAACAATTTGAGAGGAAAGTTGCCGTGACATAACAAATAAGTCCGCGTAGAAGCGAAACTCTGTAGCTACAGAGCTCGTGACACGCGTAAAATCCGAGTCGATTTGATTGCGGCGCGAATTCGCCAGACAGTCTGCAACGATCAACCCGCTGGGTGTCCCGTTGATTTGTCGCAGTATTTGTAAATACGGCGAAAAGCCAGTCGGAGCTGTTAACATAGTCGAGTTCGAGGTAACACCGTGGTACGTGCGCCGTGAGATCTATCCGTCGATCATGTTCGATCGGTTCAGCCAAGGTCGATCGTGATCTGCACCCGTGAAATATTATCCCATTGTGCTCATTTTTTTTCGCTATCCTTCGACCTGTTAGAGGCGCCTCTGGCCTCCCCACAACATTGACACGCGCTTGATCGCGCGTCGTGGGCGCGTTCGACGAACGGCAAAGAAATGAGATTACGAAACCGCCTTCCTCTTTCACCGGAATCACGTTCTCACGGAGTCTTCGCTTGATTAGCGATTCGCGGATAATGAAGCGAAATGCAGCTCGCCAACGAACTAGTGCTACGTGGCGAGATTAATTTTGCAATAGTATAGATTCTGCCGCGGAGCCAGGATAATGCTAGGTTCCGCAGTGTAGGCTCAGGTAAGCCAAGTGTAACCTGAACTTACCATAACTGATGCCTACGGTGTTCTCTGTTTGCTATAACTTAGCTTCATCGTGTCATGCTGAAACTCGACATTAGCACTCTCCGATAAACACGCCTTACTATAATCGATGCCGTTTACATCCATTAGAGCGATCCGATGCCAAACGAAGCAAACTGCCGGTATAAAAGTTACATGCTAAATGCAATCGAAGAAACATCGATCCCGTCTGTTGTCGGTAATTACCGATTGAAACAAGCCTCGTCTATAACGCGGGCAGACTCGCGTCACGGCGGACTTTCCACTTCCTGTTTGCAAATTAGCGTTCGTTGGGTTCACGAAAGCCGCGCGTAAGCACGCGAGTTGTCAACCGGTGTGGCGCGCGATGCAGATATGCACGTACACGCGGAGTTGGCGGACAGTTGGTGCAGGGGTGTGCGATACGTGCGCGCCGCGGCGCAGCGGTTTGACATCCGCTATACGTTCACTATTGCACAAGCAATAGATACCTCCTTGCACCGGTATCGCTGTCTCGTGCAGAGCGAATTCTTCGTTCTACGGACTCTGCACACGCCTTGGTACACACCCTCGCGAGTAGGTGAACACCACGTCTGACTCTCTTCGATCTCTCTGCTCCCATCTTGCTTGCGCACGCGGCCAGATCGCGAGAGACGGAGGACGCACGAGAAGGAGAACGAGACAGAATTTTTTGCCTCGTGTGTTGTACCAGCGAGCCGAACGGAGAGAAGTTCAGCGACGTGTGCTACACCAAGCACGAAGGTGCCGGGATTTATGCAACACGGGATTTATTCCTGCCACGAAATTGCACTTCGAACTTTCGGTATCGGAAACTGCACGTGAGCCCTGCACGCACGCCCAGACTCGTCTCGCTTCGAGTCTTCCGTGGTGTTACTTTTTCTTCGAGAAGATGAATTTTCCTGATACCGAGTCGCAAGCTTGTGTACTCGCGCCATAAAACAGAGTAGACTTTAGACGGATTTAAGACATTGTAATTTTCTGGTTCAAAGACTTTACGCGACTTTGCGTTTCTACAGAGATATCGGTAATCGGCATTATCAAGGAAACAGATGAATCGGGAGCACGCTCCTTTCCCAACACTCGTTTCGCGTCTGACCCTGAAATATTTCGAGGCCCGGTAACGAGGGTAATCAACCTAAATACATTCTCCTGTCTCCGGTTAATTTCTTCGAGTATCTCGAAGCTTCATCCTCTAATGGTAGATCCATTAAGGAACATCGATCGAAAAGTCAGGATATGCTCGAGATCCATTAAGCGAACCGGCGCTACCACGTCCGTCAAATTACATTTTACATTGTCTGGTCGCCGAAAGGAGACAAATTCATCGTAATCGTACGTAAAACGTCGATCAAAATTTATCGCGACATGGTGCGAAACAATTGCTGTATCGACATTTCCTTATCAGGATCGTAAGACGTTTTATCACCGTGTTGCGTAGAAATGCCAGTTATCGTAATATACGAAAAGCGTGCAACAACGTACGACGTCGATGGCGTGACATCGTCGAACGCCATCTCACGAAGGACGAAGAAACAGGATCTCTGCTCGATTCGTCAAAATTCAGCGGCTGTTAGGAACGAAAGGTCAGAACGCTGCGCGGACAAGAGCGTTATCAGCCAGCGGGGAAAAAGTCAGACACGCCCAACGGTAAATTTTATGGACCCCGTATATCGGGGCACGGATTTTCTCGCGTACGTCAGCCAAGTGAAACCCCAGAAAGGTAAAAACGAAAGCGATCCTCCCGCTCGTAAAACACGGTCCGCAACGGTCGTTACTTTTTGCAAAACGCCGTCCACTTGTGATGCACGCGCCATTACGCGAATCCGTCGCACAACGCGGTTAATTACAGCGCACCGGGGTCGTTCGTTTCCTGCGTCATCGTGCACGCTGCCTCTGGTTTACGACACTTTCTTTTCCTGAACGCGCGATCATTCCGCGCAAACTGGCTCGCGATTATCTCGCTATATCGTGCGTGCAGCGACGCCAACGTCCCCGAGCGTTCGCGTTTTTCGAATCCGCTTCCGGAACCTGCTGACCACCTGTGCGCGCATCAACAGCAGCAGCGTTCCAAGTTTTCGAATCGGCCGCAAAGTGAAACTGGGTTATCTTAGAATCATCGGCTGCTCGTTGAGTTTCTGCATTCGTAACGAGGTGAGAAAGTTTCGAAAGATCGACGTTAAAGACCGCTTCGCGAGAATCGACGATGAAGTTATTCATTTTCTTTCGTCAGAAACGAAGGATATGTAAATATGGCAAACTACCGTTGTTAACCTTTCTTGCGTATGGATCGAGTTTCTTCTATCGACAATTTCATTCAGCGTCCAAGTTATAGCGCCGTTTTATTATACAAAGCTGTCATCGATGACACCGTAAATCCGCGCACATTCCGCGGCTAACGGCCGAGTTTAACGCGCGAGTCACCCGGTCAATTTACATAAACTATAACGAATTCTGCGCGGTGGTAGGTACGGTACTGTGTAACGCGATACGCACTGTATATTGTAAGGAAATCAGATCTTACACACGAGGAAGGAAAGGATAACAGGGCCAATGTGCACCGTCGTCACAGCCATATATCGATCGGCCGCGATCCAAGAATTCGCCGGTTCTCGCCATAGAACGATACGAAATCTATGCTCGTATCGTCTTATCTGCGCGACTTCGATTCGAAACCGATCCGCTGCTATGAAATTTATATTCCTATTCTTACTGAAACCGTTGTTTCTCCGAGCTACGTCATCCACCGTGCTTTTCGGTGATCTCGTAACGTTCCTCTTCGTCACCGGTGCATCGCCCTAATTGCACCACGTCGCGTACACGTCTGACACGTTTCAGATCTTTCCGGAATGTCCGTTTACAAACTTTTGTACACGGTACGCATCTATAGGGCTTTGCATCTTCCTGCACGCGTTGCGCGTCGATGGGTCTTTATCTCGTCTATACGAGACAGGTAGACGAATAAATAAATAAACGAATAAATAAGTTGGATCTTCGACGAAGGAACGGGTCATGAAAATTTCGCGATTTTCCACGGAAGAACGACGCGACCGCGCCCCTATGACTTCCAACACCGACTTTTTTTACCTCTCCTCGTTCGTTACATGTTTATCTCTAGAACTAGATCTTCGTTACGATCGTGATCGTTCCATATGCGGAGCAGCGTTCGTGATCTTCGCTTCTGGGTTATTGCCCAATTATCCGTTTACATGACCGCCTTAACGATCCGATACTAATCATTTCTCTACGCTCGATTCATCTCGCTCCATCTCCCACCCGGTCGCGCATCCCGCTCGAGGAGATTTCGCACGGATGTCTATATATCCCTTTTTTCTTCTTCTTCTCCTCTACACGGTCCTAGCACCATTATTTCGCTTTCTATCACTTTCACTGAGCCGATCGGGACAGGGGGCGCTCGTTAAAATCGTATCAGCGCGCACCTTGCGTTGCTTTGACCCCGGTCTAACGGGCCGGTGTTGCGACATTTTCACACCTGCCTGGTAATTATTGATGACTTTTAAACGAAATCAGCGCAAGAAATTAATGATTCGCTGTACCGACTGGAAGCACTTAGTCTAATTTGAAATAAACGTCATAAACTCGATTACCATCGGCTCCTCTAATACTCTCGTTACCCTAAATTATCTCTACCAAACACATTTTTCACGAATCAGGACTTACCGATACTTTCACGCGGCTATAATTATCGGTTTCAAAGAACTAGTAGTGGAACGGATCGCGCTCGCTACGTCGAACAATTCTGATGAATCAACGATGGACAGAATCGATGGATGGACGATAGAGGCGTGTCAGTGGGTGTAATGGCGAGGCAAACTCGAGGCCCGATTTACAAGAGAACCGCGATGCAAGGGAGTGTAACGGCTTCAAGGACGACCGTACATACACGTCGGCTCTCCCAGGAAACTGCTAACCGACATCCGCGAGGACACAGTCGCGCGCATCTGACTCTCTTGGCTCGGTTGCATCGGCAAAAACCAGTTGGCGAGCTGCGCGGCCGAGTGGCGATGGCCATTCGATACGATTTCTCGCCGCCATCCGAACCAATCGATCTACGAACAGACTTTGAATCATTCTTGAAAGCGTTTTAGATCTATCCTGAATCATATCCTGAGATTCAACGGCCTTCCGGAGTTAACAAGTCCACGGAAACGAGTGAGAAATTATTGAAATTTAGCTTTGCGCGTAACTCGCAGTACTTGTGAAAGATCTTAACTCCACGTGGTTTATTCGTAAACTTCCTAATTTTATCGTCCTATTAGATCGTTAAATCGCCGTTGAAATCAAGGTAAAATACTTCCATAAATAATTTAGATTCGTCATGGAACAAAGGTGGCTGGAAACGTGTCGTTTCCGTCCTTAGAAGCGACACGAATGGTCGATTAAAAAGCAGAGAGGAGCGATCGAGGAAGACCTTGGTGTCGCGCGGACGAAGAGGGATGAGGGATAAGCCAGTCGCGTTCCTGACCTAAAAAGCATCTTCCTTTTTGTCGAACCGATGTACGCACGCGAGCACTCGTTCCGCGAATTGCTTGAAATTACGTGAGCTGAATATGCGTGTTTACGACGGTGTTGAAGTACGGAGTAGCGATAAATGTCCACGATGTTTCCTCGCGTTCTATTTTATAACGCTAAACCATGACGTAACTCCGTCATTGTTACGTGTCCCTTTCCTGCGTTTTTCACAGATATCGAGAAGCGTGTTCGACCGATCGACTAACGATCTCTCGAAATCACCGTCGAAGCGTTGTCGATCGCAATATTCCAGCCACGTTCGCTGAATCGTAATCGTTTCTAAGGAAACGGCCAGACGAAGGAAGCTAGTCGAGAGACAACTTTTCGCGACGTCCTCTCCCTCCGCGTGGTTTCAGCTTACCACGAAACGAAAGGCGAGTGCCGAATGGAATCGTTACGTTCGCCGTTAATCGTTGTCGTTCAGGGAAGAAGCCATAAAATTCGTTCCAGTTCTCTTTTTCTGTCGGAGAGAGAACGTGCTCGTGGTGGAGGATCAATTAGCGGGGTTTGTTACCAGACGTTTTCATTACCGGTGGAAAGAGAGGTAAGAAGATACGACGGGAGAAAGCGCGCTGTAAGTTCCAAGAGATTGCAGTAGGTGAGTTATGATTAAACGAAAAATAAAAATGATCGTTGAACTATGGCGCGGTAATGATCTTTAGAGTTGCGCGATAGGCGTACTACGTTTAGTAGTAGCTGCCTTTTCGTCGTGTATACATCGTGTCGTGCTAAGAAACAATTCATTGATGCAACGAGGTCGGCTAGGACTTACCTTCCTCCATTGTAATGTTCTTAAATCAGTGGCGCAGTGGCGATTCCTTTTCGGTTATCGATCTTTATAATTCTCTGTAAATTCCAACGATTACTCGATACCTCTGGCTACTAGAACCGGAGAAACAACGTCCAAATTCCTTCTCTAACCGCACTTACGCGATCCCACCGACAACAACGTATAACAAATACATCTGAAATTCCAACCAGTAAAATCTTCGAACACATATTTTTAGCGATATCCTTCGTTTCATAGCTTCGGAATTTAGCTAACCTATAACTCGTCAGCTTCGTCTAGCGAGCCGTGGCCATTAAATCGCCATTACGTCATTATTGAATTCCATGCTGCGGCGGTTATCGTGGCTGCATCGGTTCCAATAGAAACATCAAACATCGGCGATGGTTTGGAAGGCCGCGGGCAGCTTTCCAGCGGATTTGCTACGCCAGTGCAGCTGGCACGCAACAATCCCGACTACGGTAATTTCGTGTTTATGAGCGATCGGTTTCACGATCCTCGAGAGCGTCATGACGGACACGGCGCAGAAACAGGGACGTTCCCGGTCCCCGCGAGGCGAGATCTCGAAACGACTTCGAGAACCGCGGAATCGGCGACGTTTTCACTCGCGGCAAGGACTTTATCAGTTGCACCATCGAGCGATGCCGTGACTTTTTGCGGTTTTAGAAATCGGCCTTAAGGTCGATCGAACGGCTGGCGGTTTCGAGCGGAAGGGTTTCCTTGGACACGATGGATACGTAGCTACTGATGATTGTAACTGTCTCGTATAAAAACGTTTATACCAGGGTCCTCTTGCTCACGATTGAACTAATATTATTAGTGAAATTTGAAGTCGCAAGTTGCCAGTCATCGGTGTTAATAAAATCTCTTCTAGTTTAACAGTAACCAATTTCTACAAATTATAGCGTGATTATACACCTTTATAAATAATTTGACTGTAACATCTTCATATGATAAAAAAAAACTGCTTGGTGGACAGAAGTCTGCAACATACACTTGTCACATGTCAATTTGTTAACGTCATTAGTGGTTAAATTATCGCGCAGCAGAGCTCAGAAAATTAATAAGCACGAGATACGATCATCAAACGTTACACAAACTTTTCACTTCTCGTTCGATCTGATAATAAAATAAATAACAAATTAGCGTCTGCCGTCGAACGACCAAACCCTACCAGATATTAATATCGAGCAATGCAGGAAATTAATATCCTCTCCTCATCTTCTACATTCAGCGATTTAAATCATCGCGTCACGAGGACCGATAAGTGACGCAGTTTTTAATTATGTCTTTTTAAATCGGACGTCACGATCAAGGTAAATCGGTCGGGTCCTGGACACCTTCGTCATATTCACCGTTGGTTAACGTTGTCAAAACATCTTTGGAGGTGTCGCAGTTTCTTAATACGCCGTTAAAGATAGCGTAAATCACGAGCGATCGCCTGAGAAACTAATGACCGTTGCGGCGTCCGTGTCTCGGCCAAGTCGACCAGTCAATTATTTTCGCGCGCCACGGAACCTTAAAGCTTTTGACCAAGCTCGATAGACGACCGGTTCCGAGCGGGTCGGTCAATTGTTTCGCGATCGAGCGGGCCGTTCGTGTGCAGAAGATCGGAGCTGGTCGCGCGATAGCTATCTCTTGTGTCAAAACGGAAGGGGGTCAGATATTTGCAAGAAAAAGATCGTCGATGCTCATCGCGGATCCGTTTGGACGCGTTTCTCGCGTGCTCGACCTTGCGACGACTCAATGCGCCTGAAAACGGAATTAAAATAGCATGCGCTACGTATAACGAATAAGAATGCCGAGTGACTGGTTCTATCGAGATATTCCACGTAGCTGTCAACTAATTCTAGATATTTAAATCGTAAAATAATTTGTCCAACGAGATGTTCAATTTCAACGACTCCTTGTTAGATCATCGACAGATTTCTTTCGATCGGCTACCAGCTAGTAACCGTAACTTTATGAGCGAGCGCAGCAACGTCCGTTTTTCGCGTTCAGACCCGCGGTACACAATTAATCGTAGCTCGAGGGTTCGATAAATCATCAGGGTCGGCCGCGAGTTTTTCGAAGACGTTTAATTTAACCAAGTCCGTTACACATAGCGTTACGAAGCGATCTACTTATGCACGAATGACTCTGTCGAGCTATTGCAGAAAAATTCAGTTACGCAAATGATACGATAACAATGGTCGGAGTGTCGCGGTGATCAACGAACTAGGAGACGAAGGCTACTTTTTGTCGAGCGGCTTTTTTTGCCAACGACGAGCCATTTTCAAGCGGTTCTTGCAATCGGAACTGCAACAACGTCCAGTTAAGAGAAAGAGCGTGTCCTTCGTATCACGGTCGTTACTACTCGAGATCCTCGAGCTTGAGAAGTCCTGCCTTTTTGCTAGCGTTCTTTCGTCCTGCGTTCGTAACACGGGCTGGCCTGACTTGTCTTGCATCGTCCGAGACTGTATATTAAAGTCCGCGATTCGACCCCTCGCATATCGACGCGAGACCGCTCAACGATCCATAGCGTGTTCCTCAATCGTAACTACTTGTCGTCCCACGAGAAACATCTTATCGGCCTGTCGATGCTTCCTGCCTGGACCTCCAATAATTGCTTGGAATAATTGACGGGGCTGGTTAATTAATAAGAGTGGTACACAGTCGAGTACGAGGGGCGATAAGTCGGCAGCGATAAATAAAGTCGTTCCTATTCTTGTCTGCCTACCTGTCCCATCTGGGCTATCCTCGCAAACCACGCTGATATTAATCGTATCGCTAACAGGTTTATTGCGAAATACGAAAGTTATACGTCATATTGCAGCTATCTTAACAAAAATAGCGTTCCAAATTCCGAATGAAAATATTCAGTGCACGATGCACGATATAGATCATCTTCGACTTATTTCGCAACGAGATTTTCATCCTCTTTAATTACACTGGGCTTCGTTCGAGCGACAAACGTAGACTCGACCTGTTATCGCGCAGATTGGATAAGCGTATCGTGTCGTCGAACGAAAAAGAGGAAAAGGAGGAGGAAGAAGGAGTACGGAGAACGACGAAACTCGGCCGATACCGTTCCAGGGACATCGGACTCCTACGCGCAACACACGGTACAGCGCAGCGCGGAACAGGAAGAAAAGGAAAGGAAAGGGAAAAAGAGACGGTCGGGATCGATGTAAGAACGGAGCTGGAATATATATCGACGCCAATAAAGGATCGATAACGATATAAATCGAGATATACGGATGGGTACACGGGCGGTACTTGTACGCGGAGGATCCGACATGAGCGGCCGCTTATTATGAGACTGAAGAGCAGTCCGTTGGCCGCGCAGGGTCGTAGCATGGGTGGTCTGTCTTTATGCTAATCCGCGGTATCGCGTACTTCATCGCACGGAAAATTGAGAACCTGACGGAAATTTCGACGAGATTCGTCCTTCCTCGGATCTCGTGCAAATCGGGTCGATGATCAGGCCGATGTCCTTGCATAAATTTTCTGACAGCGGCGCCCGATGAATCGCAATTTCACTAATTTGTCCGTTTAAGAGATTCGAAGGACGTGTAATGTTTTAATTAATTTCCGATGACGTGGCACAGCGGGTGTTCCCGCTGAGTTATCTCCAATAATTACAGTGCTCGGTCTTACGTTGTCTCTGTTTTTGGACGTCTCGGTGAAATTGAACGTTAAAACTGCACGCTATAGATGCTAATTGATCTCATAACTTTCGATCGCGTTTTAACTTTCCATTCATTTTTTCCCCGTCAACTCGGCGATTTCGTTTCGAACCGACTTGACTGTGGTGACCTCTCGAACATTTGATTTTCGAATTGCATCGATGCAGCCATAAGTGCACACACGCGACTCTAGTCCTATCGACTCTCTCGCATCGGCGTTTCCTGAACGCGTTCGCCTCGGCCGTTACGTAAGCAAGGCGTTTAAATGCAAATCGCAATGCGATGGGAGACGCGATTTCCAACGAGAGAAGCGGCCGCGTTGCTCCAGAATCGATGGAAAAGAATGTCGCCCCGTAGCAGCTGCTTTCGAAAGCAGCTCGGTGCCGGTCCGCGCGCGGAAAAATCGACGCGGACGAACGCATTCGTCCCTAGGCGTCGCGGACGCCGTCGTCCGGACGTCGAGAAAGTCAACGAACGTCACCGCCGTCGCGGATTCGCGTGGGGGCCCGGTCTTCGGAGAACGAGGGAAACGTCGATAATTCGCGTCCGGTGTTAAACGTGACAAATAATATCACGGTATACGACGACCGATGTATCGTATCTGAAACGCGTTTATTTATCCAGTTACTCCAACGAATCGTTACAGACTCACTCGTTGCTGCTTTCCTCGAGGCTCAGACATAAATAACAAACTCGTAAAATCCTAAGACGTACGTAGAATACAGATACTTCGCCTGTAATCACAGTGCGGCCGCAGTTACAAGTATTTCAATGGCGATTAAAACGTCGTATGTGGAGCAGAAGAAGTTTCTCGTGTCTATTACACGACCTTAAGCGATTCTACGAGCAGATAATCCTTAATTACTTCTGATCGTTTGGAATGTTCCGTCTGACTCACGTTAGTCGTTGCGCGAACCGCGTCCTCATGATAACGAAACGATGTTTTCGCAGCGATTTAATTAAGTCGTTGATTTCATCGAGTCATCGTCAGGGTTGAACGTGGGTCGAACAAAAGGACGACGCGTCGTCTTGGAACGCGGAAGGATGTCGAAAGATCGTTCGCTCGTAGGAGGATTACCTTTGTCGTCACGCTGTAAAATAAATACACCTCTCTGCTAAAATGGTATCGTTGAAAAATACGGTCGAATCGATCGACTTATGTAAATGCTACGAGTGTACCGAATTAGACGAGGCATTATGTCATGATCGGATCTCGATAAAGCGGTGTCTGCGTCAATAGTACGAATATCCGCGAGTATTGCTGCGGACGGGCAATTTTCTGATACGAAACGATCGGTTGCGAAACAATCAGAGGTGTGTCGTCGATAGTCCACAATTTCGACACATTTCGTATTTGCGTCAAACTTCGCGCTACGCTTGGAACCGGTTCGCGCTCGCGCATTATGATATGGGCGCCCGCGCGCAAAATCCAGTCAATCCGGTGGCTCGATAAATTCATCGATATACTCATAATTACATTCACGATGTACCGTCGTCGCTCGTCCGGCTTCTGTGCAAACTCTCTTTCACTTGCACCCGTTTCCTTTTGCTTCCATTTCCTCGCGACAATCCGCGCCACCGTCTTGTCATACAGTGATTAAGTCAGTTGAACAACTTTGTTGCCGACTAATACAAATTAGCAGTCGATGGCTAGCTGGAAGGAGTCACGCTTCCGATCGAAAACAACTTTTATATACTCTGATCGCTTCAATTTCACAACAGTCTTTTTGGAAACCTGTCCATGGTGTCAACAAAGAGCGACTCGATCGAAAGCGAGGGCTACAAGCTTTCCTTACTGGCTCGTTTTCGCTTATTTTATTGAACCGTTCCAGCATACGTCTAAACCTATGAAAGTTTCGCTGAGTATACAGTGTGCTTCGAGAGCCAGTCGCGACTATTGTAGCGATAATACATAACAATAATCTCGACTTACTATGAACTCGACTTACATTCGTACCATTGCATTTATCGTGTACAACACCGCGACAGTGAGTTGAACTGCGCATCCATTGTAAGATTAGATATATCCTGAATATCTCCGTTTAACCGGTGCCATCTTTTGCAATCAGGCTTTCCCGCTTCCTGCGACTTCCATATGCGCGCTCCGCGGACAACTAACGGGTTTGAAACGCTCTTCTCCGCCAAGCAGTATTCTGGTTCTGTCGCGAATCCCGTCTACGCACAGCTCGCGTTCCGAGGGCGGAGCAGTGACTCAGGACCGAAGGAACCAAGCACGAGCTGTCCCGGACCGGACGATAATCTCGAGTGGTCGAGGGAAAAAATGGTCAGCCCACCGTTCGTTCAGCACTAGGCGCAGCGCAGCTTGGAGATCGTGTAGGCTGCAGGCCAGGCGTTTCGATCGGTTTGGTATCGGATGCTACGGACACCGATCGTAATGTCCTGGCCTGGTAATAGAGACCGGTCGATGGAATCCTCTCGTTTCACCTTCCAAATTGTCACGTGGGTGGGAAGACGATAGGATCTCTCGATGAAGCTCGACTTACGGCTTACGGCTTACGGCTTACGGCTTCCGTCCCGTTCGACGGTGACACCATGTGTTCGACGCCCGCGTCCGTGGTCGCAGCGGCTTTCAACGGAACCTGGCATTAGCTGAAATCCTAGATCAATCGTTTGCAATCGGAGAGACTTCGCGAGCTTGTCGTAATAGGTTAATCGATCGATTCCCAACTTGGCTATCTCGGTGTAAATTTCAATCTTCCTAGCACGGTAGAACATCGATTCTTTTAACTCCATTTTAGTTAATGCTTGATCGAACGAACGTCTGTCCATTGAATTCGCTGGTCTGAACGCGAACTCTTATTGTACAAACGAAGAATCGTAAATGGCGAAGAGAATCGACGAATTTCCATCGTATAAATCTCAGATGTATCGAGTGCTTGGTTCTCAACTTTCTATCGCGTGCTTTCGAATAAAAATGTAAGGATACACGACGACACGTGCTGCGAAACGTGCTTTCAAAGTGTTGAACTCGATCAATCAAACGTACGGAGAGTTTACACCGGAATGGTTTCGATCTCGATCGAGAATTTCGAGAGAGACTGCAGTCCACTTGCGAAAGAATTGTTTACGAGCGTGGTCAGAGAGGCGGCTAGCTCGCAAAGGGGACTCGAAAATGGACAATGAAAATTTCGCAATCCAGGGGCGTGTAGATCGGCCAACAGCGAGCCGGGGGCGAAATCGCCCGGTGCTACGCCGCTGTGTAGTCGTTCGCCTTTTGAATCGCTTTTAATTTATAACGCCGACCGAGCCCCACCAACCGCGAGAGCAACTCGTGCTCCGTGTCACTATCACTTCTGACGGAGGCGACGAAACTCGCCCGCAGTCGCCACTGCATCTGATGTGCGCCGCACGTGCCGCCATTCCATGTGTCACCCTGCAACGTTTATCGCTCCTGACTGCCGATCTCACCGGAAAATCCTTTCATCGTATAATTGTTTTATGCAAAAGACGAATTACGAGATAGCGATGCGAACTACAAACTCGATATCACCAGCGATTTCTCTCGATCACACTAATTCTTGATTATATTGGAACGTTGGACAGAGATAGGATTGCGAGTGTTCGAGGTCTAACTTGGGCTGAACGATACAGGGACATGTTAATCGCAAGAGACGCTAGAACTAAGTTATAGTCAGATAACATCGAGCCTAGCCTCGGACACTTCCTGGTTATACTAATCCTAGTTCATGCTAACCCAAGCATCGCCGATTCTAGCTATCTCGAGATATACATTGGACTTGTACCGATCTTAGATTGTGTTGGACCTACAGCCACAGGGATATAACGTTGGACACAAAGCGACTCGAGTTCGCATTGATTCTACGTTACACCGATCAAGCATTATAACGGTCTGTAATCGCTATCTTCGTACGAAAACCTTGCTAATTCTGATAGACTTATATTATACCACTTGTAGAGTATATCGCTTTCGAATTACGGGAGCAACCTGCAATTTCCAGTTCCACGAATCATCGACGACTTCGGTGAAACCGCTCTGTTGTCCGATAAGAACGGTGCGTATCTACCGGCGCAGACGCGCGTTTAGACGAAGCGATCGAGGCGACGCTTTCTTTCTGTCGACGAAGTCATCGTTATGCAACCGAAATTGATCGATTCTCTACTATGTGCTTAGCGTAAAAGCAGCGAAGAACGCTTACCCTTTGACATCACGGAGTTTATACACGAGCACTGCAATTAGCGCGGTTCGAGAGCTCCTCCATGGCGCTGGATACGCTCCGGTATTCGCCAAGGATTCTAAGAATGAACGGTGGTATGCGCCGTTCTCGCGGCTAGGATCGTGCAAAGGAGGAACGAAGGAGGAAGCGGTAACTGGCTTGAGAAATTATTGTACAAATTGGCTGCCCAATAAGCTCGCCACTTCCGCTATTTATCGACCTCATCCTTCTCGACGTAAGTCTTTTATTTAAGTTCGTATATTATGAAGTTTGATTGATCGATGGAGATTTATCGTCTTCTAGTTTTGAAAGTAAGGCGAATTACACAGTTCCCGAGAATTCGATTAGGTTCGATTTTGGCATGAAATATGGTCAGCGGAAACGTTCCAAATTACCAAAGAGATCTCTTGTTCGCTCCGATCGTTATTTGCCGCTTTCCGGTACTTATCTTCGTCAGCTTGCGCAATCGAAAGTTCCGCTTCGGCTACGATTAATACCGTAGCATGTTGGATTGCGTCTAGATTTCATAATTATACCAGAGGATAATCTATAATTAAACGGTTGATACGGCATATTCGGTCTCGTTATATGTATATACCAAGGTTTGGGTTAGATGACCACACGATGAGGCTATGGAACGTATTAGAAGTAATTCGACCAATCTTCTTTTTTAAGATGGATATTAACTTCTGCTAATTACACGTTGCCACGACTATCCTAATGATTCAGATATTTCTATGTAATGTTAACCATTAACCCTACGGATTGGTCGTTTTTAATGGGTTCGATCGATCCAAGGCGAAGAAGCCATTAGTTTGCGGAGCGATAATTAATGGGAGCGGGTCGAAATCAACCCCGCCACTTAGTTACGCATCGCACGCGTTCCACCGAGATCATGAATGGATCGTTAAATCGTCGCTGTATATTCGTGCTACGTCTTAATCCATTCGATTGTGTACTTCGTTGTTTTGCAACGTATCACCGTGGAATCTTCCACGTCGATGAATCGAGAGAAAAGAAGCTGACCAAGATAAGCGCTCCAACAACCGTTGAGTAACGTTTGCTGGGGAATATCGGTATGAAAATTCGACGCGTTACACAAACTCAAGCACGCGTGGAGAAAATTAGAAGATCGCGCGTTCTTCTTTTGGAAAAGTCAGAGTTACTTTCTAAACCAAACGTATCACGGATCCTTCACCAAGCAAAGTCCATTGCATCGGTCTATCGATTCAAATCAATGGAAACTGGATCATTGCCGATTCGTTTCATTGGCGTTACGAATCGAAGAGAGCAAAAGTGTTACCAATCGAAAGTTCTCGTTTTACTGGCTATCCGCGAATCGCTTCCTCTTGAATCCTATTTGATATTCCATGCGTTTTTTCCCCATTTTAACGAACCACGACAAAAAAGGAACGATCCCATTCTATTTGCTCGAATCGACAAAAAACGAATTCCTCGAGTAGCCGACAAAGCTTTCGATTGCCATAAAGAAAACGATCATCGTACGTGCTAATTAAGCAAAGCGTATTATTTGCAAATAGACGATGAAATCGAGGTAGGGAGGAAATCGGGGGAATGAAAGTTTGATGTACAGTAGCCAGCACGTTCGGGAAGGCTCTATAAAACCAGTTCGCGTGTCGTATGCTTAAATATCGTGGGCCTTATCAAAATCGAGAAATTACGTTGTGATATGACAAGCCGAACATGCGCGTGCTCTTTATCAACTGCAATTCACCTGTTCCGTTGGAGACTCGCTTTCTCGCGAAACCGTGCTCGTTACACTCCTACCTTTCGCGATCGTTGGAACGTTAAGTGCACCGGCTCATTTTCTTTTCTTTCTGGTATGAACTTTTATACAGTCGAGGCTTTTGGCGCGCACGCGCTACGACATTTACAACTGGTATATCATCACGATAACGTCGAGATTTCGTGCGAGTCGTGGCCTCGTTCAAATTTTACGATCCATTTAGTTAATAACAATGATAATTCGCGTCCTCTTTAGGCTATACAATTTGATAAAAGAAATATTTTAATTGAAAAGTGAAATTAATTTCGATACTGAATTATACATATTTGGCAATGTCGGCAGTTCCGAAGGGTCTTCGCTAATAACAATTGCGCAAGACGATTCAGGTATGTAATTAAAAGTTTTCGTGGATAGCTGGAAGCAACGGGACGTCCACGTGCGTGTACGTATACAGCGTGTACGAGTTCCAACACGGCGGAGAAAAGCCGCGTTATGCGCGGGTAGGACGCGTGGCCGAGCGTTACTTTCACTGGTTCTAGCTTGCTTCCTCTCGACTCGCCCCTTGTTCTTCTTTTCGCCCGAAGCTCTTCTCAATGATCCCGATTAACGTTGCGATCTACCTATATCTTACCTAAACCTAATTATAATTGACGTCTCAACAAATACGCAACCTAAGAGTATCTTTCCAAAGACTAGAGAAAGAAAGATCTAACTTATCGAAACAGAGAAAACACCCTTACTAATAGCGTATGTATTATGCGTCTAATAAAAGCAGCTAAATAAACAGTTAAATAACGATAGTAAAATTATCCAAGTTGCAGACTTGGTTTCCTACTGTTTGCGTTTCTGCTTTGTACCGAGTAGTTGGCGACGCGCGTTAATTTCAATTACCGTCCCGCTGTTTCTGACGTGCGCGCGCCAGTCCACGGAAGCGTAGGCCATCGACTCGCCGTTTAGCTTTCATCTGCGCTCGCCTTTTCGTTCTATTTAACGTTTTCGCGATCCGTCGGTGAAATCCGCCAGTTAATTGATTATCGGTGCACGTGTTACGCGTTCGCTTCTCGAGCTGCCGCGAACCACCACGGCGCCGTGCCTCCGTGCCAATTAATTCGCGTCGATCAAATATTTACCAGACCGATATGTACGATTAAAGCATTCGTTATTTTATTAAGCAATTAAATGCCACGTGAATAATCGAATATCGGCTGCATAAAATCTAACCTAGAAGTTGCGCCACGTTTCCATCTTTACGATCGTATAAAGAAATGATATCCGAAGGCATGGATACACGCGCGGAGAAGTCTCCTATTCTCGGGCGTTAACGCGTCGCCTGGTGTGAACGCCGCCAATAACACCGATTCCTTTCTCTCTTTCTACTGTATCACCATCGTTCTGGCGTGGTCGACGCGATCACGTCCAGAAGTGATCTAGTTTTGGTCTTCCACCGCTTGTCCAGTCGCCTTCGCGCCGCTCGTGAAGATCGAAAGTTCCGATGAACGCACTGGCCAACAGCTCTGCCTTCTTTCCTCGTTACTTATAGCATCGCGTTGTTGCTCGTTAAATATAATTTGAACATCGATGCCTCTGTCTCTTGAGCAAAATTGAACGACGACGCAGAACACTGTCGGCTTCTCCATGAGTATCGTTCGATTTATCTAGTAAAAATTGTAGGTGATAGGAAGACGAAGGGACTGATAATTGGAAAGAACAGACTAAGATTCGACTCGAGTAAAAATGGGGAAAATCGATCGAAGGTTTCGAGAAAGACTAGTTCGATCTCATCGTTGCGTTGATACTTTTATGGCAGCGTGTCATTGAAAAATGAATTTCTGGTATACGCGAGCGCTAGACTAGAGACGCGATCTGCCGCGCGCGTTTATCGCGTTACCGCGCTTTGAGTTTCTATATATAGGAAACGGGAACAAGGTTTTCATCCTCGGCGTATCCTGGTACCAGGCGAGTGTGCATTCCGCGCGAGCTGCGAAATTGACATCGGTGACATCGAACAATTTCTTAAAAATAGATCACCGTGTTCTAAACCGGACGTGAAACATTTCTTATCGTTACATTCGATTATGCTGGATCGATTAGATAAAAGGTGAAGTCGGTCAATTTAAACTCGAATTGCCAAAGATGGTAAAGCCAACGAAAAGACCAGCAATCTACAGCAGTCAGCCGACCTGTTCGCTAACGAGTTACGAACGAAAAATCTTGGTTTCCAGAATTTCCGGTACGTAGCTCGATCGTAATACTCGTCCAAGGAGTCTGTGTGTATCGCTCATAATACTATGGAGAAACGAAGACTAAAGTGTCAAACCGGACAACGCAAAGCCGGTCTATTTAATTGTCCATCGGCATGACGCGAGTCTAACGGCGAGTGGACACGAAGATCGACTATCGATCGACAGGGATCTATGATTGCTATGTAGAAATGGGAGTAAACCGAATTCGAGTTTCGAGGGGTTTAACACAATTCTTCTTATTTACGAAGAAAGTATCGATTATCCGTGTCTCTAATTCTTTTTCCTTACGAAGGAGTATTTTACAAGAGGAAATAGAGATATTTAACGTAGCATATCCTTACATACGAGATTAATCGTTTCAACTATTTATATCTTTTGAATAAAATATTAGCGTAGAACGGCGACTAACGAATGTCGAGTTACATTTAACATAAAAGTTTCCGCGAAGAAAGTTAATGTCGAGATATACTCGAGGAGTTCTCCACTCTCTAGTTAATTTATTTTATATCTGTATAGCTACACTACCAAATACGCGATGTGTAAAGAATCACAAAGTCTAAAGTGGGGTGATTGTCCGTTAAAATTTATTACGATCCTTCGTAGCATGCAGAAAGTTGGAAGTTTCTTGTTCTGAACGTTACTGGTGATTCTATCGAAGCGCTCGAACAGTGAGTAACCACTTCACCGGTGGCGCGATTCGCAGCACGACTGGCGCGCTCCGCTCGCGTAGATCAGCTAGCTCGATCCCATTCCTATCGAGGAGCGCGTGCACAGGCTGGTATACGGTACACGGTGTACGGTATATGTTATACGTTATACAGATTGTGGGCGGGGTGGTCCAGAGAAAGCCTCGACAAGGCTTGCGCGGACCGCTGTGCTCGCTCGTTCGATTTTACTCCGCTCGCCACGGAAAATATACACGGTCGGTGTTCGTGCCACTGCGAGGCGTGTGCCGTTTTTTATTTGCGGCCCTCGTCGGTTGCCCATTCGGCCGCTTACTTCGCGTTTTAGAGTTCAGCCGGGGAAAAGGAGAAGTTACACTCCCGCCAAACACGAAGATAACGTCGCAATAGTGCCCACTTAAATGTCATTACACGTTCTCCCCTCGCGTCGCGCGCCTTTCCGCGCTACGAGCCTCAGCTATCGTCTTTATCTGGGCTAAACACGGGTTTCTTAGGACCAAACGAGATCACACGAGATCACGCGAGACCACAGGAATCCAAACGACACCAAACGATACCAAACGACGCCAAACGACACCAAACGATACCAAACGACACCAAACGACACCAAACGACACCAAACGACACCAAACGACACCAGACGACTCGAGACGGTACCAGACGACACTCAACGAGAACAAACGAGATCTAACGAGATATCGAAAACTGAAATTCGAGCGCCGTTATCGGTTTTCTAGCTCTTTTACGTAATACTCTGCCTTTGAAATAACCTCGATTAACGATCTTGTTGATGCTGTGAAACTCGTCCTTTCGATCGAGTTTTGGTACCGATGGAAAAAGATTAGCAGGTTGTCTGTTCGCTCGATGTATGCAATATCAACCATCTTGATAGATATATTAGATTCTGCTTGAAATATAAAATATTGAGATTATATAAGACGACCTGGAGCTATCTATAGGATACGTATACCGTTCGACATTTCGCCGGTTATCCAGTCTTTATCAAAGATACACGATCGTTTCGTGCTGAATACGCTATCAGCCAAGCCAATGTTATAATCCTCTACTGTGTAAGTAGTGGTAGCTACAAACGTCGACTCTTACGTTCGTGAAATACGAGTGAAAAAGATCAAAGTAGATTTTGTCAGAGAAACAAAAGTACCGATCATGTATGTGAAATACGCTGAAATTCGCCGATTCGCTGTCTCTTTCGATTAACGAATGGATGGCGGCCACTGGTCGCAGCACGGAAAAGTGGAGATCGTCCAGTCGATCTAGTTTCTTCCTCGACTTACGTCCGCGCGATGAAAGCGAAGAGACTCTCTCGTTTGACCGTGGAAGGATCGACTGATACTGGATACGTCGCCGGCCTCGAAAGTAATATCGAAAGTGAAGCTGCCAACAAATAACAAAAAGTATCCCAGATACTCTCCGGATCCGATCATTTTCATCGACGCAGGTTTAGAACGTTCTCAGATAGGTGCGTTCGCGACACGACTCGGAGATTGCAATTTGAGAGATGAAACAGAGAGCCTACTTTTTGCGTGATACGTCGCTTTTTCAATCTTCGAATGGTCGACACGAGATCAAATTTATCTCTCAAGTGTGTTTTCATCTTGTAGAAACTCGAAGAGAAATTCACGAAGGACGTCGATCAGAAGAAGAACACACAGGTGCAGGCACTTAAAGCAGAGTGGCGTTGAAGAGTCGGCGCCATCACGCACGATGGTCGTTAAAGCCACTTATTCCAGTCGTTAGACGACTAAACGATATCGCTTGGATTATTACGTTAATTGATGTTTCCACCTATATTAGAGGATAATTTATACCAAATACGATCTTGCCTCTTTGCGTACATGCTGCAATAGAATTTCCAATACAGAAGAGACTCTGGTAACAGAGACTATTCCAGGGAAACTAGATACACCACGTCGAATTCATTCCTCTCGAATAGCTATTCAAATGCACTCGGAAGTAGTTTGCGGATCGTTCAGCGAACGGATTAACAGAGGAAGCCGAGTATTTTCCGCGAACGTGCCTGTCTTTGACCGACCTCGTTTCGAGGATGGAAAGTGAAAAGCGGTGTGCGCGAAAATCCCCCCAAGCGATAAATCTCTTCCCCCGAAACCATTCGTACGATGTCTCAAACGTTACAAATTAACCTTTCTAATAATAACTCAAGGAAGAGAAGCAGGCTTTTAGCGTACGATTAACGTCCGAGCAGCTCACGTTCTCTTCGGATTCGTTCGACACGCGGTCCGCACGTGCAGCCAGGTGTGGACGAGCCTTAAGATAGTATTAGCGTTTGCGGTGCGCTGTGTGCTCGCGTGGCGGGCGGCAGTCGCGACCCACATCCTGGACTCTGGAGATAAAGTGCTTCGAGAGTCCGCTCCCCGTGCAGTGGTTCTCATCGCGACCCCGCCTACCGATCCCTCTTATCACGACGCTATCAGCATGCCTAGCGAACGGCGATTTGCTCTTACACAACTTTCTTTCTTTTCTTTTTACGGCGAATCCCTCGATCGCCTCTGACTCTGTGATATCATCGCCTCTTCGAATCTGGTAAAGTAGCAGAGCTTCGACTACATACGCGAACGATGAGTTTGCAAGGAGCGAAGAGAGTCACGGTTTTCATTGATACAGTGTCAATACGCGGCGAAGGGTGTCGGACGAAAGAAGGATTCAATGAATCGTTCTATTTCGAGAGGCCAACGAATTTTAGCGAACTTTACACGCGCAACCTTGACCAACAGGAGGTTGGTCGGCGTCGGTCTAGGCGCGAAAGTGGAAACGTATCGCGATCCGGTGCGGTGGAGCGACGCTGAACCGCGAGGTCCACTCCCCACATTTTTGAAGACGTCGGCCAGCATCGAGCGGCCAGACCGCCCATACGTCCGCTCGCATTCTCCCGGCGCGCTCGCGTGCACGCACGTTCGAGGAAGAGAAGTAGAACTACATAGTAGGAGAGAAGGTGGAGGTGGAGGTGGAGAAGGTGGTAGAATCTCTGGGTCGTGTGCGTGCTGTGCACCGAGACCGAGAGAGGCTCGGAGAACGCTCCTGGAAATCAGTGGTAGTCGAGTTCGCTGGCTGTTCGCCGCTATCGATGCATCTACGCCTCGGATTACGCCTCGGTTTCTCAACGTTCACCTCCTCTTCCTTCTCCTCCCCGACCGTCTCACCCTTCCTCCACCTCCACCTCTTTCACCACCGGCAACCACTTCCATCGCAAGCCGCTTCGTTTCATCGAGTGTCCCCGCGAGCGTACGGCCGTTTCCCTTTTCGATAGAACGTCGCAGCGCGGTGCAGCGTGGCGCGGAGCGGCATTGCGTTATCGATACTCCCCGCTGACTCTCTGTGCGAGAGGAGCGTGCCCGACGCGAGCAGACAGCTTCCGGAAGCCTCGTGGAACGCCACGCGATTCAACCACCGACGTGATTTATCTCGCGAAATTTCAAACCGACTGCTTCGTTTGCCAACCATTCGGGATAGATTCGCGTAATCGAGCGAAAGCTTGTAATTAATGAACTAGCTGCTCTTAATTTTACATCCTACGCCGCCTTTCCTTTCCGTCTGCGAGCATCACGACCGTATAATATGTCAGAAAATTATCCTCTCTTCGCCAAGTCGTTTTTTCCCAAATATTCCAAGCACGTAGAAACCGGACTACTTTCGATTTCGAGACATCTCGATTCTGCCCATCCCACGGTCCATCAAAGCAAGCTCGACGAACGCGCGCGAGCGCGTTCCATTACTTTCTCCTTTTTTTATTTCCGTTCGTATCGCCTCCGTTCGCCGCTTCTCCTCCCATTTCCTAGATCGTTCCATCTGGCGAGTGCGAGTCTCGCTTTTTGTACACGCTGTCGGTCCATTCTCTCTTTTTCGGTGTGCCGTTTCAATTATTAACGGTGTCTATCCGCCGACAGGAAGAGTCAGCGTGCGCTCACCATCGGTCGAATGCTTCCGGGCCCTGGCGGAAGCGACGATCCGGGCTGCGGTTTTGCGTACGCCGCGTATCGACTTCCGATGGTTTTCCGTCGGCGATCGATATCCAGATTTTTCGCAAGCCTCCTGCACCGGATTGATTCGCTTCCGGTTTACAGCGCGGCACACGGAAGCGTTGCGTAACTTTTTCAACGGCGATGAATGTCTCGAAGATAGTTCGAACGCGTCTTAAGCTGCCGCAAGCCGCTCGGATCGATAACTCTCGGAATTATTCTATTGTATTTTAAATATACTGCCGGTTTCATAATTCCCCGATCTTTCCAATAGTCCATTCTAGATTTGGGAAAAGTGAAATCTATCTACTTCCGATCCAGTTCTTCGACTATTCCCTCTATACATATTATTTCCAATTCTTTATTTCACGATTCGAGACCATCTACAGATCATCGAATGCTGTAATATCCGAATTGAGATTATATTACGAGCTACATTCGTCATCAAGCTTCATGAATGAACATCAAGTAATCGAACAATATAAGTCACTTTCTACGGAATATTCGGTTTGATATCGGACGAACCAAGTTGTTACAAGAAGAGGACACCTTCTTAGAAAAAACGAGAAGAGATCACACGCTTCACGATATTAGATAATTGTATCTACGTTTTTGTCGTTATCCACTTACGATTCCTCTGGATGTGTGTTCCGTTGTCCAGTAATTTCACGGAGAAAAAGAAGTCTTGCTTCGAGAAGAACGCAGCAACACAGCCGCGTTCCTCTTCCATCTGCTCAGAGTGGACCGATGGGACCATAAAAGCGATCGCGGAGAAATTACAGGAAAGAATTATCAAAGAGAAACACAAGGTGGTATGCCCAGACGTACCAGAAATTATCTTACCGGTGGAATCCGCTGAAGGAAAAAGAAGAGGAAAGAAGGATGTAAACCGTGAACGTAGTTTTTCGCGACGAGATGGAAACGGCCAGCTGTTCGCAGTAGGTTCCAACTATAACTAGCGCTATTAAATGGATTTTGCTAATTTCACATTCGTACCACTTTATTCGGATTCTGTCATCTGTAAATTAGCATAAACCGATGGAAGTTAAAAGGTCTGCTCCATCTATCAAATAGAATGTTCGATCCATAGTTCTATTCGTTCGCGTTACCCGCGAAATCTCTGTAATTTTATTGCAACGAAGAGAAAATTGCACGCTGCTCCTTCGATTTACAACCCTCGAGATTTTCCATGGATCCAACGATCATGTTGTCTAGCCACGTCGTAAGAATCGTTTCCGAGAACGGAATAGCTTCCGATGGTACGTACGGCCGATCGTCCAGAAATCCAATGCAATTTCCCCTTTTCTTCGCTCGGAACTCGCGGCCAGCTCCGAACACGAATTACTTCGCACACGTTAGTGGCGTCATTACGCCCGTTTTATTATCTCGCTAACTTTACGAGCCTTCTGACCTTTCCTTTATTGCGATGCCAATTTGGACCTCTCCGGTTTGTCATGTTGTAAAACTCTTCGCCACGTCTCCGTTCACTGTTCGGAGTCCGACGAAAAAAAAAAAAAAAGAAATAGTGGGTGGTCCCGCGACAATCGTATCTCGTAATAAACAGGCAAATAACAGCTGATTAAAAGGATTTCACGAACGAGAGAGAACGTAATGGGGACGGCGTTTGGCGTCTTGACGCGACAACTTGACAAATCGTTCGTAAGACGTTTTTACTTCTGATCGATTTTTGCTTTATAGCATTGAAAGTAAGTCAGTCTGTAACGAACGGGATTATACTTTCGATCGGACGTGTCCATCCACTTCTTAACAATTTATTAGCGATGACGTAATTTAAGAGTGTCGGGAATCGGGAACGAACGGCTCTCCGAAGTTCGAAGATAGCACCGTCATCGAAACTGTGCAAAAGAAAGAGGAAAATGCAAGTAGAGCGAAACGAGATTCGCAAACTATGGTTCATAGAATATGAAAAAGCAAGCCACGGAAGCTCACGAAGTTGCCAGACCCGTGCCATAGATCAGAGACTTCCTCGATCACCTTATGATCCTTCTATCTCCTGCATGCTGTAGGTAGTTGCGAGATGCGCCCTTAAGCCCCCTTCACAACTCTATATTATGATCGGTATTCCAAAGGTAACATGAAAATCTCTATATTTCGTACGATGAATCAAACGGAGCGTTTCTTTTTGTATCGAATCGCGAGAAAAAGTTTCATTCATATTCCAGGAAGAAATTAACAACTATCGACGTAGCAATCGCTTTTCATTTCGTTTAACAGAGAAAGCGGTATAGCCGCTGTGAAGGGAGCTTAAGTCCAAGGGAAGCGATTCGATAGGCAAGCTGGATCGGTGATCCAGTTGAGGCTTCAGCCGGGCGCACACTCCCATATTAGTCGCGCGACCGGTCTAGGCGTACACGCTTTAAGCGACATTCTTACGTAGGAAGGCAGCGAGAGAGCCCGGTTTTGCGTCGCGGAAGATAGACAGACGCGTGCTTCGTTTACTCGCGAACCGCTTCGGACCTTAAACCTAATGACACCGTAAACTAATTAATCGTCGTTTATGTCCCATACGTTATCGACTGATTCGTTCTCCTGACATCCAACGCATTGATAGGGAGAAAGAAACTTCGAAACGAGGAAGAATTGCGCGAACCATGGTCGAGAGAATGGTAGAGAATATCGAGCGAGCAACGTTGCTCGATTCTTTCTTGTTTCGAAAAATTTCTTCGATCAGGAAACGACGATTACGAGCAACCGACACAATAGAAATTGACGGGATTCGTATATACCAAGTGCAATCTACCATATAAACGCCCCTGCCGCGAAACCCTATTATTACGAGGAAACCGCATGACTCTCGAATTCAAAGATGCGTTACGATTTCGTGAATGAATTGTTATTATTAATTATGCAATGCCGTTTATTTTCGTGGCAGCCCGAGTCACTTTCGCCGGTGCGATAATTAGGGAGCGCGAGATCACCGCTCGATAACGGTGGCCCCGCTCGTAATTATAAGAAACGAACGCATCGATATACTCTTTTAACTGCTCGTATAAGAACACCGGTGAAAAATTGCGAAACGAAAGAGTGGAACCCTTCTCGCGGTAATTAACATACACATTAACCTCTAACAGGATACTATATAGGTTTAGCGATATAAAAAAAGGGTAGTATTAAAAAATAACTCCGTGTCTGAATCACAAAGGCGAGAAACGAACAAAGAGCGCGCGCGCGTATTGCATGTTCGCATTCCTCTTCGCGCTTTTATCTCTTCCTACCATGATTATTATACCGGTGGTGCTGCCGCGAACGTAGAGCTGGCGTCTCCGCAATGGTAACGGTACTTCATCCACTGGTGTTCGATGGCGAGCTAGCAGCAGCTCGGTGATCGTTTCGAGCGCATCGATCGCGCCAAGTGCGCGTAAAGAAAGCCACAAAAGTATATCACGAGTAAAAAAACGACATTCGACGCCTACGAGGCAGAATTTCTGTTACGTAACGTGTCCTTAAAACAAAGAGCTATTAATTTTCGGAAAAATGATCCTCGTTGATCGCGCGTTGTTTGGCCTTTCCATGACCAAAGCGCCTGTTGGAAATTGAGAGCTTCGCTGTTCCTTATCGTTGGTGGATCGATTCGGGTTCGATGCGCGGTTCATAGAATACGAATCAACGTCGGAACGACGCGTTTACGTCGCCTTTTTCCACTTTTCTCCCTTTCTTCGTCGAATCACGACAATTGTTATTGAGTCGTGATCGTAATTGGCCGTGACGTTCCATGCCGGAATCCACCACGGAAAAGAACAATCGTTGCGTTTCACGCTCGTCATTGCTAGGCACTGCCACGTTCGGCGACTGGCGAAATTAAGAGAAGACGTATTGTATACTTTGCGAAATGTTCACCGGGTCATCGGTCGACGCTCACCCCGATTAAGCGTACCACGCCGCTCTTCTTTGGCCGGTTCTCTTCGAGCCCATGACCCGTTTCGAAACTTTTCGACTCCGTGCACCTTCCTTTAATATCCAATTCGACGGCCCGCTGTGCGGCTCGTTTGTTCGTTTGTTTATTTACAGATGTGACGGCATCTCCCGTGGCTGCGATGAAAAGACTTCATGCATCTCTGTGCGAGCAAGTTTCACCTTAATCGCCGATCCTTTTACGTAGATCGTTCGGTTCAAAGCGAAATCCATCATCGTCTCTCTTCGTTGTTCTTGCTCTTCTTTTTCTCCTCCCCGTTCTTTGTCGGTCAGTGCGCATTCGTTACAAAACGAGATGAAAGCAGTTATTTAATCATTCGTAAAATATCGTTGGCAATTTGCGGCAATAAATACGTAAGCATACATCAGGGAATCTATTACAAAAACAAATTTAACACTACGATATCTTTAGTGGTTCACGAATGTTCCACGTCGATAAAATCTTCGAAGAACGTGAAAATCTGACTGAAATCGATGCGCGACGACGCTGGTAACCGCAAATTGTTCGATTGCGCAAATCATTGAAACCACAGAGCGATAAATGGTGTCGAGAGTGGTCCACGAGGTCGTAACGAGGAAACGACCGAGCGATAATGCGAATCGACGTGCCGCTTCGAGTACACGATTGTTCTGATCAAAACATCCTGAACCACCGTAACACACCGGTCCTCGTTCCTGTTGTAGGACCGTTCGCGCCGAATTATACGAAACTGGTTTCGTATAAATGATTCGCGTTGTCCGCCTGTCGTCCGTGCCCCTGTGACACGTTCGATCATATTGCAGCGCAGAGATGTCGGAATTTGAGTTGAGGAAGGCCACGGTTCGCATTTTTTCCCCCTCGTGCAGAAATAAGCTACGATCAAAGTTCATCTTTCCTCGAAAATTGAGTTTACGGTCGACTTTCAAAATCGTCTTATTTTTATAACCGAAAACGTTTCGTCATTTGATAGAATCCTTCAAACAATCGAATAACTTTGGCTTCATATGACAGGAGATTATTAATTTTACAAATTTTAATCGACATCGCTACGTTAAGCAACATTCTGATAATCCAAGTTCAAACGTACTTCAATGGTACTCGAGATTATTCTCGTGGTAATAAGATTAAATCAGAGAAGAAAGGTCCAATTTAAGAGCAACGAAAATATCGCTGTCTCATTAGCATAGTAAGATGCTAAGACGGTGACAGGAATCGTTGGAGGAAGGTAGACGAGCAACTCGGCGAGGAATGTTGAGGAAGGACACGGTCGGCGCAGCTGCGGTCGCCGGTCCACGGACCCGGAAAGAGAGCCTCCCATGTTGAACCATAGAAATTTATGGAGGTTCGATGAAACCGTGGGCCGCGTCCGCAACGACGATATCCGAGCTGGCAGTTCACAAATCAGCCGCCCATTGTCGCCTGGCTCGCTCTTCGCTTCGAGCGCGCGTTACTTTGTCATTCGGTGACATTCTTCCACCTTCGACCATTGGTTCTTTATCTGTGCTGTTGCTCCGTCCTTTCTACCTTCTCCTTCGTCCGATTCGACGCGCCTGGTGCAACAACTTTCCGCGAACGTCCGTCGGCTCGGCTCCATTTCCAATCTTTTACCTCCGATAATTCTCTTTGAATCCTTATCGAAAAACTCGATATACCATCGAGAGGTTGAATATTTCAAAGATCGATTAATCAAAAAAATTTAGTATTTTATTAAATAAGATATTATATATGCTACGAACTTTTCCGACAATCCAATAGAAACAAAACAGCAATTTAATTTAAGCTTCGAGATTGTAAAAAAAAAAAGACGATAACACGAGCAATTTCACGGAAATTTATGTTCGTTCTTTTTTCCCTTTTTCTAAATACACCTGGCACGAGTCAATATGAACCGCGTCGATTGCGATTCGTAGCCGGTAAAACATCGAAAGTAACGAAACGGTACCAGAGGCGCTACGAGTATCGCGCGTAACAGGAAACGGGACGGACTGATCGTAAAACGTTGGCTATCGATCCGGTAATACGGCAAAATCGCGGCAGTGGCGAGTCGAAAAATCCAGCTTCGGCGCGGCGATCTAATTGCAGGCGGTCGACGTGGTGCAACGTCTCGCTGCAACGTGTCCCCTTTTTTCCCTCCGTCTCGGCCACCCGGTGCACTTTAGCGACGAAGAGAGCCGCTATCTGTGTTCACGGTTGAACGGCCGCGGCTGAAAAATACGCCAGTGTAACGTATAATTATTCCAGCAAAATGCCAATTGGTTAATCGTGCATCCGATATATCCACTCGCCGGTGACGAACCGACGGAAAAATCTCTGACCGGCGCTTGCCACCGTTTTTCTACCTTCGACACGACGTCGACGTCGCCTCCCGTGTAACGTTTCGTGCCGAGTTTTAGGACCGTTGATCGAAGCTTCTTACCTTTCACAGAGATAATCGAATCGCGTGTAGCAACAAACATTGTAATATATGGAAACGGCAGTCGAGGGAATCGATGAACGTTGTTTTTAATTACTACGATTCAGATAATCGCGTTGCATAATTGGTGGCGATGAATGAAACTTGCCTCTTGCAAAGTATAACGCGGTAAACATCTAAATGCGATCGTGCAACCTCTCCTTCTTACTCGAGATTCAGGGTCTGATCTTGCGTCGCGCGATGGAAAGTGTTGCTCACGCCGTTCGATGCACGTTATGCAATTAATAAAAGAAGAAAAAATATTCGGCTGTAGGAACTCGTTGATTCTTGCTAAAAACTTTTACTGCATACGCGTGAATCGTTGCTCGAGTCGGTATCGCGATAAAACTGGGACGTGCCTGGTAATAATGGTAGTGTCTGGCGTGGTCGTTCTTTTTCTCCTTTGTGGCAGTTCGCGGAGTTTGGATATATCGCGGCCATCCCTGGCTTCGACTCTTTACGTAACTCCGAATCCTGCTAATTAAGCACTCCGACGACGTGCAAGAACGAACGATCTTTCCTCGAAAGTTCCGGTACCTGGTTACTCGCGGACGACAACCAATTACGGTTGATTCTTCTCTCTTTTTTCGTTAAGAAATCTTCTCGAACGAAGACTCGCAACTTTTATGCGATGTAACGCGACCGGCGTTAAAACGAGGATACAAGAGATACACGTGATTACTATCAACTTCTTCGAATGTACCAATTACATACTACTTTTCACTCTCGGGAAGATCGCGAACACATAACCGGTAGTTGGATTCATACAGAGATGAGATAAAGATAAAATAGCTTGTAATCGTGCATCTTCATCTGTCACTGCTGAAAGTATCGCATAAATATTCCCGAATTCATTTATCGCTCGTGACTTGCGCTTCCGCTCAAGCTTCCACGCTGTGTTCGATCGCACCTGACTTAGCAGGTCCTGAAACGAGGAAGAAGTTTCAGTGGCGAGATTTAGACGAACGGAAGAGCGGCTACCTATTAGCTATTCAATCGATTTCAATCGGCCATAATTCATCCTGTTAATCGGTTAGTATCCGCTGTGACCGCGTGCGTATAGTTTCCCTTTCGTCATCCGCTCGACGCGACGAGCCGATAGAAACGTTAGAAAGAAACATCCTTTCGAAGATAGACGTCGTACCATACGTAGATTCGTTAAAAAATTTTTGCAACGTTTCGATAGCGAACTTTCGCAAGAACACATTTACAACCAAATTGCATTACGAAATATACGCGTATTCGTTCGCTTTCCACCCCTTTCTATCTCCAAATACCTTCTTCTTCGCCTATGCCTTAACCACGCTCCATTCCAACAATTCGCAAAGATAGTCGTCTACATAAACGAAACAAAGCGAACGAGTGCGTCGTGTATCGACGAAGCTTGATCTCTGGCGCGACGTCGCGTAGTGTGTTGCTCTGGCGAAGCGTGTTTCGTGTGCGTGCACGTTCGGCGATCAACAGCCCCTCTCTTTCTCTCGCCGCATGTTCTCCTCGATCCTCGTCTGGCACCGCGCTCACGGTGAAAGTGAGCGCATTCCATGGCCACCGCGACCACGCCCGACCAACACACTCTCGCCTGGTCGTTGGTTCTCTCGCGAGCGAGAGATCTGCGAGAACGTGGCCGAGCGGAGTCGATTTGCGGGAGAGTGTCCGTGTGGTTGCTCGTCGTGCCGGTGATCGTCGGTAGGAAATTCTCGAGTACCCTGCGCTCGCCGTCTCTCTACTCCATCGGGGTCCAGGACGGGTTTCCTATTTACGTCAAGACCACCTAGGCGGTACGCGTTTAGGAGCCCTCATCCAGTTCACCGTTGCTCCGATATATGATTTTTTTCGATGCTCGCTAGACCCTGTCCTCTCTCTCTCTCTCTCTCTCTCTCTCTCTCCTTTTCTCGTTGCGTTCCTGCCGCACGGCTGGATTCGAGATTTGCTCGCGTTTCTGTCAAAGCAGTTACGCTCGATTTCCGCTTCTTGCAGAATTACCTACTCTTTTAGCTAAAACTATTTCCATTTCTCCGGTAGTATTTCGTGTCAATTCTTGTGAAATACTGCAACTTAGCGATTGGAATGGATGTAAAAGCGATCTTCGTCTTTGATAGAGGAAAATGTGGCGAGAACACGTTGAATTAGCTGTAGAAGAAGCGTAGATAAAATTAAATATCTTCTGTCTGAGTTGGTATAGACCGTCGTTCGAACCGATCGAAACATCTTCAAACGGAGATCTGTAAATAATCTCCATTTTCATTCTCTTTTGCTCGACGATTCTCCTCTCTGCGTACCTCATCGCACCGTATCTTTCGACATCTTTTGCATCTCTATGTTCGCTCGGTATCCTCCGATCAAGCATCCGCTCTTGTAGCCGTCTTTTTCGTGTCATCCGATCCCTCGTCGCCATATTTCTTCGTGACGTTTCACGAACCACGAGTATCGAGAGATTAAATGCTATCGATGCGGGGCGGTATTTATGAACCTGGCGGAACGCACTTGGAAACGTTGGAATTTTTCACGAATCGGTACGATCCGGACCACCGCGTCGCGAGAGTCCGGTCGCTGGCCGCCCGTCCAAGTTTCTCCCTGGTCCTTTTAATCGATCCCCGTTGCCTTATCGGCCGTTTTTCTACCCGATCGAAGCTCGTATTAGTAGAAAGTCGGATCGTCTAGGTTGCCTCGTAATTCCGCCACGCAGGAAGTGAAATATGAACGTTCGCACTCAGACCAGCCCGTCTCTCTCGTTGTGCATCTTGAGGTTTCACCTCGGGAGCTTTCGAAAGCCCGGGAGTAGCGGCGAATTCTTTGGCGTGCGTTACTTTAGAACCGTAAAATGTGCTTTGAACTTTCCAGGAATTTTCGAACGCGTAAAGTACATTTATTACGTTGTAAATTGTTTCATTTATGATACTTTGACGCAGAACACCGCACACCCTCTAGATGTTGTTTATGCGTGAAATATACGTTTCCCAAGCTGGTACAGAAGCCTGTAATTAAGCACGACCGCATCTGTCGTCGCTTTTTGCTCGCGATCCCTGTTTTTGCGAACGAGGAGATTGCACGCTGGTGCCTGGAGGCATAGGAGGCATACGACGGAATTTATTAATTACCCGTGATTTATCGTAACGCGCTTTATGACCGGCGGTACTGTTACTCTCTTCCCCCCTACGGATAGATTTTCAGCGCTCGCGCCATCATTGACGCTGCGGACCGCGTGCCAACGCTATCCAGCCAGCTATCAGAAATTTATATCGTACGTATGCACGCTTTATTATTGCTCCTTTTATGCGCCGGTTGTGTAATTACGCTGCACTGTTATAATTAGAAAGCAACGCCGCGCTACGATCAACGCGCACAACCGTTAGAAACGCCGCGTTGCCCGGTGCCCTCGCGACTGACCAGACCTTAATTATCGTCTCTTTCTCACAAATTACACCTTTTTTCCCTTCGCGTGGAACCGATGGTCCGGTAGCTCGTACCAATCCACGTCCGTTCTCCGTGGCGGAAGCGTCGTTTCGTAACCTGCATGACTAAGACAAGGACCGTCCTATTCTACTTAGCGTCGAAGACGATCCTCCTGCTTTTTCAAACAGATGGAATAACTCAGATTTTACTAACGATCGATGTTCTCCGGGGTTACACGTACCGACTATCTGCAACGTTAGATTTTAGATAAAAAAAAAAAAAAAAAGAGAACGCGAAACAGTCTCGGAGGAGTCTGTTTTATGACGAAATCGAATCTCAACTTTACATCAGACATCCATTCCCCTCGCGTCAAACCTATCGCATTGTAATTCAAGATACGCGATTCTGAATACGAAGGAAGAGTCGCAGCTTCTCCCAAACGCAACAGTTTCGCCAACACCTTCCTGTTCTCTCTGAACGCGCAAATGTCAAGAACGCGTCGAATCGAGCACAAAGGAACGGGTTAACGGTGTTGGACGCAGAACAAAGGATTGATCGACAGGTTCGCGCGGATCAAGGTCGTCGGCCAATTTCGCGATCCGATCGTCCGAGTACCAGCTATGTGCATCGGTCCCGAGTGAAAACGCTGCAACAGCACCGTTGCGTTCGTAATGGCGGAGCATCCTTTCGTAGAAGAACCGCAAGAGTACGCGCGATCTTCACCGATTCGTCCTCGGCTCTGTAACGGTAGCCAACGCGGAGTGGATGCATTTCTGCGAGCTTTGACTTGATACAGTTATGCGAACAGCCGCGGCAATTTTCAGCTGCGCTCGGAAAGGTGTGGCGCGATCAGGAGGATTCAGGTTCAGCATCGAAGAGGTCGAGGGCGAGCATTTGCGAAGCAGCCGTTGCGGAACGAGCCGGACTCTCTCGGATTCTAGCCGAGGATGAGTAGCGGTGCCTTGGAATTTCAGACGCGCAACTAGCCACGACCCCTGCAACACTTGCGTTAATCGCGCAAATTAATCCCTCTTGAGAATTTCTCTTCAACCAACGAGTTCGTTCCTCTTTTTTCAGCTCCACGTTATCCGACCAGGATAGAAGATAAACGCGAGAACAAGACACGAACCAACGAAGCTCGATTTGATCTTTAACTCGACGTATGGCGATTGAACTTGGTACGTATCATTTTTTCCTACGATCGATGGCGCGCGATGTAAGCGACGATAACGTAATCGAACGTCGATTAACATCGATGTGACTTCGATTGATCATCGATCGGTAAGATAATAACGATCGGAGAAAAGAGATACCACCTCGATGAAACGAAAACAGGATGGCAGTGTGATTTTAACGTGGTCGAACGAGTCGTCGGGGAGGAAAACATTTCGTGTAATGGACCACTTTTCACGGTCTATCGATCGGAAATCTTCCGTAATCGCGTCTCCGATCGAGAAGGAAGGCTCGTGCGATGGAGATCCGACCTTCCGACCAACGTAGCCCGCGCTCCGTTTCACTTTCGTAATGGCAGCTCGATTAATCCATCGTCGAATTTCGAGGACGCCCTGTTGCACCCGACCTCGAACGTCGTCTGTACCAGACGGATATTTGAAGAATATCACCGCTACATTTATGTTTCGCCATAGATTCCATCTGGTTCGAAATGCTATGATATCAAAGTGCGATATTTTCTGAAAGCATCTGAAAATTTAATTTCGCTGTGACAGTGACGGAGAAAATAATCGAAAACGGTGTAGAAGAGCGCAGAGGGCGAAGCAGAGCTCGATCGCGACGAAACGAAGGCGGAGGGTCGAAGAAAATCGCGGGAAATGGACGCGCGGACGTGGTCGTGTAATCGACAGGAACGTTCGCGAGGGAAATACCAGGTCAGCTGTCCGGATTGGTCGAGATAGGATCTCTCGAAGCGTTTCGAGGATTTAGCAAGCTGCCGGCAGACTTTCGTTCCGGTGCCCTACGAACACCCACGTAAGGTAACGCCACGGAGTATCGATAGGAGAGGGCACGGTACCATAGATCGAGCTAGCTATCGACACGTTTCGAGAGGAGCACGGAGAGGCATGGGATACACAGGTACACGATCCGTGCACGTGCACACGCTTACATAGGCGCAAGAGCACGTTTAACGCTTCCACGTCTACGGTTCTGTGTACGTGTGTGACTAGGCTAACGTGTAGACTGAAACATAGTCTGGCAGGGCGTGGTCGGTTTATGTAAGGCGTACACGTTTTTTCGTCACCCGTTTCGCGGTCCTCGATCTATCTCGAAGCGCTACTCCCGCGCTTCGGCTCCGCTCCGCGCCTCTAACGAGCCTCGTTAACGAGCGAATCGGCGTTTTTCCCTTTTTTCTTCTTTGGGAAAGATCGAAACCGGCTGGCTCGCGGCTCGTTCCACTTTCGTCCGCGACATTTGCCACTAATTTGTTGGCTTTGTCTCGCGTTCGAGCGTACATCGATTTCCTTTTAAAGCTCGTTCCCACATTCGATAAGAAACTCGATTTCAAAGTCGCGACCATGGTACAGTAATCGAAGAAAAATTTGTCGATAGTAATCTCGTTATAGGTATAGGTTCGTAATGACGTTCGCAGATCGATCAAAAGAAGAAGAAGAAAAATAAGAAGAAGAAGAAGAAGAAGAAGCTAGGTTTGACATTTCCCCCTGTAAGGATGTCACCCGATTCGCTCATGTGAATGGGATGATCTTCGTTCGCAGGCTCGATTCATGGGATCTTCTGACATTTCGCCCGTTGATAAATGTGGAAGAGGCTGGTGATCGTGTGTCAGGTACTACGGTGCACGCGCGCGTATATCGTGCTTCTCTACCCACGATCGTTTCCCCTTTGAACCTTCCCTCGGTCTGTGAAAAGAATCGAACCAGAGAGAGAAAGAGAGAGAGAGAGAGAGAGAGAGAGGGAGCAGTGAAATTGATTCGCGATTTGACGAAACGCTCTCTCGTTACGTAACCTGTGCATCTGTCATAGATAGAAACCTCCTCCTTCGAGGTTCGTTTCAATTTTCAAATAAACATACGTCCATCGATCGGATCACAAAATGCGTTCTTCATAGAATAGGTAATATCGATCGTTACTCATACGCCGTGATTATCAGGACGCAAAAACGATTTTACTGCTAATTTCCATTCGATCGACTATCTCGGTCTGGCTCGGGTAGCACGGATTCCTTGAAACGCTTCATATCGACAAGGCTACCGTCTTCGAAGATTTATGTGTCCGCGACTCCGATCGCGAGGTTTATCTGATCTATTCGACACAGCCCTGAGCTTATGCCTTCTGCTACCGACATCGTCGTCATCGGCGATGCTCTCCTGCTCTGTGTGAATGGAAGGAATTCTCCTTCTTACTATAGAATCCGATTCACCACGCTGTCTGACATTTCACTGCGCCGACTAGCTATACGCCATTCGCGTATGTTCCACGTGTGCGTCCGCACCACCGTTCTCCGTCTAATGCCACTTTGACGTGTTCCAGATACAAAGCTCGGTGAAATCAAATCTTTCGATTTTGATCGGATTACGAATTTTTAACCGTCCAACGTCGTAAGAGACAAGCCGTACTTTTTATATTCGAATATATCGTACGGCGAAAAGTGCTTTTGGCGTGCCTCGAATTTCCAAACGATCCAAATGTCTCCTCTGATCCTTTGGCATTTGCAAAGTAGTTCTCGCGCGTAAAATCCGCGTAGCTTACACACGTGTCTCCGCATCCTGCTCTTCCGTCCAATGCCAACGACTCCCACACTCTGTTTCGTTCGCACTCGGGTCACGCTTCGGATTCCTCGAGCTTCGTCCGTAGGGAAACGTAAATAGAAACGCAGTTTGCGCCAGTGTCGTTGCCTGACAAATTCAATTTCCGGTTACATTAACCTCGCTGTACGATACGTCAAATTAAAATATGACGGACGCCAATCCCAAGCTTCCATTGTTCGTCTCTGTATTTCATAGTTTCAATGCACAAAGAAGATCGCTCAGTCAGATTGGCATAAATTAAGTTTTCAATTAGATCCACGCTCGTTCGCGGAGAGACAATTATTGAGACGTTATAAACCGCAACACCGTGAAACACAGGCTCTCGCGGACGAGTCCTTACGACGCTCGAACCGCCCACGCGCTCGATAACGATCGCGTCGCGTCGCGGGCGAGGACAGGCGCGATCGTCACGAGGTGATAGGTCGACGGATTCTCAGGCGGCAGCGTGCTTTTTCATCCGCAACCGAGAGTCCTGCTGCGCGAGCGCCGATAATTTGTAACGATCCGTGCTCGCGATAACGGCGATGGAAATTTCCCGATATGCGTTCATCGATTGGCTCGTGGACGCGCTTCAAGGCGCGTCTCGGTGCGCGTCGGATAAAGGATTCGTTACATAAAGTACTTCTACCTCTTCTTTTGCATACGACTATAAACGCTATTAAGAACAGCTCGCTTTACAACGACGTCTCAACAGAGACAATAGAGAGTCCTTCGGGTTCGATCCTGATTAAGACAATTTTTAATCCACGTGTTCTTCTACGTGTTTCTTAACGTTTACGTTTCTTCCTATATCTTCTTTCGTGGAATATTTTATTCGCGGGAAGCATATATTTTAACGATATCTGTCGAGATATAACGTTCATTTCGATTCGTATAGACCATAAAAGAACATCAGGGTTATCTAGTGAAATCGTGAAATATAAAACTGGAAAAAAATTACTTGAAACGCGTGATCACAAATTTTGGTGAAACTCGACCGATGAAACTATATAAATCTAGGAATTTCGTGCGATTGGTTCTCAGGGTAAGAAAGGATCACGGAATATTTATTTGCAGAAAGCTCGAGATATAACGTTCATTTCCAGCCGTATAGACCAGAAAAGAACATTAGGGTTATCTAACGAAATCGTGAGATATAAAACTGGAAAAAGATTGTTTCAAACGTGCGATCACAAATTTTGGTGAAACTCGACCGATGAAACTATATAAATCTAGGAAGACGAATTTCGTGCGGTTGGTTCTCAGGGTAAGAAAGGATCACGGAATATTTATTTGCAGAAAGCTCGAGATATAACGTTCATTTCCAGCCGTATAGACCAGAAAAGAACATTAGTGTTATCTAGTGAAATCGTGAGATATAAAACCGGAAAAAAAAATTACTTGAAACGCGTGATCACAAATTTTGGTGAAACTCGACCGATGAAACTATATAAATCTAGGAAGACGAATTTTCGTGTGGTTCGTTCTTAGGATAAGGAAGGATCACGGAATATTTATTTGCAGAAAGCATATATTTTACCGATATCTGTCGAGATATAACGTTCATTTCCAGCCGTATAGACCAGAAAAGAGCATCAGGGTTATCTAATGAAATCGTGAGATACAAAACGAAAAAAATTGTTTCAAACGTGTGATTACAAATTTTGGTGAAACTCGACCGATGAAACTATATAAGTCTAGGAAGACGAATTTCGTGCGGTTGATTCTCAGGGTAAGGAAGGATCGCGGAAGTGGAAGGAGTCAGCACAGCTTTTCGAGTAACTGTGCATCGCGTTCACGGTGTGGCGTGCATCCAGGGAGAGCGAAGATGACGGCGGCTTCGTGTCGAAACCGACGCGCAGATAAGCTCGTTTTAGCGCGAGATAGTTAATCTTCCGCTTAATCGGCTTGTTTATCTCGACGTGCTACAACTGAAGGAACGCCGGTAATGGAGGACAGCCGCGAGAAGGATCGCGCGGGCTGCATCATATTCGAAGTTGCGTCTTGCAATTTGTCGTGTGTCTATGCGATATTTCAATCGACTTTATCTTTCGTCTGCCCTTGCGTGTTTTATACGATACACGTTTACGAAACGACCCAGGATAATCGGTGACGAATCACGTCGTCGCTTGTCATCCTCGAATAAACAAAAATGTCCAACGATATCAGCTTCTATCGAGCTTCGTCAAACAGTGAAAGTAATCTATATTTAGCGTTTGGCGCAACGAACGGAGCAAGGGTTTCGCGTACGCAGCGTTCAACGTTCCGGTGTAAACTCGCGAGATCGCGGATCGATCTTGGCACGGGACGGAAGAAGAAATCGACCGCGATCCTCTTTCCTGGCTCTCGTTTCACGATCTCTTGGAAAGCAGTATTGCGAGCTGAGAAAAGCGAACGAAGACAGATTTGCGAATGGCGATCGTAAATCGTGCGAGTTGCGCGTTTACGCGTTGCTATCTAACGCGTGTGGGTAGCTGGTAAGTACGTTAGTAATACGTTCAGTGCAGAAACAAATTATTACTAGTAATTTCCATTACTTTTTAATATAACGAGTAAATCTTCGGTCGTAATAAATCTTTTTAACGGCCCAACTGACTCTTCGTTTTACACCCTTGTATGCTTTTCTTCATTTCCTTGTAACTTGTTGCAGGAGATATCGTACAAACGAGTCGATTAATTAAAATACTTTAGTCGGAGTAGTTCGAGCGTTCCGATTGACCGGCAACGTCGACGAAAAAGTATCGGAGAAGCGGCGTGTGCAGCGACGTTTTCTATTCCGGTGAAGCTGGCGCGACGGTGCGTAGAACAGCGCATTAGAGATCGGTGGGTGTGTTGCGCGTTCGAATCGGCTGCGCGATCATGCGTTAAAATGAAAGGAGACGCGACGTGGCGAGATGAGAGACGAGAAAAACATGCGCTGCCAGCCTCTCCGCTCCGTCTCCTAAACGGACGTTTCGATCGTTTGCAACCGGATGCTATCGCGGAAACCACCACAGGATCGATCGAGTCGGTAGCGCTTCTCTTCTTTTTCGCATCCCAAATAATATATTCGGTGTACGTATATTCACAGTACATTCAGAAATCACCGACTCGGTTGTCCAAAGTGCACCGCATAGCAATCTTACCGGAGCTCTTTGCAAATAGAATTTTTTCTATTTTATTTTATATGTCGCTCGTCTTATCTGGTACCTACTTTCTATAGACGCTCGATCGTTCTTAGACACGAATTAGCTGCTGTACAAACGTCCAAGGGAACAACGGAAAAACACATGATATGGAGAAAATACGAGGCAGACACGGAGGAGGGGTGGTTTTGTCTGAATGACAGATATCGATGGAGATGCGACAACAAGCGAGGAACAACGGTAGCCAGACGAGAGATCAGCGTGTCGGGTAGCAGCGAATCGGCCGCTATGATGGATTTTTTCCACTTTCTAAACGCGGCCAAAGAGCGCGCAGAATTTCGTGATTAGCTTAAGCGTTTTTGTCAACATCACGTTGGCAATAATGTTCGTTCGCGCGTAGAATTATTACTTCACCGTTGTTCAGCTACCGATCGCTACTTGCTGATCGCTCGCATCGCGATCGATCGTCGATAGTTTCGTGAATCGCCGTAGATCTTTCGTGGACCGCTCCTTACGTTCCTTTCGCAAGGATAACCAAAGAAACGGGCCGTCCTCTTTTTCTACCAGCGCATTCCGATTTCTTGATCAACCGAGCTGCTCTTTACAAGCAGTTCGGATTCTTTCCAGTCGATACTGGATAATTAAAAATGTGCTGTGCCTCTTGGGAACGCTTCTCTGCCTTATACAGCCTCGAAGTTCGATCGAACCTTCGGAGACGAAATATCGCTAGAGAACGAGTGTTCGCGTAGCCAAGAGTTTTTTCATTTTTATTAGCGGCGCTCGATATTGAATAGACTTATACTTGGTTAAATTACGATATAATTGTTTCAATTAGCCAAGTAATAATTACGGTTGAACCAAGTTCGGAGAATCACGTTGGCGTAATTAGGTTATATAATTGGACTAAGAAGCGCAGCATCGTCGGAATCAATTGGACTGGAGTCGAAGCCGTAGAGACGAACGATTCGATCTGTATCGACTTACGTTTTGTTTTCCTTTTTTAAACGTAACAAGGCGAATCACTTGTCTTCCTATTTATCGAAGCGTGAAATAATGCAATGACTTCTTATCGTGCGTTCTTTCTGTTGCCAGCAGCTCTCTCAATAACTTCCGTTATTATTAGACAGACGATCACCAAAGGGTTTCAAATAATCACGAATGTCAGAAATATCCCATTAAAGTTTTCAATAATAATAATCCGATCGAAACGAATCATTTATCATTGATTTTCCTTGCAATACGGCTCCTTTTTGCTCGAAAGTACATAAGGACGCACGATCGTTATTAATCTTCGATCTTCCTCGATGTTTCGACAGTGGAAGAACTTTCGTACCTTTCCCTTTTACTTTCGATGCCTCTTTTCTTCGTTTTCTTTTCTTTGTTGTATATTTCAGTAGCAAAATGGAAGTCGTCTCGCTTCTGTAAACGTATTATGAATGGTGCGTTAGACGCGCGTATTAATTGTTCGATCGGACGATGTTGAATGAAAAGTCGAAGCGTACTATAATGCAACGAATTGAGTAGGCGTCTGAATTCGATCGAAACAATTATAACGTGTGTAAAGGCAAAGTTCAACGCTCGTTAATTCAACGCGGGACATCGGCAGCCAATTAGCTCGTTATTGTGCAACTTCGTCCGTTTTGATCGTTTCGATCACGACACGTTTAATCGTTCGTCCAACCGCGATTAAATCTCTTATTTCTACATGTCGTGATTCTATTATGCATCGAGTCGTAGTATAATAAGAATTGATTAAAAGGATGCAACCATTCATTTCGTAAATTTGCATTTCTAAAAACCGAGACACAAGTTGAAAGTATTAAGCAACGCGATCTAGCGCGCTATGATGAAACTGAACTCGTGGAAATCGACCATTTTATTTAGTGTCGATAATGATAAAAATCTGAATTGAAGAACTTGAATCTAAATTTGAAAATTAGAAAATTTGAATTTGATTTTACGTTTGAACATTTGAATGTAAATTGTAATATTTAAGAATGTACATTATCGTAAATTTAGTCTGATAAGCTTTTAGATAGCATATATACAAATTATGTCGAAATACATATTATGTACCAATCATATTTATAGCGTTGTAGATACTAAAAACGTTCTGCTGAAATGTTAAATTATGTATTACCGCCGATGGGGTATAGTTAGTCAATGATATTACGTAACAAGATTTATTTAAATCCTAACTAAATTCGAAGTTTCGACCCAGCCATTGACTTTTGACTAAAGACAGAATAAACGTGACGTTAAATGGGTTTATGTGTCTCACTTTTTGAGATACCGACCTGGAAGAAGATGAGTGTTTCGTACCATTGACTAAGAACAGGATAGAGGGCGCCAGTGACTAGAACTCGTCCGAGTTTGTACTGTCCGAACTTTATCGACCGCGGAATATAACTGCCGCGAAGTCATCCCCTACTGTACCGATTGACTGATTACTGATTTTGATGTAAATGTAGAAAAATGAGCAATCAAATAGTATTTAAAAAATGAAATACTTCTCATAATATAATCAAATGAAACACGTATATTTTTAAACGGTATTTTAAAGAATAAACGCTCTAGCATTAAAGAATGCTGAAAAAGAAAACAACCCAGTAGCCAGAAAAGCCATCTACTCTACATAAATCCGAACAACAAATCGTGAGAGGAACATCCTTACTATTACGCAGCACGAATTTGGAAAATTTAGCTATAAAATGGAAAATTCTCAAACTGAATCGCGGAATGTTTTATTATATTTATTTGTAATACTGATTTATTTATTATTGATAAAAAAAAAGAGGTGGAAAATTCCCGACGGTACATACCATAATAGGACGTTTCAATTATTTACGCAACACTAAAAAATACTAATTCATGCATTCATATGTAAATGTAAGCGACATTAATATCGAGATTTTCAGTTCCAGCCATATTCGAGGCTGCTGATGCAAGACCACCTCTGAGCAACTGTCTAAGTCGGATCGGGTAATTCAGGATAAGCCGGTTCCTACAATTACAGTGGAAGATTTACGGGACAATTCATAAGGATGATACAAATTGAACGAGCGCGACCATTCATTAACGCAACGTTAACTGTAAATGTAATTAAGACAATCTCTAAACAATCCAACTCTTAAAATGAAATCAGCAAAAATGATTATTCTTATCTAAATGAAAAGTTACTTCATTTATTCGTGGCAGCTACAAATCGCAATATTAGAAAGTCAATTAAAAGTTGATGTTAAGCCGGGCGACTCTCTACCTGGACCAGGGCATAGACCGCGGGCCGGACGGACACCAGAAGTCCGCTCCTTCTTACGGCGTACCCTCGTTAACCTTAAATTTCCGTCATAAATCCCATTAATTTGCTTGCTAAGGTCCTGCAGACCGAACAAATATCTTTTCTAAATCACCTTCTAAAGAATATTATTTACTACGGCTTGACAAAGGAAAGTTGGGTTTTCCCGCGTACGATGCTTCCTAATAACAACTTTCAATCGGGGGCAGCTAAGACCCTTCCTAGTCCACCAGCCTTCGTTTAAACAATTAACAACGAAGCCTATGTCCCTCACTCTCTTAGAAAAAATCGTCACGAACAATGGTCCCGTGAGCCAGACACACCCATCACACACAGCATCGTCACTCTAACTTACTGCTCATACGACACAGCATCGTCACTGTAACTTACTGCTCCTACGACTTCAGGAGAGTCAATTCAAACTTCTTCTACATCGTTGGAAGAGTCAACTGCTTCTTCTACACCGCTAGAAAACTCACCAACTAAGTCCAAATCTAACGCCTAAGCACGAACACTCACTTCCTCTACTAAGTATCCTCTAGTGCTACGTCCACTAACATACGAAGTTCAAGTCTAAGAGCCTTGCTCTAGCGTGCATATCTATCTTACCTTCGGGCGACAAGTTGTCATTAAGGAATTATATCTACTCAACAATGTAACTTAAATGTTGGAAATAAAACCTTATAATTCTGTGAATCACAATGTTATACTAACTCAACCACCCCTATTATCTTAACGGAAATCAGGGGATCGATCAACTCGTGGTGTCGATTGCTATAATCGTAACGGGAATTTACGACTCCCGTTGATGTCCCTCCTCGCGAGTTCGTCTCCCCGCGATTGGTCGAAAATACAGTTGACGTCTCTCTAAACCAGATTAAAATAAAACAAATTATTACCACTCCTAAGATTATTTTTCTAGAAATTATAATAACTAACAATCAAAGATACAGTGAATCAAATACGATCATCATTTTATCCTGATACTGATTCAAACCAAAGTCATTCTTTCGCAACTCTACCTCAGGCTGCAAAAAGATAACTTCAGGATTCTAATTTAAATCGCAGTTAATTACTCGCAGCACTAATTAAAATAACCACAGTTTTCTGGTGGCCGACATGTACATCGAGGAAAAAAAGAAAAGAAAATACTACAAATACAGATACTAGAAGAGAGCCTAGCGATAAAGTAGAAACAAGATTGACTTGTCATACTATTTTAATAATGTTTAATATCGTAAGATAAACTTCAAGAAATACAATAACAATTTTTAAAACTTTCGAGTATGATATTTTACTCAAAAAGAACTACGAAATAAAGACCTATGTCATCTTTAACCGTACTCAAAATCAACGAAACTATTTAATAAAGTTTAGCACAATCGCGATCGCAGCTAATCAGCTCGTATTATTTCTCATATAATTAATGACTGTATCATGTACAGTAATGCAATTAATAATTACATATTAAATAATACTGATCGCCTAGGTCTCACTAGCATGGAGGTAGCTGCGAATGGAGACCTACCCTATCCACGATCCCATCCACCCTCCTTCTGTTTCTTCGACCTGTCGCGGGGCAATAGCCATAAGGAACCTCTTGACACAAGGATGTTTTATGCCACTTAATGGCCTCAACGGTAAATCAAGAAGCCTCGTTTTATGACAGTTCCTTAGGATTCGTCAAATTTTTGGAAAGACTACGCTCAAGGGCTTGTTTTTAGTAATGGGCAAATTATGTTTCAAAGAAAGGAACAATACATTATACTTTAGTTTTGAATCGATATAGAACACGATAAAATACAATTCTAATGTGAAGTGAGGTTATTATATTGGCACGTAGGATTAAGATAAAATCCTACTGACCTTCCTAGAAACTTTTATCGTATACAAGATGTTGGGCTACAGATGCCGAGACATTTAAGAGGTGATTTTTGAAACCGAAATAAGACGAAAAACAGGAATGAAAAAGTTGCGTTTTCGACTGTCTTTTCGGTTCTTGGCAATTAAATATCGACCCTGTACACGAGCAAACCTTCTTACAAAGACGAAAGAAAGTCAGCCTAAGCGGCGGATGGCTTACCTCGTAGAGAGAAGATTATGATATTCGGAAATGATATGATACTCATTTTGCAAAAGAAATGGTAGATCGAACATTAAACCTGCTTATACATAGAAATGCATAATATAAAAATTCATCGGATTGATCATTAATCATCTTTGCGTTTATTAGTTAATATTCCTATTACTTTTATACTATTATTGCTATCGATAAATAACTTCGACAAAAAATAACGAGAAATTAAAACAAATGTATAAAATAATTAAATGAAATCACACTCAAACTTAAATTTTATTATAAAAGTTTACGAAAGAAGCTAATATTAGAAGCTAATAATAGTATCATTTTGTAAATAGACGACTGAAGAAAAATTAAAACATGAAGTATCAGAAAACCACTTAATTTCATTATCTTAATGTTCAATGAATCATTAAATAAATGTTTATTAATTAAATGATATTAATACCGAGATATAAACCATAGTCAAAAATATAGCAATGAATAATACGAAAAATATAGTAATGATAGTAATGAAGAATTGACGTCACCAACAGATTAGACTACGTTACAAATCTGACGCAACGGGAACCATGCTATTCATACGAAAAGAGACGACTGAATGACTCCTTGCACCTTAATTTAGAAGGGAGAGGGGACACACGAGCCAGCGATACAAGAATGTATACAGTTAACGATTACGAGCAGTTACAGATTAACGATCTACACAAAAACATGTATACAACAACGAAAACATTCATCTTCTACGCAACGCATACACAAATCATTCAAAATATCAAACAAAACATGCACACACGCAATATCTACATCCCACACAGTGATTACATCGATCATTATAAATATCGTAGAATAATTCATACCCCTACTAGCAACATTTGGTATCAAAGACACATTTGTCTATCTTGTTGAAACGGTGTCCCACGGTGTCCAACGATGTCCCACGGTGCAGTCCAGTCTAGATCATCCAAAATTCTCTTAGAGGCTTTTGGTGATCCAAACTGGACTGTTGCGTAGTTCTTGGCTTGGTATCGTTTTCCAAAGATTAATCAACTGATTAATTTTTGGAAAACGATGCCAATTACCAGGTCTCACCACGAGGAGGTGACTACGCAAGAGACCCGCCCATGGGTTATTTAACATTATGCATCGGTCTCGACATTCAACCTACTGGCAAGAATGTCGAGTTCTGACTCTACTTCATGGGCCTGCGTAAAGAGATAGTTATTTCGTAACCGCGAAACACCTATCTCCTACGCAGCAGTTACACGAATCTTTACAAACGTAAAACAAACCTTACACAACGCAACATCCATCCCCCACACAACGATTACATCGATCAGTACAGATATCATACAATAATACGCATCCCTACTGGCATCATTCGGTATCAAACACATATTTATCTAACTTGGAATTAAAAAAAAGAAATATAGCTACTGACACTGTATATACCATTTCGTGTCTTGCAGAAGGGACATACGAGTCGCTGTACTAAACTGCTTGAGGTTCTACTTTTGCGACACTATAAGATATTGAAGATACTGAAAAGTTATAAGCTCTAACGTGATCTCAATAAGTTTCCCTTAAAAATGGGAAAACAAGAAGATGCCCGATTAATCAGATGATAAAGGAAAAAATCGCGGCGCGCCCGAAACGAACGAGATCGCGATCTCTCGAAAGAACTAACAAACCTACGCGACGTACCCCCGTACACGAGATAACCCTGAGGTTCAGCGGAAAGCCCAAGAATTGACCGTAACTCGATTCCTGTTTCGCCGTTCGAAACTTACACGAGTCGCGGTCGATGCCGCCGACTGATGATGCCAGTAATCCACGGGTAATTCAGCCGTGGATCCAGCAAATAGGCCAGCAACTTAACCCACTCCAACTGAACATGTGGAACCCGGGGATGGATCGCTGAACAGGATTACGAAGGCAAGAGGCCTCAACTGAACAGTGGGGTCCACTCACGGGGAGGGACCGCTGAACAGGATTACGAAGGCATTGATCTCAACTGAACAGTGGGGTCCACTCCCGCGGACCCGAACAGAATTACGGAGGACGTGAAGGTGCAAGTCCCTGACCGAGTACCGAAGTACCAATCGGACAGGACTGCAGATCCACGACTGAATCCCCAACAGATTCGCAAGCATCACCGGCGCGACGATAACTCCCGCGATCCGATGCGAACGTCGAGCAGTCGTCGAGCAGTCATCAAGACAGAGGTGTCCTTGGGGCGACTTACGAATCTGAAGAGTTGTCTAGTGCACGTTGACCCGCACGTACGCGGAATACGAGCGAGCGAGTACGTCACGCTACGGTTCGAAAGAACTGAGTGATCGCGAACCGATAAATCGCGAGTGCAATAAGTACTGTGTGGTAAGCGAGTGGAGGGAGACGAGATTTTTCTTTTTTCGTTCTAAGGTGGATAAATATCGTTGTACAGAATGAGCTCACAATGCACTCAACATAGGTATCTACCTTACGATTAATTAAGACTAAAACGTACGCATCCCACGGTGTCCCACGGTGTCCCACGGTGTCCCACGATGTCCCACGATGTCCAACGGTGACCAACGGTGTCCCACGGTGTCCCACGGTGTCCCACGGTGTCCCACGGTGTCCCACGGTGTCCCACGGTGTCCCACGGTGTCCCACGGTGTCCAACGGTGTCCAACGGTGTCCAACGGTGTCCAACGTTGTCCAACGGTGTCCAACGGTGTCCAACGATGTCCACCGATGTCCAACGATGTCCACCGATGTCCAACGATGTCCAACGATGTCCAACGATGTCCAACGATGTCCAACGATGTCCAACGATGTCCCACGGCGTCCAACGATGTCCAACGATGTCCAACGATGTCCAACGGTGTCCAACGATGTCCAATGACGTCCAACGACGTCCAACGATGTCCAACGATGTCCAACGGTGTCCAACGATGTCCCACGGTGTCCCACGGTGTCCCACGGTGTCCAACGTTGCAGTCCAGTGTAGATCATCCAAAATTCTTTTCGCAGCATTTGGTGACCCACACTGGACCGACGATGTCCCACGTTGCAGTCCAGTCTAGATCATCCAAAATTCTGTTGGAGGCTTTTGGAGACCCAAACTGGACCGATGGTATCCCACGATGTCCCACGGTGTCCCACGTTGCAGTCCAGTCTGGATCATCCAAAATTCTTTTGGCGGCATTTGGTGACCCACACTGGACCGACGATGTCCCACGTTGCAGTCCAGTCTAGATCATCCAAAATTCTGTTGGAGGCTTTTGGAGACCCAAACTGGACCGACGATGTCCCACGTTGCAGTCCAGTGTAGATCATCCAAAATTCTTTTCGCGGCATTTGGTGACCCACACTGGACCGACGATGTCCCACGTTGCAGTCCAGTGTAGATCATCCAAAATTCTTTTCGCGGCATTTGGTGACCCACACTGGACCGACGATGTCCCACGTTGCAGTCCAGTCTAGATCATCCAAAATTCTGTTGGAGGCTTTTGGAGACCCAAACTGGACCGACGATGTCCCACGTTGCAGTTCAGTGTAGATCATCCAAAATTCTTTTGGCGGCATTTGGTGACCCACACTGGACCGACGATGTCCCACGTTGCAGTCCAGTCTAGATCATCCAAAATTCTGTTGGAGGCTTTTGGAGACCCAAACTGGACCGATGGTATCCCACGGTGTCCCACGGTGTCCAACGACGTCCAACGACGTCCAACGGTGTCCAACGATGTCCAACGATGTCCAACGATGTCCAACGATGTCCAACGATGTCCAACGATGTCCAACGGCGTCCCACGTTGTCCAACGTCGTCCAACGTGGTCCAACGTCGTCCAACGTCGTCCAACGTCGTCCAACGTCGTCCAACGTCGTCCAACGTCGTCCAACGTCGTCCAACGGCGTCCAACGTCGTCCAACGTCGTCCAACGTCGTCCAACGTCGTCCAACGTCGTCCAACGTCGTCCAACGTCGTCCAACGTCGTCCCACGTCGTCCCACGGCGTCCCACGTCGTCCAACGTCGTCCAACGTCGTCCAACGTCGTCCAACGTCGTCCAACGTCGTCCAACGTCGTCCAACGTCGTCCAACGTCGTCCAACGTCGTCCAACGTCGTCCAACGTCGTCCAACGTCGTCCAACGTCGTCCAACGTCGTCCAACGTCGTCCAACGTCGTCCAACGTCGTCCAACGTCGTCCAACGTCGTCCAACGTCGTCCAACGTCGTCCAACGTCGTCCAACGGCGTCCCACGGCGTCCCACGGCGTCCCACGGCGTCCAACGGCGTCCCACGGCGTCCAACGGCGTCCCACGGCGTCCAACGGCGTCCCACGGTGTCCAACGGCGTCCCACGGTGTCCAACGGCGTCCCACGTTGCAGTCCAGTTTAGATTATCCAAAATTCTCTTCGTGGCTTTTCGTAATCCAAACTGGACTGTAATAGCGTGGTTCTTAGCTTGGTATCGAATTATTGTGCAATGTTTGTACTTATCGATATAGTGGTTTCCCAAAGGTTAAGCAACTGATTAATCTGCGAAAACGATTACATCCATCAGTACAAACATTGTACTATAATTCGCAACCATACTGGCAACATTCGGTAACAATGATACATTTGTCTAACTTGGAACGAAGGAATGGAAATGAAACTATTGACACTGCATATGCAATTTAGAGTCTTGCAAAAGAGAGATACGACTAGTTGTACTAAACTTATGAAGATATCGAAAAGTTATATACTCCAACGTTACCGGAATATGCTTCTTTTAACAATGGGGAAACGGGTAGAAGCCTGAACAATCAGACAATGGAAGAAAAATCATTTGAGTATCTAGCATACATATTTAATATGCTATGAAATGTTCATATATGTAATGGAAATGTACTTCCTGCAAATGGATAAATTTGAAGCAAACTCATTTACTTGATTTGGTATATGAAAGAAACAGGTATCTTTAAAACGAGAACGTTTTATACATGAACAATAAACTACTAATAATGGTTAATTATAGATCAAATTACTATTGATTAAAGTTTAGCAGATATAGAGAATCATTTGTATCTTTTTAATCGAAACTAGGGTTACGTTGAAAACAAGTATTTTAAGTAATTGAATTTAATCTGAATTAAAAATGGAAAAGTTCATTTGGAATAACTAAGATGAGGGAAACCCCGATTATTTTAAAATCACCTGCCTTATCTTTTAACTTTTAACTTTTAAGAATATGTCTTATAGCAGTATTTTCAGTAATAAACGTAGTAATAAGGGGCGCATTAATAAGGGGCTGAAAAAGAAGCATAGGAGTAGCCAGAAGGGCTACTAAAATTCGATCGTGTTCCACTCTATATAAACCCGATCAACAAGCCGAGAGTGGAACTGAATATTCTTGTTTCGCAACGCTAATTTACTACTAATATTTATGAAGCAGAAAATTCTCAAAATCAAACACGACGAGTGCTTTGTTATATCTGCAATATCAATTAATCTACCATTAAAAAAAATAAGAAAGAAATTCTGAAAATACCCGAAATTTGATACGCAACGCTAATAAGTATAAATCTATGCACTCGTTTTTAAGCAATACGCAACACTAATAGCGAAAGATCGAAGTGCAACCATTTGGGAGGTTGCCGATGAACGATCACACTTTCACAGCTCTTGCAGCTGTATCGTGTGATCCAGGAGCAGTGTCCGACAAATACAGTCGGAGGGTTTGAGCATTTTGTAAACGCAACTCTACTTAAGAAGACGCGATCATTCATTATCGCAACGCTAACTCTTAAAGTGAATTTAATGAAAATTATTATTTACTATATGAAAAAGGTACTTTAAGTATTCTGGTATTGCTGCTTGCAATACTATAGAACTAATTGAAAACTAACATTTTTATAATCCAATTTTAAACAATAGAAAACAGGAAAAATTCTAAAAATTGCAAAAGACAATCGCGATATCGTAATTCGCAACTCTAAAGCAAACGCGATTATCATTTTATCACAACTCTAATTCAAACCGTAATCATTCTCTCGCCACACTAATGAAAAACCGCGATGTTATTTCGCAACTCTAATACAACCCGTAATTAATTCATCGCAACACTAATAAGAAAAATCGCGAGTGGAGGACTGACATATCGAAGTGCAACCATTTAGGAGGTTGCCGATGAACGATCACACTTGTACAGCTCTTGTAACTGTACGTGTGATCCAGGAACAGTGTCCGACAAATACAGTCGGAGGGTTTGGGCATTTTGTAAACGCAACTCTACTTAAGAAGACGCGATCATTCATTATCGCAACGCTAACTCTTAAAGTGAATTTAATGAAAATTACTATTTGCTATATGAAAAAGTTACTTTAAATATTCTGGTATTGCTACTTACAATACTATAAAATTAATTGAAAACTAATTCTTTTACAATCTAATTTTAAACAATAGAAAATAGGATAAATTCTGATATGTATAGTTCTATAAGAAATTCAAAAAATTCATAATAAAAATTGCAAAAGACAATCGCGATATCGTAATTCGCAACTCGAAAACAAACGCGATTATCATTTTATCGCAACTCTAATTCAAACCGTAATCATTTTCTCGCCACACTAATGAAAAGCCGCGATATTATTTCGCAACTCTAATACAACCCGTAATTAATTTGTCGCAACATTAATAAGAAAAATCGCGATTTGCCCAATGGGACGATGGGCCGATATATACATCGGTCAAAAAAGAAAAAACTACTACTACTACTACTACTAAAAATACTAAAATCGAGCATAGTGACAAAGTAGTAACAAGAATGACTTCCCATGCTCTGGATGACCCAGAGGATGGGGAGCCATTAGTAGTTGCCCTCTTGAGTGGCAGTTTGCCGGGCCTCTTCGGCTTATAGCCTCTTCTTTCTTCGAGCGCAATGCCCGCTGAAACTTAAATCTAAGCTCGAGACTTCTAAATCGCAAACAAAAAAAAAAAAAACTTACCAAGGTAAAATAAAAATATAAACCGCGGAAGCTGATTGAAGTGCACATGGACTGACCAACGATCACAGCAGTGATCGTTGCCCACTCGCATGTGCGTGCTCGAGCAATAAACGTTCGTTTCGACCCATTCGCGACCGCGACCGCGAAATTCGAAAAATCAGAAGGCAAAACCAGAGACGAGTGCATGCTCTACTCGTGCCAGTTTCGTCGTCGATTTTTCAAATTAGATTTCCAGAAACAGGTTGGTCACACGAAAACGCGCCTACCCGACCAGAGACTGTGCCAACCTGCCCGGCCCTACCTACTTATAATTAACAGACACACCAGAAAGTATACTACCTATCCTACCTAGCGCTATATTTAAAAAATATCAAAACAGGCACACCAACACACTCGCTCCACGGTTCTCACACAAACGCTCGGGCGCAAAGATCCTACACTAGAGAGGACGTCCCGGGACGCCTCCGACACCCGAATTTAACACACATCATGCACACTCTAAGGTACGTACCGTTTCCCTGAAATCGACTGACGAAGGCTAGTGACCATTGCGTAAGACGTGATAAAATACGTCTGAGGAAATGATATCGTTAAAATAAATGTAAGTAAACTTGGAATTGTAATTGTAATTTACGGCAATATTAAAAGCGTGGTTACACTTAATCGCGTGGATGATATTATCACAAATTGTGATTGTATCGAGACGTAAATTGAATCGATATATATCTCGATATTTTTAATATTTGAAGTTTTAACGAATAAGAGGAAGCGACGCAATTCCACGGCCTAGCAACACACACACATAACGTGGAAAATACGTCGTGCACGGTACACTAACACATCGTCAGTCGCTGACAAATTATTACATTACTTAATTCTAGATCATCGTGCCCAGTGTCTTTCTCCCATTCAAGTAGCACCTGGGCACGTGAATGAGATCCTGACAATGGGCACGGAAAGGGTTAAACCTGAAAATCCTGATCTAAAAAGATGATTAGTTCGTGTAATTTTTATTTAACGGACTAACGTTCTTTGATTTTATATTTTACTACTTCGTTTCTGATTAAATCTACTTTATTAATTTAATAGTAACTAAGTAACTCTACTTTATTAATTTAATAAATCAGAACAAAACTTTAATATTGCAAAAAAGGTAGCGTTAATTGAAAAAGACTGAGACTCGATCAAATGGAATAATTGACTCTAAATATATTACTATGAAAGAAATATTCTCAGGCGATCTCTTTATCAAAGCATATACTCGAAAGTGCAGAAGCAGTGTTCAAAATTATTGCTTTGATTCAAAAATCTGCCTGCCACGAAGTGTCTTCTTGCACGTAAAATTTCACACATTCTTGTACGGGAAAAAATGAATTTTGACTCATATTTTATGACTCATGTTTGATATTGTCACGATTAATTCATTGCTTAAAATCAAGTATGTTTATGTTAAACAGGTATATTCGTGTACATATTTGCCATTTGCAAATATTTATACGGAATATTAACATGCATATTTATAAAGAACACGAATATATTCTCAAGTGTATGTATTTAAACTAATTATTATAATCGCGCTGTGCAAGAAGACCTATCCTAAACTAATAAATTTAAAAAAAGAATGTTACTACTCACGGGTATAAGAAATACCCGCGGTCACTATGCTCGCAACAAAATTCTACGTAATACAACCGGTCACCCGTGCCGATTCGGACCTTTCATCCTACGACATGATTGAGTGACCGGAGGAACAAAAATCGATGCGACTCACCGTTCGATGCGGAGAAACAGAGGACGTACCATGGATGCTGCGCCACCCCAGCGAATATCATCAGGGAGAATAACATCAGGCAGGAACCGTGTAAAGTCCAGTGGTGGAAATGGCGGTTGTTTTAGGGGGGGGGGTGTTTGAGGAAGAAGAGAAACGTCGTTTCGACAATTTTCTTCTTTTTCCTATCGAACGTTTATTTAGAAAATACTGCTATTTTTTACGCTTAAAGATTATTATTAAGAAATTGGAACAAGTTTGAAAAATATTATTTAGTTGAAAATTGTGAGATATTTTTCGATAGCAAACAAATGCTCATGAATAACGTGAATGCAATGCAATCGTTTGCAAGAATAATATTGTTGGCAATTATAATATATACTGTGAATTTTCGTTATTAGAATACGAAATATACATTCCAATAATACACTACAGTCGCGTGTTTTAAATAATGGAAAATATTTGCAAGAATTCAAAAGTTCGTCACTAAATATATTTAAAGAATACTGTGCAAACGCGCGCGAAACCTTGTTTCGAGGTATTTGAATCCAACTGTTACTAAGTTGCAAGTTTATGACGTTATAACTCAATTTGAAACAATAAGATAATTCGTTAAAAACTGGCTTGAAATAAGAGAATGATTTCATACATCGGGATCTTTCAGAAGAATCAATGGACTGGCGCGACGCACTCCTGTGCACAAAATAACCGCAAGATTCAGTGGAAAAAGGAATAGATTTTTATATTTCGTTCCAAGTCAGATAAGTATCATTGTACAGAATGGGCTCAGAATGGATTCGACATAGCCAAGACATATCCCACGGTGCCCCACGGTGTCCCACGGTGTCCCACGGCGTCCCACGGTGTCCCACGGTGTCCCACGGTGTCCCACGGCGTCCAACGTTGCAGTCCAGTGTAGATCATCCAAAATTCTTTTCGCGGCATTTGGTGACCCACACTGGACCGACGATGTCCCACGTTGCAGTCCAGTGTAGATCATCCAAAATTCTTTTCGCGGCATTTGGTGACCCACACTGGACCGATGGTATCCCACGGTGTCCCACGGTGTCCCACGTTGCAGTCCAGTCTGGATCATCCAAAATTCTTTTGGCGGCATTTGGTGACCCACACTGGACCGACGATGTCCCACGTTGCAGTCCAGTCTAGATCATCCAAAATTCTGTTGGAGGCTTTTGGAGACCCAAACTGGACCGACGATGTCCCACGTTGCAGTCCAGTGTAGATCATCCAAAATTCTTTTCGCGGCATTTGGTGACCCACACTGGACCGACGATGTCCCACGTTGCAGTCCAGTCTAGATCATCCAAAATTCTGTTGGAGGCTTTTGGAGACCCAAACTGGACCGACGATGTCCCACGTTGCAGTCCAGTGTAGATCATCCAAAATTCTTTTCGCGGCATTTGGTGACCCATACTGGACCGACGATGTCCCACGTTGCAGTCCAGTGTAGATCATCCAAAATTCTTTTCGCGGCATTTGGTGACCCATACTGGACCGACGATGTCCCACGTTGCAGTCCAGTGTAGATCATCCAAAATTCTTTTCGCGGCATTTGGTGACCCACACTGGACCGACGATGTCCCACGTTGCAGTCCAGTCTAGATCATCCAAAATTCTGTTGGAGGCTTTTGGAGACCCAAACTGGACCGATGGTGTCCCACGGTGTCCCACGGTGTCCCACGTTGCAGTCCAGTCTGGATCATCCAAAATTCTTTTGGCGGCATTTGGTGACCCACACTGGACCGACGATGTCCCACGTTGCAGTCCAGCCTAGATCATCCAAAATTCTGTTGGAGGCTTTTGGAGACCCAAACTGGACCGATGGTATCCCACGGTGTCCCACGGTGTCCCACGGTGTCCCACGTTGCAGTCCAGTCTGGATCATCCAAAATTCTTTTGGCGGCATTTGGAGATCCAAACTGGACTGGTGCGTAGTTCTTAGCTTGGCATCGTTTTCCAAAGATTAATCAACTGATTAATTTTTGAAAAAGGATGCCAATTACCAGGTCTCACCACGAGGAGGTGACTACGCACGAGACCCGCCCATGGGTTATGTAACACTACACATCGATCTCGACATTCAACCTGTTGGCAGAATGTAGAGTTTTGACTCTACTTGCCATGGGCCTGCGTAAAGAAATAGTTGTTTCGTAGCCTAACTGCGAAACACATATCTCCAACACAGCGCTTACATGAATCTTTACAAACGTAGAACAAAGCTTACACAACGCAATATCCATCTCCCACACAACGATTACATCGATCAGTACAATAATTCGCAACCCTACTGGCCGCATTCGGTATCAAAGACACATTTGTCTAACTTGGAACGAAAGATACAATATGAGGCTACTACGGAAAAGGAGCCCCAATCAAACGATGAAAGAAAAACCGCGGCGCGCCCGGGACGGACGAAATCACGATCTCTCGAAAGAACTAACAAACCTACATGACGTACCCCCGTGCACCAGATAACCCTAAGGTTCAGCGGAAAGCCCAAGCATTGACCGTAACTCGATTCCTGTTTCGCCGTTCGAAACTTACACGAGTCGCGGTCGATGCCACCGACCGATGATGCTAGTGATCCACGGGTAATTCAGCCGTGGATCCAGCACATAGGCCAGCAACTTAACACACTCCAACTGAACATGTGGAACCCGCGGATGGACCGCTGAACAGGATTACGAAGGCAAGAGGCCTCAACTGAACAGTGGGGTCCACTCACGGGGAGGGACCGCTGAACAGGATTACGAAGGCATTGTCCTCAACTGAACAGTGAGGGCCACTCCCGCGGGCCCGAACAGAATTACGGAGGACGTGAAATTGCAGGTCCCTGACCGAGTACCAAAGTACCAATCGGACAGGACTGCAGATCCACGACTGAATCCCTAACAGATTCGCAAGCATCACCGGCGCGACGACAACTCCCGCGATCCGATGCGAACGTCGAGCAGTCGTCGAGCAGTCACCAAGACAGAGGTTTCCTTGGGGCGACTTACGAATCCAAAGAGTTGCCCAGTGCACGTTGACCCGCACGTACCCGGAATACGCGCGAGCGAGTACGTCACGCTACGGTTTGAAAGAACTGAGCGACCGTGAACCGATAAATCGTGGGAACAATTTTTCCAATGTGGTAACCGAGGGCATCACGAGAGACGAGATTTTTATTTTTCGTTCCAAGATAGATAAGTATCTTTGTACAGAATGAGCTTACAATGCACATAACATAGGTATCTATCTTAAGACTAATTAAGGCTAAAACGCTCGCATCCCACGGTGTCCCGCGATGTCCCACGGTGTCCCGCGATGTCCCACGATGTCCCACGGCGCCCCCGCGGGGGGTCTTAGTCCGGTCTAGATCACCAAAACTATTTTGGATGATCAAGACCAGACTATATTGAAGTAGTTTTTAGCTTGATATCGTTTCTCAAATAATAATACTAATATTCAAAATAGTACTTGGTGTATTATTATTTGGGAAACGATACCAATTACCGGGACCCACCACGAGGAGGTAACTACGCTCGGGTCCCATTTACATACAGAGTTTTTAAGCATTGGGAGCAAAGATGTAAAATTATTTTATAATAAAGCGACATTGTACCGGCGATATTGTTTTGCCCGGAGTTTATTTGTTCTTACATTACTTGTAATCTAACGGTCTTGATACTCCGAGGCAAAAGAACAACATGATTTGAAATGTTCTCTGACTCATGTGCAGCTACAGATAAGATGTGGTTGCCTTCGGTTCAATTGCACTTGCTTCCTTGATTCCATGAATATGGTGTTGTTTTCTTGGTTTTGAGCAGACACGGAAAATTACATCTTAAAATTACACTCTGTGTTACCACAGGTTTTATACGAAATAGTGAAATGAGAAATAAAATACTGTATTTAAAATTAAAAAATAATGCTATATAGAAATAAAATAGCACTTCGAAGACTTGATAGATTCTGTTAATAAAATAAAACAAAATAAATCATTAATTCACTCACTACGAATTGATGGTATTGATTTAAATCAAGGAATGTAGAGTTACGTCCGATTAACGGTACAACTGTTATAAATTAAGAGCATAATTACTTTGAATTAATGCGAGAATGTGGTTCTAAATTATTGGTATAACTGTTAAGAATTAATGGAGTAATTGTTTTAGATTAATGGCTCAAATGTTATAAATTAATGGCTTAGATGATATAAATTAATAGTTTAAATGTTATAAATTAATGGCTTAAATGTATAAAATAACAGTTTAAATGTTATAAATTAATAGTTTAAATGTTATAAATTAATGGTGTAATTGTATAAAATAACAGTTTAAATGTTAAAAATTAATGGCTTAAATGTTATAAATTAATAGTTTAAATGTTATAAACTAATAGTTTAGACGTTATAAATTAATTGCTTAAGTGTTATAAATTAATACCTTAAATGTTTAAATAATGTAAAATTGTAATAATGTAATGTAATAATGTAAAAATGTAAAATAACAGTTTAAAAGTTAGAAATTAATAGCTTAAGTGTTGTAAATTAATGGTTTAGACGTTATAAATTTCTAGTTGCAATGTTGTTATTTGATTTTTTTTTTATTTACCTTTTATTTAAATTCTTCTTCGATGTTCACTCTCCGGAATATCAGACACAAAAGAGCTCACGCGCGACTTCCGTGTTCCTTATATACATTGACAAGATGTCGGTTTGTTAATCAAACGGTAACGATCTTTTGACATAGTAAAGGACGCTTTTTCCATTATAACAAAATCAAATTGAACGATTTCTTAATTTTTATCGTAAATTGGCGGCTTCAACGATTTAATACGATATCCATTTTTATCATTTTAATAGTTTCTGCAAACTAAGACTAAATTCACACTTCTTTAATACTAGTTTTCGATTATCAATTAGTTTGAACAAAAAGGGGAAAAAAGCCTAACGACAATCGATGACGTTACTGTGAAATAAGTTAAGGTATTAAATAATCAGACAGATAAAATTCATATTAAGCATTATATTATATTATCGATATTCGTTCATTTACTCGTTCTAATTACAAAATGAAATGTTCCTTTTTCTTGAATAACACCTACATCACTGTTTGCGATATTTAAAATTCTTATTTAAAAGTCAGGTACCTTTTTAATTCTTCTCAAGTTAAACGAGTAAATTTACTCGTTATAATTGTAACATAAAATGGCTTTATTTCTTCAATACCGCCTGCATCGCTGTACGTGATACAGTTATTAATTATTTAGCGAACAATATGATCTAATTGGCTGTAATCACGGTTAGGTATTTATTATTGATTCCTTGAAGAATGGAGTGATTCTTATAAATTAATGTTTTACATGTTGTCAATTAATGTTCAGTTGCTATAAATTAATAGTTTAATCGTTGCTAATTATTTGCTTAAATGTTATAAATTAATGGCTTAGACGTTATAAATTAATAGCTTAAATGTTAGAAATTGGTAGTTTAAATGTTATAAATTAATAGTTTGAGTGTTATAAAATAATGGCTTAAATGTTACAAATTAATGACCCAGATGATATAGATTAATAGTTTAAATGTTAGAAATTAATGGCTTAAATATTAGAAATTAATAGTTTAAATGTTAGAAATGAATGGCTTAAATGTATAAAATAACAGTTTAAATGTTGTAAATTAACGGCTTAAATGTTATAAATTAATGGCTTAAATGTATAAACTAACAGTTTAAATGTTGTAAATTAATAGCTTAAATGTTATAAATCAATAGCATAAATGTTATAAATTAATAGCTTAAATGTTATAAATCAATAGCATAAATGTTATAAATTAATAGTTTTGACGTTATAAATTAATTCCTTAAATGTTATAAATTAATGGTTTAAATGTATAAAATAACAGTTTAAATGTTGTAAATTAATGGCTTAGATGTTGTAAATTAATAGCTTAAATGTTATAAATTAATAGCATAAATGTTATAAATTAATTGCTTAAATGTTATAAATCAATAGCATAAATGTTATAAATTAATAGTTTTGACGTTATAAATTAATTCCTTAAATGTTATAAATTAATGGCTTAAATGTATAAAATAACAGTTTAAATGTTGTAAATTAATGGCTTAGATGTTGTAAATTAATAGCTTAAATGTTATAAATTAATAGCATAAATGTTATAAATTAATTGCTTAAATGTTTTAAATTAATAGTTTAAATGTTATAAATTAATAGCATAAATGTTATAAATTAATAGCTTAAGTGTTGTAAATTAATGGTTTAGACGTTATAAATTACTGGTTGCAATGTTGTTATTTGATTCTTTTTTTATTTATCTTATATTTAAATTCTTCTTCGATGTTCACTCTCCGGAATTTCAGGCACAAAAGAGCTCACGCGCGACTTCCGTGTTCCTTATATACCTTGACAAGATGCCGGTTTGTTAATCAAACGGTAACGATATTTTCACATAGCAGGGGACGCTTTTTCCATTATAACAAAATCAAATTGAACGATCTCTTAATTTTTATCGTAAATTGGCGGCTTCAACGATTTAATACGATATCCATTTTTATCATTTTAATAGTTTCTGCAAACTAAGACTAAATTCACACTTCTTTCATATTAGTTTTCGACTATCAATTAGTTTGAACAAAATTCTCTTAGAGGCTTTTGGTGATCCAAACTGGACTGTTGCGTAGTTCTTAGCGTGGTATCGTTTTCGAAAGATTCATCAACTGATTAATTTTTGGAAAACGATGCCAATTACCAGGTCTCACCACGAGGAGGTGACTACGCGCGAGACCCTTCCATGAGTTACTTAATATTCGACAATCGGCCAGAATGTCGAGTACTCTACTGGACCATGCGTCTTTACGCTATCCTTTTAGATAGTTGTTTCGTAGCCTAACTGCAAAACACGTATCTTCCACGCAGCGCTTACATGAATTTTTACAAACGTAAAACAAAGCATAGACAACACAACATCATACAAATACACTCCCACACAACGATTACATCGGTCAGGACAAACGTTGTACAATAATTCACATCCCTACTGGCAGCATTCGGTATCAAAGACACATTTGTCTAATTTGGAACGAAAGAAAGGAAATGAAGCTACTGACACTGTATATACAATTTCGTGTCTTGTAAAAGTATCATACGAGTCGTTGTACTGAACTGTTTAACATTCTATTTTCGCAACACTGAACACGGTGTCCCCGTAGGGCGGTATTAGTCCAGTCTAGATCACCAAAACAGATTTGGATCATCTAGACTAGACTATATTAAAGTCAAATTACAAATTAGTTGAGTGAAATATTAAATACTGTACTTAAAACTAAAAAAAAAGAAACTGAATAGAAGTAAAATACTATTTCAGAGACTTGAAAGATTTCGTTAATATTAAATAAAGCAAAATAAATCATTAATGTAATCGCTATGAATTGATGGTATTGATTTAAATGAACAGTACAATTGCTACCGATTAATGGTATAACAGTTATAAATTATTGGTATAATTGTTAAAATTTAATGGAGTAATTGTTTTACATTACTAATAGATTGTTATAAATGAATAGTGTAACTATTATAAATTATTAGTTTATTTGTTAGAAATGAATGGCTTAAATATTATAAATTAATAGCTTAAATGTTATAGATTAGTGGGATAAATGTAATAAATTAATGGTTCAAATGTTAAAAATTAATATCTTTATTTGTACAAGTTCTTCTTCGATCCTCACTGTACGGTCCCAAGCACGAAAGACGTCGCGCGCGAGACATGTGTTCCTTATATACCTGATGACGTCTTTCCATTAGAATACAAACAAATTTAATCATTTGAACAATTTTATTGTAAATTGAGGCCTCTAACGATTTATTACAATTATCATTTGTATAATTTTAATAGTTTTTACGAGCGAAAACTGAATTCACGCTTCTGCGATACTAGTTTTTGGTTTAGAACTGTGTTATTTTATATTGAATACCAGTTCATGATGAAAATAACTGTACTGATATATATTTGTTATATATATATTATATTTTTACCGAAGTTTCAAACTTTCAATAAGAAGTGATTAAGACAATAAAAGTTAAGATGAATAAAAATTCATACGTCGAAAAATACCGACAGTTAATAAAATGGAGAACACAAAATCGCAGCCTTGTCAATGAAACAAGGCGCATTATGTAATCTACCTTATCCATAGAACGTGGAGTATAATAACTGATCGTCGGAGGGAACGTGGTCGCGCCAATGATACCGACTAATAACTTACAACTAAAATATGAATCTGTCTAATAACTGTTCATACTAACGCAGAAGTAAATGCACTCTTTTATAGTATAAGATAAACTTCAAGAAATACAATGAACACTTTTTAAACTTTTGAAAATGATATTTTATTCAAAAAGATTCGTATTTTATTCATACGCGTACTTATATCCATTGACCGATATGAATATGATATTTCACTGCATTCATGATCAATCATAATTAATTATTCAATTACTAACATTACATAGCATTGTTCATGTTATTAAAAAAAGCGATGTGCAAGGAGATCTATCCTGAACTAATAAATAAAACATATAAAAAGAAAATATGTACTACCACTCACGGATATAATAAATACTCGCGGTCACTATGCCCGTAAAAAATTCTACGTGATACAACCAATCACCCGTGTCGATTCGGACCTTTCATCCTACGACATGATTGAGTGACCGGAGGGACAAAAAAGCATGCGACTCGCAGTTACATTTGGACGATGGACGATGTCGACAATTTTGACGTACTTCAGAAGAAACCATCATGAAAGTTGTCATCCCAGAAAAATTATCAAACCTTATGGTAGAAGTACAAATTATGAAATATCTGTAACAAAATATGCGATAGTATACATATAATTTATTGTTGAAGACAAAATTTTACAGTTTATTAATGTAATAGGCAAAAATACAAATTTTCAGTAAATTTTATTCCTTGATTAATTAATTATGGTTAAGACAAAAATGAAAGAAATAGAGTTAATTGAAGTACAATACTTATATTCTTGGCTTTTGTAATACCGTAAGATTCTATCCAGAGGACACGAGGAAGTGGAGATTGTGGGGAAACTGTAACAAAATATGTAACATTATAATTTATTCTTAAAGCCACAGTGTTGATTGTTTGATTGTTTCACAAAAGTCCAAGATAATGAATCATAAAATTCTATTAAACTTAATAAACTGTAATTACTATAAGAATTGAAACTTTAATAGAACAATTTCAAATTTAGATTTTATAATTCAATATAGAGAAACTTTGAGGTTTCATTCCAATAGTTAATAAAATAATTCAAGCAATATACAAAGAATAAACTAAATGGATGAATAATGTGCAAAAATACTTACACTGCTAGGCTCCAGAAGATACTTTATCCTCTTGAATACTGACTCGAAAATTGAAAACGAATGTTTAAAAAAAAAAGACTATATACAAAAAGAGAAATAAATAATTACCATCGCGCTCGATAAATAAACCAACGAACAAACACTGATTCTAATTTCGCGTATAACTATTGCAATTGGTGCTAATAAGAGATATTCTATTCTGAGTAATATTGAAATTACAATTACGAAACAAACACTGACTTCACTAATCGCATTGCACGCAATCATAGAAACATTCTCTGAAAGTAAAACTCTTAGAGGGAGGAGGGCCGTTACATGCCGTTATATGCTTTTCTTCCTTCTCTTACCGAGCGTTTGTTTTGAAAAATACTGCTGTTTACTGCTGTTATAAAGTTACATGTTAAAACGACGTCTGGGAAAGCATAAAATATTACTTGCGAATGTTATAAAATATGTATCGCTACACTGAACATTAACGAATACTCTAAATGCAATATAACTGATTTTAGGGATTATATTGCGTTACCGAAGGCTGAGACGTATCTTGTAGTAATAAACCGTATCACATTTTATAAACACTCGAAAATCTTTGCAAAACATCCAGAATTTCTTGACCAAACAGTTGCTGGAAGAGCACGATAATGTTACGCGCCAAAATCTGAACTTGTAATGGCGTCTTCTTTAGAAACAATAAAAATTATTGATAAAAGTCGTGAGATGGCGATACCATAGAAAATTCACGCGGGAAATGCAACAAAGTATGACTACAATCACTTAAATGAGATTACATACATACATACATACAATAAAATCAAGTCATACGATTTGAAATTTAAAAATCTATTAAAAAATATTTATTACCAGTCTATTAAGGGAACAATACGAAAGAAATAGAAAAGTTTATTAAGAACGTTCATTCTAACCGTTTAGAATTCTATTTAAGATATATGTATGATCAAATGAAAAAAAACATTTTTGTAATCTTTTCCAATTTCATCTCAGTATTCTTAATAGCATTACATACCATCAATTGTGAATCATGCGTCTAGTATATAGTAATTGTTTAGTACATACTGTTTGATACCTCATTGAATTAACCATTGATTGTCATCGTATCCATTAACCCTTTTTCCATTCTTTTTCATTCAATCAATTAATAATCTGCATACAGGAAAACCACAAATTCGAGTTAAATGTTAATTAAAAAGTTTTCAAAAAGTAACAAAAGTAACAAAATTGTACTAAGCACTTTACCTCACGCTGAGTAACATTTCTGAACGCCGCGATTTTCGACAGGTAAATGACGTCCCGCGCAAGGCAACGCGTAGCTGCTTTCTAATTGGCTAAAGAACCACTTTCTTCTTTCGAGCGAGCAGCTTTGGCATGCGCGCGAAATTGAAATAGTACGTTATATAGAAATTTTGTCGATTGATAAAGTATGAAAATCTTCGATTAAATATCCAAAATAATTTGAATGTTTTACTTTTCTCTCGATAAATGGTACCTGTATGTACATAGATAAATAATTTCCGAGAAAATGTGAGCATTCTATCAAATAATTCTGCAATAAACACTTATATATTTGTACATTTACATACTTGTATCCTATACTACGAATTTTTATAGACAGAGGTGTTGGGTAATTAATGATGAGGTAATTAATAGTAATCATCATATTTGAAGTGTAATATTTTAATAGTAATTATAATGAAGTTACAGGATGCTTTTATACAATATGTATAGATAGATTCATAATATAATCGTTCTTAATTAGTATGATCGACGTAAGTATGCTTAATCAAACTGTAAGTTTGTTATCGTCTATTAGAGAAAAGGATGAGAGAAGAAGAGATATGTAGAGCATGTATTCGTAAACTTTTACGTGAAAAAACAAAATAACTTCCTATGTTGTCAACGCCATTATCAAAACGCTATTCACAAACATTGCCTGGGAATGATCAAAAGAAAAGAAGGGAAATAACTTTATTTTTTCTTTCTCTTTGCGATTCCGTACACGCCTACGCCTGTACAAAATTCAAATGTGTGTTTCGTTGAACATTCACGAGCATCATTCTTAAACATCGAGAACAGGATGAAAACACGCGCGATCCGCTTATTTATTATCCAGTGAAATAAACGTAACAATTATGCGTCTCTATAAAGTACTTCTTGTAACCCATGTCACAATAAATTGATAAGATCGCATATTTATAATATATGCATATGTATAATATCTATCTATATATATATATATATATATATATAAATATATATATGTATATGTATATATAGATAAATATATAGATTAATATATATATGTATATATATATTAAAAATCGCGGAGAACTTCTGTATTCTTCTTCTTTTTTACAAACGTTATATCACCTAATAGAAATTTGTACACAGATTCTCATAAAACGTTACTCTTTTAATTACACGTTCACTTCAATAATCGTCATCCTCGTCGCTTTGGCTTCGAGCCGACTAACACCAGACATACGCACGTACTTTTCTACCTACTCGAGCACGAGCTCCACGAGGTTCCTTGAATTCGCTTCCGTCGAGAATTGCAACCATCGAACTACTCTCTAGAAAGAAAAAAACGTCGATGCTTAATCTTCTCCCGACTCTGATATCTTTGAATCGTTGCACGATTAGATCGTCTTGTGTAAATATACATACTATTAAAGGAGGGTAATCGAGATTTAGAAACTCGAATCGGGATCTGCCTTTCGCGTTAGACAGCTTCGCACGACGCAAAATAACTTGCAGTAACTTGAGTAAATGATACTACGATTAGCGACCGATAGTCAGGTCGTCGAAGGGAAAAGAGGGAAAGTTCGAACGATTATTAATTACGTGCGCGTGTACAATGAAAACGAGCCTGTAGGAACTACGCTATTGAACAGCTTGTCCGTAACGAACGTGAATATGTGTATATGTGGGTATGTACGTGTATATGTATTTGTTCGTGTATGAAAAAGGACAGTGAATTTCGTTCGATCTCTCTTACATTCTCATTCTTGCGGTGCAAAAAGAAAAGAAAATAGAAACTTGGAAAATAAAAGCCCACCGAATCCAAAAATGTCTGCGAATTATTATAAACGCACTTTTCTTTAGCGTCTTTAACATCTTCTTATCGTACCCCGAAGAAAGTTCAACTTCAAAGAAGTCACGGTGTCAGCGACGAAATTCTCAAACTGACACTCTTTTCACGACGAGTTACTTGAAAACACGATAGATCGAATTTTCCTACGGTTATAACAGTTACATCAAGACGAACACCTTTGTAACAGTTCTATGTGCGTCACTAAAACAGCATTTCCGCGATTAATTTCCATCTTCTTCAAACTATCCGACCTATGGGCTATGTGGAAATCTCAATGACAGGCTCGGCCGTGTTATTGTTGAGCAGTTCCTGCTTCTCCCTCAGCTTCAGATCGTATTGCGGTGGTGGAGTGGATTCTTTAGCCTCTGCGGGTGACAAGCCATCCGTTTCATCCAAAGGAGAGACTCCTTCCTCGCTATCCTCGTCTTCGTCGTATTCCGTTTCCATCTTGGACTCGTGCATCTCGTGAAGTCGACTAGGTAAATAGGCCGGGTGTGGGGGCAATCCATAGCCAGCCTCGCCACCATAAGTCACTTTTCCCATGAACGATCTGATTTCGTCGAAGTACGTGTCCTCTCGTTCGTTTTCGTTGCTGCTTCCCGGTGAATCCGCCACGGAAACAACGCCACTACCGTCGTCGGCTTCGTGTTTCTTCAGATGTCTGTCTAAATTTGTCTGTTGGCCAAAGCATCTCTCGCAAAGCGGACACTTGAAAGGTCTCTGTTTGTCGTGAATATTCCTCACGTGCCGCTGAAGATTACTGGAGATGCTGAAGGACCGCTCGCAATACTTGCATTTGTAAGGTTGTTCACCGGTATGTGTACGCAAATGTCTGGTCAAATTAGCGGATCGGGGGAACACCTTTCCGCAGAACTTGCAGGAATATCGGTCTTTCATTTTGCCGTGGGCGTGATGATGATGATGATGGTGATGGGGCGCGATCACGGCCTCTTGGAACGGCTTCACGCCGGGGAACGGTCCCAACGGCGGCCTGGCAAGCAGGTCGAATCCTCCGCCTCCTGGCCTAGCGCCGCTGAGCCCGTTCATAAATGTCCCTAAAAAAGGAAGCCCACGCGGTGGTCCGAAGGGCGGTAGCGGTGGTAGCAGTCTGGATTCCGGGGTTGCACTACCAGGAGGCGGTGGTCCACCTGGAAATCCTGGGAAGGAACTAGTTGGTCCGCGATACATGGCCTCCAGCAACATCGGGTGAATCGGTCTAGGATACGCCATGTGCGGTGGTGTGGTGGTAGGTGGTTGTTCCGTGGGTAGGCTGGTTCTTAGCTGCGGGCTGTTGGGCACATCCTTGGAATCGACCTCCATTGGCACGGGCGTCTCTTCCTCGGGTTTTGGAGGATCTGGAGGAGGTGGTGCTTCTTCCATCGGCGCTGGCGTTGGTGACGGGCTACGACTCTTTCTCTCTGCGGTGTTCGAATTCGTTCGTTGCTTCTTCGTTTGGACTCTCAGATCTAAAGGTTGATCCGTCGTCTCTTCGTTCGTGGTTGCCGGGGCATGTTCAGAATCCGTCTTTTTCTCGTTGTTTCTATTGGTCTCCCGTTTCTTAGAGGGATCGTCGTCGCTCTCGGGAGTTGGCTGGACAGGTGGCCTAGCTGGAGATGGTCTGAACGAGGAGGTAGCCTCCTCAGCAGTGGATGGAGATACTTTACTATGCTGCGGCAGTACTCTCGGCGGGGTGAAGCGCTCTTTCTTTGGACTGTCGCTCCTTTTCTCAGCTTCCTCAACTTTTGGCGGGAACAAGAGCGGAGTGTTCAAAAAGTTAGGAGCGTTCGGGAAAATTCCCGGATAGGGTCCCATCAAACTTGGTGGGTAGAAAGGCAAACCTCCTGGGAGACTGACCGGAGGTCTGGGATAGACCAGAAAAGGACTCGGCGCTGGGGTTGGTAACTGCGGCATGGCGCCAGGTGGACCGGTCGGCGGTGTCGAATCGCAGAATCGCTTATGCTTTGATAACGAAGTGACCGTGCTGAAGGACTGTCCGCATTTAACGCATTTGATCTGCATACGACAGTCAGCGTGCATTCGTTTGTGTCGGCATAGGTTCGAGAACTGCGTGTATGCCTTGAAGCAGACCTCGCACTGAAACGGTTTCACGCTGCTGTGGATATGAGTGTGCTGCTTGAGACCGGAACTGGTGGCGAACGTCTTTCCGCATTCGGTGCACGCGTGGCTTCTCGCGCCCACGTGGTGAGTCCTGATGTGACGCTGGAGGTTCGACGGGTCCGTGAAGACCTGCGGTTTGTCCGACTGTTAGCGAAACTTTGAAGATGTTACTTCAAGGAGATACGTGTCGTGTTTTGTAAAGTTTGTGTCAAAGGTGATGCTTACCTTCGGACAGTTCTCGCAGGGGTAGTTGCGGAGATCACCGTGAACGATCGCACGATGACGAACCAACAGTGGTCGCCAGGCGTACGCACGGGGACAATTGTCGCAGCGATGCTGTTCCGCTGGATATCTGTGACACGTTATCAGGTGACTGTCCAATCTGAAAGAAAAACACCAAGGATCTCTAAGAAATTCATCACACTATTCAGACATCTGTCACTAAAATCCTACACTAAACCATATGTCACATCCTCGTTCCGTCGATTTAGCGATTCAAATCGTCGATAGTCTTCCCACTCTCTTAAATTCAATATTCAAGAATGACAAGCCCGGCTAGAAGAACGGCGCTGTGTTGTCGGCAAAAGCCCTGGAAACTGGAGCGTAATCGCGGCGAAATCTCAAAGCGGGTCGAACAAGAAACCTCAGATATAATCGATCCGGGGCAGCGCACCGACGAAGACTGCGCTCGGTGCAGTCGAGGATGATGACTAAGTGACTCCGGTAGCGCGCCAGCGGACAAGCTCTCTCGTAATAACGGTCACACGCCCCCGAAGGAAGAGGGTGGTCATCGTATACACACAAAGAAACGAAGAGAGAGAGAGAGAGAGTAAGAGAGTCGCGACAACGGTGGCGATGGCGGGGTTCAACACGAACAACGCTCGTTGTAAGAGCAGGGTGTCGCGAGCTGGCCACGGGTTATGGTCACAGGATGTGCCATGGTGTGGTGGCGGCATTGATTTTACACCCTCGAACACACGTGTCGCGTGAAACCTATTCGTGGTGAGATAGTAGGTTCACGGTGACGGTGCGCTGTGCCAGATGAGCTGCGGGCACGCGACGCCTTCGATGATGCATAAGGGGGTGGCTCGATGCAACCAAATGCGGATCTCGCGCGTACTTTATGTGCTACAACAGGTGACTCTGCCGAGCCGAGGCTCACGGAAGCGGCTGGTGTTGCGGTCTGTCGCCAAACCGGGAAACAGATGCCGGAACGGGCCAAAATGGATGTCCGAAATTGGACCAACTGCGGTTACGTAACACTGAAAAACTTTTCGCCAACTTAATTACGTAAACTAACCGTTGCCTAACAAAAATGTTTATGGAATAACATTGGAAATGCATAATTGCAAATACTAAGAAAAGAAGAGTATTTATTTTTAATTAGAAGACTCGATCCTCTGTAAGGTAATTAGGACAATACCTTTTTACTTTGGTCTTGTAAGCTCGTGGGAAGAAATTAGAAGGCAAATAATCCAAGCTTTCATACGGCGATCGCATCGGTTAAGTATTTGACTTTTCGTTTAATAGCGCTACGCAAACAATGTCGGCCCCTGAAAAAGCTATCGTAATTCTGAAGGCAACCCTCGATATGGTTCGCGTGCTCGGGGCCCCTCTTTTCGAACGGAGCGCAGCTAACGCTCAGATTTCGAGTGGATAACGCGCCTCTCGTTCCTGTATTTTCCTGTCGATTAATGAATAACTTATCCGTCATATCAAATTACGATTACCAGTTCGCTCTGTTGTTTCTCTCGAGCACTAATGCTAGATATGAAAATACGACCGTCCGTATCTGGTATCGATGTAAAAATTAATCCTCAAGGTGATAATATAAGTAGATGGTTACGAAAAATATATCAATCTCGATCGCGATTTGTCGTCGATGTGTCGCTAGAGGGGACAATTCCCGACGATCTGATTTCAACAGCGTATAACGACGAGTTATTTATAAATCCTTCATGAACCAAGCTTTAGTATCGTCGACTTTATGGTGATTTCTCGCTTCATAAAACGTAATAATAAATCTATTGCTCGTTGATAAAGGTTCAAGGAGGTCGAGGAGTAAAAGATATGAATTTTAACGATTTTGTTCAAGCAATCTTATTTTTAAGAGCGAATCGATTGCCTAACGAAATTACTGAAATTTATTACGATCAAAGTATGATATCTTTTTAAGATACTTACAGTTCAATATCTTGAAACGGTTTGTCGCAGACAGGGCATCTGGTCTCCCCTTCCTCCTCGTCTTCTTTATCTTCGTCTACGGTCCCACTGTGTTGCGAGGCTACAAGCATAGAAAAGAAAAGACACATGAAACGACCCTGCAGAAAGAGAAACGAAGATAGACTGGAAGTCATAATTCCGTTCCACTTTGTGACGGGCTGCGGCTCTATAAATTACAACCCCGAGAACGATGATACGTGACCCGTCCTAGTGTGGGCGAATTACGTGATCGAGAAGCGCGCGGGGAGCCAGCAGAGAGTGGCGTGACAAGTGGACGCCGGGATTGTTCCTGAATTATTAAATCAAACCGGCACTATCGGTTTATCTATCCGTGGAAGAACTCGGTCTGTCTACGAGCATCCTATGGACGCGACAATTTTTTCCTAAACGTCGCGTTCCTCCGTTTTTCAACAGAAACGTCGAAACACTGCACTCTCAAAATTACAATTACAACGTCGCCCTTTCAGCCTTTTATTTTTAATCGCGATGAATATTTTGAAAAATCGACGACGATTTCTTTTTAAAGATTCAAAAGTTTGAATAATAAACGCAAAACTAAATACGATGGACGAGTGTGAAAGGAGCGAAGAAGAAAGTTAACACCAGAGAACACATCACGATCACTATCAAGTACCTTCTCCTATCGTTAGTCGGCCACGATGCTGCAGTCGACGAAGACAATGGATACAATGTAGCACCAGTTAGCTGGTAGAATGTTATTCTGCAACTGAAAACGCGAACGGGGTGTCGGGGACCGCTTCCCATTGGTAACAGCGAGGTCGGAATCCAACCAATCACAGGTGAGACTCGTTTGCCCCCTGCGGCCTCTGTTCACCCCCAACTGACAAGAGCAACGGCAGGTAAAATCAGGAGTCCGTGAACGAGACAGCGTGTAATTTTTAATGATGGAGATTTCAGACCGATCCAACGGCAAGAGTAACGTATTCTTTCTAAAATCTCCGCAAGTAAAAAAATACACTTTTTAAATCGATATAAGCAGTGTAATCTGTCGATAGGTTGAATAACTTAGCCTTTTTGGTTCACTTGCCTAAATACGTTATCTTTTAAATGTAAAAGTATAAGATAGAGATCAATTTTAAATCGTAATTTAATCGTAATTAACGTCATTTCAAAGCTAGACATAGACGAATTAAAAATATGGAAATAGTTGATCGATCGATGTACGTTGATCGACTATTAGCCGGACGAATGGCAAAGTCGAAACGATACCCGTCCACCAACGGTTATTTAAATCTGCCGCTACACTTGTCCCAACCATATGGTCGAGCGATGGCCCCCAACGGACCTTCATGGGAACCGGGCACGGTCCCTACGCCACCAACTACGCCCTTCGCCACGCAGCCAACCCCCCATAGAACGTTAATCGTTCCTCTATCCACGACTAATTTGAAGCGGCACGCCGTGAATTTAAACAATGAAGGATGCGGTCGACCTCGCGATCTGCTAACAGGGTCGTGCACTGCTCTTTCAAAAAACCATCGCATAAATCGACAGTAGATAGAGACAAAAAATATGTCAACGGTTTCATGGAAGGAAAAATTTGAAAATATAAATAACAACATTGGGAATATTTTTTCGTCAAATTCAACCGACTGTTGTCGTCGGATGATTATAAACGTTTCTGATATATTCGTCGTGGGGCAAGATATATTAAATTTTCACCAAAAAATGAGTATCGTGTAGATCAATCTTGGTATTATGCATCACTATCGAGCACGTTACGAAAAAACCTGGCGGAATGTAACGTCGCGTCGTTGAAAGTCAACAGGTGGGATCCATTGGTAATACCCCCTGCAGCCGTGTCAGTTGGCGGTTACATGGGAAAAAGTAACGGAAATCAATGTTTCCGTGGCATCGTGACGGACCAGGACCAAGTACATGGCCCCGAGGAGTTCGAGCGGGATAACGGACACTTCGAAGCAAAACAAAACAGCTCGTCATCGCTAATGTGTTATTCGTCGGCGTGCGTTGTCCACGAAGGTTTAACGGAACAAAATTTTCGAACAAGGAAATCGTAATTCACATTCGCAAATTCCACAAGCACTGCGTTGCACGAGTATCGCAACGCGAGTAAAATGTCAAGCAGAACGTGTCATTAGTTCGATGAATCAGATAGGGTTGTCGTCCATTTTCACCGCCCTCCGCGTGCGCGTGGCACCCCCCTCGAAAACAGCGTCGCGTGCCCTTTTATGCGCGGATACCCCTTTTTTTAAGCTGTGCCCTTCTTTTTTTTCCTTCACCGACCATGAGGCGAGGTTATGCGCGCGTTAATCGACAATACCAGGCCATAAATTATCTACAACCTTAAATGGAGCCATCCAGAGAAAAAAAGAGATGCGTCTCATGGTTGGAACGAAAACTGGCGGGGTAAGCACCACTAGGTAATAGAGGAAAAAACTGAGCGCCGCGAAAAATCAAAACCATAACTCACGTTAACTGCCGCAGCCCGTTGCATCTACGCCCCCCTGATACGCGCTTCGTGCAAGCGTGGTTTACCGAATCGTCGCAAAAAGTCGTGCCTGTCTCGCCAACGTAAAACGTCCTCGCTCGTCATTCGACGAAGCATTAGTTCGCGTAACTGCCTATCGAGAACGGTTTCGTTCGCGAATATATCCAGCTACTTTGATCGCCAGAGACGGCGCGAACAATCAAGCGCAAATAAAACCGGATATGCTTCCGGAAAGCTTCCCAGGATATATCGGTATTTTCATCGTACAGAAGAATCGTGTAAAAACTGATTTCCAAACGTTTCAAACGCATAAAAGAGATCTTATCGCTGTTTTAATGCTGTTCCATGCATAGTCGCACCCTCATGCAGTCGCGTTAAAGCGATTCCCTTAGCATCCCTCCGCACCAGTGAAAAGAAATGATCCGCTGAAGGGAGACGGAGCAGAGATGTCCCTTGCAAGGGTTGCAACGGGGTGTACGCCGTTTGTTTGACATCATTATTCTCGCTGAACGTACCAGATTGCCAGGGATTTCTCGTAAAAATGGTTTCGCTGGATTAACGGCGATTCTGTTGTACATTTTTCCATGTCTCATAGGCTGTAGTCTTTTTTAGCTTATTACGATCTCTAAGGGGGAGAAAAAACACGATGAACACGAATGATTTTGCGTAGGGATGGCGTATCGTTGAAACGATCGAAGAAAAAATGAAGTAGTATTTCTAGCGATACGAATTTTTCGATAATCCTTGATTCTCTGATCAAACTTGCATAATTGCGAATAAACGTCAGTCGAAAACGTTACAATGAACCTCTCCGGGAGTTGTCAGGCTGACTCGAAATCGAGAACGGAGTTGGTAACCGAAGAAACCTGCCACCCCTTCTTCGTAGACGATTTATAAGTGGAATAGAAAGTGGGTTGAAATCTTCGAAATTTTAATTGGCTGGAGGGTGAGACCGATTTAATTAAGAACGAGTCGGCTGCGCTCCGTGTCTTCTGTCCTCGGAGGAGACGTTTACGAGTCGGTGAAATTACGAGGAAAAATCGCCGGCGAATTAACCGTAGACACCGCGCCGCCTCCAACTTTCATAATAATCCCGCTTTTAATTACCGCGACATCTGGGTGTCGCGTATAGCCCCCTTTAATCTCTGCCTAGCAGTCATCGGAATCCTGACCATCGTGCAGGAGTTACAACCAGATAATTGTCGAGCAGTCAGGCACCTAGGTGGCAACCCTCTTTGCAAATGTCTCGTATATATTTCTCGCGCTTCACCTAATGAAAGTTGAAGACAAATGGTCGTGGAGAACGAAAGTTTCCCTTTCGCTATTGGATTTCCAACTTTTTCCGTAGGAATCGAGGCGCAGTTGGGTGAACGACGATTTAAATTGAAATTTAAAGCGACTCGAGGCGAAGTAACACGCGGCACGAGTACGTCTATCTCGCGATAATCAGCGCTTATTACGATAAAAAGGGGTTAATACGCAACGGCCGACCAGGTGAATCACGCCAGAATCACGGGTGCATGACGAGCAGCTCGTGCAATCAACGATTCACGATTTACCCTCTGTCCTCCCTCGCATCAGATCGGTAATTCCGCTTTCCGAAGACACCTGCCTCCTGTCATTCCGACTTTTACGCGCGATCCCGCACAAGTGCGCGCAAGTCACGATGTGTATCGGCCCGAAAAGTCGTAAAGGCAGCTTGCCCCGCATGTTCGACGATTGGGAATATTTTAATGGGTTTGATTATCTGTTCGTTTGCCCCGTGCTTCCGTTATCACGTCAGTTGGCGAATACTCGCTGGCTCGCGATCGATCTCTCCTTCGATGGAAAAGCAAATTTTTTAACGGGCCCGGTTTTTGTTCGACCGAGTAACCGTCTCGTGGGCTAATAAAACGGTAACAGCCACAATAACGCAACGAGAAAACGGTATAGCACGCGTCCTTTCTTGCGACAAGATCGCAGCGCGTTTGATACTCACCGGTCTCTCGATCGCTTCTGTCCTCGGTAGTATTTTCACCAAGCATATCCTGAAGTTGAAGAGGTTCTCGAACACCGAGAAGCAGCTCTTCACCCGCCGCTATATCCCGCACCGCTTCGTACACCATCTGCGGACAATGACACCTCCTTGAATCTTCCGACCCTCTTTCGTTGCCTTTCATCGCGAATTATCTCGAGCTTCTTCGAACAATCTCGAGTACCGCTCAATGACAATATCGAAATGATGCTTCGACAATTACGAATCGTGTTACAAAGGATAAAGATCGGTTAAATCGCAGAGCGAATCGTCGAGTGAACCAGCAAATCGAAATTCCAATAATTTCTAATTCCCTCGCCATTCGTTAATATCGTAGTTTTCAGCGGTACAAATTTTTCAGCGAGTCCATAACAGTCGAACGCAATAAAAGGATCTTTATGATATCGTCAGAAGGTCCCCGAAAAATCATTACAACGGCGATTCTGTAGGGCTCTGATAGAGCGGGCCACATCCCCCATTCCCACAGCGATTGCAAACAGGGCGTATAGGAAGTCACCGAAACGACCCCGTAGGGTGACTTAATAACTAAACACCCTGTATACACGTAGCTTAGGGAGCGCCCACAACGTAGCCAACGCCATGTGCCATGGTTCACATAGATAGAAAATGCAAAGGACGGGAGGTCAGGATCAACCTCAAATTGACACCGCGACCTCCAATGTCTCTGTCCAATTTATAGAACCATCCTCGAAGTTCCTGAATAGTTCAATGCGTAAAAACGCTGCTGCGTTGAAACTCGATACGTGTTGTCTTCCACGAAATAAATACGATTATGGTGAACATGACGGTATATCGTCTATTTATTTGAAGAGAATACCGCTGGCCTAGTGGTTGAAAACAACGACTCGGCGACTAGCGTAGTTGCGTGCGGAAGAACAAGAGAGTTAAAATTTTGAAGTAGTGCATTTGGCAGTTACAAATCTAAACGTAAATCTACAAACTTGGTCGCGGTTTCCGTTCCATCGTCGTCTCATTAGCGAGTCACGGAAACATGGCAGTGTGGGCGCGTGTTTTTTTTTTATTAGTTTCGCTAGCACACGTAGAATTAACTACGAGTGCGTCTGACACCGTGTAATTAGTCCTTCCTATTAACTGCAACTGTCGATCCAGTGTCAGTTGCGTTCGAAATCGAATTCGTTAGTGGTCAATACCGAACGCCACGCGCGAAGTTACTATCGACTTGTAAAACAAATTGTCGAAGCTCGCACGGAAATGGAAACGTTCGTGGTGAGTGGTATTTGCGATCATTACATAAACCGCTGGCAAAGCCGAACGAGCAATCGTTACGTTTTATGTTTGTAATGTATCGAATTTTTCTTTTTTTAATTAACGGTTATTACCTGTCCACCAATAAGCACGTGTCGCATATTAACGGTGTGCGGACTGCTAGTGCTTCGGACATACTTCAACCAATTATTTGTTTCGTGGGATGCGTCCAACCATCCCCTGACTCCACTTCCAGCTGTACGAACCTGAAAAAAATCATTTCCCCATAATGTACCACTACAGAAACGTTTTCTTTTTTGTTTTAACGTCATCCATCGCACCTGACGTCAGTATTGACACTACGAGAATCGTATTCGAGTATCGTTAAGAACCAATAAATATCTATTGGGAACACGATGCGGCCAGTGCACGTGCTGAAAACAGTATGAACGCCAACTTCCGGAGGCGAACCGCAATGTTTTGGATCCGGGACATTGCGTTTAACGGACTACCGCTCACGGATATCGCCCTCTCATCACCCAGTGTTACTTGCCGTTCCAGCATCCACTAGGGTCTCCACTCTCCCTACTTTTAGGGCGAGACAAGTGATTTTTTCAATTGTCTCGCGCGACCACGCTTCGCTCCGAGACGCTTGGCCGACCAAGCGTCTCACCCTGATACGCCCCTGGACAGCCCGCCTTTCGATACGTTTCCCAACCAATTCCCACCCTCGACTCACGCTGTAAACACATTTCACACTTCTGTCGAGAACTTCGTTGTCTGTAGCCTTCCTAGAAGAACCGTTTAACACTATCAACGTGCGATTTAACTTTAGTTTCGTTTAACGTTAAAAGTGAAAAGTGAAAGAGTTTCCCTTATTATATAAATTCCTAGATATCTTTTTATATTTACAAAAGGATAATGGATCGCAAATATAACGATTCGTCTATTACTGAAAAATGTCACAGGAGTTCGTCGATGTAAAGCTTCTTCCTTAAAAGTAAAGGAAGTACTCGATGCTTTCGTATCAGAGGTATCTAAGAGCGTTTCGTCACAGACGTTCGTCCGTTGGTCGGTTTTACCCTACCACCTGCCGGTCACGAATAAAACTAGGTGTGCCCATAAAAATCAATGAATCTCGCAGGTGGATAAGCGTCTACCTTACAGGTAAGTAATTACGGTTACCGTGTCTTGAAGGGTTGTTTTTTACGGACAATGATCTGTAGCTTGTGTAAAGTCTGAAAACATGGGATGAGCCTGCCGGAATTATTTACGTCTCGGCGCTTCTGTATGTCTGCATCACGTTCTTAACTGTCACGCTTGAACATTAACGTTAAGAAGGCGATTCTTTTCAAAATATCAGTACGTTATTAAAAGATATCGAGTGTTCGATATGCAAAGACGGACATATAAATTTCTAGGATTCGTAAAACTAAATGATAATGTTCGCGACAACGTTTCGCGCTCGATTTCCCGTTTCGGCGACTTCAATGATTACGTAGGACGCGTCGGTTGCATCGGATATCATTGATGGACACAGCTCAGGTAGGAACGGTAGGACTAGTAATACCCTATAATGCTGAAATAAGAAGTGGGACAGTTTGGCAGACAGGAAAGCGAAGAAAGGAGAGCGAGATGGCAACGATTCTTTCGGCACTCATAATGGCCAGTTTAGCTACCGGGCCTGGTAAGGAGCGTTTCTGGAAGATGGGCACGAACGAGCCATCACAATAGGGCTTCTAGTTGTGTAGCGCGACAGATTAGGATCTCAGGTTAATACCTTTCACCATGATGCGCCAACTTGTTACTTACTCGTGCAGCAAAGAGCATTTTTGCCGGGAAAAATAGTAACTTGTTAGAATTCCCACTTCATATTCAGGTCCTCGAGAATTTTTCTACGAACTGCAACATCATCGCGTCCATTCATAAATTCGTTTTTTCCACTTACGTTTCTTCGTACGAAATCGTAATTCGATTAGGTATAATTACGATAATTTAATATTAAAATATCATTCACGATTTGAATTTTATTTTCGCAGTGATTCGTATCATACTCGAGCGGTTGTCGGAAAGTGACCGTTCAGCTGACGGCAAAGCACGCAGCAGGATTTCTATTCGCTTTGTCGGCGAGCGCGGACATGTGCTAACAATTCGAAGGACAGATTTGTCTAGCCGTGGATCTCGTTCATTCCCATAATCGTGGCGCAGAAAGCAGCGGCAAACGAGGGGTTGCGGCTCCGAGAGTTCTCCCGTCGCAACCGGAACGCGCATTAACATCGGAACTCTTTGAAATTAAAAGCTGAAATACCCATTCCGGGAAAGACGAATAGGGATACTCGAAATTTTGACGTTCTCCGCGACCTCTGCCTGCAGATATTGTTCCTTTTATCGAATCGGAAAGAATTAATTACGAGCCGCGCATTATCTTTGTACAATAACGACGAACACCGGTAAAGCCGCTGAAAACTGGACTCAAAGGAAAAACGAGAGTACGAGTTAAATGGAAAGCAGGAGTAGAGGAAAGGAGGAGAGAGAGGGGGGGGAGGGGCGAGCGAGTCGACGGGCGACACGCGAATAAATTATAATTGCATGATTCCTTGAGCTTCTTTAGCGGCACGCCGCGCGTCGCCGCGAAATTGCTAAAATTGGCAGAAATACGCGACCATTTTAATTACATTCCCGGTGTTCGTGCTGATTTTTCTCTATGAACCTGCATCCTCTAAAACACCGAGCGATATTCACAGTTCGACGAGCAGAAGGCAACGATGATAATTGAACGTACCGGCGTTGACTTTCACAGCAAGGGAAAACGTGGAAAAATAGTATAATAGACGAAGGAAATGTCTATAAAAGTGCGCCCGCGAACATTTCTTTGCTTCTTACTTTAAATTTTCGAGCCGTTAGCGACCCATTCGAGCTATGCACCAAGAAAATCCTTCGAAACCTAATTTGTTCGTTCGCGCGGGCAAGAAAGCTGTGCACCGGCTGAAAGAAAAGGACGAGAAATCGGAACAAGCGACAAGAGGCGACAAGATGTATCTCAGGCTTTCGGTCGTTCTGCGGAACACACGGTCAGGGGATTCCTCGTTCGCCCGGCATGAGGCCCACAGGACACAGTCGTGTCGTACAAAACATGCGATCTCTTCGTTTTCCCTTTGTAATCTCACACCTTCGACAAAACCGAACCGACGAAAGATCTTTCCACGTCGGCTGGATTTTACCGAAAATACCCCACGAGAAAGGAGACGAGGTCAGACAGCGCGCCAGATCTTCGTGAATCTTCATCTCTCAATGGACCCTCATAATCGGCGAGGTTCCGCGTCGTTTTCCACATTTCTCGAGGATCAGCCGTCGTACGAGGGAAGGAACGATCGTGATCTTTTGCTGTCCAACCCGGCGTTTCTATCTGGTGGCGTTTCGTAGGGAACATCGTCCATGGAACGTGTCCATTCATGAATTAAAATACCGTACGCCCAGGTCAGAGCTTCTCGCGTCGATCCTTTTTCGAAGCTCTTAAAAGATGTCCTTTCGGCTCGAGTGAAACGTTGCTCGATGGAAATATCGTTAAACGTGTAACGCTCGATGGTATTTAATTTGAATCGTGAAAGGAAAAATAAGTCGAGTTGAACGGACGAGAATGTAAAAATAAATGAAAAATGTTGTCCTCGCGTAATTTTAATGTACAACTATAACGGCCACAGAGAAAGGGGATGAGAGAGAGAGAGAGGGAGAGAGAGAGAGAGAGAGAGAGACCTGTGCGACGTGGTAACGAGGGACGAAAGTTATGAATAAAGTGGATCGATAGCATATGATAGTACCGTGATGGCCGACGCAAAAATGCTTTTAGCCGACACAGCGTGTCCGCCCCCTCCTCAAAAATCGACCTCGCAACTTTCCTGATTCGGCAACTTCAAGGCATCGCAACGTTTCCATTCGAGCTTTTCCTCGTATAATATTACCGAAATTTTTCCACCACACGACTCTTCGCCTAATTCCACAAATACAAGTTGACAATGGTCGATGACAAGAATCCTCGGATCCTTCCGAGTTGATCAGAGTCACGGGCGACACGTAGATTACAACAGCGACAGTGAACCGTCATTATCGTCCTGTGACGCAACAATGGCATATCGAATTCCATTTTCATCCCTCCGCTCGTCGACACCGGGGCGAAAGAGAGACTCGTAAACATCGTGTGCCCCGGCACAGCGGTGAATTTCCCAGAGTTTCGAGAAATTCGTTGGGCGTCGCGCGCCAGGGAGACTGAAACAGTCAATTATCATCCCCTAAATAACAGGACTGTTTACGATTTCAGGCGTCGTATAGCGTAGCGCAATCCCCCAACCAAATGCGGCATTAGCCATGGCGACATCTTTGCTTAATTTCCTCTTAGTTTAAAGCTCGCCCCTGCGAGGAGATCGTAGACGACTCGAGCCGACTGCCAAAGTCTCCTGCCGCCCTTAATTGGTCTGCGATTAATTTCTGTCGATCGTTCGAGGATTCGTCCGTTTGCCATGCAGAAACTTTCTGCAGAAACTCTCGCGAGTGTTTCAACGGCGTGTCCTTTTTTTCACGACTGTCAGAAACAATTTATTGTATCGAAGCTGCCGTTGGAGGAGAACTCGCGCGACGGTCGGTCGAATTCCCAAACGGAATGAAATTCGAATGAAGCCGATATCAAACCGGCGGACCAACTTTAATTACGTTTTTGATAACGAACCATACGTGCGATAAAGAGACGAAGCACACGAGCGCGAATCGTAAAATCAAAGCGCGCGTTACGCAAGCGCTAGGATATCGGTGTCTAATCGCACGGCTGCGTCCACTTCCGGACAAAGACGATCGAGTTTTCCATTTAAACGCAGAATACGCTAAAGAACGATTCGTAAGTACGACTCGACAAAAGGTAAGCCTGGTTTTTATGTCAGAACGTCGGTTCTCTGATTCATGCGCTGTTCGCCGATCGAACAGACTTTTCTCCCCGATTAGGTACATATTTTCCCGTACTTGACCCACTTGACTCGTGCCGGAAAAGTAATGCAAGTAATGACGAAGCAAACGGTGCCCTTCGACCCGTGTCTAACGCGCAGCAGATGCCACCCCCGACGCGCGTTCACGGAACCGACTCCGAACCTCTTTCTCTCTGTATTCCATCGTGTTTCTAAGGGAAGCTACCCTTCGCGTATCTAGCGGTATAAATTATATCCGAGTCGCGTCACTGCCAGCCCCTTATATGATCGATCATTAGAGAGACTAGCCTGCCAGAAAATTTGCCAAAATCGTTCGACTCGTATTTCCTCGAGAAATTCCGCCAAAGGAAAGATAACGAAGTTTCCTCGTTTGACGAATGATCTTTAGTGTTTCGAAAATTAACGACGTGGCCCGTTTCCTGACCGTTTCGTTTCGGACGTTCAAAGGACAAAGTCAGAGTTCCCACTTCAAATTACCCGTATATTTTTCCTTTCCATCGAACAAGCGCGATAGAAGGCTGTTTTATTTAACGAGCAACATAACATCTCGTTGTTGGAGAGAGGTAGGCCGTTCGTCGATGTAAGTGCATCCCAATTAATGAATCCCTGGCGAAACAGGCGGGACAATTAAGTTGACGCCGGAACTCGTGTAGCTCGGGCCTGCCAACGGCGTCGTGATTAATGCAAGCCAATGGTGGAAGGCATACATGAAACGCCTCCAGGCTGCAGTGTATTCCTGTGTATATTGAACTTAGGCTACCTTCCCGGACCGGACCAGATTAGTTCGGTCATTGTGACGGGGCCTGCGCGCTCGTATGCACAATCTGTCAACCGTTCGCGTACCAAATTCTGCCAATCTCGGACTAAGTAGACCTATGTGCGAAACCGTTCTATGGATAAGCTTGAATTTTCCAGCGAATTCCAATAATCCAATGAATTAAATCGTCGCGAACGAATCTCTGATTACGCGATGGAAGGAAATATCGGCAGGTACGATGGTTCGATGATTTTCGCTTTCGGCGACGATCAGTTAGTTTCAATATCGTGGCTTGTAATTCCATCGCGGCGACTGGAAATCATCGAACTGATCAAACATTCGACCAGGCGGATCAAAGCGTCGCGTCGCCATGGAACACGATTTCCCTTTTTTTCAAGCCACTGGAAAACAATAATTGCCATTGATCGCTCGTCGATTCATGGTTACGAAATTGAGTTTACATTTTCAATGCAGCGACTGGTGTGCGTCGATGAATATTGCAAATAATACCGAGCTGTTTAACGATAGATTCGTTACGTGGTACTTTTTTAATGGATGAAGCTAAAAATTTCGTTGCATTGGAGAATAAAATTACCGATTTCGATTTGCAGGGAGGTAATTTCCAACGATATTTTTGCCGAAACTAATTTCGAAAAATCCAACGCGATTCAAACTGCCATTTTGCATTCTGCTCGCCCTCGAAAACATTTTCATGAACAACACGAATTTCGAACTCGCGGGGTAAAAAGATTCGGTAAACGTTCTTTGGATAAACGTAATCTCAAGAAGGTGTTTTCATTTTGCTCCGGGTCACCCCTAAAGAGTAACAGTTTCGCAGATTCCAGACAATTGGCGGCACATCAAAGGCGTCGATTGTTTCCTGTAAATTATAACTAGGAGGGCACTTGCATGACTTCTCGTTATGAGTTGGCGAACAAGTTCAATTAAGTTCACGCGACGAAAACGAGGAACGGCTTCCTACACACGCGGAGACCTTATCCGGCGTCTGTAGCACCATCAACCCCATGAAACTACCCAAACGGTAGAAACACTGTTCCGAGAAAGAGATCCGGAGCTAGAGAGAGACGGAGAGAGAGAGAGAGAGAGAGAGAGAGAGAGAGAGGAAACGTCGAGGGGAAGAGCGAAGCAGGACGTGGTGACAACGAGAAACCAGGAAGGCAACGAGTTAGTTATCAAGTCGTAAAATTTTAACTGTCGTTTGTATCTCGAGAACGTTTTCGATTCGTGATATTGCACTGGCACGAACTATCTCGACGATTCACGAAATTGAACTGAGAACGATTCGAACAAGGAACGAATTTCAAAGAAAATTTAATAAACTCTCGGTGTGTCGCAAGATCGAGGGATCCTTTTTAGGTTTTTAGCCTTTGGTCCAGAAATGAGCGTAGTAAATCGTAGTGGTTCGAAGGGTGGCTGGTCGAGGGACGAGAAAACCAGCGTGCAAGGAGAGATCCTTTGAAGACGATGATTCCGACGACGCGTCTCCATTGTACCGGATAGCCGGGTCAGCCTGACGACCGGGCAACACGTGTCTGTTATGTCTATTATCGACAGATAGTGGGGTAACGAGCGGACGAGATTTATCACCCTCCGTTGCCACCCTAGAGAAACGAGAAGCGGAGGGCTGCGATGGTAAAGCGAGAGAGAAGGCCGGTTTACAGCTGGTTTGACAGAAAGAAAGGCCAGTTAAAGCCTTACAGTCGAATCTCGCGCGACGCGTGCTCGTTTCGGCCAAAGTATACAAACGCCTTTACCGGGAGGAAATTTATTGGCCTGCCGAGACACGTGTACGTAGCATCTCATCTAGACAAAGATGAAGAATTATGTTTTATTGGACAAGGAATTTTAACAACCACGTTAAACTAGACATTTGGGCGAACGATATTTTCAAATTTAGTATTTTCTACCACCGTAACTTTTTGCTATAACCAGGCGAGCGTTTACTCGAACGACTGGATCATGGGGCGAGAGTAAAACTCGTTGGATGTAAATTTAATTGTCAAAATATACACGTTAACTATTCAGGTCGCGCGAAGCTGTATCATAGCTTTATTAACATAATAGGAGAAGGTGCAGCCGCAAACAAGCCTGGGCAAACCTGTCAATCAAAAACCCGATCCACGAGAAAAGGGTTAGTTAGCCGGTGGCCTGTGCATTCTTGGCTTCACACAGGATAACGTATACGATACCACGGTGCATGTACAGTTAAATATTTTCATGCCTATTCCTAGACTTATTTGCCCCTACGTAAGGTCTTATTGCATCCCGTATTATTTATTATTACAACGATCAAACGATTCGAGCTACTTCAAAAGGTACGTTCTACTTTCGATCGAGCTTCTTGAGAAACGCGCGCTAGCCCCATGCAAGGGGTGCAAAAGTTCGCGTTATAAGACCGAATCACCCCGTTGACCGGTAGATTCGCATAGATGGCTATCAATGGGGATCCTTTAGCTGGGACACGTCTGACCGTCTGACAGGCTTCACAATGCCAGATATTCCCCGCGTCACTGATTGTCACTTGTTTCCTGCCGATTTTGTCCACCGCGGAACTTTTCTCTCGCACCGTTTCTTTCTCCGATTACAAATTCAAATGACGAAAATCACCAACCGCGTAACCCTACGCCTTGAGAAAGCGAAGGTCACTGCGTTGCCTTGAAGCACCATTCCCTTCGTATTATGGCGACGAAGAATATGCACGGCATGTGGAATGCGAAGAGCAAGAGAAGAGAAGATTTGAGAAGAGAAGAGGAGAGAGGAAGAAACTGCCGTCGCGTTGCGAATCGCGCGCTTCGCGCCGGCCAGCTTAATAAGAAGCTGAATCCGAAGGAGGCTGAATCGAGAAGAAGAGAAGGTGGAGAGAAGGAAGGGAATGGAGGGTGAGCATAATGTGGCTCATTGTCGAATCGCTTCCGGGGCTTGACCTCCAGCAACGCCCTAAAGACCAGTTCACCTGGACAATGTCCACGAATAATGGGCACCGGTGGCGTGCATTGTACGATCGGTAGGTACGACGGATACGTAGATTGTTTAGAATACGTGCTTCCAGATAGAGCGAGAATTTAATAATATCCACAATAAGATCCGTCGGCACCACCTACATAGACCCCTCGATGGTTCTCTCGATCCTCTACATCGTTTTCGTCACTCGTAAGTGGTAGGCGTAGAAGGAATACCCTCGCTCCATTGCGAGGACATTGTTATTTCAATGAAGATCGTCTCGAACGAATTCGAGAAGGGTGCGTTGTTTGCTCGTTGACGGCGATTAAGTAACGTTTTGAAAACCGTTCGAGCTCGATAGAGGCGCGCCACAACGGGGAAACGGTACGGGATCGCCCAGCACGGATTCTCTGTTTCTCTCTTTGCGACGCGTCACAATTTGTCTCATTACTGGACATCGGGGTGGTTGGTGCGGTTCGCGCGAGGACACGTTTCGTCGAGAGTCGCCATTTATATGATTTGTCAGCGACATACGTCGCTAATGGCGCAGCTTTCCAGCCGATTTGTCGAAAAAGTGGCCCGTACGATCAACGAGGCGCGTGTGCCTGCTTCAATATGAAAAACAACCCATCTTCCGTTCTTTTTTCTACTCTCCCCCGTGGCCGCTTGAAAAAAACCAGCCGGCGGCTCGTACTCGAGGACGACGAGAGGGGTCGTCAGCGATCACGTGGAAAAATTGACGATGCTTTCAATATGTCGATGAGCGAACGACGCGAGAAGGAGAGCAGACGCGCCAACGGGGGTGGATCCAACCCTCGTGTCCCATATGGAAATGGATGTGTTACAAACAGAAATGTCAAAAATCAGGATTAATATAAAACACCCTGTTCGATGCAAAATACAATCGTATTCAAAAGAATATGAAACATAGGAACATCCCCTAAGCGCATAATTAACGACGTCGTATCTTCCAAAGACTAGATTCGAAACAGGAATAACGAGTAATGCTATAAACGCGACGAGATTGATCATTTAAGACGGATTCTCGAGATCATTCGGTAAATTGGAGCTGTACCCTCGACACGAGGGTCTCACGGCCGAACGAGCTAAGCCTAAGATTGGTTTAGTCGCCGCTATGGCACGCCGCGAGTCGGCTGTTCTGCGGATCACGCGTCACCGAGCAAAACGCAACCGGAAAAGAGGATCCCCTTCTGGTTTCCTTTGGTTTTTCATTTCGTACCCCTCCACGAGTATCCGAAAAACGAGACCCGGCCAGTATGGCAGGTGGGGTACCAGCGATACCTCGAACAACACCCCTCGATACCACGACCTTCTTTCCTTCGTTCTGCTTCAGGTGTGTACGCGGCGAATAAGTGTTCACAAAATTTGAGGAAAAATTTCGGTTTCGGCTATTTTTTGCCTCTTTTCTTCCGACATTACAGCGAGATGCTTTCGCTCCTTGTTGTTTACCTCTTTCCTTTCCGTTCTATTCAACACTCTTGTGACGTTATTGGCTCGATGCATGATTAATATTCGAAATGATATACCGACTCATATTGATAGTGGTTTATCGGTAATCCAGTTTCCATCTTCCCTATCTCCCCCTTTCATTTTGGAAACGCCTTTCCCCGAGAATGTGAGAAAAGGATTAGGATTAGGGGATAGCGTGCGAATCGATGGAAAGGGATCCCTCGTAGATTTCTCCAATTTCAGAAAAGGATCGCGCGGTCTGTTAACCGTTCGATTGGTTCGTTACTACACCACCGTAACTGGTGTATAAATCGTATTGTCAGTTATTTCACAAACATTCGGATCCTCGAGTAATACTATTTCACAAACGAGTAAAAATATCCGAAATTCATCCCGATCGATCTTCCCTCGACTCTCGTCCCCGATTTAAAGGGACATTCGAAATTCTGTGAGAACTCGAAGCCAGACCTCTGTGTCGCGATGTTTTCTCCGTTCGTGCGCTCGCACGTTTACGCGCGTGGGGTTGATAGATCGGCCCGACGAAACGAAGGGGTAGTTTGGCTTTAATCGATCCTGTAATCGCCGGTCCGACAGTTGGCCCCGGTTGCCTTTTTGTCGGCAGTTAGATGGATGGCGCCATTTACATTTTGTCAGTGCGACATGCGCTAACGTAACATAACGTTGCCGCTATCATATCTATCACACCCTCTGGACCGGTACACGGCCAGTTTCCGATTCTCTCCGCGCCGTAATCTCGTTTCGAAATGGATCAAGTTTTTCCGCGAGGCTGCAGACAGAAGATTTTAAATCATCGCGAATATAACTCGGAGACGAACGAACCTACGTTGGCTAGAAAAATACGTGTATTTCGCGAATCACACGGATGAAAGATCCTGGACTTGTAGCAACGATTTCACAGACTACTTCTTCGAGTTTGACTTTGTGCGCCGATTTTACGGTCGACTTAAGAACCAACAGAGACGTTCGAGCTCCGGACGAGTATCGAAAGAATTTTAGGGCAGAACCAGAAGGAATAGAAAGCAATGGAAAGAGAACTGTCCGAGGCGAGTCAATTGACAGATCTGTCAACATGGATGACACCTTCGGCGTACGAGTCGACCAGGTGTCTACTTTCCAACCGAAGAGACGATTCCGTCTATCCTCTCTCCCTTTTCTCCCCTATCTTTCTCTTTTCTTGGTTTTTCTGTCTTCCGCATCTGCCGGATAATACCGGGGATTATAGCAGGAGGATAGCGAACCCACTGACACTGGTTTCGAGCAAAGTAGTCCTCTACCGGATCCCGAGCCATAAACAGATCGATCATCTTTCAAACGGATTCACCAGAACCCCTGCGAGATGATATCGCGTACGAATGCCTAGATTCGCGGAAAATTCTCAATGTATCTCTTTCCAGGTATAGTACAAACAACTATATTCGAAATTCCGGTTAATATCCTTGATTATAGTTCGAATGTACAAAACGCGTCGATCGAACTAGTTGCGATCATTTACCGCAATAGCAAAGAGTTATCGAGAATTTTCTGAATTTATCTAGAGAACGCTGGCTATCGTTGTTCGATCGAGCATCGATTCGCTCGCTACGTTTACCTACGCTCCGCCTTCGAATCCCATCGAACGAGGACGAAGCGATAAGCACGCTCGTGTATCGTAAGAAATACAACTCACCTCCCACGCGTAACGGGGGTTGAAAGGCTCGCTTGCCCATTTTCCAAGAAAAGGGCCGAATCTCGCACCCCGTGGAATGTCCTTCCGCGCTCGAACCTGAGGGCCACCCGGTGCCGAACCTCCCACCTCCACTTCCGGTACCGGTGATACCCACTCGCGGTTAGATTGCTCCTTTTGTTCCTGTTTGGTCGCGTCCTCTGCAAAAGCCGAATTGAAATCTTCAACGTGGTAAACGAAGGTAAGAAGGTAGAAGCTGCGTTTCGCGATAATTATGTCGCAATTTGACAGATTAAATCCTCTCGATAAGCCGCCCATGGTACGGTAGATCGTTATTGTGTAACCTACTATTCTAATCCGGACAATTAACCACCACGTCTCCCGATAATTTACACCGTAATTCGTAACATTAAGCGACCCGCGCGGCTGACCTAGTATTCTAATTTACGCAATTAGCTTGCGCCATTCACGACGATTCGAGCGGTAGTTTAAGAAGAAAGACGAAGGAAATAAAGGGGGAAAAAATGGAATTTATTCACTCACGATACGCTTCGTTCCTGTAGACGGCGTCTCGTGATCTCAAATACTCCTTCCTGTCAGCCTTCTCGCCGTATTCCCACGAAGATTTCTCCTCGTCCCTGGATGAAGGTGGTCTGTGCTGTTCCTTTTCGTAATTCTGATGTTGTTTGTCCATGGCGGGCGAATAGCCACATTGATAAGCAGGCCTCGATTGCGGATTATAATCCTGAGACACGTCGTGGACACTGGTCGCGTGAAGAGCCTTCAGATCTCTGTATACCAGATTACTGGCAGAGTTGCTGCCGCCACGAATCGAACCGTTTTCCTCCATTTCTTGATTTTCGCCGGTTCCCCCCGTACCTCCACCGGCCGGCGTGCCTGACATCGACTCGCCTTCGTCACTGCTTCCTGAAACAACGCCAACGTAACTTGATAAAACGCATGCGCGTTTTAATAACACGTTGCTTCGTGTTATCGACGACCGAGAAATATCTTAGCGTTCTCGAGCAAGATCGAAAGCGTAAAAGTCGATCAGTCGTCGATCGTCGTTCGAGCGAAAAGTCAGAACACCCATATTCGCGAAATAAGATGCATTCGTTTCAGAATAACTTTATATCGAAGTATTGAAATTCAGTTTGTACGCGAAGATTTGCTCGAAGAAACTCTTGGTACAAGATCAGAGAAATAAGGAAGAACGTGTTCTTAAAACGTAACGATGTCGGTGATGGTCCTTAATTTGCAGAAAAATCGGTACTCTGGAATAAAGTAGCCTCGTCGCCGATCCTGCGTTGTAAAGGTCACGTTTAGCGAAGACAAGGCCAACGACGAGGAGCGAAATTCGTAAAATTATATCAGAAACTCTGGAATCACCGGAGAGAGAAACACGGAGGAGAGAAAGCAAAGGAGGTATGCTGGTTCCTGAGAAACAGCAAATTTATCTGTCCCCTTAGCGACTGGTCGAGATCCTAGGTACACAAGGACAAGTGGCGATCGAACAACGCTATCTCCTCGGTCCGTCGCGTCGGTCGTTTTCTCAGTCACAGAGCTACGAGTGTACAATGCGACACCCGAGCCAAGGATGTTTGACGCGATAAACCGAGAACTTTATTGTTCCCCTTACCCGGCTCTTTTAATGCGCCGTGAAACAGTCTCGTGATGCGACAAAGTGATGCGTCGCAGAAACCGAACGTGCGACCATAGAATCGCGACACGTAGCTTTTGGAGCACGTAGCTCGCAGAAATTCGACGTGTGCTCCACTATCTTCGTTTTATCTCTTTTGTAAGACCTTACTCACAGCTTTCGCTTTCTTTTGGCTCACGCTATCGCGAAGAACCATCCTCCGAATCTGGATTTATTTGTATAACTCCGGACCGAATACGACGGGTCATTCTAATGCCGAACTTATCTTCGAATCGAACGATATCTCCGGCGTTCTATCGGCTATCTAAAAACAAACTATAAACCGTGCGCGCTCCTAAGAATGACGCGGAGGGACCTGCGACGATCGAGAGTCCTCTGCAAACGTTGTAAGCCCCGTGAATCCACGGCTAAGCAAATTGCCGACAAACTCGCAGGTGCATTCGAGAGGAACTCACACCTTGGCACGTTTCCTCGTCTGTGGCGTCGATCTTTTATGATCCACGTTCTACCAAAATTTATCTCTTACCTACATTCGCGATAACCATTTTGGGACTACAGTTGCGACAATCGAAACTTTCTTCGATCAAAACGGAGCGCCATCGTGTTTATAGAATAAAACGTTAAAAGCATTCGTTTTACGATGGCAGCTTCGATTCCATTCTAATCGAGAAAGTCAACATCGGATTAAGGATCCCGCGAGTCACGTTAACGCGAGCCAGTCGTAAAAGAAAACGGTGATCCCGCGTGGTGGGTCGATCGACACGAAATTCGCAGCCGAACGTTAATACGGAGATATCGAGACGCGCACGCGTTGTTCCTAAGAACCGTGTGTCTCGATTCGAACGGCCATCGAAGAGAACCGTAACGTCTTTCTCGATCGTGCTTACTCCCGGATCGAGGTGAAATAATCGTAAAGATACGCCTTTGGAAGCTGGAAGGGATGATCGCGCGGTGACGCTACGAAGTCGATAAACCGAAATCCGGCCTGATCGATGAAACAAACATGATCGCGTGGATTTTAGCTCGGCTTCCGCGGAAGATCGTAAAGAAGAACTCTGTGCGCGACTTAGGAGGGACGCGCAGGGGGCTCGAAGACCTCTCGCGCGACTAGTCGATACGATACAACAACAATATTTGGAAAACTCTCGACGTCACAGGGGTCTTTGACTCCTACGGGACACGAGTGCTCGAGCACTTTCTCCCTTGACAGAGCCACGAGTACTTAAACCATACGCGATGTTATCCACGATGATAGCGGCTCGAGAGGCTTCAAACTCGATTAGAGTAAAGTGCCGCTTTGCCGCGACTCAGAGAATCGAAAATTGTTCGTGGGAAGATCGACGTGACTCCAGCTTTTTTTCTCCTCCTCTTTTTCTTCTTTCTTTTTTTTTTTTTCGTAGTTAACCCAATTAAAGTGTTATTAAGGTACTTATGCTTGAGAAAATTTGTGTACCCATCGCATACACGGTACATTTTATACCATTAATTTTAAACGAAAGGTTCAATATGTAATTTAAAGTTATTTCCGTGCACAGATTCGAATTACATACGCTATACTGATAGAAAAAGAAACAAGTTTGACGAATTATGGTAACCGACGAACGATGCGTTTAAATCATCGCCAAATATTGCGTTACACGTACAAAGGACAAACTGAACGTGAAACGACTTACTGGGTCAGCTAGACTTGGGTGCGAACGCGTTGCGCGCTGAAAAATAAGAAACCAGTAGACGGCCGGAGATATTCGTCGACGAATCCCGGAAAAGATAATTAAGCAAATTGGCAGGCAAGCAACGGGGTGTCGGAAGAGCGATTGCATCGTAGACTATATTCACACGCGCGTAAACCACATTGCTCTGACCACACAGGATGTCCTGGCGATACGAAGATCCTGATGGAAAACGGACGCGTACCTATTAGCGTATATCGTAAGCGAAAACGAAAAGAATTTCCGCGATCATCATCTAATCACGGCCTCTTTTGCGTTGAACATGCGATCAAGGTTAATACAATATGACAAGAATGGTTAGAACAACGTATATCCGAATCCTATGTGAAGAATATTTTGGTGAAAAGAGTATCAAACTCGTCGCGGATTACCAGTAGATGCAAACCAAATTAGATACAAGAACGAATCTCTGCAGACCAGCTTCCGGACGGGCTGCGGTTGAATTTCCTCGTGTCGCTACTCACAGATATAACGTGTTTGCTCGGTAGTTTGAATACAATAAATTCAAAAAACCGAATACATAATCGACAGAAACTAAAAAAGGACCGGAGAATAATATTTTGCAGATCGCGATATCATCGACTGTGTTTGGAAGAGGCAAATCAATGATCGTTAGATTAAATCTATCTAATCGTCCGAATACACGATAAAAATAGCGCACGCTGAATATAAATTTGACGGTATTTAAAAGTTTGCCGTATACATCGCATAAACAGTCTCGTTTTATCGGCACACTTCACCTTTGCTCGTTTCTATTGCAGGCTTTTAAATTACTCGACACACCTACGACGAGTGTACGATTCATCGTTACTCCGATTCTCTTATCAACTCCTTTACAACAATTGTATATAAAACTTACCGTTCATCTTAGAGTCGACCGTGGGTCGAGACAAATCGAGACCGTTCATAGGTGTCGATCGAACAGCCCGATCCCGGTCAGTCGTATAACGTAAAATCACTGTCTGACACACATGCTATCACCAGAAAGTCTCACGATGACACAAAATCATTAACACAATCCAAATAGCAAAAGAATTGGACGAATTTCTTGGCCAGTAGTAGCGTTCATGATCGATCGATCGATAGGCATGATCGTGCTGCGATAAAAGGCAAAGTAAATGTAGGCGCTTGGCTTGGGCGGCGGGGGGCTGAGATGTTCGCAGGGGGTAGCTCGACGTGGAAGATGTACGATATCGGAAGGCGTGCGCTGCCCGGAGAAAACACGATCGAAATAAGAAACGGATGACGAGAAGAGCGCTGCTCCGCGTCAGCTGGCTCTTGGCAGACTAGAGGATTCGAAATCTGTTCAGAAGAGGATGGCACAACGAGGGTTCCCAAGGGAGGCCAGAGACGATCCATGGGGTGTGGCGGATCCGCTTCCATCGAGACCTCTGGTTGGCTCACGGGCGGAGCAACCCCTATCGCATTCAGATCCCCACCAATTCGCCACAGCATCCCTCGAGAGAGGGAGCAGGAGAGCGAGCTGGAGAGCGAGAACGAGAGACGAAGCTAACGTATACGCTGGTAGAGGAACAAGCTGCGGCTGCCTGACTGAGTCCGAAAGACCGCCGCCTCTGGGAGGGGGTGGGGAAGAATCGGAAAACGTGACTCTGATAACGAAAGAGACACGTTGCTGCCCCGAACATTAAACACCGACTGATTTTTCTTCGCACGATTCATAGTTTCTTACAGGATACGATTTCTATCGATCGATCTATTCGACGTACGATAACCATATCTTTCCTTTCTTTTCGACGATCTTATTTAAATCAAATGGAATTGTACAACTTTTTTATAATAATAGCTCAACCAAGACGAAGCATCGTAGAACGTACTTTACCACGTTGAAGAAGATGTTTGGTCGTTTTTCTCTTGAAATTTCATTCGACGATTTTCGATACGATGTAGGGTATATGAAATAAAGTTGAGTCTTCGATTCGTCGGCGACCAAGGGTCAGATGTCAGCGTGCGAAGAAATTTTTTCCATCGCGCGAACCCCTCCATCGAAACGCGTGCAAGTTGGAGAGGACCTCACGCAGAGTCAGGGTCAGTGGAACACCTATCGAAGTCTTTATTGGACAGGCCCGGTCACCTTTTTCTTCGGAAAGTAGCTGTCACGGGGTTGTCTAAATTTTTTTACAGCCACCGTTCACAATACGTTTGCGGTCTGTACCTCGGACAGATTGACTTTGAAATCAATCGAAGTAGTAGAATTTCGAAAAACGTCACTCCCGTTTTTTCCCTCACTCTTTCGTTCGTAGCCTTTGAATAACTTTTCTGCTTAACGGAAACGTGTAACTGAATCTACTTGAAGGCCGTTGCACCTTCGTTATAGACGTCTAGAAGCCAAGCTTGTGAAAGGAAATTCCGTTACTCCGTTTCACGTCGTCCGACGTTTCGGCTGTGTAAAAAGTCCGATGTCAGTTATTCTTTCGTGTCGTTCCATCAGCGAGCGGCGTTCAAATTGCAACGATTTAAATCCGCCGAGCGCCAGGGAAACGGTTGCAAGAACGAATGGCGGTGCAAAAAGATGTCGAAACAAATCTTCATTTCCCACGAAAATTGGCGGAGAAGGAAAGTCGCGGAGGCGATATGAGTGCGTTCCACAGGCAGGAAGACATGTGTCGCGTGCAGTTATATCATTCTTTATGGCTGGCTATGCCGGAACCCTTCGCTCATTCAACGCGAACGTCGTCCGCGCAATATTTGGCCGGGAGCCTTGATTTACACCGGCATAAAAATGTCCCGCTCCCCTCCCGCTATCCTACGACATAGATATCACCTTCTTCGCCTACCTTCGAGCCTTGTTCGTGAATTTTCACGCCCTTTACATATACTGGTCCGTGATAAACGCGACCACGAACGCAAAAGCGAATCAAACACGTAATTTGCAGTACGTCTATAAAATTTCATTCTGTTTCGTACAATCATATTTTCGTTCGTGAAATCGATTAATTAGTTCGGTCGATAGTAACCAACGTAAATTGTCCAGGATCCATGTACTAGATTTATCCTCTACTTGTGCGCGCACCGAGGGAGAAAAGGGTGATCGATTCAAAGACGTTGGACGCGGGACGTCGTCTTTGTCGATGATGGCGACGGCGAAGGGGTAATAAATAACGGGAGTATCAAAGGGTTATCAGATCTAAGCAGAGCTTCTAGGTCTAGCGCAACTTCTGACACGTAGAGTGACGATGCCGTAATGTCGGTGGCAAAGTGTGCGCATGTGGGGTGAGTCCGTAGGGCAAAAGGCGGAAGGGGGGAGGGGGAGGCGCGCGAAGCTATTAAACTGACAGAAACACTTGCCACCCCCTCCTCTGACCCAGCCACCCCCTCAACCTCCGACTCTATGCCATCCCTTACTCGGAAGCCCTTCGTCCCTTACTGCAACACCGGAGTTATTAATATTTTTCACACCCCCAAAAATTGTCTCCTGTGTGCCCGGCGAACCGACAACTTTCGCTGTATCGGAGAAGCAATTTTACAGGCGTGTCACCGCCTGTCGCTGTCAAAACGACTACGACAAGATACACGGCAAGTCTCGACCCCGTTATTGTTGCCCGTGATCGTTCGTGATTATCGATAAACTACGAAATTCCTTTCCGATTTTAATTACCGGTCCTCCGAGAGAAGACTATTATTTTACAAAGTCACGAGACGCGTTCGATGCGACGTGGATTCGACGGTAAAAAAAACGTAAAGCAGCCAGCGCGAGTTCATCGTTACGCGTCTCGACAAGGCTTATTATGCTGATATAAATCAGATAGACGAAGTTCGAGTGGCACGACGAGGAGACTCTCGAGATCGGATCGTGGTGTGTTTGAATCGAGAAAGGACGAACACTTCTTGTCAGCCGAATTCGTCGACCGTTAACGGTCGACGGAGTAAGAGAAGCAGCTAATGCAGAGAAAAGTGAGAGAGAGAGAGAGCAATTCTCATCGAGGACGAAATAAGAAAGAAGTCAGCGCTGGATGAGATCAAACAATCGGCTACTGCTCGAGTGGTCTTCCAAGAGCCCGCGTAGTCGACTTCTTGATCTACCCCAAAGCGATTCGCGCGTCTCTCGACAAAGACGCGAGAGAGCGAAAGAAAGCGCGAGGAGGCAGAGGCAGAGGCAGAGACGAGGACGGGGACAGAATAAAATAATTCGAGCGGGATACGCGAGCGCTAAGGTGAAAAGGATCGAAAAGGATCGAAAAGGATCGAGAGACGTGCGTGTCCGTGAATGGCTTGTTGCGTACCCTTAGCAACGGAGCACGTATGTCCGTGAGTACCCGAAATAGCGATTGGTGAATCTACGTCGGCTGGAGTCGCTTCAACGGTCGTGCCGAGAGTCTATAATTTGTGTTCGAGTCGAGTTGGTTCTCCGCGTTGTGTACGCACACGCCTTGACTGCCTTTCGAACGCGCTGCCCTCTAATGTGCCATTGAGAGCCACGTTATGTGGCATAAGTAGTCGAGCAGAAGAAAGAAACGAGAGAGGAGAGGAAAGGAGAGAACGAACTCTCTATGAAGCTCAGGAGCACCGCCCTCCTGCCTCGAGGAACTTGAGACGCGATTGTTGTGCGCCGCGTGCACGCCGTGTACCAGAAGCATTGTCCCTCGTTAGAGGCCACCGGAAGTCACCGGAAGACGATCAACTGACGGAAGACCCTCTACCTTCCAACTCCTCCTGCCGACGCCCTTCTTTTCGACAGACTTTGCAGCTTGTCTTTGCTCTCCCCCCGCGGAGACGTTCCGTTTATTACGACTTAACGATTTTTCATCGCGTGCGTCATCGCGTTAAGGATACCCAACGACTTCGCACGGTTCGATGACTCGATTCACGAAATTTCTCATTTTGAACGCGATTTATATTTTTGGCTGGTACGGCGAGACGTAAGAAGCTACGATACCAAACTACTCGTCGAACCTTTAATTCGGTGCACGTTAAAAACGCGTTGTACGTAAGCATACGCTAGCGCGGTACGATTCTCCTAACAGAGATCCGGGTTACGGGGTCAAGATCAACGAAACGTAGCAGAAGATCCAGATGTGGACGATAGAATTGTGGCACGCGAGCGACCGGAACAAGCTGAAGTAGGGAAAATCCGGTATACGTTGGGGCCTTCTCGTGCGCGTGCAACACCCTCGTTTCTTCGCCTCCGTACGGCCACGGTTCCTTTTTAGCCATCTCCTTAAACGGAACTCTGCCTGCCTTTTTAACGCAACCAGCGAAAGAACGATCGCAATGTCTGAACCGGATCGTAGTTTTCCGTCATGCGTCCGACGACTATTACGTATTTACAATTTTATAAAGGCTACGATCCTATGGGCGAGTGCATTGTACTAATATAATCTCGAGCAAAAGTAACAAAATTATGGCTACAGGCGCGCGATTGTTATCGACAAATAACGTTCCGGCCTGGTCAAAATTCAGTGGCGAATTAAACGTTGGGCGTGCACAATTCGTCGATGAACTGCGATTAATTTAGGAAGGTTTGTGCATCAAGTTTACATCATGAGGTCGAACAACGAGCCGGAGTCGAACGGGTAGGTACGTCGTAAAGCGTGAACCGCGCAACGCGGAGAGGGGTGGACACAGTATATTCCGTACAATCGACAGGCGCTGGGAAACAGGCAGAAAGAGACAGGAGAGAAAGCAATAGCGGGAATCAACAGCGATATTCGCGTAATATCAACGCAACAAAGTGCAAGCTTATTGGAAAACGCGTAGCGCGTACAGGGACGGGAAGGTAGGACAGTGTGCAAATATTGATGCATTAACAATGCAGGCTAATTATGTTTTGGTACGAGCATGGCTTTCCCGTCGACGATGGTGTGGCGACGACGATAGCGGAGGACGGTGGTGGTAGCTGAAGTTTGCAGTGCCCACCAGCCCGACCGTTTCGCCATTGTGATCCGGACTTCAGTATACAGCCTCCGGGCGGTTCACAGGCGCAACCCGCCGTTAAATTAATTTTATCTCGTGTCCGATATTAATTTTGTATACACGGTTACCACGATCAGTCTACCTCTTGACTGGCTACCCTTTGATTTCTCTGCGTCCCCTGTTTTCCTGATCGTACAGCTCGAGTTTCTCATAGAAAAGTCAGCAAAGACGTTTGCAAATTTCTTGCCCATTTTAAAGAAAGTATCGCACAATACGCCTAGGCGTAGTATTATCCTTGTAACGTTAAAATAACAACCGGTTTGTCAAATACGAAAGCACAGCCGATTGCGGCTCGAGGCGAACGGAATGGTAATCGGGACGATTAGATTCTAATTAGATTCGCATCGTTCGAGCTCCGGGCTGTTTAAACGAGGCACACGTCCTCAACGAATTCTCGACGAGCTCTTCTCGCTTGGAGAGGAGAAGATCGAAGGGCAAAACCCCTGCGGATATCAGCCCTTAGCGGGAGCAAGCTGCGTAAGGGTAAAACTCGTCCGAAGGAAGGGGAACAGATGTTTTTGAGCGCGAGCCAACATCATAATCTATGTTTCGCAACATCGTAATTAAGGAAAAATAGATGTTCCTCCTCTCCACTTCTTCTTCTAATCTTCGTGCATCAATTTCGATATCTTAAGCATTAGTACCTTTCACGTTCGAGTATAAATGTTAAAGATAATGCGAGACCTAGCATTCTTTTGAAGTAAGATACGCGATGTGGCGATTAACGTTTGACAAGTTGCCCGAATAAAATCATCAGTTACTTCGATCGCGATCGTTACGCCGATATGATAAGCCGTAGAAGGTAACGAAGCTCAAAAACTTATCATGACATGGCCGTTCTATTTCGAAGCCGAATAGATTAGAGCTCGATTCAATTTTCGCATGGCTATCCGCGAGAGTTCTTCGATGCCGATAAATCGTTGAAAGAATCGAATCTTCGTGCTTGAATCTCACGCCTGGCTCGTAAACAAAGCCAACAATGCCAACTGACCGTCCCTTTCGTGATCGTTCCCGCATTCACGTATCTCTTACGTCGGGCCGTTTCCAGCCGTAGAATCGTACCGTACGAGATAAAGTGGATTTAAAAGTTTAAATCCACGGCCACCGGCGGCCCAGTGGCTTGCCTTTTCCACGGGCAGGAAGAGAAAAACGGCACGACTTACGGAGGGTGGCCACTCTCCTCCAGATAGATACAATCTAACTGTTTACACCCTCGTTTACAGAAACCGTGCTGCCGAATGGAAATACGAGAAAGCCAAGAGTGGCCCACACACCGCTTGACGAACGCGCGGATCGTCTTCCCCTCTATTCTCGAGAGAGAGAGAGGGAGAGAGAGAGAAAGAGAGAGAGAGAGAGATGGCAATCGTAAATACGTGATCCTCGCAATCACGACTTTCGTTTGATTTTTATCGGTGTTTATCATGACTACCATTATTTATCGGGCATCATTGTCATTGAATCGTTACCCGAAAACAAATGTATCTGGCATCTGCCGTAATTTACGAAGAATTTGCTTCGCGTCGCATCAAGCGACAACGATAACGAACGAGTTTATAATCCATGGAAGTGTTAAGGCGATTGCCTTTTTCCTGCGTTTCGGTGATAACGCGACAGAAAAACAAAGCAATCGTAATCGTAAATTGTCTCCGATGAAGGATTTTCGCTCATTTATTTTCTACGGGAATATGAAGACGCGTTCGAGGCCGATCGATAATTTCGTTATCCGGCCGATCGGCAATATCCGACAGTCGCATTCGCAATCTAGCAGATAAGAGCTCAGATATCTCCTGGCAGTCGTCGTTCCATCACGTGCGAATAGACTACCTCTGGCTCTATTCACGGTGCCTGGAAGAATAGCCCCGTGATTCTATTCAGAGAAAAGAGAAAAAGGAGCGAGCGAGAGAGACGGATAGAGAGAGACGACGAAACGCGCGGAGAACTCTACGGTATCGGTACAAGAGAAATAAAACGGGGGTAAGGGAATCTAAAAGAGGGGCATTCAGCCATCTGGGAATCGAATATCTTCGATCCAAAGGCATCTTTCCATCGAAATATCCGCAATTGTGGAAGAGTAATCGATGGACAGTCGGATACGTGAGTTTCTCGGGGAAACTCGTCATGACGCACCCTTTGGTACCATCCGGGGGGGCACCGGTGAAAGGGCGCCGAACGACTAAGACGTTTTCCAGCCTTGCGAGATCGCGCCTCCAGTTAACCTGCACTCGTTTTGTCCTATGGAAATTTTTTATGGAGTCGAACCACGCGAGGGGATGGTGAGAACCGTGAAGTTTGACGACCGAGGGTGAAGCAAGCGCCGCGGTGACACGCATCGAAATGTAATTGAACTTTTATAAAGACACGTTGGCATTCAAAAGTTTGACTATTTGAAAACTTGCAGATTTTAAACAACATGTACTTTCTAATCAGATTCGAACGAACTTTTCGATATGAACCGTTCTTTTTTTAGAACAGTGGCGGTACAACGAACCTTTACGCTCCACTGTTACCTACACTTTACGTACCTACGAACTATAACTCTTGCGAAAACGGTATAGGGTACTCGACACCAGGGTCGAAAAGTCAAGTCACCCTTTTCAGATTTTTGTCAAGCACAAAAAGTGGAAAAGGCAAAAAATCAACGAGGGGGCTCCTCTCTGTTATTTTTTTCATTCTCAAGATTCGTGCTTCTCGTAACAGCTACTCGTCAAGTATTGTCTGCGGTTAACCCGTCGCCGACTTCCCCGAAAAATTTCGATTATAAAAGTTGCGGCACAATCGCGAGCAATTTGGTTCGAGGCGTGAGAAATCGTCTTCTCTTTCGATGATTCGTAGCCAATAACGGGGAATCTATAACTCATCCGTAATTGTTCACCGGGGAAGAAACGAGCTCTTCCTTCCATCCTTCTAATTCGATTTTGATCGCGTCGACACTCGATGCTCCACCGAAGGAAGAACAACCGAGTCGATAAATAACTGATGCGAATCGAACTGGCGCGAATAAAAAATTCGCCACCCACGTGCCGGAAGCGCGAAGAGATTCAATTTCGTCGCCGATTCGAAACGAACGCTCATCAAATACGAATTCGAAGGCGTTGCCAGCCTAGGGGTTGCGACTCCCTGGATACTGAGAACGTCTCCAAGCCGCGATAACTTTTATTAAAAATATTCCTCGCGTGCCCCTGGAAACCTAACCCCTGGTGCTGTTGCACATAGAATGACTATGGCCTATGACTAGTTTTCGATCAAACGAGTAACCGTTGAATAATATGCGATCCTGACGTTGTACATCGAAAAACAGTATCCGTAACAAACCAGTGGAAAATATTTGTTAAAGCTTATCCGGCAGCCAGACGCTGTCCTATGGAAATTCAACTTCGATCGTGAATTTGAATTCAGTCAGTGGTGGACGGTTTGAAATGGTACTGCGTGCGTCAGACATCAAACGCCTGGCTTGGCCCTTTGATCAAGCTCTGTCATTCAGATGACTCTTGTCGACCATGGCCGATCAGCATAGTGGCACAAGCGTTAAAAAATTGATTATTGTGTCATGGGCACCGCGCGAATACCTATTGACGCTTTTCGCGCATGCACGGTAGCGTCGATTGACACGGATCATTTTTTCATCGAACTCACGACACCCGGCGATGGATTCGTTCGATATAGCCAACGACCGAATTGCAAGCGAAATCCCGATACGGTTCCTCGGAATGTCTTTGACAGGAGAGCTCGAGATCTCCCATAGGGGGGTAGGTAACTTTCAATCCCTTCTACTCCTCCGAATGTCCCGCGATCATTAACATTCATCGTTCGGGAACGTGGACGAAGCCACAGAGCTCTCTCAGAAATTGAAGCGGCGAGCAACGAAGTCGACGGTGGTCTCGGAGTTTCATCGGACTTTCCTCCGCTCCCTCGGAACTTTCTTTTCAGCGGGCAAAGTTTTGACTGTTGGTCAGAGAGCAGCGATACCGAAGTTCGATTACGTCGACGCCACGTACTCCCCCGAGACTCAAGGAGACTTCCGATTAAGCGACCAAAGATGGCAATGACGTCTCGACGTGGACGATTAATCGTTTCCAACCATGCCTGTGCTCGTGTAATATCTGTATATGTATATATATATATATATATATATATATATATATATATATATTTTATATATATACACATATATGTATGTGTATATATGTATATACATAGAGAGAGAGAGAGAGAGAGAGAGAGAGAGATGGAATATCGCGAACGTGTACCTGGATATAACGATGCCAATGTCCGATACCCACTGCTCAGCGAAATAGCTTACATAGCGAAGCACTCAGAGAGGGTTTCTCGTTTTTGTTCGACACTAGGCTAGGACAACACGATATAAACAGATGTCTGCTTTTTGCTACATTTTCGACTTTACCCTATTGCTTGGTTTACCGTATTACAGAGTTTTAACGAACTTCGTATCTCGTGAATACGAAGTAATGTTGGCGAGCGGTTATTTGCAGTCTTTATCGTCGTATTAATCCGTTTGCTCTACTAAATGTTAATTGCAATCTAGAACGCGTTTAGACGAGAATCGTAAAAAACCGACGTGAAATTTCGAGGAGGAGGAGAGTAATGGCGCAGCCGCGGCGATCGGTACTACTCGCGATTTCGAAAATCGAGCCACGCCGCGTTAAAACATCCCTCGGCTCTCATCCTAATGGGGACCCGTCTCTAAGGGCACTTGAGGGTGTGTAATTGCTAGAATCCACGGCCCTGCTACCACGCCGCATTTACGCGTTATGCGGGGTGCGTGTTGGCTACGGATCGACCACCTACTGGGTGTCTCGTAAATTTTGGCCCGCGCCGACTTGCACGATTTAGATCACAAAAGTTTAGATTGTAGCTTCTGTTAAAGAATCTCTAGATTTCCCGGTAAAACAATGTCGTTGAAATTCAACGAAATCAATGTACGTGATCGATAGACTCTAAAACGATATGTTTCAACGTATCTAAAAAATTGGATAAAAAAAAAAGCAACGATCCGTATTCCAGGAGACACGGAATAAGGACCGACGGAGTTAAAGAATATTATCGACAACCCTGTCGAGACCGGGGCAGCTCTCGTCGCGAGGAGAAGATTGGAGGGGTTAAACGACGAGCCACTAGAAAACAATCCCTCGGTCGCATTTGCGGATGCTCTTTTCTTCCATTCTCTTTCCTCTCGTCGGTGTTTTTCGCTCATTTCGTCTCTTTCTCTCGTTCGCCCTATCCAACTACCTCCCTCCCTGCCTCTCACTCACGCACACGCGTCCGTCGAGCTCGACAGATGGCTCGGCCGCGTTTTTGTTTCAAGGCTCGCGCCAACAATCGTCGCATTACCGGAACAAAACGACTCGACGATCGGCCCTTTGAAAAAAAGAAAAGCTGCGAGAGGCTCGAGTAGCGCTGTTGGGGGAGGAAAGGGATCATGGTGGTTCAGGAAGTCCTGATCGACCATATCATCTCGTTAGAAACAGGCACCACATGTCCAAACAGAGAGACATAGAGAAGGAGGAACGGAATTATTACGTAGCCAGGCCAGAGACAATGATTCGATTGGTCGAACACGCGGCCACGAATAATAATATTCGTAGCGCTCCGAGTGTACTTGTACACGATGCCTGTTGCAAGTGCAACGAGCCGACTGGACCGCGGCGATCGATTGTCTTTACGACGGGTGTAATCGTTGCCGATTGTTCTGTCACCAATGGACGCATATGCTCCGTTTACGATTTCGTTTCGTGCCTGAGATTCTCAAGGACAGCGATACGCATCTACTACGCGACCAAGTGTCTATATTATCGATCAGAAAAACGCCACGGTTTGTAACTTTTACGGGAAATTCGTCGAAGAAAGTCCTCTTTTGAATAAATAATTAACGATTATCAGTTCTCACTCATCGAAGGCCACTAATTTTCCCCGAGGCGACTTTTACGATAAACAAAGTATCGAACGACACCGTTCGAATCTGTCACGTTTCAAACTTTATTACGTACGTTTGTATACTCGAGACTCTTAGAGTAAACCATCCACTCGTACGTATTATCGTACAATTGAGAAGCAATTATTTTTACGATCATTTCCATCAAAATGCTTTCTACGGATGGCCCCTGCGCTGGAGCTCGCCAGGGCGCGCGCGCAAACTCCAACTCTTTACGAGCTTCCTTCTCCTTAAACAAACATAGATAAAGCTGTGCGCGAGCCTATACAAAACACCGCCCACCCATCGTGCTCTCGTTTCTTCCTCGGCAAATACGAGTCGTTCCGTTTTCGATTCACGTAACCGGAGTCGTTCGTTTCTCTCGATGGCTAGAAGTCGAAAAACGCATTAGCGATGCACGTGACGCTGCAGTTGGGACACGAAACTACGCCGCGGTGACAAACTCCCATGCGTCAACCGTACATACGAGTTCCCATCGACTTACAATTCATACGTACGCGTGTGCAGACACGGGACGATGTCGCACTCGCGCACGCCGCCACGGCTGTGAGCGTCGATCGACACAGGTCACAGCTATGGAATCTCCCCTCTAATGGATTTCACTCATTTTTCTCCCCCGACAGCCCCGCGACCGACATCAACCCCTACGACATCTCGAACGCCTTTAAGGTTTTATTCATTCGTTCGTCTCGAGCCGAAGATGGCGATGGTGGTAACCGCGTCGTTCGGACATTTCACCTTTTCTATACCGTGCGATATATTTATCAAATTGTTATTTTTCATTAGTTATTAAATTTTACGGTTCTCGGATAGCATAAAGAAAACGATTACGAACCATCGTACAATTCGTCCACGATTCTCTCCTTGCGCGATTACCAGCGATAACGAGCAACCGTGACGATAAAAATGAAAATGCAAGTCTTTGGTCGGCGTAATTTCTGCTACCATGGTGTGACACGGAAATTCGATGTTTGATCATTTTTATTCGCTTGGATCGCGGTTATAGTAAAAATACAATCGTCGGTTTGTGAAATGTTGTTTGATAATTCTCCAAAAGCGAGCATCTTCGCAATTAGCGAACTCGGTTCGTTAGTTTCTAAACCGATCACGAGTTGGCTAATCTTATCGTATCCGATAGACGGGTGGTTCTATCTGCGCGATCGGGATATGTCTTAACAAACCCGAAATAAACGTTTGATGCGACGGATAACGCAGACAGTCGAAGATTAGTACATATATATAAAAAATCGAAAGACACCTGATTTTCCGTATCCCCGATTCCCTATCAATGAGACGATCTATTGGGATTTATTTTAACGACGTCGACTACGCGAAAATCTATACTTATATAGATTACCGCTGGATTTGAAAACTTTCACCAATCGGAGCGTCGTTCGATAACTCATGCGACTAACGAACGAGTTACTACATAGAACAGGAAAACGTTCGTTATCCCTTCAGAAAATTAATTACTTTCCACGGCTTTACTTTTCTGCGACGTTTTTACTACGCGGACGCGAATCGAAATAGACATACCGACTGGAATAAAAGTTTCAATCGTGTTGAAAGGGCTTGTGGAATGCGACGCGACGAATTAAGTCGAAAGCAGACCGTCGAATAGACGGCTGAAAAGAATGTAGGGCATCGTGCTGAGACCTAATCGGCGATCATCTAGTGCGGCGATTATCGGCATAATTCTTCCTCCTATTATCAAGATGCCCATGGAGGACTTTTTTTTTTTTCTTTCTACGTCGAAACGCAGTGAAAGCATGCGAGTAGCTTTCACAGATTGCGTGCCGCGGCCTGTTCTCTTCCTGGCAAGGACGACTCGAGCCAACTAGAAGGCAGAGAGTGAAAAAAAAGCGAGCAAGGCGAGAAGGAGGAACGATAGAGGGTGAGCGTCGATAAGGCAAATGGCCACTTGGTAAAGTTCGCCGAACAAGAAACGACACAAATTACAGTTCTGCTTCTTTCTATCTCTTCCACTCTCTGTATCTCTTCACTCCTCGGTTTTCTTTTTCTTCTCTTTCTCTTCATTCGTAACCCTAACCGTAACCCTCTTTTTCTTTTATTTTTTCTTTGTTCTACGCTCTAACGGCGAAAATCACGTTTTCAAACGCGGAACAGCGGTCGCGATTAAGCTCGAAAATCGTTCTAAAATCATTCTCGAAATATCTGGCACTTCCTTTCCATGGCAATGAAATTATAGAAATATCTTGTACGAGTATCTTACAACGATAAATATATTTGAAATCGGAAAACATTTATCGATAGATCGCTACTTACGAATGGTCTCGAATATCATGTTGAAAGACAACGGTCATCGGCCAAGTAAAAGTTGAAAGGTTCGTACTTGAAGTTTAGACACTTTGTTAGAGGCACACTTAGAATCAGGTGTGTCCGGTAGAAAAGATACAGAAACGGCATGCATAGCGCCCAAGTATTTACTGAGGAATCAGCCGAAAATGTTTTCGCTGGAAATCGAATGGAGGTGACGATACGTTCCCGTTATCTGATTCTATCTGTTCGGCCACCCTTTGTCATTATCATGTCGGAACAACACACGACGAAATTGACATAAGTACTCCATCCGCTGTTCACTCGAAAATTCATCGAATGACGCTTACTTGGATGATTGATAACACCTGTCGTACGGTGTTACGTCACTCACGCGTGTGTCATAGATTAGCCGACAAAAGAATTCTTGTGTAACGATTGATTTACCGGTATTATAGCATTTTTCTATCGTTCATAAAGAATTCTATCGTCGATAGGAAAGAAGAAATTCGAAATAAAATTTATTCGAAACGGTATGGTCGTCCGAAAGATGTCTAACAAGTTGCGACGGTTGCGATAAAGTTTACCGGAGAAGAATCTGGACCCGGAAGATAAATCGTATCGCGGTGACGTGGTCGTAACCGCAAGTTGCTATGACACCGAGAACGTATGGTAATGGCAACTAACAAGCGAGATATGATAGCGAGGCGAACGTGTCAGTAGCTCGCGGTGCAATTAGACTTGTGTACAATGTAATTTGGTGCATGATCGAAAAGTTATCGACGCTTAATCTCTGAATCAGAATCGGAGATATCGTTCGTTGATGCGCAGTTTATCGATACTTTTCGTACGGAGTTGAATCGATACACAAAACTTAAAGTTGCAAACCTCGAAGACAGATCATATCGAGAGAGTGTGTTGATCAAGGTCCAACAATCGAACGTCACCTGCCGCTAAAGTAAAGCAGTCGTAACAATGTAATCGTGTCTTGTAATAGAGTACAGTATAGTCACAGGAAGTGTTCATATTTTGAAAAGGTTAAAGCAAACACGGTTGAATGATAATCCAGGCCAGTTCGTAGTTAAATGAATCGCTCCAAAGAGAACCTCTAATCCTTGGACCACCTGTACAGCGTGGGATAGTCGGATTCCTCGTATGATGTTCTTGAATGTGTCACGAGGGCTCCAGCAGCCTAAACAACTCAACGAGATAAAGAAGCACCGGCTTGTACTCCGAGAAGCCTCCGGAGATACTCGTAGCCCTTGTATGCACTGTGCCAGATAAAATTGAAGAGGCCACAGTCGATGACATCCGGGATCTTGGCAGACATCGGTCCGGTTTCCTGATTACTCCCCTTGATGACGCGCATTGTCTGGAGATATCGTGTGGCTTCCTGTTACTCGTCGAGCGCAATTTCGTCGAGCTCTCTTCTTTCTCCAACTCCGTTTCATTCGAATGGTTTCCTTTTCTTATCGGTAATCGCGCGTCGCGAACGTGATCAATTCGATGGAAGTGGTTTACATTTTAAACGATTATAACAGAATTAATGTTTAATCGTAGAATGAGAAATCTCGTCGTTCTCAGATAGACAGACATCCGCCTTCGTCGAGATAGGAAAATTTAGTCGTCGCCACCGACGACGCGGTCGAAAATATTTTGGGGCAAACGCCAAGTATCGTGGCGAACGCAACTGTCTGGTGATTGAGTCACGTTCATGGCCGTAGTATCGCTCGATGATTTATGCGAAGGACTCGCAGGACTCCTGGTGATGCTGACCGCGCAGTTGTGCGGCAGGCAGGCGTGAAATGAAGCTTCGAATTTGAGAGGTCGTGGTGCTCGACTCTTCGGTGACACAGTAGCTCGGCGGGCCAATGAATGTCCGAGTTCTTTATGGAGCAACCTGAGACTGCAGAGACGAACGTAGTCAGAGAGGACGTCCATCAAAGGGTTCCAAATAATTACCGCCTCCGGGTCGCGCAGCTCCGAAAAGCGAGCTAAGAGTCGCCGAAAGGAGCGCAACATCTCCACGAGACGGTGATAAGTCAGGGAAACGTATATTTTTTTTTTTCGTCACCGAAAAAAGCCTCCTTTCTTGACGCGGCTATATATCAGATCCTAAGTCAATAACATCGACCAATAAAATACTCGTTTGTAAAAGGGAAACCGAAACGATCGGTTTTATTAACCTCACGATCGGTAATGCTTTTGGAAAATGGTAAACAAGATAAACGAACGTTTAGAAAGAAAAAAAGAAGAAAAAGTATCCGATATACATTTCGATGTACGCGCCTTGCTTTCCTTCTCTTTTCCATCGTCTCGTCTCGAAGGGGTCGTTTTTCGTAAAACACCGCTGTACGGATCGATCGCGTTAACGAGAACAAGCAGGACACAGAGAACGTTCGGATATCTCTGCAGGAACTTTGTAGCTTCTTCGAGTTCCAAAGTGTTTGATCGATGGATCCTCGAGTCTCGGACCGGAAATTATGCGTCAGCCTATCGTCCGCGCCGGAAGTGACGGCACGGCGCCACACCGATCACGCCACTATCTGCCGTTTTGCTGATTGCATTTTCTTTCGTGCGCTGGGAAAACTTCCGGCGTGTTTGTTTTTCGCACGGTCAGCCATCGTCGAAGGACTGGAGACAATTTCCTTAGTCCGCGACGAAAATCTCCAGTTCTCGCCTCTAGAGCTGTGAAACGTTTACAAAGGAGACAATAAAAGACGCCACTTGAGTTCGTTCCTTGAGAGTTTAACGATATTCTCTTATCTTTCGTTCCTACAAATATTCGATTCACCAAAATAATTCTACGACAGATGCAAAAACTTGAGAATCTCGAAAGTCGAATTGTAGTGAAATGCGTCGCGTGCCGTTAAGACACGCGAGTTTTAGCCGCATTCATATTCTAATAACGACATTGTGAGCGAGGTCAGATGTTGGTAACCGTATGCCATTGTATTCGATCTTTCAGGTTATCGTAACTAGTCGCGTGTACCTTCAAGAAGGGGGATCCGCCTACGAGAGATCAGCAGGGGACCTGAAGAAGTCTTCCTCAACGAAGAAACTGGATATCCTGGGGACCCGGCGAAAAATAACCGTTGATATATAGCGACTGATTTTACAAAAAATCTATTTAAGAAAAAAATGTTCTAACGTACGATCCTTCTATTTTATCATTTTACAATCTCTGTTGATCAGTAAAACGGAAGAAACGGATTATAAGGAAAAGCGAATTTTTTAGAAAATAGACGAAGCTTACGTTGATAATTATCATACGCAACGTACCTATCATTTTCATCGCGGCACAATCTTTCATCCTTCGTCGGCTGTCGATAATGGAAAGCAATTAAAGTCGACTCGTTTCCTGAAACGAACTTCAAATTCCAGAGCCCGGTAGCTCATCAACATTTCAATTTCCGTCGACGAGCATTTCGATGAGACAGCTCGTAAATAGTCGGCACAATTTCGGCGGAAAGTACAATTTAAGGGTGAAGCGAAGGTAGATATAAACGCGAACGGGGTGAAACGAATTTGCTCGAGGCAGCAGAAGACATGGGGAAAGAAATCGCGCTTCGAAGTTCGAAGGGTGGGCGGAATCTCGGTAACTGGACAGGAACGAACTTTCGGATTAGGACGAAATAACTGGAATTACGGGCAATCCGCGAGCTTCGAAGGACCGATAAATCAAGGGTGGAAGCACGAGCATCCGGTTGCTCGTGCCATTGGCCCGGTACACGCAACAGAGAGCTGCTCGCGACGCTTCAGCCAATAACGCTTGCCTGACGAAATGTTGGAACGATCGAATTGGAAAAATTTCCCAGATGCTTTTCGGAAAAATTCCGCTGCCCGAAGAGTATCCAATTTCTCACGTATTCTCTCATCGAAAAGAATTACGCAACTTACACAGCGTTGATAAGAAAGTAACCAGTTATATTGACTTTCAAGCGGAACTAGTTCGTCGACTTTCTACAAACCAATTTATGCAATCTTTCCCGATTCCCGGTATCGAGAGGCATTTACCACTATTCCGGAAGCGCATGTTTCTCATAAACAATGGCCCACAGCCAACAATGGAGGCAGCTAGATTGGCATGCTCTAACCGTAAATTACGATCGGGATCTAAGTCTGAAAATGCTCGGCGCAACGACGCTATCTATGATCGTGAACGAAGGACGACGAGAAGGAGAAAGAAGAGAAAAAATCAGTAGAGAATCTGAAACGCCCAACGGAGGGTAGATATGTTCCGTTGCATCTGTCGTCACGCCCTTTCCCGTCCGTATACGTATGTATTCGCAAATATACTTGTGTGAGTACTCGCGTGCGCGCATACGTGCGAAGTCACATGTCGACCGGTCGTATGGAGATGTATAAGCAGCATCGAGGGATGTTTTTCAGTTTGGGGTCGCGGGAGAAGGGCCTAAATGTTTTATTACTTAATCATAACGTTCGGGGGCGGGTTGTCGGAGAATCTGGTGGGGATAGAACGAATAGAACATAATGCGCTGGACGGGGTGGGATCGGATGGAATTATTCCGCGACCCAATTATTCATACGTGTCGAATGGGCTGCGGAGGATAAGACTTAGGTCCTTACAGAAGAATAAATCACGGAGATATCTCGTGGGATAAGAGGAAAATGTGACACGAACCAGACAAGCTTCGTTCGTCAAACACGCTGCTCAACAATAGAGAAAAATGTATACCGTTGTTTCTTTCTTTCTTTGCGCACCGTTGAGTCAATCTTGTTACATTGTACCTAGATTTATTGTGAAATTGCAATCAAAATAATATTCTGTTAAAAAAGTCAATGACATATTTATTGCTCCTAGATAAAATATAAATGGTAAATACACAGAAGGGAAGCACTGACTGTGTTATAAAATACCATCGTCTAAAATATTCATCGCTGAAACCGTAAAAGTTTATATCGGAATATATATTATTTTCCAGGAATTGGTTCTTTATTTTTTAATTAGTGATTTTCTTTATAATACTGCAGAACGCAAGTGGCGAATTATAGGTCGTGATTTTTGCGGCAGATACGTTCGTGGCCTGTTTCCGAAAAGCATATTTCTCGCCCCTGAAAAGCGCGAACAACTCAATTAGCCGGATGAAGAGGTGACTCGTGGTGTTGCCGTTTTGCGACGTAAAGTAGGGAAGCCAAGAAGAGGAGGCGAGACAGAGGGATGATAAAACGGGCGAAAGATTGAATGCGCATTGACGCGAGAACCACCGTGACAAAGGGGCTGAGGCATCCCTGCTTATTGTCGTTCGCACCGCGTGAGATTCCGCGCGTGTATGCGTGCCCGGACGCGTGTGTCTGCGTGCAGGAAAGTACACTATATAACTACATTAGGGGTCGCAACCTTTCCCCCGTAGCACGCGCCAGCTGGCTCATTGTTAAATTACGGCCCCACCGATATCTGTTTGTCAACGGCGTAGAATCACGATCGTAAAAATTTATTAACTCCTTTTTATCCTCTCCTAAGCGATAACGTGACACGAGCCTGTCCATTAACGTTTGGGATTGCTTTAACTCTGATCTTATCATAATTTAACACAAAATATTTAGACGATGTTTCATTGATCTATACGAAGTTACCAGTTTCGCTATATTAAAAAGATAGAAGTTGGCTCGACCAAGTAACGTTAAATACAGTCAATGAATAAGAAAATTTCCGAAATGGTCCACGCCAATGAAAGGATCATCCTCTAATGTATTTACACGGGGTGGAGACAGTGCCGGGAGAGAGATGTCTATGGGGGGGGGGGGGGGGGGAGATTTGTCACCCTGTATACGGAACGATACGTGTCGTACACGGACCACGTTTGTATCACCATTGTCATCCGAGCTGAAAGATTAAGCTAATTTCACACATGTCCGCCCGCTTCGCGCCATTCACTTACATTCACGCTTGACAGTTGACAGTGTCGCGTGACATAATATGAAACTATGTTCGCCTGATGAATGACTATATCAAAAGAAGACGTTCAAATGACAACCATTATTCTTCGGGTAAATTAATACATTTGTTACACCGAGCAAACATACGTCAGAGTTCGACGTTCCTTGCACGTTCATTTTTCAATACCTCGTGGAATTCGTGGAATATCCAACTTCGTTTCACTTTCAGGAAGCAGCTAACGATGCTCAGATAAAATCAAAAAACGTCGACCGGACAGTTGTCCGTGGAAGATGGCAACATCTGCTCGGATGTGCCGCTCGATTAGTTAGGTTCTGTCCGGCTGATCGGTTGAACACGCGCGAGACACGGCTACTTGCTTCTGCAAGAAGATCCCGCCCACATCCTTCGGGGTTTACGATTACGTAATGTTCTACATATGTCCTATGAGGACGTCCACACGTGTCCCTTTCGAGTCACATATTTTTTTCTTCGTTTCCACTCTATATTAGTTCATCTCACTCTACGCTACAGAAAAAGATATTACGAAAGATCTGGACAAGCTTATTTTCCATTCTTCGATATTGTCCACCTGAAGAAATCAACGACTTACAATTGTCGAAGCTCGCTTCCACCACTCCTTGTATTTCAATATTGTCCAAACACGGTGTAAAATATGTTTGAAGATGTAAAGATTAAGAGAAAGAAAGTGAAGCATACAGGACCGTGTAATCTGGCGATGGAGCTCTGGCTCACGGTGCTTTCTTCATTCCCACGGGACCTACGACCTGCACGAATCCTTCGTAACGTCCCATCACGGTTTCGAGCAAGTGGCAAAAAAAAAAAAAAAAGAGAAAGAAAGAGGTGTTGGTACGAGGATTTTCGAGACCATCGTTGCGTCCTGGCAAGAGTGTCATTTGACACAGTCCTAAACCTGATTCGCGCCACAAGCTGATCCTCGCTCTTCTTCTCCGTGTCCTTTCCTTCCTTGTTCTTTCTTCCCTCCTACCCACGTCTGTCTCTTGCGAACTGCCAGTTTTTGTCTCGTAGTGGCCGTTCCCAAGCAGAGAACAAACGAGAGAACCATGTATACATGGATGGACTTACGTAATTGTGTGCCCACGCAAGAATCCAGAAGCACGCGTGTAGGTAAATACTTGTGACGCGTACAAATACCATGCACGAGCGACCTGGTGTACATAAATAAACTTCCATGTACTGGCATTGACGTATTTCGTCGTACAGGTACACATACACCCACGGTTTCAAACGGGCACACGTACGTTCAAGGGTTGAAACGAGTTTGTGCGAAAATACACGGTCTGCCGATGTGTTGGGTTATACGGTGATGTGTGCGAACACGCACGAAGTCTGTGAGCGAAACTGCGAGAGGCGGGTGATCACGATTCCCAGAGCGGAATTCAATTGAAAGAGCGGTCCGCGAATCTCTCGTAAAGATAAGGAGACCACCATTCAAGGAAGAATAGAAACGTGGCGTAGAAAGACATTCGAAGCCGAAAGACATCTCCAAGTCCACTGAGAAGATAATCAACTCCCTTTTGTATAAGTTACTCGATAAAGTGGACTCTTTCTCAGGGGCAACGTTCTTGTTCGCAAGAAACTGATCTTCCGCGTGAACGTATTTAATAAAACGATTGATTTCTAGACATCGTGAAATCTTTCGATAAAAAATTGTCCAACAGGAAATGATCAAAATTGTGATTCTCTCTCGGTTAGACAGCAGTTCTTGCACACCGCGCGTCGTAACGATGAACCTAGACGCTTTTCATTGAAATAAATATGTATTTCGTTTCGAAGGAAATTCTGAACGAAGCCTGTACTGATACCAAATTGAATTCCACTGCGCATACGTATCCACCTTGCCAGAGGAGCATTAGCCTCGTGCACGTACCTCTGGGAGGACAAAATAGACGCAACAGTCGTACGTGCCTTGAAATGGCAACATGTTTCTCGGTATACGTGTTTATTCTTTCCTCTGTCACTATACGCTGGTTTAAATATTGCGAGGTATATTCCTCTGGATGGTTAGAAGATCGACGAAAGCGAGGGGAGACGCGTGAATTGGCAGAAAAAGAGACGAGAAGAATTTTCGAGCGAGCGAGCATGGCATTTCGTTTTAGAGGTTTTTCCGTGTCATCTCGTTCCCGTGAGATCATCGAGGGGTAATAAACCACATACTTGAGATAATGCGGAATGTACTGTATTGCGGTAGAAGTGGCACTAAGAAACCAGAGAGAGAGAGAGAGAGAGAGAGAGAGAAAGAGAGAGAGGGGGAAAGGTACCATTAAGATACGAAAAAAATAAGCTATTGGTACGGAGCACAAGAAAGATCGTTTATTAATCGAATACGAACGTATCGATTTTAAAAGCAAAAGGCTGTCAATCTCGAAAAACTGCGTAACATCATCCTCGCGCGCGTAAATTTTCAAGCATCGTAAAAGCCGAAGTGTCTGGCGTCGTGATACACAAACAGCGGGATACAGCCACAACTATTGTACTGGCTGTGACCAGGGAATGATCGTAAAATCGTGTGGTTATCGATAAATCTTTCGAAGCTGTCTAAACAAGATCTACGATCGACCGGGCGACCACTTCTTTTTCCAGGTGGAATAAGAGCGATCGGGGCACGAGGTGTTCCTGGCTCGACAAGGACAACCGGGGATAAGCGTTTCTCTTTAACCGCGAGCGAGCGGTAATTTAATCGCCTGCCTCGCAGTCATTACGATCCAAGCTGGTTTATGCAAAATTATGCGTCGGTCCTGCTCCAATGAAAATTCACATACCTACGCACACGTCATGCATTTCGTAGCCGATGCGGTACAACGTGGTGCAGCAACAACGTGGCAGCGCGCTAATGCGATAGACGTGCTGGAGGGTAGGGGGTGGTGGTCGTGCGCGATGTGTCGTGTGTCGTGTGTAAGAGGTTTTCCTCCTTCGACGTTGTCGCAGCGTCGCCGACTAGAAGTGGCAGCGCGAGGGAGACGAAGACGGAGGCGTAGAACACGGAAAGCAGAAGGAAAAGGAAGGTAACGAGGGGAGTATGGAGAGGAAGAAAGATAGAAGAACCGAGAAGGGAAGGAAGGAAAAGGGTAGAAGGAGAGAGAAGGAAAAAAAGGAAATCTGTAGAGCTAATTCGCGTGCGAGATAACGCGGTGCCCGAGTAAGGTTGTGTGTGCTATCGTTGAAATGGTCTCCGTCGAGTCACGGAGGGGGTTGGTCAGGGCAGGGAAAGGCCACTGTCGACTTATGCCAGGGGGTGGTAAGATGATCTTATCGCGTCCTCTCTCCCTCTCCCTGTCCTTCCTCCTTCATTTTTTCCGCCACTACCTTTCACTCCCCTTCTTTCATCTTGCTCCTTCTTTCACCCCTTTCTCCTTCCTTCTCGCTAACTACTTTTATCCCCTCCTACCCCTGATGACAATATCGCGTGGCCACTGAGATAACCGGTCGTGTCATTCCTACATCGACTACCTACTTCTCAGTCCAACTAACACCGAGCAGGTTCTTCGTGTGACCGGTGTACTCTCCTCGGTAGGGACACTTTTGCGTTGCACGAGAGCCGAGTACATGGTCGAAAGCCGATTGTCATCAGGAAAATCTTACGCTTACGCTGGACACCAAGGAAATGAGAATGGAAGTTATTATGTTACGGAACAGGGGGAGGCGCTTGACGTTATCGAGAATTCGATTCCCTTTAATACTAGATTCATTAGACTGTTATCTGATGGAAGACTAGGGCCCACGTTGTTAAAGTTATCTGCCAGCGAAAAGAATGTTACGTCTAAATTACACCACATTCGTGGTACCCGCGAATTATACTCCCATGTTTTACATTTTATATCGAGAGAACTGTTAATGCATTTTTACCTACCGCGTATCTATATTTTGCCATTTATCTCCACGACGACATCCATAAGAATATTAACCCTCGAATCTTAGGCGATCAGTGGTGGGACGAATCGGCGCGACAATTTATGCTATCGGTTACTAATTTTTCTACGAGTTATAGGAGGCGTCAGATCGATTATAATCCTAGAACTCTGGCCCAGTTCAATGGAAGCCGAGATTGTGAACTGACCAGCGAAAAGTGATGGTAACGTTGACGGGAGTAAAGCGTTGGTGGTAGTGGAATGACGTTGCGGGAAATGAGTCTCGTAAAACAATGCTAGACACGCGAACACTTCGAGAAAGTGGCCCGAGTTCACCCTTCCAGCAATCGTGAACTCGCTTCTGAATGTACGTTCATATCATCTCGGCCAAGTGTCCTCGACATTAATTAATGTCCTATCGATTTATCTTCGTGATTCTCGCGTTGCATGTCCCCGGTTGGTGCATGCATTTCAAAGTTATAAATGCCGCCGGCCAACTAAAAACTTTTCTTTCCACGCACAAAATGCATTCGATCTTTACGCGAGCATGGGATAAAATCAACGTTATTCGCCGTGACAACGAAGAGTTAAAAAAATCGTGCGAAACCGAGAAGAGTGGACGTTCGTTACGGCAGAAGACAAGAACGACGAGGATAGCTCTTAATGTATGAAAGTTCATGCACGAACACGCGTGCTCATCCGTTACGGTATTCTACTCTTTCTGGCTTCGCGTACGTACGCCTCCGCCGAACGCTCGTTTCGCCTTGGTTCTCTTCACGCGTGTGAATGCCATACCGAGAACCGTCGAAATAAAGGAAGATTTTTTAGTTTCAATATCTCCGTCGCAAATACGACCGATGACAGTCGCCAGTATTATCTCCTCTTATATAATAATTGTGTAACGATCTTTGGTAGAATATTCAAGTAACTCACCGAGCATCGAGCGAATGAAAAAGCATCGGCATATAAATAACCGAGCAGACGTCGTTATTTATCAGTACCATCGTCATGTACCAGCTTTTCTTTGTTACAATACGTCGATACTTACGTTCTACGCTTCTAAAGTATTTTGTCTAACGCGTAAAGTCGTGCAATATCTTCTATCTTCCTTTACGTCACTTTCCGCGAATCTAACAGAGAAATAGGAGGAGGGTGAAAAAAGGGAGATAATAGTAAAATAGTACAACAGATCGAATAAAATCACTCGAATAAAGTTTTCATATGCATGGATAGAAACAAGAAGAGTGTATTCGACACGGCTCCTTTTCAGGCGGGTTCGAAATATCGAGGCGAATAAACGTTGACTTTAGCTCGCTCTAGTACTCAGGCAATCGCGTAGCTCGCCGGTACGACACGTCAGTCGTATTCAGGCGCTGCGCGAGTACCTGTCTGCCGCGCGATTCGATGCAGAAGCCCGGCAGTCGATTCGCAAATCGAGAATTCGCGCATTCTTCGTGATTTCTCTACTCATTGAACGTCGACCAATGGTGAACGAGGTAACGAGAACGCGTGAAACACGGCGGATTGGCAAAAGTTTCGCGCGGGATTATGAGTAAGAAACGGATATTTATCAGGAAAACGATCGTTGTGGTGGAAAGGAATCCCGATAGCGGCGGTACGGCACGATGGATGCCTAATTAGATGATTAATCGTTCAATAGCCAGCTCCGGCAACAATGGCACGCTTATCGCTCGATCGTGCTTTTGGATGGCAACATACGGTACCCCGAAGCCTAAATTACACACCTACACGGAGGACGAATTTTGTCGCGAGCCTAACTCCGATCGAAAAATTGTCAGATTTGTCGATCAATAATATTTACGCGGATCGTGATGGCTACGTTATACTGTAGATTAACGTTCTAGCCGAAGCGTAGGGCACGAGGAAATTCAGCACGGAAACAATTCTACCTTGAACGACCAATTATCGGTATTATCGCTAGTGGAAACGTAGCTCGATGCAGAGGGATCTAGTCGCTTTCGATGCGTTTGTCCGTCGCGGCTGATTGGCCGTGTTTGTTTCACCCCGGCCTGTTTGCATTCCACCGGAAACGGCAAACAAATGACAAACAGCGGCCTTATCGTTAATTGGCGAAGGCGAGAGCCGGAAAGAAAAGAGTCAAGGAAGACTTGCGGAATTATTGCCGAGCGTTGTTAGGGGGAGGGAGCAGAGGCTGGAAGAAAAGGGTGAAGAGGAAAACCGAAGAAGGAGCAGAGACGATTGTTCGTGCTTTCTGTTATCGGATTTGCATGGCCGCGTGCAGTTATTCGAGAGGGTATTGTTGGTATTTTAATTCATACAGCTCGAATCGATCACGTCCAGTCGTCCAATAACCGTGCAGTACTTTCCCGAACCTATGACGTCACGACGGATTAGTATCCTACGATTTCATTATCACTCTCTGCTACCCCTTCGCCTATCCTTTCGCGACGATTCCATCCACCGTCCCGTAAGGGCTCGTTGCTCGATCGCTGGGCAGCACGATCGTGACTAATTAACTTATAACGGTCGATACCTCGGTCGCACGAAGTGATCATTTCATTAGTCGACAAGCCGGCATCGTTAGGAAAAATTCAAACTGCTTGGAATTGTTCGCGTGACTTTCAAACGTATTATGCATATGTTGTATTTGTATGCAAAACGTAGGTACGTGACAGAAATTTATTGGAATACTGTGTCACCGGTGAAACGTAATGCTTAAGTATCCTTAAATCCATCCCTCGCGAGACTTTCCCGTTCTTGACGGAGCAGCTGAACGATAACAGAAACGACAGGAAATTTTCGTCAGCGTACCGAGATATAGCGAGCGACCTTATTATTCTCCACGTAGGTCGAACGAATCGAGAAGGAAGACGTTTTTAATTGGGACTGTCCGGGGTTGGAAGCACACTGTACAAGGTACAAGAAGAAGAAGAAGAAGAAGAAGAAGAAGAGGTGGGATCGGAGGTAGCAGGAGTCTCCCGCAAGACGAGAATGGACTGACCTACCTTAGGATCATCCGATCTATTCAGGCTTTTTATTCAATCGTGCTCTCTCAGGATGCGAGACAAAAGCACCGATGAAACAGAACCTCTCCCCCACGCTGCCTACCTCGTTCCACGGCACTCTGTGCGTATGTTTCGTTGGCTTTGTCTCCTCTCGGATACGACTTCCGGTGCCGCGGCTAGACTCAACCCTCAATGGGATGATGCGCCTTTGAAACGGGTGGTAGGTGGATTCCGCGATTATTCCTGCGGTTTGCCCGAAATGGCTCTCTTCTCTTTCTGCCTCCTATCAATTTCAAAAATTCCCTGTCTGTTTTCGAGCACAATGCACTTCAGAAGAAACTCCGCTTCAACGAATGTTGAGTCGGAGGAACCGATAGCCCATCGCGATCGGATATCGAACGACTAACGGGAAATCTTTTCCTTTCGACGTAAACTCCGAACTTCCGCCGTCGTTGGCAATTCTTACGAGCAACCGTAGACGAGAAGATGCATTTCGTATAGTTCGTTATAGCAGAAGTACGCGGTGAGAAGTCAATTGTCCTGGTACGCCACTGAGTCCTCCCTTTTTCCACCTCTTTCCTTTCGTGTCTCGTCCGAGTTCGTTCTCGGCGAAACAGAGGGTAAGCTCGTGGATGGATGGTCTATTGTTTCGTCGACTCGTGAGTCAAGCGTTAACGGATTTTGTCTTACAGATTACTAGATCCCTTGAAACTGCCTACCGTCGTCGGAGCGTGGCAGACCGTGGGAAGCGGGAGCTTTATTATAAATCGCGAACACGATATAAATCATCCCCGGTGCAAAACGCTCACCCCGACAGCCATTCCGGAGAAGCAAAGCGGCAATTCTTACTTCTCGACAACGACGTCGCTGGATTCCTCAAGTTGATACGGTTTTTATTATGAAATATGAATCTTACGCGAAGCTTCTCATCGACGAAATTGAATAATCTTTCGGCTATGATTTTACAAAGTAACATATGGAACAACGTAAGGGACTTTAGACACAAATACCTACACTCTTTGTTCCCTAAAACGAGCTATCAATGTCAAAATATCGCGTAGGGATACCGAGAGGGAAGGGAAGGGAGACCGAGTGATCGCGTAACCGTCTTTCATCAATTTACCTATCGTTCCATCCACGGGCTCCGATAAAAATTTAGCCGCGCGCCGCCATTCAAGATACAACAATAAATTAACATTGGCTCGCTGTACGGTCGAATCTTTTGTACACGAAGCGATGCTGCATTGTTAACCGTGGAACAAAGGAAGATCGATCCGCATTCTTATGGGACAAATGTTCTTTGACCGTTCGAAACTATTCAAAATGTTGACCCTTGGTTAAAAAAAAAATACGTGCGTGAACACACTCAATGACCATGTTTCACAGAAACTCATCGAACTTGTTGACTTTTTTTCAACGAGTTACAATTTGGAGTACCGTTCTGGGTTTGAGTAATTTTCATGAAAAAATTGAGAATGAAAAGCCCCAGCAATTTTTCGCGTGATTTTCACAAACTATGAAGAGACTGGCGAACATGGTGACAGGCAAGAATGGGCGGGACTTTTGAAAGGAGATATCAAGGAGGTGGAGGCGAAGGACGAGCAAAGTGACTAGACAATACAGGAAAAGAAGAAATGATATCGACGTTGTGAGTGCGCCAGCGCGAGGACCGCCTACTACTCTTTTCCGTGTCGTTTTAACGACACGAACGATACCATTGTGAACAATGACACGTTAACGTCGTATTTTTATCAAAACTACAGTACATTCATTGTTTGTCCAATGTTTACAAGTAGTAAGGAAGAGCGTCGAAGTATTGTTTTATCGCTCGTTTTGAAAATCGCACTTTAAAGTTTGAAAACTCGAATTCCCGTTAATTTGAGAAAATCTACGATTTCGAGTTCGTATCTTCTCACGGTTACCATTTAGAAAAATGCGCAGGGCTGAAGCGTAGGCTCAAACAGGTCCAAATTATAGGCAACGAAACAGGAATTGGAGATGTACATTTTGCTGTTTAACATTTTCTATTGACCACTCGATCAATTTAGTAAAAAAAAAATTGTCAAACTACTGATGTTAACATTGCGAAATCGCGAGCTGCGAACATACAAGTTCGTTTTGATACGATAGTTCTGAGAATCAGTGTTATATAGGTTCTTAGGTATAGTTTTATAGTCTCGTCGAGTAAGTTCCGCGGAAAGAACCAATAATGTCTGCTGTTTTAAACATAGCAATTTTCAGAACTAAAACGAAATAAATTCTTCCCTCTCTGTCATTTTTACGAACGTGCAATATCCAATCTCAAAAATAAATAATACTTTTCAAATTATTAGAACGCATGTGGAGTCGATGACAATTACTTAATAACAATTACTACAGCCCGCGAAGCTCCGAAATTTGTTTATTTACCCTACCACGTGCGTGGTATTCCGATAGAATTTCGACCATCGTTCCATCATTAAAATAGCAACTTTATATCGGAGTCCACTTTCAAACGATATTTACCATCGAACGTTAACCCTCCGAGAAGACGAGAAGCACGCTGACAGATTACTTACCCTGTGGCAATCTTCTAGCCACCGGCTTGGATCTCATCGCTGCACGGCGGATGATGAATTCAAAAACAAAACACTAATTGTAAGAACGCTGACAGTCCTCCGAGCCATGCGAGTTTATGCACGATCGTTTTATCCTGTCAATTATTTCACTCTATCCAACAACCTCCTTCCTCGTTCGTAGAAACAGTTCGTTCGATTAAACCGATCAAAACGTTGTCTATACCACAAGCTTCTCCCTTTTCTTTCTTTCCCGGTTCACTCAGATCGATGATAGTACGATAGAATTCTCGGTGGTGGTTCGAGCCGGACACTGCGAAGGGTGCACAAAGAGAGTCCATTCCGTCACGCGGGTTCCGGTACACCGGGTCCCCCGGTTCCTCGGTGATCCGACGGCAGCGTCAGTCCGTCCGACTGGGATCCTGACGTGCGTTGGATCTGTCCTCCGACAGTGGAGGCTTCTCCTGTCCTCCGCGTCTCCTCCTTCTCCACCACCTTGTCCTCCACCCTCGCGACTCTGCCTCTCCTCCCCCTCTCCTTCCACACTCCCTCCAATCTCTTTTTCTCTCTTCCTCCGCCTCCCCCGCTCTCTCTCTCTCTCTCTCTCTCTCTCTCGTTCCTCTCACCCTTTCGCTCTTTCCCTGCTCTTGCCGTCTCTCCCTCGGTGCCACGGTTTTCGCTCCGCCGCTACCTCTGCCTTTACACCACCGCTTCTTCCACCCCTTTCTCTCTCCTCTTTCTCCTGACCGTGTTGCTTCGTGTTACTCTACTACTACGGGCCACTACTACTACGATTACTTCGCCTCCACCTCCGCCTTTTCCACCTTCTGCCTCCTGGCCTTCCCCACCTGCGGAGTCGACCTGCTCGCTTCCCCACTACCTAAGCAATCCGGCTCTGCTGTCCACCAATGATCAGCCGCTGTCTCTCCACCGCGTTCCTCTCTTCCTACGAGAGCGCAACCTCTCGTTTCTTCGCTCCCGGGCTCCTCTCCTATCGAAACCTCCGTCTAGCCGAAGCTACTGTAACCTAGCGTATGAACGAACAAAGATGAAACTCCTCGTTCTAGTTTCTCTGCCTAGATCCATCCTGAAGGATTCCTGGTAGGCGAAACTGTCGTCGGTATACATAGCGATATAATGGTCCGTCAGTGGCAGATTGAAGTTTTCGACAGACGCAACGCAGGACCTCCCATGCAGACTTCCGGATGCGAAACACGTGTCCGTAATGTTTGTATTTGATTAACGTTATCGATGTTTATGCCAGGTTCGAAAAAGGAATATACGATTATATTATTTCTTTGATATCCTCGAGATTGCGTCTTGTGCAACATTTTAAACATCTCGCCACTCTGCTCGGTGCTGGTCGATGAGCTTGTCGGATGCTGCGTTTGGTCTTTCGCCGAGTTAAAAATTCGAAACTCGATGTATCGTTTGCAATAATGACGGTGACTTGGTAAGGAACAGGTGTTCACCGCGTGCAGTCTCTTTTGCTGACGATACAGATCACCGAATCGCAACTTTGTCCGGCTGGAAGCTTATCGCCTCTTGCTGCTGACGTGTAGTCTGTAGCCGTTCGATACGAAGTATCTAACGTGTGCACTGATTATAAACATTCTTGTCTGATAATTTGGTTATGTCTCGGTCCATGCTCAAGTTCAACTTTCACATCGAGCGTTACGTAACGATATCGTGGTGGTCGCAATTCGATCTCGTCGTCCAGATTTCTTCGACGGTAGCAACGCGTGTTAAAAGAGTAGGAGAAATCGTCGGAAGCACGTTGCCGAAAACACGTGGCGACGAATGGCGCCGGATCGATAACGCGATCAACGAGAGAGAAGGACACTTTCCATGACGGGTACACGTAGCACTTGTTTCGCGAACCGCCGCGCCGCTTGGTATCCGCGAGAATCGATCGATCCGTGAATCGGTCCGTTCGATCGATTGCCCGCGGTCTTTGCAACTCTTTCGATCGGCGCGAATCGCGTAGCGGCGGCCGTCGCGCGATGGACGACGCGACGGAGAGGAGAAGCACGCGTGGTGCGCGACGCGTCACCAAGAAAATGAAAATCGACGAAGGGAATGCGAATAGAAGTGCCGCGAGTGCGTCGACTTGGAGGCTCGCTGGCTGGCAACTCGGTTCACACCGACACTTCGACTTTGCATTTCTGGGTACGTTCGCTCGGCTAGGCGCCCCTCTTCTCCGTCTTCGTCGCACCTGAATACGACCTCCGACCCCACGGATGGTGGTTCGGCGTGAAACGCGCCCGCGCACCCTTCCGAGCGCAGCTCCGCCCTGCTTCTTCGCCCTTTCGAAACCTGGATCGGCACCTCTTCTCCCTTCTTTTTCAGCGTGTGTTTCCATCGGTACGCGTGGAACGTGGAAACACGGCACGCGCGAAGAAAGAAAAACCAACGAGAATTTGGCTCGCGTTGAAAGCGCGATTCGAGAATTTTTTACTTTACATCGCGGCCTTTATAAACTCTCGTTTGCGAAAATGCTGATTTTTTTTCCATGATCGTTTCTTTCTTTCTCCCGAGTACCTGCTAATCAGGCCAGGAAAATTGTTTTCCAACAAAAGCTGAACATCTTATCGTAAACGAGTGACAAGCTACTGAAATGACAGGACATTCGGCTAGGTAGCGATTTAGAAAATTTTAAAGTGAACATTTTAAGTGAAACAGTTTCACAGACTACTTCGTTCGTAATGCAACTACGTATAGAGTAGAGTAAGTAGACATTATTTTAATGAGAACTACGTGCAGCTCGCACAATCTGCTTATTGGTGACGGTCTGACCGGAGATTCTGGGTTTCGACTCGCTAGGAACGCTACGACGTGTGCGGAGTGCAGAAATATCACGACGTATCGTTGTACGAGCCGCACGCCAATATAGTTCAACGTTTATTTTCATCGCGGGAAATCATAAAAGATTGCTTCGTTCTTTTTGTCGAAAACGAATATTCAAAAGCACATTTCAAACACATATCATCGTCGTCTAATTTTCATGCATTCTTATTTCTTTTACGAGAACTGCGAATAACATAGATCAGTCGAATTGGTATGAAACAGTTGTTCCAGTTTAACACTGACTGAACGTTCCTGGCAAAGTCAACTCGTTCGCCAGTATATGCTAGCTCATGTAAATTCTTTTTCTTTTCGCACGACGATCTGTACCCTTTATTTTCACCTCCATTCCATTTTCTTAGACGCTGCCTCGTCTTGCACAACGACTGGGACTGTTTCGCAGCACACTTTCATCTGACCCCCCCACGCTCCTTTTCGTTCTCCATTCTATTTTTTCTCCGCTCGTTCTCCGAGTCACCTTCTCCGTACGTTTCTCGCCGGCACCCGCCTCATCTCTCTGGCTTTCCTCCTCCAATAACGCCTTCCTCTTTCGCCAGACTTTCTTTGTTTCCCGCTGCACGTGCTCCACCCGCGGTTGTATACGCATAAAAACGCAACCAGTCCCTCGGGGAGAAGGAGAAAAAGGAGCACCCGGAGGAGACCGAGTGCGGCCGAAGGATATGTGTAACTTCGCAAGGCATCCATGTTTTAAATGGATATAGTATTTCTTACGCGGATGCACGCGCGTGTGCACGCTCGCTGCGTTACGTTATGTTACGCTTGCTAACGCGAGGCAGGTGTTGGCCGCTTTAGTTGGCGAGGGTCAACCAAGGAGAGAGAAAGAGGGTGGAACGAAGGCATATACGCGTCGTACGTATCTACGCGAGGTAAACGTGCACACGTTTTCCGCACAAATTGAATACGTGCCTGTCAGTGGCGTAGGAGTCAACGATAACCTCGACTGTCGCACCGATACAACGTATTGTACAAGTGCAGCAATTCTTTCGACCGACTTCTTCGAGGTAAGATTTCTGAACGAACGAACGTACGAGAAACGACTGCTCTCTTTCTATGTTTCGCGCGCGTAACTTTCGCCACAATGATTTCCAAGCGATTCCGCGTAACGATCGAAGCTTTTCGGGGAAAATAATTGCCAGCCTTTCCACCTTTGTTATGCAATTAATCTCACTTTCATCGTTTGTTCGATCTACGATCCATGAAGCACGTAACCAGATTGGATTTAGATTTGAAAAACATATTTAATTTTTACAATGCACGACGTATGATCAGGTACCATCGAAAATGAGCGGGCAGAAATGTATATCATTCGATATAGGAGAGAAAGGAATCCGGAGGGTGAGGATCAATCTCTAGGGTAGTTGTACAAGGCTACTCGAGATCTCGAAATCTATAAAGAGAAGGAGGAAGTAGATTTGGCCACTTCTGACCAAAAGGAGAGGTCGCTAGAGGAAGGGATGTAGGAAAGTACCGCTAACGGATGACGTATATTAGGGATACTCTGGTCGAGTAAGGCACCCGAGGATTCCAGGACCCTCCCTGTCCTTTTGCTGGCTATAAAAACCACTCGCCTTCCTTCTCGACCCTTAGCTAAAAGGCCAATCCGCCCTACCACCCTTATCGATCCAAAAGGAACGAGCGTTCGGTTACTCTTCGGCTTGTGGACTCGACTTCTTGCGCGCGACCACCCGGCTTCACCCCCTACCGTCTCTTCTAGATACATCTTTGCGAGCGTAATTAACAGCCCGCTGGTTTTCTTTCGTTCTAACAGAGCAAGACATTTCCTTCCTATTTGACAATTACAATCGTAAAGATGAAATTTTCTATTTATATTCAGGAGGCAATTTGAAAGGGTTTGTTCGATACGAAGAAAATCAAACATCGTACATCGTTGATCTGTCGAAAATGAGATTTGAACGAGGGCAACGAGCATCGTACGATTTCTGAATGGCGATTCCTAAACGAGTCTACTTTCTTTCACTGCTAATCGATACCGTTTGAGACATTACCTGACGAAGATTGCAGAAGAGGTGGTTTACAGCGGCTTTTACATCCGCCTGTTTTCCGCTCTCGTACGACTTCGCGGAAGCGTGGAACTCCCAAATGCTTGTACATCGTTCATGCGCTTAAAAGTTTTATCGCGCGACTCTCCATATTCATCGCGAATTTTCACTGGCCGTTTTTTCCCCAGCCACGCTGCCGAAGTATCATGCCGGAGCTCGCGACTCATGTTTTTCAATTACGCCAACATTTCAAAGCAGCGAGATCTGCCGGATCGATTTGAAAGTTGTAATTTTGCAATATATTATTAGTTCAGCCGTAATGCGGCGCAGATTATGAAATAATGTTTCTCATGCGTGTATACGCGATTATCTTAAAAGTATCTGTGAATAAGAAGAATGAGCTTTTACTCTTAACATCCATTAACATTGGGCTCCGAGTACCATGAGTACATAACTTTTTTTATTCGAGTGCGTGACGCACAGCTATGCAGATCTCCGGCTGGATAGCACACCGAGCAAGACGAATCGAATCGCATTTACCTGCAGTAAAGTACCAGCAATAATTGCTGAGGAAGCAAAGAGGCGCCTTCCACTTTATTTTCAAAGACGAACGGCTCGTTATTTTTTACATCGTCACGTACTTATTTCAACGTATCGAACAGCGTTGCATTATGGATTCTCCTACTTGTATTCGTCGGATAGTTAAGGCAATTACTCGATGGCAAATCTTGTTCGAAAAGTACCAACCATCGAGTTCGCATTTCAAAAAGATCGTGACTGAGTAAGCTGATTACGCGCCGTTCGAGCGAAGCGTTTTCCAAAGCTGATGGCGAATTACAAGAGGGTGAGAAACGAGGAGAAGGGTTACAAAGAGAGTGGAAGGAAATTGTGATGGAGGGAGAAAGAGAGCGAAGCATGTCGTGCAGCCTATATCTAAGACGGTCGCATGTCATATCAGCAGTCATCGGGCTGGGATATAGGTATGTCTGTATAATGCCGCGATAGTACCTCGACAGTGCCCCTGTGTGTATATTACGGGGATTTAGCTCGGGGGCCCTCGCATGCTCGGAGACTGATGTGACCACGGAGACCGCCTCGTCGAGACATGCGAACCGACCTGTACGAGAGACCCTGTATCGCCTTCCAAGACCGCAAAAAAATATCATAAATGTTCTCGATCGCCTTGCACACTTAACTCGAGTTTACGCAATTCCTTCACAAAACATGTGTCCACCCGATGAAGCGCACGCTCGTATTTTTCGCGGCACTGTATTATAAGAAGTCTTTTGCGCATTGAGGTGATATCGGTACAAGGTTTTCGAGCGATCGCGATGAGAAAAGAAAATCATATTGAATAACTGGCAAGAAACAGAAGATACGCCAACTAGAAACGCACGATGCATTTTCGAACGAGGCTAAAGAGCGAAAATGCCACAACGGATCGCCCGGTGTTTGCCTTCTGCCTTCTTTCCGATTAAGTACCATTTTCATTCTGTCGTTAACGTATCTGATTGTTCAATAATCGCGCAGATATACGCGGTGGATATTCGCGTTACAATGTATATGAATGAGGGTGGCGTGTATCAGCGGTAAAAAAAGTAGGTTGCCTGGCTGACTAAGCCGCGCAAAAGATTAAAAGCTTTTGATGTTTCGTATTTAAATTAACTCGTTATCCCGGATCCTTGAGCGCTGGAAAATCGCGAAAACGAGCGCACCGCCAACAGCAGTGTCTTACTCGCATAATTGCATCGTATTCGACGCTGATCTAACAAGAGCAACGTCTGCGACTTCTTATTTATATTCGTTACGAGGACGTGAAAGTGATCTCGTTAGGAAATCCCGAAATCGTTAAACCTAGGACTAATTTATAAATTTCCACGATAATTACGCGAGGCCTAAAACCTCGACTAGCCATTCTAAATTAAATTCGAATGATTAACGAGATACACAGAGTGACCTTTACTGCCGCGTATTAATAAGTCTGTGCTCGGCTTACTATTCCGACTAAACAAGGGTGATGGAAGCGATAGCTTATCGATGTAAAGCAAAACGTATTTCGCGTTGAATCGGAATCTCCCTTTGGATTCAGAATTCGTATCTCGATATCAGCGCCGAAAATCTCGGTATTTTCGACATTGTCCCAAACGAAAATTTCGAGCGATAAGTATGTCAGGTATTCACGAGCTTCGTCACTTGACGACAAATCGCTCGACCTAACTACCTTCCCTTTCAGGTCCCGCATGGCATTATGGTACAACGTTTTCAGTTATTTCGCCGCACAAATTATGCGCGTTCAATAAGGTGGACAGAGAAACATGGCGTGACTTCTACGTTTCAGGTCAAGACAATATATTTCGTTATTATATTATTACGTGGCTGGATGGCAACGAGAATTATGTATTTATTGCCCGGACATTATTTTTATCGTATCACATACCAGACACACGACGTGCTCTATCTAGCCGTGGCCAACCAAAGATTTATTTTAACGACCGCGTCCCAAATCTTTGATCGATAGCTCGTAGAATCAGCATATGCTACCGTGTCATCGATTTCTACAGACGATTCAACTTACATCTGCTGGTTAACGCAATGGGCGAACAGAGAAGGAAGTGGATTTGTCTTGGATCGTACGTCGACAGGACGTAACATCTAACACTTTTTGAGGACGCAAAAAAGATACGATAATTGTGTTGTCTAAAATGTCATAACCTTACCTTGCGCGACGCGATTGCAGTTCACCATACAGCCTCCTTATAGATTCGTGAATGCTTGCTTTCTTTTCTTACTACATTGGCATCTTCGCGTGCAGATTGCTCTAGAGATGATTATCACAACACTTATCACACAATGATTATTATTTTTCACTATATATATAATTAAGATGCTACATTTCAAACGACGCTTTGACAATGTCGTGAAACGCGCAGATGACTTTCAACTGGTTTACCGCGTAACATGGACGTGACTCAACATCAAAATTAAATATTAAGAAATTCATAGGCGGAAATATTTAAATTATTTGATGTTATATTATTAATACTCAAGTTTGTTAATATAGTTATAGTTAAACATAAAAAGTAGTAAACGAATCATAATGAAAATGGTATAATTATTGACAGACGTAGTATCCTACACGTATAAAGTTTTGTCTTCTCAGTCTTTTATGACATTCACGTGATAATTCTTTGTTATAATGGATAGTAAGCAATGTACCGTGTTTGACTTGTATAATTTTAAAGTTTTCATGAGTGGTGTACAATCTTTCTTCATATATAACGTATTGCGAGAGTATAATACCTTAAGATGAAGACAATTTCACTGAACAGAGTATATCCGTGTTCGACGATCTTTCAGCAGAAGGTGAGCAACTTCATAAGATATCAAATTTACTTTGTCACTTTTGAACGCACTTTTTCATTCGCAAATTCGCACCATATTGCATCAAACAAGTCTCGCAATTAGTACATCATTAACACAGTATCGAACAATGACTGGCATAAATGTGAGGTTATGTCATTCCGTAGGCGTAAAAGGTAGACCGCATATACCGCGTTGAGAAAATAGGCTTCGTTAAAAAACAGATAGAAGTAAATAACGGATCTCTATTTCCTTTTCTACGGAGGGAGTAAATGTCTCTATCTCTTTTTCAACAAGAACCGTGCGCCTCAGTTGGCATCCGCGGTCTATATTTCTTACGTTTATTTACATCCTTCGTTTTTACCTTATTCATATGTTTATATTTACATTTACATCCTATTCTTTATACGTGTTTTAATACATCGGCTAAAGTCTGTTCCGAATCATAGAATCGATATCGATTTCCCGACTCGTATAAAGGATTGATTCGTCCTTCATAAAATTAAGAAATTGTTATCGTCGCGATCGAGAATCGTCTATCGATTACCCGGCATTCTCATTGACAAGAAAGTTATCGCGTCGCTATTTAAAGGTTAGTCGAGGCTCGAGTGAGCTTTGTAGTGAGAATTTGATTGGTAATCCTTGGCGTGGCACCCAGTCAATCGTTACCCCTTGTAATATTACCGGGCTCGTACAGACGTTTGCGTAGTCGTCTTTCAGTGTGTAGGAGCTCGAACCGCGCCAATACAGACACACACGTACAAGCGGATCAGGTGTACGCGAGCGAGCGTGCGTGTTAGTAAGTGGGTTTGGGTAACTAAAAGCCAAGCGCGGGTCGAGTGTGCGAGTGTATCATAGAGAGGGCATTCGAGCGGAAAAACGCAACTAAACGCGAGTAATTGGAAGCCCAAGGGGGGGTACATTCGAGGCGCACTGGGTCTACCGACACCCTTGCTCCGCCAGGGACGAATCCATGCTCGTTTATTACTTCCTCCGAATGTTTACCCCCGTATTTGTCATATTGAGTTTCCTGTTTATGTCGTTTCTTCGACACCGTGGATCGTGGCGCCTGTTATCACATGGCATGGAAACGAAATGCGAGTTCTTGAAAGAGAAGGCGAGGATACTTGACAAATTAAGTCATCTCCCGTATTGCTTCAACGATCGCATGCGAGATATTGTTTCGTGGTCGATTCTAAAGCCGATTTTTATTCATAGGATGGAGAAAATTGTAGCAGAGTATAAAATTGGAGTAATCGTTTTGAAAACGATTGTTTACAGGACGGGTTGATTTCATCTTTTTAAATTTGTTAACTGCTGCCCTGGCGGAACTTTCGAAGCTCGCGAAGAAAAGAAAAAAGAATTTCGTGTCAAACCTTGCTTCACGTTCCAGTTTAACGCGAGCCCCAGTCGTCATCGTTAATATGTTTCCGATTCTTTTTCTTCGCCAGCGAGAGAAATTTCTCCGTACACCGGTTCTCGTTGTGTTTCACTAGATTTTCCTTGTTTTTTCCCCTTTTCGGTCCGTCGATTAACAACGGGGGTTAGCACTCTAGAATTTTGCGTACATACTCCCTGTTAATACGTGCCGTCGGTCTCGCGGAGAGAATCGATCGCTTCAAATTCTCAATTGTGTGCTCTCATTTCCGCGTAACTACCTTTGAAACGATAAATTCATCAATGACCGGCCTTGTTCCACAAAGACGGTCCACGTTGGTCAATAAAACGGAACCTCTCGAATTTCACTGTTTCTGTTTCCATAATAAGATTCCTACCGACCATGAAGTCATTATCATACGCGTCTCAACGTGCCCCGATGTGGTCGTAAAATCTTTTTGACCATTAAGCTTCGAAATCCCGTGAAAGAAACCGTCTATGTTTTGAAAAATTTATGTAAAACAGTTACGCTGTTTAACAACCATCTTTTCAGGATGGTGCGGGAAGCTAAAATAATTCAGGATTATAACCATATTCTGTGCACCAAAGTTGGTCTGTCGTTGGCGTAATCCTAAGGGTTGCTATTTGGAAACTGGTCGTGGTTGGAAGCAGAATTTGATAAGGAGAGAGAAAGAGAGAAGTGATTTAAGACGGTCTCCAACCTGCCGCGGTTCTGGTTCCGTTCTGTCTTCACCTCCGTGGTTTCCACCCTCTTCGGTCTTTCTCTCCCTTCCTGTACATCCTGCCTCTTCCTCCCTCTGCTCCCTACTCTCCCTCTCTTTTCTTGTGTACATGCATCGTCCCGGTGGAGAGGCAGCAGGGGGTTGTTTCGTGGCTGCCGTTGGCTTTTCGTTGCGGTTTGTGTAGGGGATGTTTCCTTCCCTTGTGAACATATCCATAGAATTCCCTTCTCTTGGTATATCCTCCCTCGTTCACCGTTTCGTCCGTCTTGCTCCTTCTCTTTCGATTCAGCTTCTCGACCGTAGCATATTATCGGCATGGCAGTGCCTTCAGTTCAGTCAGTGTAAACCCTCGAAGGCATTTGCTGATTCAAATTAATCACAGCCGAGGTAGACTGCCCAACCCTCTGGATCCTGCCCTCTCCAGTTGAAAGGCACCAACAAGCTGCTGGTAGGGGCAAACACCTATAATTCCTCGTTTTGCGATTCTTGCTTTTACTCTCTCGTCTCATCGTCGGTTTGTCATTAGACAAATATATCTGTAATCTAATTCTTGATTTTCTGACAAGAATATATATAGTTGCATGCGAAAGTCTTGAAGCGTCTACGAAACGAATTGTTTATTTCATGCACGGATATGAGGATATTCTGTATTATTTTAACTTCAGCGATCAGTTCATCAATTGTATATATTTGATCTATGAATTAGTAATTAAAATATACCATAAATATTTCGCGTGCATTTCTCTTGGTTCCGCCAGCAGCAAGAGTTCCTTGGGAAATACGTACCGTCGAATAATTTTTTAACAAACTCATTTCGTATTTCCTGCCATCCTTTTTTCAGTATTTCAAAAAATTAATTTTTGCTGTTTTTTTTCTGACTCGTTTTCCCTTCCTTTCCTATACACGATTCTTGTTTCATAACATTTAGCCGGCGCTTCGTTTGTTGTGGCATTTACCAAACATTTGTGAATTAGGAAACATCGTAAATAGAACGTAACACGTAGAAACAGTCTAAAAAGATATTGTGGCAAAAAGCAACGCCGTGAGTACTTGGATGGTCTAATATTTTTACATAGTGCATATATCGTACGTATGATTGGAGAATCGATTAAGGATTTCAATCGGTAAAGAACTTGCTACGTCGTGTTCCGTAGTCATGCCGGTCATGAGTTCCCTTGGTACGATAACTAAGAATCAAATGCAGGGTTTTTCACCTCCATAAAGTTTTTTTTGTGGTAATATACGTTCGGCGGCGTAGGACGCGGAGCACAGGCATTAAAAGCTCGTCAAACAACGGTGCCTCGAAATCGCGTGGAATCATTTTCCCTGTGGCTCCATCGGCGTCTAAACGATAGAAGGAAGGAAAAAACGAGGACTCGTCAGCGTGAGAGAAGCTCGGGGTAGGAGGGAACGGGAAGAAAGGAGAAGAAAGGACGAAGAAAATGCGTTTTTCATCCCCATGACACGACTACCGGTGGTGGCCTGCTGGATTTTCGTCGCGCTGCAGAGCCCGTTTCGCAGGATTGAAAAAGAGAGAAAGACAAAAAGATGGAGAAAGGGAACGAGAAAAAGCGGGGGAGAGTCCGCCGAGAGTGCTCTTTAGAATTAGAGCAGAGCCAGCTTCTGCATTTCTCTTTCTTTCTCTTCTCTTCCTTCTCTTTTTCCCTTTTTCCTTTTCTCTTCTCCTCTCCTCGATGAATCCGCGAGGCGTCTCATCACGCAACATTACCCACAAGCCTCCGCGACTCCTGCCTTTCTCCACCCTGTCCTTCTTCATCCCCTCTACCCTTCCCCATCTCTGTCCGACCCACCCACATAGACGGACCACCGACGGAACTCCTTGCATCCCGGCCGCGTAACATTAAGCCTACTCCTTTCCATTTTTTCTTAGACTGTATGAAGCCTTCTGTAAGCGGCAACGTTTTATTTTCCCTTCCCTTCCTCTTTTTCCATCTTATTGCGTCTTTTTTCCTGTTCCAATTGCGAAGAGAGTACCGCTTCAACTTGCAGAATATTAAAGTCCTTCGAAGCGAATTCAACTCACTTTCAGGGGCACACATATACACGTGTACGTATCGTAGAATTGCCGATTATTTTCTCGATAAAATTTCACTCCATTGCTTCCTCGTTATTTAGGAACCGAAGATGATAATGGACACTCCGCAGATGGTAAACGATATTTCTGCGCTTAACAACCTTCTATGCGTTTTCTAGCTCGAGACGAAGCTCGTATCGCAGAGCTCGCATTTTTTACTACTCATCCTCCATTTTTTCGCGTTATCCTCTTTTATCGCACGGCCCTCGGCATCGACATAGCGCGATGGCAGAGTGGAGGAAGTTCACCAAAGCAAGGGAAGAGGCGGAGGATACCGGGATGTTGAGACGCTGCAGAGAGCGGGAGGGGTTGTTCTCGAGGGTGCTGCTATGGCGGGATGAGAGCAGAGACGAGAGAGAACCGGGAGGAGGCACGGAGGGGAGGGAAAGAGGTCTCGTCTCCCTGTCTCTATTGATCCTCCGAGGAGGAGCCGCGCGCACCTCGTCTTCCATCCCACCTCATCCTCAATACTACTCTACGCTCCGAGAGACGACGACGACGACGACGACGACGACGACGACGACGACGACGACGACGACGACGACGACGACGACCACGACCACGACGACGACGACGACGACGATGTAGTTGACGGAAATAGGAGGGAGACAGAGGGAATGAGAACTGTTCTCTCTGCAACTCGGCTTGTGTGTTGCGAGTCTGGGAAAACGCATCGACAACTGGAGCCTTCCACGAGTCCACGCGTTTTACTAAATGTGTAGCTGCCGCGTGTCTGGATCAAACGATCCTTTCATCTTTGCACCAGAAGTCTCGTAATCGAGCGTATTCCCAATTACTTCTGGAAATTCTGTTGTGCATTCGCTCTTGCGATAAGAAAGAGAGGGACCACCGCCGCGACGTTTAGTTTCCGAGTTAACACGCTCGCTCGTGCTACGTATTTTAAAACTCTGCCACAGAACAAATGCCTCGCATTGCTTCTTCGCTTTGTAATTACTCGTAATTTTTATCGCGACTCGATAAAGCCGGATAGAGTCCTTCCCGCGTGAGATGATTGATCGATGCTGGCGACGTGTTTTCGCCATGTTTATATTTAACATTCTTCGGAACATACTTGGACCGATGCACTAGGGTATTTGCGGTTTGCTCATATATCACTGGAATATCAGTTGGACAGTTTTGATGTATTAGTCTCATTAGCTTTACGACTTATCGTTGCTGCATTTCATCAAGGTTTATGACTTCTTCCTTGCAACGTGTTCCCCTCCCGCGTTCCACCTACAAGAGTGACTCGTTCTCTTATTATCTATCGCGATACGCGATCTTATCTATGCATATACATATGGAAATCAAAGAATCCTCGATGGCGTGGCTTGTTCCGTGTTGCAAACGTGGCAGCACGATTGGCGCAAAAGTTGCTCGCTATCTTCTCCCACTCTGTTTCGCTTCTCGTTTGCCTCTCTCTAGTCTGTTCACGGCCCCTCGCTGCTATAACTCTACCCATCGTTATCTCCGACAAGAAGACTCCCCATTGGTTGTTGATCTTCCCACTCGTAGTGATGCCTCCCTCGCTCATCGCAACCGTCCTGCGTGTTCCAAAGCTCGTCTGTCCCTCGGCTCTTCAGGACATTCAGTTCGTGCGTGTGTGCACGAGCCTCGCAGCTATTCCAGAAGCCCCATTGGGCCAAGGGGAGCATCCTCCGTTTCTGATTGGGCCGGCACCGAGAGCATCTCTGCTCATCCTCGCGTTTGCGCGTCTACCACGATCATCGTCTCTCTCGTTGCGTGTATAGTCGGAGCTGCGTTATCCAAAATGGTGGATTCCTCGGTATACGTATGTCCGTAGATACGAGAACCAAAGTCGCAACGAATGGAGCTAACAATTTCTATATTAAGAAGCTAACAAGGACGAAGTTGCAGGGATCGCGTTGAAGATTCGGATGGGAGATCCTGCGATCGTTCGGCTGAAGAAAAGAAACGTAACGCGCGGCGATAATTTTCCTTAGCAAAGATAGTCGCGTTATTTGCAATGACGTTTCCTCTCGGTCGCGCGGCTCGGACGATCGAGTTCGTCTCCGAGAATAGAAGGAGGCGTTAGTCATACATCCCGTCGTAGATCTGGCTATAACTGGCGTCTGTGACGGGCCAACGCCATTATGGCAGACACGCAGAGAGAAGCGATACGTGCACCGCGACCGGAACGAAGCGAGGGGGAGAGTAAAGACATTTACGAGGAGGAAGGCAGAGACCGGCTGGCGGAAGAGGAGAGAGAACGAGAAACGGAGAATGCACTGGCAGCGTTCATTTGCGACGCCAGTAACACGCTGCCGCATCTATTCATACACAGCGGCTGCACCCACGCCGACGGCGCGCAGCTTGCGTGTATCCAGCGTCGACGAGGGAAGACCGCGACAGAGAGTCAGCGAGAAAAGAGAGAAGAGAGAAGCGAGAAAAGCGGAGGGAAGAAACAGACAGGCTTGGCAACAGTGGCCACTTGTACGTTCTACCTTCTCTGGCCTTCGCGTCTTTCGTTCCACTCCTCTCAGTTTCTCTCATTTTACCGTGAACCTCGCGGAGTTCAAGAGAACACAGTGACATCCAAGAAGGGTGAGACCGAGCGAGATAGTGTGATAATTGGAAGAGGAAACGGGTTGGGGAAGAGGAAGGGAGAGACAGAGAAGAGCGTAGCGTAGGTGGAGGCGCTGTTTCATGGTTGGTGGGGGCCGGAGGTGGTGGTGGAGGCCCCTCAGGAGGTGGAAAAGGTGGATGATGAGGCGGGGGAGCAGGAGGTGGTTACCATGGCTACCAGAAACCACAGCCGCCGCCACCGACGATGCGAGAGGTGTCACTGACTCCTGGCAAAGCTACCACGCACTTATACACCTGTACGGATACCTACGTACCGCGGAATATCGTCTCTACAGACACGTTTCTTTGCCTGTACTACGAACCTACCTGTGCTACCTGGTACGCATCGCGAGATAATTTCTCTCGAGTACCTTCTCTCTGTGTCGCTGCCGCTGCCGAGCTCGTTCGTAACGAATTTCATCTTTGAGCCGACGACCGTTTGATCTCTGTACAAGTATCGGTCGAAGTGTCGCATATGGTATTTCGTAACGTTCGAGGCTCTTAGTACTTTGAACTTGGAGATATTCGGCAGGAAGAGAGAATTGCCAAATGGAAGTTGGGTTAAAATTATCGTTTGGACTTTAAGGCCATTCGCCGTATCAGGAACGAACGCTCGCAACTTGCATATTGCAAACGGTTGAAAGGTAAAAGCAAACGTGCGCTGCGCGTAGTGATCTAAACAATCGATCGTCGTAGCGGACATAAACCGGGCCTCTCTCGAGAAGTCGACGTGACTTAAAAAGACCATCTCGAGCAGGAGAGCGGCGAGAAACAAAAGATCCGCCTCTTAACCGCGGCCGTTCGTTCCGTTCCTACTCCTCTCCGCCCCCCAACGTCGTTCCTATCCTTTTTCTTCGACGACTCTCCCTCGACAGGACGGGAATTAAATTAAGGCTTCCGAAAATAAACTCGGCGACATTCAATTGTTCCTCGCAGGGGCCGAAACGACACGAGACGGCGGCAGAACGGCGGTGTCGAGCCTCGTAAAAGATGAGAAACGATCCAGCAAGATGGCCGACCTGACGATGTTGGACGCGCGTTTTCTACCTAGTGCCGCTTATATCGGAGATACCGATATACAGCGTGCAGAAAGTAAAAGGGGCGAATATCGAGAAGGAAAATGGACCGTTGAACGGTCGCTGAGCTTATATGGACGGACGTGTATCTAAAAGAAAAAATATAAATACTTAACACCGAAGCTATATGGCGATGAAGGAATATACCGGTTCGAATCGCGGTAAAATGGAAAGGAAACAGGTTAAAGGCCGGTGGTAGAATTTCTCTTAAAACCCTGGCAGAGAAGAGAAGAGGTACTACATGGGGATGGAAGGGTGGTTACCACGGTGGCGATACGATGCTCTTTCCACGTCTTCGTCGCTTATCGTGTGTATAGTCCGATTCGCTTCGCGGTCTCCATGGGAACCCGCGGAAAAACCTATCGATTCTCCCTTTCGACTCCTCTGAAAGAGAACTCCTTCGAGTATCCTTTGGCCACTTTCCGTTTCTCTCATCTTCTACGGATCTCTTTCGTCTCCTCTTTCCGGCGGGAGCCACTGCTTTACCTTCCTCGACAGGGTCAGCTTTTACTCTCTGGCGTTGGTCTCCGGAAAAGAAAAGGAACGGAAGAGTCGGAGCGAAGGGGAGAAGAAGACAGAAGGGGGCACGGCAATGCCGTTAAAAGAGGTTTATTTCGCTAATAAGACCGGACTTGTGCTGTGCTTATTGAAACAATAAAGAATCACCCCTGTGGGCGGAGGAAGGAAACCCTCAAGATGGCGACCCTTCCTGGTCATGCCGTGGATATACCAGAGGTACGTGCACTGGTTTCAGAGTGTCGGCTGATCAACTCCCGATGGATTTATGGCTACGATATTGTGGTACGCCTTCACCTTCCTTTTGTCTCGAGTTTCGTGTTTCTATCGTATCGTTCTTTGCCATCTGCTTTCCAGCTACATTGAAATCAAGCACTGCTTTCGTGCGACGAAACGTTAACGTTAGAGTATATGAAAAATGAACGAAAAATCATCGAACGTGAAACGTTTGAGTCGTTTTCCTTTCACGCTGTCGTGATACGGATCGAGCGATAATTATAGTAAAAAAAATTGGCGAAAGAGCGACGGTAGTACGACTACGAAAGAATGAATGAAGCCTACATGACCTAGTTTATCGACGCGTAATTTGGGTTACCGGTGAGAAGGTTGGATTAGAATCGAAGGGTCGTAAGTATACGGGTGCACGTCAGAGTTTGCGGCGCTCACCTCCCTAATATGCTGCGTTATCGCGAGATTTATCGGTTATCGGTTACGTGCACTTCCCTCGGCTGCGGCTCCGTCAGCTTTACTCCTACTTTTTCTCGCCATTTTCGTCACCGATGGGGATCCTGTTGCGGACGTCTATTAGGTGCACGGCTCTTTAACATCAAATATTCTCCATGGAACGTTTTTCAAAGTCGCTAGGGCATTAAAAGCATTCTTTAGCCGTGGCCGTGTGCAATTTTTCCCTATCTAATGAGTTTCGTAAAAGCACGAAGACGTCCCCGTATCGAGAGGACAAAAAGGGCCACCGCTATTTGCAACTTATGAGGGCAATTCCGAACTCGGTCACGTTCGACCGGTCGAAAGCTTCGAACTTTACGTCCTCGTCGTATCCCTCCTTATCGCGTTGCCACGACGTAATAGTGAAACTTTCCTTTTGTGGACCGAACCGAGTGGTTTTGCGTAAACGAGTTCCACGGGTATGAAATGGGCAAGATACAGCGGAGGATGGTGTGTCTCGTTGAGAATCGATAAAGCTCCTACCGAGACTACCCCGCGAGACACGAATTCCCGGATTCCATGTCGCCACCCCTAAAAACTCCATCTACGAGAGCGCTCGGCCTGTTCGCCTCCCTCGATCCACCACCACCCCTTCGGTACTCCTCGAGGCACCACATTACCTCTGGACGAGAGGACTTCGAGTATGGAAAGAGAGATCGACCACCGAGGAGAGGGAGAGACGAGCCGCGCTACAGGGGAGAGATAGGAAAAGAGGAAGAAGGAAAGAGGTGGAGAGAGCAACGCAAAGGGCCGAGTACAATGGTCCGCGTCGGAGATTCGGAAACGTCGGGACCCGGCATTCTGAATGGGAGACGAATGAGGAGTCTGCCCCAACTGGATCGCAGGACAATGCATTCGGGAAAACGAATGTTAACGTTGACGATAACGCGGCTCGCTAGGAGATAGATGGTTGTTCGAGTTTCTTCGTAGAGGACGATCGTGTCTCGACCTTTCCATGATTAACGTTATCGGAAACGGTGATAGCGTCGTAAGATAGATGGCTACGGCTAAGATAAAACGCGGTAAATGCGGCTTATCTGTTGGAACGTGCGCGAACAGCTAGCGACGAACCTATCGGTGACTGATTTACACGAAAGCTCTAGTCAGGTTGTAGCCAATTTAATTTTACGCTCACTCGACCGCTAGTGATCCAAATTGTAGCCGCGCACGGCGCGAGGTTAAACGTATCTTGACTATTTATAAACCAGTAACGGTTATGCTAATTTTGCGTACAAGTGATAAATCTTGCATTTCTATTTTGCAGCTATTACGAGCAGCAAGTTGCTTCAGAAAGATGAAACGTAATCGGAAACTTTTGTTCCAGACAGTGACAACGCTCTGTTACGAGCAATGAGGAATACTTTCAAGATACGTCACCGAAGGCAACGACTAGGGATGCTACCTTTGCTCGACTTCTCGCTGCGGGTTAATCGGCCACCAAGGTAAACGAAGCTATTATTCGCTAATATGTTTGAACGAGTATCATCGTTGGAATAAAGATCTTTTACGGCGGGTCTTCTCCGCCCATTCGGGAGACACCCTTTGATTAAACCGACGTATCTACGATTTATGATGGATAATTGCGCGTAATGGGAGTGCTCACGGTACTGTATCGTCTCGAGCGTGATAAAGGTGACAGCGAAGCGAACATGGGCGCGAACGCGTGATCATTTCCGACAGAGGGAACGGAAATTATGGTGTTAGCGTTCCTAATTAAACCTAAATACGAGCGCCCACTTAAGAAACCACCCCGCCGATAAATTTGATACGGTTATCGCGCGTTACGCGTGAAACATAGTCAAAAATGACTCTATCGTGGCCGGCAATGAATCAAAGATGCAAAAAGCAACGAGGTATCTACCGATTCGATTACCAAGGATCGGTAAGTCGTTCTACCTTCGAGTAGCTGATGACGTCCCTGAAATTCACGATCCATGATTCAAGGTGGTTTCTCCACCCTCTCGAGGTGGCCATAGACCACGATATTATAGGGCGAAAACGGTAAATAGCCCTAATAATGTGAAATCTCGGTAGCCATAAATACGAGCGGACGATATCTGGTTACTGATCTCGGTGGCATGTCCAGGAGCTGCGTTGCCGTGTCTCGCAGCGTTGATACCGGTTGCCCCACACGGTACTCACGTAAGTATCGTGGGTACTGGAAGTACTCACGTCAAGTATGTGCACGGCTTATCATACCTCTCGCGACCAGTATATGGTCTTCCTGTTCTTTATGCGAATACACGTGGGACTTGCGATGTACCATGCTCTTTCTTCTCCACAAAATATGTCGGATTCGTCGAGGGGACAAACACGAGTGGATTCTTTGATCTTTTCTATCGTCGAATTGCGTGGCGTTCCCCTATCCGACCGATCTCGTCGCCGATTGTTTTATAGTTTTCACCTTTTACTTTTCCCGGTTAGACGTCGGTGCTACCCGGTTCACAATTTGTTGGAAAGACAGGGACCTATGAAATTCGTAATTGTTACGATCCGAACAACTTCATTTTACGTAGATCAGATCTAGAGCAAAATTAATTTCTGGTATATAAGACGGGAATCGAGAGAGAGAGGAGAGAGAGAGAGAGAGAGAGAGAGGAGGAGGAGGAATGGGAGAGAGAAAGCCAGACTTGTAAACATGTCGCTCAAAGGTAAACCACGTCACACCGTGCTTCCTGCGCGGCACCTCGAATTTCCATTCATTGTTATTCCATAATCCATAATCAGTGATGAAACACGAGATTGTCCATGTGTTGTACGGAGAAGGATGAAAAACGAAGGTATTAACACGACTCAAGGGTGAGGATAGATCGACGGTCGGAAGGAAAGCGTACGCGGGGACACGATGTTATTAAGAACTGACGTGTACCCGTGCACGCACGAACAATCTTCTCGCGTTCACCGTGATTTTCATAAGATATTGTAATTGTTTTAACAATCGACACTAATGGATATTCTTGGTAACGCGACTCGCGCCTTTAATTTATTCTCACCTATAGTTTTTAATGAAAAATGTAGTGCAGCAAATGATAGAGCCTGTTAATTCCCGATGCAATTAGCTTTGTCACTTGTACTCGCAATTAGCAGCGGTCAATGGTCGTACGCTTTCGGTATTCGTGGTTCGTTTCGATGTGCTCGAAATTTATCAGCTTGGTCGCCGGTATAAATCGTACCGTGCGATACCATAAAGAACGATGTTAAACACGACGTTATTTACGAGTAGTTCGGCAGTATTCCTCTTCGTGAGAGACAGGCCAGGCCAAGCCGTGCGTGTCAGGGCAATTCTTTCCGCGACCGAGGCAAAAATACGTTCGTGGGTTCTTTTATACACCCTCCTTCGAAGACAATCTCGATGTCTCCCGTCGCTGTGTGGCGTGTCGTGTGGTGGACATCACTCCGGCTCGGAGTGGGTGGTAAGAGAGCGCCTCGAAAGGGTGTAGCGTGTCCGGTATCTCGTGTTGGGATCGCAAGAGACATTTCGTCCCCCCAAGAAGTCAGTTCAGCTCCCACAAATGACCATCGCCGACCACCACCATCGCCGCCACCGCTTCGTTCGCCACGCCATCGAGTTAACCCCCTTTTCCCATCAACCCCCGTTGCTTTCGTATCTTCTAGTCGCCTTCTGCACCGTTCGCGCAGATGAAACGATAAACGAATTTATTACGCTCGAATGAACGAAACCGAGTGTCCTTAGCGAGTAAAACGACGGTTGCCATTTATGGAAAAAGCACAATTATTCCGTTCCATGTTCTTTTCCATGTTCTTTTCAATGTTCTTTTCCATGTTGTCCAGCTTCGATCGTTCGAAACGTTCCTACTATGTATTGCGCACATTTAAGTTACGAGGTTAATGATTCCGTCGAGTTACCTCTCGATACGTAAACACGACTGACGAACATTTTACTTGTTTTGTTGTGTTTACAAATAAAGCAATTACACTACTATACTATGCTGTCGTAGTATAGACTAGTTTGACGTTCCATTTGTATTTGCGTCGGTCGAACAACGACGTTTGCCGTTATCTGTGCGCAGAATTTTAAACCAGAGTCTCACTGCCATTAAAAGAATTATATAACAATGGAACTTTGTCGATGATAATCGTATGAACGGTGTTTGATTTCGTAATCTACATCTAACGTATTCACGATAATGTGATGTTATGATTCTACAGCAACTTCACTCCTGACTTACTGGGATTTACAATGTCAGACTCTTTTTTATAATATTCGTTTGATGCAACATTCTCTAAATTATTAGAGATACGTATGTATCGCGACACTATGTATCGACTTACAATAATTATGTACTATCGGTACAAACAAACCGTTACCACAGTTACCACAGGAACGTATCTTACCGTCGGCGTATCACTTCCAACGTTACCTACCAACGGAATAAGATTGCCGCAGTCTGCTGACTACATTTGAAATCAAATAGAAAGTTACATAATTTGAAAAGGATATATAAAGTAATCTGATTTAAAGTGTTCTAATAATTTCTTAAAATTATAACTACTGATTTATTCTGACTACTTTTCCACCTACTTTTCTTAGCTACAAATTATACTTAAAATAAATCGCTTCAAGAGAGAAATTCTACTTTAGGATGTTATCTAACGTTACGACTGATAAATCAAAATTGATTTTTTAGTCCTCTAAAAATATAAATTTATGCCACGTTTCATCTGCCAGAAACATATCTCTCGAGGTAACTGAATTTTTATCGATATACCAAAAGTAACCATCGTTCGGTCTCAAATAATTATTTCTCTTACAACTTCGTTCTAAAATAGCCAATTACATGAAAATGAGATAACCGAAGTGAGATCTTCGTTAGTATTTTATATAGAGTAGTATGTCATAATTATAGCGGTTAAAAGAATTTTGTTGATTTATTCGCAAGGTCGACGATATTGGTAGCGAGGAATGACTAAAAACGCGGACTGATTCTGTCATCTTGTGGCGAAGTTGCGAGTGAATCGAGTATCAGCCGTCGAGCAGGGATGCCAACGAGACGCGCGCATCCACGGCAGATCGTACGCGGAGTCGCGTCGTAAACAAGGAGCCGTTTCATCGGTAGCCGTATTTCCAAAGTTTCCTCGCGAATCTGTCCGTCGTACGTGGATATTTCGTCATATCACTAAGCGAGTCGTTTATCAAGCCACGGCGTAGAAACGTTCGCAACCGAAGGACACCGCAAACGCAACATTTTCCGAACGTTTTTACGGTGGTGTTAGTGCGCGGATTGGCAAGCGTTGCTCGAGTGCAGTAGGGCTGCCATTTTCCGTGTGTTGCGGTGCACGAGCGAGAAAAAGATAGATATCCGTGTACGGACAAGGACGGTAAAGGTCCCGAACACACGGATTTTCGTGGTGCAAAAGACAGAGGAATTCGTCGTGCGTTGATTCATCCCGGGACTTTAACTCGTAATCGCAGTGAAAACGAAGAAAACAAAAGCAAAGGTGGAGGGACGAGTCGCGGGAGCGCGCGCCCGAAACTGGCCCGACGATCAAGGTTAGTTCCTCTTTTCATTTTCGTATTCTTCCTGGTCGTCCTCTTGAGCAGAAACGACCACGTCTGGTCCGTCCTCGAATAGAACGCTATTGCGTTGTTTCAATTGTTACCGTGGAAAGATTTCTCGCGATAATGGCTCCCTATCTGACACCTTATCGTATCGCGACCGATCAGCTGACTTTTTTTTACGCATCTACCGCGTGTATCTCGCGAAACACCGACACGTTTCAATACGGATGCGCTCGTTAAAGATACGCCATTCCATGGACAGTTTGCCGTCTGGAAGCGGTAACGATTCCGACCGTTTGAAAATACCGATCGCCACGCACGTTCGACGTATATACATCCAATTCTATCGATGTAGTAACGCTAATCGTCCTGCTGCGTATATTCGGTAGCGATACGGTATTCGTCGAATTTCACACGGTGCATTTTTGATCTTTGGGTTAATCGTCTCGGCTTCCAAGTTGTGTGCACACGAGCGTGGCCACCACGAATTTAAAACCATGTCACATCGGTACGAATCGATCGATAAAGTCGTTCGCGAATTCGCTATCGGATGTACGATCGGGTGCATTGTTTACGCATCCGCTGTACCTTGTCTTCGCTTCTATCTCGTTTCGTGCGTTTTTCGTTCGAAATCCCTACAACTGCTCGCGATAATCTCATTACGAGCAGTAAGTATGTAATTTCTAGCTTCGGTATGCGAGCGGTTTCGGCGGTTTTTCGGCGCTCAGCTGTCGCCCGTAAAATTCCCGCTTGCTTTACGCTCGTTCGAAGAAACGATGCCGGCTTTTTTTTTTGGTGACCGATACAGGGCAAAAACTTTACGATATTTCTCCACAGTGTTTCTAGAGTTTCGTATTCGAACAGAACCGTGGCCGCTCGCGTTAAAATTTTAGCCGGAAAGGGACAACGAGGGAAACTGTTCACAATGCAGGAAAGCAATCAAATATCAATTTCACCGTGGGCATTTCTCGCCGAACGAGATAACGTTGGCCGGTGAAACGGGCCACGGGATGGGACTGGACGATCATTTTCCAATTTACACGGAACGGTTTCAATTATGAAAGCGATCTTGAAACATCACGTACGTGTAACGAGGAAAAAAGAGACCGCACGTCGGTGCCGTACTCCGCGTTATCGTCAATATTACGCCAACCTTGGCTGTGTTTAAGCGATTAACCTGCAATAACCGAGAAACACTGTGTGTCCGGCTTGTAATCGGCTTTCGTAAGAACTTGCTATCTACCGATGTCCGATTGTAAACAACCGTTACCACGACGTTACGTTGTTCTTTTTTTCTGTCGTACTATTCCGTCCAATGGAATCGCGGATGTGTCCCTATAGTCCCGCGATGGTTTTACGCATTTAATGTGGTCGTACACGGTTTCTAGCCTTTCTCGGGGCAGAATTGACGGCTCGCGTGTAACGACGATCGGTAATCGTATAGCCAGTCGCTTGGCTCTCTTATACGACGATTTCACGTTAATCAGCGGTGTAGCAGCCGCGTGTCTTGTTCCAATAATCGTTGCACTTCCTGATTCATGGCTTCCTGCTGCGGGCTTGGATTTATTATACAGAACCGGTCGACCGATCTTTTGTTTCTCTCCCGTTTGTGCACGCGTGTGTCTACGTGTGCCGAACGTAACTATTTTTTCAAACGATTATATTCTTGTCAAATAAAAGTCTCTTGTTAAGCTCTTTTTATATCGTAGAACGATTGGTTCTTTGGTTCTTCTTTGTTCGTTTACTCTATGGACTTTCGTACGTATAAACGCGCTCTGAAACGTCACGTTTTATTCAGGATGCTAGAACGCGCCGAGTATAGTGTTTTCCGCCTAAGCGTCGCAATCGTAAAAATCGTTGGGGCCGGCTGGCTCACGTCACAGTATGGAGGAAGGCCTAACTTATGAGCACTGCAAGCATTCGAAGCTTTACGTTATTACCAAGGGAACAATTTTTCCCAAGAAAATCAGGATGTTATAACAAAAGCAGATGTTACGGCGATCGTGATTCTGCCTGTTCCTGAATATTACGATCTTCATTGCTTTTATCAAACAAAAGTTTGTTCGTGGAACGACATACGCGATCTACCAAAGTGAAATAAATTAATTTGAAGTTATACGATACTGTGGCTCAGTAACATATTTGGATAAATAAATACAGTATTTCAGTATACGCTACACTGACCGAATGCTGAAACGGATCAGCTTCCAAAAACAGTTGCATATGTATAGTTACCTACCCGTTACTTTTAGCCACCATCTCTGTGCATTTAAAAATACAAATTCCCCTATTTTTTTTTTTTTTTTTTTCTTTATCTTGTTAAACGAACCGACGTTCGTTCGTACGTATCAAGAAGCAGATATCTCGCTTACATATGCGAAGAAGTTAGAAACGGGGTCGAGAAAGTTTACACGTATAACGATGCAAGTATAAACACATAAATGTCGGAGATTACACAATGTCCGAGTACGAAGCTGAAAGAAAACGGTGCTCTCGTTTTCGAAAACACGAGATCGTAGTTGAAGGTAACCGATGACTCGGTTTCGCGGGCAAACACATGCGGTCGTGATAATGCGAAAAGTTATTTTAACGAGATTCGATGGTAACGCGGAACGGCGGTTGCGGTGTTGCGCGGCTCGAGCGCGTCAGGTTACTTTTTCTAATTTAGCCAGGGTAACGGGGTAAACTAGATTGTGCTTGTACCGCCGGAAGAGTCTCTCCGACTCGCGAGAACTCGGCTAACGTCGTTTGGAATAGGCGATGTAACGTTACTCGGGTCAAAGCAGCCGAGTGGATCCCCGGCCGAAAAGCTAAGCAGCTCTTCGCCACGCGTTATAACTCGCGATTTAAAACTCATAAGCTTCGCCGCGTCCGTTTACGAGTCTCTCAGAACCTTCTGCAACTTCTGCCCGCTCGCTGCTTTCTGGAAACTTTGAACGTGAAAGACGCGCGCTCCTCCAGTATCCTTTGGGGATAACGTCGTCGTTGCTGTAAACAAAGTAGCTCGACTTCCTCGAGCTTCGTTATTTTCATCCCTCGGTGTCGACGCGAGGCTCCTGCTTTCGACGTTCCACCAGTCGTTGGAAATTTTATGCCTGCTGGAACCGAGAGGCGGTGTCGAGCGCGGTTCCAGGCAAAAACCAGGCAATTCAGATACGTAATTGCATCAGGTTTTCCAGTTAGCGAATCGGTATAGAGCGGTAATCCAATAGCGAACCGCTAAACGGATTTTCTAGCTAAACACGCAATTCCGATATGCAGCTTGTTAACGGACAGTGTTGTAATATAAACTACCTTTTTGTTTTAACGAAAACAATCCATCTTAAATCTATTTATCGAATTGAAATTTATTAAACGCGTTCGTCCGTATATTTCTTATTACATGTTTCCAGTTCCCAGAAGACAAAACGAAATAATTCAAATTATACGATAATTCTTTTAACACGATACGATATACGAACTTCCTTAAATACCAAGCGAACAAGAAAATATTACTTTTTCGTATTAATCTCTAGCGATATTGGCCTTCTTCCCTGCTATATTTCGTTGGTACTCGGATTAATTCATCTTTCGGTTGTCACTGGGAATCTGGTCCGACAATGGGTGTTTCAGTAGCCACCCACACCAGACGCTGTCATCTGTTCTCTGACTATCGGAGAAGGGACGCGTGTAAACGTGGCCACGTGTGTCTCTGTCTTTGGTATTAGTTCGATGAAAGCAATCGGGTCAACGGCTTCGTCGCTGTTCTGTGTCGCGGAGTCGATAAGAATCGAACGTGAACTTCGAAGGAAACTTCGTCACATGTCTTAGACGCGTATCGACGTCCCTGAAATTCAAAAGTTGGAAGATGCCCCGTCAATTCGGAATTCGTGCGCTCGAAATTTCCTCGCCAAACCTGCTGTCGAACTGTGTCAAACTTTTCGCCAGATCGAAGTCTCGGCGTCTTACGTATAGAAATTACGCAGCTTCCTCTCGTGGTAGTTTTCGTTTGCTTCTCGAATTTCGGATAACATACTCTTCGGGGGAAAAAAACGAGAACGGGACGAGCAAGAAAACAGGATAGAATTTCGTAAGATGCCGTTTCTTCGGATGGAATCGTATCGATCTCGTTGGCACTGTGTAGCTACTCTTCGTCTTAAGATCTACTATCTACGGTGGAAGGGAATTCAGCGTCAGGATTTCTCATGTGTCATTACATTTCACGAGGCGACGATAAAGCGATAAACCTTCGCTTCGCTTCTGCTTCGGTCTGTCGAGTTTCGTTGCGAAAAGCACGGACGTACGCTCGCTCGCACTCGTCCGTTTCTACTTAACGAGGACGACACCAGAGAAACGAACTATTACTCGGATGTTCTCGCTGAAAATAGGAGAATTACCCGTTTCAAAGATTCCAGGAGTCGTCAGTCGTTACTTAGTTCCGTTTAGAGAAAGGTCGTTGTTCGCGCGTCGAATAAATTTAATCGCGTTTTTCGATCTTTCGAACGAATTGGTACTAATTTTTCGCGGGGAACACAGGAATTGTAATTTAATTACGCGTCGACGACGCAGTCTGTGCAGGTGTCGGCTAAAAATATTCGCTGGAACGATAAGAATTTCAATTCTAGAGCTGCTACGTACAGGCTGATTTTAGCGCAACGACCGTGATTATCGATCAAATCCACGGTTGTAGTTTCAATGGAAAAGATAGCAGCCAACTTTAACGTTTCACGTTATCGAATGCTAACTTTAACCGCGTGAAAGATAAATTTAAAAGCGGCCATAGGTATATCGCAAGGTATCATAACTCGAAGCAATTCAAACTTCGTTAAACACACAGAATAAAAATTCTTTGTAAAGAAAGGAGAAAACATCGAGCTACATCGTGTTACAAGAGAAACGTTTCCACGTATACCGGGGTTTCACGAACAAACGCGTAAGGACTGCTTTGTAAGAATCAGACTGTACCATGGGAAAATGGTGCATGGGGCGTGTGTACGCGTGTATCGTAAACTCTATTTTCTATGTAGGGACCAGTCGAGAGTAGAAGCGACAGCGGAAAACGAGTAGCACTTTGTACAAAGGCCGCGCCACTGAAAATGGCGTCTCCTTCTACGGGCAAATGCATTTCTCGTTGAGTGGTAGTGACGCGCGCGCGCGCGCTCCAGCAAGCGCCAGCTGAGCGTGTAAAGCGTAGGTGATGGTGTACGTTGTACAATGTATACGATCGGTCCACGGAACGCCGCACGGCACGAAAACGGCGTGCGTCCGTCGACCGACGCGGCGCGGACGGCGATCCGGCCGAGCGCGAACGAGTTTCGGTGAACCGGTGTTAAATGCGTTTTCGATGGCGCCGTAATTTCGCCGGAGTTGTTTCACCGTCGATTGATCGGAAACGTCGACGAGAGGCCGCTTCGTTTCCACGCTTATCGAATACCGCCACTCGAATCGCGTTTTATCTACGTGCACGTTAACGTCGTTGTAGTTTTTCTCGTCTCTCCTTTCTTTTTTCCTCTCGAAATCTTGTCTTTTCGGTTTGTCTTTCGCAGCGAGCAGAGTTTACGAATATTTTTCTCGAGGATCCGTAGGATAATTTTTCGTTTTCTAATTCGCCTTTAAGTTTCTGCGAATGATCGATGGACGGGTCTTTAGAGCGGCGTTACTGGCCAACCGTTCGGATCGCTTTCACAAGCGAAAATTCACGAGATTCGTGTTCGTCATCGATGTTTTAACCCAATTGCCTTGACCAACATACGTGTATCTGGTATTACGCAAGTGAAAGAAAACGATAGTAGTAGCAGCGAGTGCAAAGGTATTGGTAGAGGCTGTAAATCGTGTCTGTATGACATAACCGGGAGAAAACGTGGACAAACAGTTTCCATTGCTGTCGTTAGCAACGAGCTTGTATCGCTAATTTGTTCGGCAACGATGTTTCCAGACAACGAGTTGGATTTCTGAGTCGCGATTGAGTCGGTGTGCAGGGCGTGTTTCTCTCTCTCTCTCTCTCTCTCTCTCCCTCTTATGCTACGGTCCTTTTATTCCCAGCGACCTCAGTCTGAACAATATTATGAAATGACTGGGTACATATATACAGACATAAACGTACGACTATGCGCATGAAATATTCATAGGGAAGTTTCTTTGGTGACCCCTGTGCATCTAGGCAAAGAAAAGAGCTAAAGAAAGGAAAAATAGGAAGAAAAGGAAGGAACGTTTCATTTGATACGACTATCGGCCGGACGTTATTCGTGCGCCTTCGTTATTCGTGGCTTTTCATATCGTACCGTTCCGCTGAAATGTCACTGCGATTTAGTTATATACGTATATAGGTAGTAGCACCGCCTCTATACCGACTTGCTTTACGGCCCCGTAATTTTTTAATCCCGCCCCGGTGTCACTGCGAGGAATATAAACGCGCGATTAAAGAGGCGCGGCCCGTTACAAAACGATGCGCGTTCACGAGCTTAACGAGCGCAATAACGCGTCGCGAGCACCCAGACTTTTTCACGCCTATCGCGCTGCTCTCCGCTTCCTCACGACGAGAGGGAAAATTCAGGATAGCATCGGATAGAGGCGAAGCGCAAATGGAAAAAAGGAACGTCGCTTGGCAAGCGACACTGTTGCCATTAGAATATCTGTGACGCGCGATGCAGCTACATGCGATTCTTCGATACGTATGCGCGCATTTTCCATTCGTCAGAGAATAGCTAACCGGAATACGTGTAACGTATCGTCGAGAGAAATTCTCACGATACAGACGCGTTTCCGTTTTTCAGGCTAATAAAACATCGAATTATCAACGAAGAGATTCTTCGCGAAAACGTCTGGCGCTGTCGGATGATTCTTCCGTCGTCGATCGGATAATTAGCTTATAACGACGACGTTTTCGGTATCGTTAGTAGCTGCGGAAACTTTATGAAATACGCGCAATCGTCGAGACTACCGTCTTCTTAATTAAATCTCGAAATATGTAGCAACTGGCGAAGTGACGTGATGTAATGTTCGTTAGTCGACTCGAAGGTAGACGCTTCGCGTCGCACGACCAAATATCGTGCATACGCCAGCCTCGTTACGTAGCTTTAATTCTTGCTTACCTCGGATGGATCGCAGATGGTGGTTATAGAAATTTGTTATAACGAATTGTAAATGTGTCTTTACGGTCTCCGTAACGAATCATATCGAATGAAAGATATCCCTTACTGTTAAAAGTTATATCCCTTGGTATCTAGTTCAAAGTTATTTTCCTTTCTATCTTTGCGACGCGCGTTAGTCTCAAGACAAACACCGTGGTCGAACGTACTTCCGATATCCAACGATGAAATCGGCCGACGCGACGTAGCAGTTGACAATGGCGAGCAGAGGCGGGCGAACGAAAACCCGGAGATCCATTAGCGTTCCATTTGGACCACTGTCTCGTATAAAATCATAAGAAAGCTAACATACACGTTTATTTATTTAACGTTGCAGCATGTCGCGTAGTGGCGTGTGCATGTCGAAATGTCACACGTGCCGCGTTTACGTATCGCCACATTGGCCGCCCGCATTGCTTTCGATGCCGCGTATAGAACAGAACGAAGAGAGAAACAGGGGCTTTATCGAGGGCGGGACAGAGCACGTTGGGAAAGAAACTTGTCAGCATCAATGTCTCGGCTCGGCAGCACAATGTTATCGACCGCAGGAGTGTCCGATTCCTATCCAACGTATTTTTTTTACCGCGACTATTGTGTCACCGTGCTTTATCGAACGTTGTTCGCCGAGATAGGGGCCAGCGTTGTTAACCTGGCCGGACTCTTAGCCACGAGACAATTTGAGCCCGGGAATTTCAACTTGAGAAATGAGAGGATCCTTTGTCCCTTTTCGCCTCCAATTGGAAATCTTCGCCCGAAAGAACTCTCGAAGAGATAGCCGCGAAAGAAACGACGCGTTTTTTCGCCGCGATTCTTTCTTAGGATGGCTCCGTCCGTGTCGAGAAAAATATTTCGCTCATTAAAAGAGATCCTGACCGACGAGGCGGAAGGCAACGTTTCAAGTAACAACGATCCTCCGTTGTTTGTTCGTTCGCGATCGAAGCGATATCGAGAAAGAGAGATCGACTTTCGTCGCAATTTCTGTGCGATAAAAGAAAATTCTTAGTTAGAGGCACGGTAGGCGACCGAAGCTATTCGTGCTCCCTCCTTCGACTAATTCTGGATGAAATATTCACGCAAGATGATTGCAGTGGAAGAATCTCGCGTCCCATCCTCGCGTGGAAGCGTATTATTAGAGAGTTTATCGAGCTGGCGGCTGTGCAATGTAAATTCGCGGAGGAATTATTTTCTCGGAATGTCGCTTGTTATCGACGGTATTATTAATATTGTCGCTTTCATAAACGACGCCACCAACTGCTCGCTGATGCAACGTCGATTTAGATACGAGTTCTTCTATGCACAAGTTGCTACGCTATGTCAGTCCTCGTACCTCCGCACGCACGCAATTTAAACTAATATTGATTTCAAATTCTCGTATATTGCGCGACAAATTTTACGAAGGACACGTGTCCGCGTAATTATGCAACCCTTTGAAATCGAAAATGCCGAGTCACGGACCACTGAATTTTATAGTATGACGTCATTCATTTTTTGGAATATAAAGCGTAACGTTAAAAAAGTTGTACGAGGCTTATCGATTAATTTGACGGTCTTTCAATATTAAAATCGCAAAAAATGTTAGATGCAAGTAGTTACTTATTATATATTAATTAATGTATAACGAAACGTACGTTGAAAAAGCAGCGTAATAGTACATGATAGGAATTCGTTGATGTCAGATCGTAGCAGGCGATTTTATAATTAATGTATACCTATATTTTAATAACATTGAGATTAGTTATTACAAAAAAATTGTAATAATCTTAATCAATGAGAAAGATAAATAAGCCGGATGTATAAAGGAACGATAATTAAATAAATAAAGTTGTATAAACAAGGGAAAACTAACGGAACGAGCGAAGTCGTACACGACGAATCCGTAAAAAAAAAGGTAAAACTACTGGATTACCGAAGATGTGCTAATAACGGAAATTAATCGATATGTAAAGTCAGTTCGCCTTGACCAGGTTTCGTTTACTACATTAACACGCGCCGTAGCGAATAAATCGGCTTTTATGCAAACCGCAATTCAGCGATTTTATGTGGAGCTCTTTACACGAATAACCGTGACAATAAGAGGAATATTGCACAACGATCTGCCATTGTTTCTCACCGTGTCCTCGTGTTAATTTCTCGAGCAATAATTTTTTTAGTTTATCGCTTTCTTGTATTAAGGCGTGGTGGATAGAGGCAAGAAGGTTTCCCATTACAGCGTACAAAGTTACGAGATACCTCTTAGCAATAAAAAGCAGAGAAAGGAGATTCGATAGAAAAGCACGCTGGATCGTCGATAGCGCGAGTCTCGGATGGTCGTTCGACTCGAGGCTTTAAAAAAAATGTTTAAGAGTCACTTGTTTGTCATGTGCACGCGTGTCTGAGTCTGAAAGTACATAGTCTGTCACTGCGTTTCGTTACACGAGCTCCAAAGACACTTCACGGTTCGTTTACCTTAGCTACGGAGCTTCTACCGAAATACTCTACGGTCTACGAAGCTTCGAGACTTCTTGGAAGCTTTCTCTATCCTTTTCTCAATCGGTTGAATCGAAAGATCGATAAATCGATCGTGTTAGAGGTCAGTTTTATACGAGGCTCCTATTTTCGTTTTTGTTTGGTCGTTGAACGATAATTCACGGATCACGATACACGGACTTAAAAATATGGGGAAGCTCGTGGAAAAGGTTAAATCGAAATTAATCAGTGGAATCGCATGGAAAGACTTTAACCGCGGAAACGGCTCAATTCGCGTGTTTCTCGATGCCGAAATGATAAACGATGGGACGGATTGGCGCGTCGCGTCGACCGAATCCGCTGCAATTAGATTCTGGCCAAGTATTTGTTCGTTAAAGCGACGAAATGAAAGCAAACTGCGCGTTACCGCGTCAATTTTGTCGGCTGATGGAGCGCCATCGATCAGTCGATCGAATCGATCCTTCGTCATTAACGGGCCGATTCATCCTCGCTGCGAACGTAATTAGAATAAACGTCCATTAATATTCCGGCACGGCATTCGCGACGAGCACGGTCACCGAAATTCTGTAAACTTAAATCGGTTTTAACACTCTGGCCAATCGAGACGCGAATTCGCGTCTTTCGTATTTCACGCGGTACCCTGTAAAAATGTTAACTACCGTTAAATAAAACAGTAAAAAGAAAAAAAAGCAATGGATGATATAAACGAAATGTTACAAAAGTGTCTTCACATTACACGCTTGAATAATAGGAAATCGTTATCGATATATTAGACGTGATATCGGTCGCCTTGAATCATTTTCAATCGCTCCAAAAACAGCCGGGAATTCAAGTTATATGCTAGTCGAAGCAGCCGGTCCCCAGGGTGTTAATAGTATTTATGCGTTGACGGAAAAGGTTGCCAGAACCGGGAACAGTAAAATTTGTATAACAAATCGCCGAAAGTGTGTTCACAACGTGCTAGTTCTCGCGGCATGTTGGCGATAAGCGCGTAACAGAGTTAGCCGGTTCGCTTTCCATCAATACGCGGCTGTTTGTTTTACGCGTCATCGACAAATGTCCGGTAAATCAGACACAGAAAACTCGTACATCGGCCAGGAATTCGATTTCGATTGCAGCTGTCGCGAATATATCTTTCCGCGCGTTTTCGTACATTTTTTACTGGCCGACTGTCGATTCTGGCGAAAAATCGGAAAAGCGAAAAAAAAAAAAAAAAATCAGAAACGGCAGAAAGCTTTACGAGTGGTAGCTATTTCACGAACTCTCGATCATAAATGTTCATCGACGCTAGAAGGCATAAAAGTCAAAGTTGAAGGGTCCATCGATTTCGGTATATGTATTATATCGAACGGTGGCTGGTGGCGATCTCACGATCGTAACGAAGCCGTGCACGAGCCAGTAATAGCCGCGTAGTAGTCATCTCGGTGAATGCGACATTAATTTTCATTGCCCGGAGACCTTGGCTGTCATGTACCTTTCGTCGTCGTCCCATTAGCAACAATGTCACGCGATATTACCCGTAACTTTTTATCGTATTTCCCGGAGAAAATTGGCCCCGTAAGGTCGGTCGTCCGCGTGCTCTGAAATCGCGGGAAAATTATTAGATTCTCCTGCCGGGATACGCGTGCACGCTCCAGAGAAACGAAGGAAAGCGGACCGTACGAATATTTGTGGAATATTCTCGTAATATTCGCTGGAAGTTGAAAAATTATTCCGATTAATCACGTTTTCCCGACCAGATAGAAATTAATGCGCGATCGTGTCACGTCGGTTACTAGCGGGGCTATTTTTCTGTCGCTCATTAGCAAAATGTCTTTAAATTCGATGCGTGAAACCCACCGCCAGGGAACGGAACAGCGTTTCCGTTAATGAAGTCGACTCTTGAACGGGTCTCTCTCTCTTTCTCTCTCTCTCTCTCTCTCTCTCTTTACACAGGTGCGCCGTACGATTTTCGAGCAGCGCGCATCCTCGTTTCGTAATGTCTTCTCGCGACGTGCCGCACCGTGACGCAAAGAGAGAAAAGAAAACTCGTCGTGACTCTCTAGTCTAGCGAATCGCCTTGTACCAGTGACCGTACGTACGGTCGTCGAAACAGGAACGAAACGTCTGACGAAACGTGACCCGAAGCTACAAAAATTTCACGCGAATATCGCGTTATGTCGCCGAGAATACGCGTGAACGTGATGGTGAACGTCGCGCCGGTTTAAGCCGTGGACCAGCGTTTCGTAACGTTTCTCTTTCCTCTCTGACATTTGACGTGTCCAGTATAAATAACGTTTGTTGCGTCCAGCGCAAATAATCATTTAATAAATGCCACGTCCGCACGCACCTGCGGCTTTAAAACTTGGCATTTGTTTTGCGCGGGTTTCACCCAGACAACCACGACTTGTCGGAGAAAAAAGATCGTTGTTCGCAGCCTGGCCAGAGAATCGACGATCGGCCTCGTCTGCAAGGGAGTCGATATGCATTTCGTGGCATAAATGTCACGCTTAATCGTTGTTTCGTGTTCGAGTCTCGCGAATAGACGATTCTTAAAACATTAAAATGATATGGAAAATATATATCGATCTCCTGCGTTTTGGGCTCGCAGTATTTTAGTCGCGCTGAATATGCTTTAATTTAGAACGAGTTGCTTGGAGTTAGGGTCATATATGATGCATTCTTTAAATAAATAATAATTTCATGCTCTTCAAACTACGAATCACGTTGAAAACGATTGACGTCGAACGTAGTTAAATTTTAACGGCCTTTCCGAAAGATGGTGCCACGTATAGATAACCTTTGAATCGATAAAAAAGAACTTTACGTCGTACGATTTGCATATGCGAAGAAAAAATCTAGCACACGTTTGTATCCGCGTTCGTTCGTCCGATTAAATTAATCGAATTCGTCACTGATGGCTAGATGGCTTCAGGTGTGACTGCACGGCTTCGAAACTGGTCGGTTCGCCTGACTTAACGGTGCACGCAAGGGCCAAGAACCTTCGGTCGTTGTATGCACCTGGAATACATATTGGCTGCTCGAGGTACGAGTCACTTGTTCCTAAGCAATATTCTACTGGCTGATTGTTCTTAACGTGGCTCCGACCTTCGTCAAAATCGACTGCGAAGTAAGCGCTTCGCGAACATTTCCTTCCACGCTCTCGCCGTTTCCAACATGTTCAACGAACGGACAGTTTTCGCTCGTTCTACTGCGGAATCCGTTCATTTTTCCTGCAAGAAAATTAACTTTTATCGAACAGGGATTCTCTAGTCCCGAGTTTACAGTAGCTGCGTGTAAATTCTTCGTTCTCCGTTCTTGCGTCTCGTTCTCTTTTCATCGCTGAGTGATTTACGCGGTTTCCGTTTTGGGATCAACTATCGTCGATTGGCGTTCGAACTTTATTGTCCGCGTGTGCTCGCGAGTATCGACAGCGGTTAGCGATGCAAAGTCTCTGTACGACGAGAGACGTCGATACGATATCCTATCTGTCGTTATTTCGAACGGGAAAATTTACAGCAACGTTGGCGGAAACGTTCGTTTCAAGAGAAACTTTGTTTTGTCAGATTCATCGACTATTCGGTTGAGGAGCAGGCGCGTGTACAAGATCGTTTCGACGAGTTTATGTCGACAAATGAGCCGGCCGAACCGGATGACCCAATAACATTAGCGACTTTCATATTTCTGACGCGCGTGGCTCGCGAATCGGTTAGGTAGACAGACCGGCCGTTCAAGAAACTGCTCGAAAATGCAAGCGTGCATAGACTCTCCCACCTTTATTCCCAAAATAGCTGCACCGTCGATAGAGTGCCCTGGTACGGAGGTGAGAGTGTATGCGGACGGGGTGCGCGCGCGAGGATATTGAATTTGTATCGACAAACACCTATTGGCAATCGATCGATCCCAAGGGGCAAGTTTCCCTTCTACCTTCGAGCACACCGGCGTCTTAGAAAGCAGGGGGGGAAAAAATGTTGTCTTCGTTCTACGTTTCCGTCGATAACGCTATTAAGGAGAATCCGATACTTGCCGTTACGGTAAATCGAATTCGCGCATTTCTTCGGTTTCCTGAAAAAAAAACAAATATTTTGCGATAAAGTAGAATCACGACTAAAATCGTTTCTACGAACGTTTGCTTCGGGTGGTCGTTCTTTTTTCCAAAGTTGAATCATACGTGCATTTTTCTAAATGCACTTTTATCGCACCTTTTGCCGCGAACGTATCAGGGATCACACACACACGCACACACACACACGTTGGTTCGAAACGAACAGTGTATCGAAGTTATTTTCACGAAGAGTCACGCTTTTTCTTTTTTTTTTTTTTGTGGATGTTGGATCGTAGCACGGGGAATATCACGACCGTTCGATGTCGTTCGCGATTCGGTGACATACGACAGTGGCAGAAACCAGGAAGGTAAAGGCAGGAGAAATCCTGTAGATAAACAAGGATGCTTGACGTAACGAGCCCACGAGGAAGTTTCCACATTGCGGATGGTGGAGGCGCCTCAGGCGGCGCCTGCCTGCGAGTCAATCGTGCCCCGAGTGTAGCTTCGGCTACCACCGAATTCAGTTCACGGTGTTGCTTGCTGCTTCGTGCCTCGTATCGGCACCTTGTTTCGTGGTCAAGGTGGATTCGCTGTCACGTGGGTAACTTGCGAAAGTGTAACAGGCAAATAAAAAAAGCAATTGAGTCGTTCTATCGTTTCGTTGGTTCGCTGACACGTTCGTTCGCTCGACGACGAAGAAGAATCACATGTTGTGATGCGTGCGTGCAGTTTCCTCGTTCTTCTTCGTTGCTCTCTGTCTATCGTTGTATCGTGATATACGGCTCTTTGATCGGTCGCGTGTGAACAATACCGAGTACGAAGTTGTTTAGTTGGCCTGTGATTCGAGAAGAAAACTTCCTTCGAGACGGAAGGAGCCGTGCGTGCCATCGCGGAACTTCTCAGGAAGACAACGTGTCAGAATCCAAGGACGTCTGTCCCCTCGCGATAATAATTGTCTAGAAAGGCAGCTTGTCGTGCTTGGTAAGTGGTCTGTGCTACGTGATCGGTGGATGTGACTTTTGATGTTGCCGCCACTACTGGTTAAATGTTTTCGAGAGGATTAAAAGGGAACTCGACGAGCTGGAATTAATGCAGCGCAACGATAGGTTCGTAAACGTTACCGACCACGAGTTCTCGGTACCTCAACCCCCCCCCCCTCACCTCAAAAAAAATGTCCGTCGACGTGCATTGACGTTTAATTTTCCCTGTCACGGAAAAACAGGGTCGATCGATATAGAGGTACTTTCGATACACGCCAGCGTTTAATACAACGTGGCTTGTGTGACTTTGAAGTTATTCAATTTGCAGTTTGGCCTGCGAATCGATGCTAATGGATCGAATAAATATGCTTTCACACCGTGGACCTCGTGACCCGCGTGAGAACCGGCTGAACCCTTCGCCTTTGCTTTTCTATCCTATATTCGCGTCGTTCGAGCTAATCTTATGCAAAATTTTCCTCGGGGAGAAACCTTTCCCCGACACTCGGAATTTCAGGCAATTTCGCCGTGGCTGTTTTTTCCCATTTTCGTGAATAATTATGGAGTTTACGGGCCGCGTTTTTTACGGTTCGTCTTCTCTCTCGGAAAACGTCGTTTCACCCGTGTTTCACCAGTAGCACAAAGGAATTCTTTTAGAAAATTATCTCGCCCGACTTCCCTGCAGTTTCCTCTGGACAACTTTTTCTTTCATCCCGCGAATCGTTTAGCGTCTGACTTTGCGCTTAGAAACATCCTGCGGTCCGTCATCTCGTCTGTCTCTGTGTCAAAATCTACGAGAATCATTCTCAGCGTTCGCGAGACGTCGCGAATCGAGAGCCAAATGGTCAAAGAGTCGGCGAAGGCGAAACGAAAATACGTAGTTAGTCTCGTAAAAATGTTCCGGGAAGACCTCGAGGCTGCGTTCTTTTCTCGTTACTTCCGTACTCGTCCTTCTTCTCAAGGCTTACGTAAGGGATGGATATCGACAATGCAACGTACAACTTTCCCCTCCCCCACCCGCAATCCTTGTTTTATTTTTGCATCCCGTGTTACGAGATCGGCCAAACGGTTTCCTCGTGAGTTTTATGTTTGCTCGTTTCGCGCTCAGTGACGTACTTACAGAGCTGGCTCGCAGCTCGCGGAGTAGTAATGAGAATTTATTGGTAAATTCATGGAACGGCCAGAGGTAAACTCTAATGAATTGCTTCGTTATTAACACCGATGCCAGTAGGAGTAACCTGGCAACGCCTACGTGTTCTCTATACGTCTATACCTGTACACGCACGCGTATATTTATATATTTACAATTTGTTTTGTCCAGCGAAACGACTAATTTCTTTTTCTCTTCCCGTACGTTTTCTTCGCGAGTTGAAAATACCAGCGGTTTCCGCGCTTCTCGTTGGCTCGCATTCAGAACTCGTTTTTAATAGTGCTCTTTGTTTTTACGTGCCGCCATTAAATCAGTCTTAGCACACTGTCGAGCGTTAACGGCGTCTCGTTTCGTCAACTCACGCCTTCTATTCTATTCTATTCTCTCTTTCCTCTCCTTTTCTCTTCCCGCGTTTCTTCTCTCGGCACGACGTTTCCGCTCCGCGCGCAGCACGCGACGCCTTCTGAATAAATTAGACGCATCAAACGTCATCGAGAAACCTCGTGAAAAATTGAATGGATTTCGCTCAGCCTGTCTTGCCCGTCGATACCGTTCGATCGATCGCTACAAACGATCCGCGAACGAATGTGTGGCCTTCGTCTTAACCCGGAAACTGCGGCGGGAAACATTCCGCTGGCTCGATTCGTTGTGTCCCCTGTGAGCTTCGCAGCCAACGACCAAGCAAATAGACCGTTCTGATATCTTGTTACGACTATTACGAAATGTCGTCGGTGCCTGTATGTAACGCGTGCATTATGATATCCGGTAACGATAACATATCCCGAACCAGCCGGTTATCAGTCAGCCACCGGAATCTCGATATTAATTTGTGGCTACAAAACTCGCGCCGGTGCTCTCAGTTACGGCATAATTGGCGAACACCGCAACAAGATTGAAACGCAGGTTGACGGCTATGGAAAGATAGAGACTCGTGATTTCGAATTCAGTCGTCAAGAGGCCGATACTATTTGATTTTCCGTGAAAAATTGTACGAGCTAACGCTGACACGCGTCCTAACACTTGAAGAACGAGAGGAATATTTCGCGACAAGAGACAAATTGTACGCGTAAATCGCGTATTCTCAGGCGAAAACGTGTTAGAAGTTGCTAGTCGCCATATATTTTGGAACGCGTGCAGCTAGCTAGGCAGCGACATAAAACGGTCGTTCGTTTTCCTCGTCCGTGAACTACGATTATCTAGAACGAAGAAGGGAACGACCAGCTTCCTGCCGCATCCGATATTTTATCGCGTGCAATAATGACTCGACGTTAGGGAGCCGAGGGAACGTTCCCAATAAGTATCACTGTACAGCGCGCAGAGTAACGCGCCGAGCTGCATTATTTAAACGCGTAAAATCGAAGTTGTGTCATCCGGTCAGGGGCGGATGGAACCCGCGTTACCTTGTAACGGTAAAAGGAGCGTGAAACTCGGCGAAATTGCCCGCGTATATACCCGATCGCAGAAGCGTTAACGAAAAAAGGAAAAGAGGCAGAGGGAAACGTTGAAAAGAAGTTCTAACGACCGTAGCGCGTGCTACCATTAATCACGAGCAACAAACGTTTTAACTCTGTCCGTTCGTACGGCGGGACGAGAGTCTAGGTTCGAGGTGGAGGAAGTAAGGAACGCGAAAGGGAGTTTCTCCTCTTGCGGCCGGTTGTATCTGATGCTTTATTGCCGTTCGGTAAAGTGGAAAGGCCGCATTTCAGCTCGTAGCCAGGGCCTGTTAAACTCTCGACGAAGGAGGTTACGAGCTCGGTCCTTGTGTATGCGCCACCTCGTAATACACACTGCTCGTCTTCCTTAGAGGAGAGGCAAGCTCGTGAACTCCCAAATCATTTCGCCAACTCGGTGACAATCTTATAAAACTTTTATACGCCGACCGTCTACTCGCCTACCGTATTCTCGCTCGTTTCGTCGTTTCCTTTATTTTCTCGAAGACTAGAGAAAGAATATGGCCTTCTTCGTGGAGTTTGCGATCCACTGACTCCTCGTGTATCCTATACGCGCGCTGTCTTCTGGCTAGAAGACAGAGGCGAGATCGATGGAAAATTCACGTACGATCGGCGGAGGATAAAGGAAAATCGCGAACAAAACGAGCGAGTGTGGAGTCCTCGGTCGATCACGGGGTTCGTAGCCGAGAGATTAAATCAACCGAGCCTCTTGACATGCGAGGCAATTAATTTTCAAGAGCGGAATTGATCGTGCTAATTTCGGAGAAAGCCGAGCTCTCGAGGCTGCGTTCGAGAGCCATTCATCGCACGAAGAATTCCTTCGAGCCGCGAAATATTTATCGCCGAATTACAAAAAGAAAGAAAATTGTTCCTACTTTGAAATCGTAGAAAGAGGTAAAATGAAAGCCACTCTAGACTCGAGTGCGCGCGTTCTTTCTTCGACGCTGGGAATCGCCGCGTTTTTCGAGAAGGCACCGAGTAAACGCGATCGTGCGTCTAATTTCCAGCAGGTTTGAACACGCCCGATCGTCCATTCTATTAGCGATATCGCTTTTAGGCGGAAATGGCCAGGCTCGTAGAACGTCGAGTAGCTAGCTGTTGTACATCGTTGTTCGACGATAATGAGGAACTGTAGCGAGGAAGATCGAAGTGGAGGATCGGAGAAATCTAAAGGGGAGAGAGGAGGGTATACAGTTGCAACCACGTTCGTACACATAGTTTGTAAATCATCCAATGCTCGCATTATACATATTGCAGATAGTGGAGAGCGAACGTATGTATCCAGGAGATTTCACGCGCGTACTCCTAAGCAGATAGCTTCTTATATTATTACCAGGGAGAAGCGTACGCGAGCTAACGCCGGAAGCATCCCCCAGGGAGCTTTTATCATCGGTAGCGACACTTTCATTAGGAAAGATAAGGTTGTCGCTTGCACTGATACTTCCTGGTACGCGATATTCCCTTATTCACGTTTAACGATCGCAACGTTAGCATCGAGAGCATAAATTCGACGAGGATAGAGTGGTTTTAGGACTTTAATCATCGGAGATAACCGGGCGTTCGGTGAACGATCCCCGTATCAATTTTATCTCGCTGTAATTTTTTACTGTGAACAGTTTTTCCCTGTCGAACCAACCCGGAAGGGGATTGAATTTCACGGTAACCGTTACGACCAGACACCGTGTACACGTTTGAGCGCAACGTACACGTAGATGCAGCAGCGCGGCCCGCCACGGGAATCGCATAGATTATTGCATCTCGCCGCGAACCATTAGCCTGACCCCTTTCACGTTCGGTAGCGATATACGAGTTCGAACGTGGAATATTGTGCGCGCATTGCTAACCTGAAAACTGTGTTCGTCCAGTTGCTTCATAATACTCGCTGTTTCATTCTGCGCTGTGCCTCCCAGGGAAATGTAGCCAGCTCGCCTGTAACTTATAACGAACGTCGATGCTAATTCGATTGTCCGAGCAAATTAGGCGTTTCGCGAAACATTTTAAATATCTGAGTCTGTCGATTCTCGTTTGTTCTCTGTCGTTTCAACGGAAGAAGCTCGAGGAACGACGAAATTCGAACAGAAACTATGGAATGAATTTACCTGGCGTTGACTATGTCGCGCTTCTTGATGCGTCCTGGCAGAATCGCCTGAATTTATAACACGCCGCCGACAGTGTTGGACTAATTTCTTCCGGCCTCCTAAGTGAAAACTCTACAATTTTAGCGTCGTTCGTTTTACGAATTGTCCTGATTTATTTTGTGTTGTAAGAAATTGATTTCACAGACACAGAGAAGCTATTTAAAGACAGTTGGTCGATCCCTTTAGGAACGTCACGCGTCGTTTCGATCGATAATCGACTTTTGCTTTGTTTCGACCGTTTGCTTCGTGGAAATCGCAACATTTGTAAGCGCAAGTAGTAGAAGCCGCGTTTCGTCGAAATGCAAACGAGTGCAGAGGCCAGCTGCAGATAAAAAGGGGCACTGTGTGGCTGGTGCTCGATTAGGTGATGGGTAGAACTTAACAGGATGGTCGTAATCTGATTCGAGAACCATCGGGTTCATAGGGTACGTTTCCCTAAAGCGGCGTTGTGTACACGAGTCACCTGTTTAGCCACGTAGGATCGTACACTCACGAGGGCCGAGGCAACTCGTCCGCAATAACGGAAGCTACCCCGGCTCGACGTTGGTTAATCGGATGTCGCCAGAAACACGCCATCCTACCGTTGAAAACAGCTAGCCCGTATCCCTGTTTACACACGATACAATTTGCTCGAAGATTCGATGCTTTTCGAGCTCGGTCAGCTTTGAATTAATTGACGCCGTTGCTTTTGTATCGCGCATCGTCGGGTCCGCGATACTCGTTCTACGTTGCAATATTTCCTTCGTTTGCAATATAGGAAGATCCATCTTCAAGCGTGTTTTCTTGGAAATTTCTGCTGCGCCTTCTCTTTCTTTTCGCGGAGGATCTACTAAACGTTACCGTGAGATAAAGTCACGAGGTTAGCCGTAACTAAACTTACTCTAAAATTTGCGGCTTCGTGAAATAGCGGCAAAACTGTCTAACCTCTCGCCAGGTTCCCGATTTCACGAATGATTTTTTTTTAAGCACCGATCTAGGTCGGTTGGATAGCGAGAATGTGTTACGTCGTACCGAACGTCGACGATTTGTCTTACCTATTTAATTGGCCACTTGTCGAGATAATTAATTGCTAGGAGATCTTGGCGACGGTACTTTGCAATTAGCCGCGGCGATGTTATCTGGAATATCGAGCTCTGTAAGAATCTTCCACCCCTTGGAGAAGGTTCGCTATTGCTCGGAATACTCGCTCGGATTCCGCCTTCTCCCGACCGCGGCAGGCTTAGCCCTTTCTCCTTCGCGCCACGAACAATTAATTTCACCTGTAGAGGCGGGGTGCCTTTCCAGAAATTGAATTACGCTATCTGTAGAACAAGTTAATTGCATTATTCGTAGACGAAGTGGTACACGCGGCTTACGTAAATGCACCAACACTTCGAACTCGTTCTCTTTACCGTGTCGCTGTCGCATCGACGTCGCGCGCCACGCTCTCTCTCTCTCTCTCTCTCTCCTCTCTTCTCTCCCTATTTCAGTTGAAATTGAAATTTATTCAGCCGAGACAGCGGGCCGGGAACCTCCTCTTTGGTATTCGACCGTCGTGGCGGCGGCGATGAAGTCGCTCGCCGATCCAGAACACCCGTTATATTTTTCGAAAGTCTACCTCGCGACCGGAATACGAATAGCGGTTAGATCGGGGGTGGTCGTAAAATATGAAACGATAATGGCCGATCGTCGATTCTCGATGGTTTGTTTCCTCCGTAGACGATCGTTGAAACGCAAAAATTACCACGTCGTATTCGCGATGGCGTTGGTAATCGATCGGCGACACGTCGGTGTTCCTCTAACGTTCGACCTAATGCACGTCTTTTTCTCTCTTTGCCTGTTCTTTCTTTCTCTCTCTCTCTCTCTCTCTCTTTCTATTTTTTTCATTTCTGTTATTTTGGAGATGGTGCACGACAATGCTCCCGGTGATCGACGACGACCATGAGTTTTCCAATTTACGCTTTATCGGGACAGATTGCGCGCTAACGCGAAATAGAAGAAACAGAAACGCGGTCGTGTGGCAGGTTTACAACGTGCCGTCCGGTGATTCGTCGTTGTCGATGGGAAACGTCGATGGTTTTTTCCCTTTCGGTGAAAAATAAGTGGATCCATCCGCACACGTTTATAACAGTCGCGGCGACGCGAATGATCGTGGGATTGGCGTTTTTCGACAGCCGAAATCTATCGTTTCCGCAATTTCTTTCAACCCCGGTGAACAGGTTTCGTTCCTTTCCGCGTAATTTTACGTAATTTCACGTAATTTCCATGATCGAGTCGCGTCATCTTTTTCTTTTTTCCTTTATTTTCCTCGTCTTTCTCGTCCTCTCTCTTTTTATCTCGTCTCCTAGGTTCTTTCATCTTTCTAGCGATTCGTTCCCAAACGGCCAAGAACCATGTACGCGATCCTTGGCCATTTTTCGGGTAATTCGGTTACCGAGAAGAGAGAAGCGTTTTGCCAGTTCCATTAAGCTAGAGGCTGATATCAGAAGAGAGGGGAAAGAAAATCGATTATGGAGCTTCACGACGCGTCCGCTCTGAAAGCATCGGTGCCTTACGCGATAAATCCTTCTTGTGAAAGCAGATATTGCGTTAGCTACCCTCTGACCGGAAGTAGCTGCTACTTTTAAATTTCATCCACGATATATCGACGATTTTCTATCACCGATAAAATCGTCGAATATTCTTTGCTCTCGATCGTCCCGAATTTAACGCTCTATTACCGTCTGACCGGATCGAACGTTTAACGTTCTTGCTATTTTCAACCTGAGCAGGAAGAATAAATTGGCCGTTTGCGCCGTAGATTGTCGATGCCCCGTCACACGAATATTCTCTAACTTAACGAACAACGTTCCGCTCTGACCGCGGTGCGCGCATGAGCCGGAAGATCTCGGAGCACTGCTTCGGCATCCTTGCTAATTAGGTATTCTTTCTTAATGAAATTTGAGATTCGCACAAAGACAGATCATCGTATATTTTCACCTACCATAGTACTTCGCTCAGTGCCTCCTACAGTCGTTCAGGTAAGTTTCTGTACGTTCTATACTCGTGCAATATCATGTTTGTTTATCTAAGGTACAAAGTAACGACAACCGTTTCGCAAGTTTTATCAACTATAAAAAGATATGATATTTCGATAAAAATAGCCTCGTTGTAGAATATTCGCTAATTTTCGCGGTTCACCGAATTTCAAAACGAGGCAACTTGGAGTTGGAGCGTCTCTAGATCTTCGAGAAAATAATTAAAAAGAACCGTATTTCGATTGGAAGGATAGGTGGATGTCTGTGATACTTGATGCTTCGGTGGCAATGTCATCGATATCTCGCGATAATAACGAACGGAAAAGCGTGTCGCGTTTCTTCGCAGAACAGCTCACAGTTTCATACCGATTGCATACCGACATGGATCATGAATACGCTGTTACCACGCTGGAGAGCCACTTATCCCTGAAATAGAATTGTTTGCACCGACTTGTAAATCGTGTTGTCGTACTAACTGTAATATCGCGACTGAATTACCTTCATGCTGCATCGAGCGCCATGCACCGAACTGCTACTGCAATTTACTACTTTAGCTTCGTATTAGATGACCTCTGCTACTTCTCTATTACCGGAAGCGTCGTATCACATAGCCGGTAGTTTTTAACATCGACAACGGTCAATTTATAAATAAAACGCTCTCGCGTTACCGAGTGTTGCACGGGTCGCTTGCAAAGGCACATTTCCAAAGAAGTAGCTCCTTTTTTTTTTTAATTTCCCTATCGTCCAATCGATAGTTTTATATACGTACTCGGATCGTTCCTTTACGACTTACGTCGTAACTAACTCTCGACGATCATTTACGCCTGTTAATTCGATTCCCGAATCGTCTGAGCGGTGATTCCTGAGCGATTTACATTAACACAATGCCCCTTTTACATAACGAACCGCGGCTACCGGCATATAAATATAATACGCTCTTTGCATACGTACAATACGCTGTTTACATAAGCGTAATAGGTACGGCGATCATGTGGTGCGTTTGCGCGCGTACTTACCAATGTGACTCATTAAAGTCATAACGTTCATTAATACGAAGAAACACCGTACTTCTCGTTGTCGTTAGCCACGACGTGGAAGACACTGTTTTTCTTTGCATTATTGTTCGGGCGTACAGGGTCAATCGGTTGTCTCAAAGTTTTCCCTGGAGGAAAGTTGACCACTTCGGTGGTCCGTCGTAGTTTTACGGGAGTTCCGGCGACAAAGGCGAAAATTTCCGAAACAACGAGCTATCGATCGCCGAATGATAGAGTAGCAAAGATGATTCACGGTTGCTTGGTTATGAACGAAACAATTTCACCGATCGGATTACGACGCGGATCAGTGTAAACGCGACCGGTTGCGTCAGCGTTTGAAGGGACGTGACGAGAGAGCGTGAACAGCTGGTCCTCGGGATTAAGTAATCCGCCGTACCGTTCAAAGAGGGAAAAGGCGTTATCCATAGAAAAGTGAAGAAACCACCCCGAGGTCACGGTGAATATCAATAACGTAGAATTCCTTCGACGATCGGTCAATTCGAACATCCGATTGGTCGAAAACGCCAAGTTCGCCAAGTACTCGCTAGCTACTCCTTTTAAGGAAATCAAATCGCAAATCCTGCAGCCTCGGGAATGGAAATCCTTATAAATGGAGGAAGGACGTTGAAGCTACTTTGTTGTATGTACGATATTATCTTCCGTATACGCGCGCATACGCTGGGTATACTTCACTGGTATTACGTTAAAATAGATAAAAGACTGCTTTGGATATTTGCCATTGAGCGTTTAGACGACTCTCGGCAAAGGCAATCGGGATTCGTGCTATTTTCTTTCGTCGTATCGTGTCACGATTTCCGATCGTTTGTTTCTCCACGATCTACGCGTATTCTGGCAAATCGATATATCTCTCTGAAAATATATCTCTCATAGGAAGAAAGCGGTAAGTTTTATTTCGGTGAAAGCGTAAATGAGAAATAGCAGATGTAAATACTTGCTTGTAAGTTCGTTACGGATAAAAGAAGAATGTTCGTTAAATTCCCCTTGCGAAGCAAGGTAAGAAGCGCGGAATTCTAGCTTCACCCGGTGACGATAATTATACTAATTTCTGCTGCAGGAATTCGTGCGTGCGTTCCCTGTTGGACGAGGTCTACGTGCTCGTACCTCGCTCTCACCGGGTATTCGTAGGCGCTCGTATGTCGGTTGTGCCGTCGCTACCGTCGTCGCGTAAAACAGCATGATTATATTCATTCTTGTGTGCACGTTGACGCATACAGAACGCGAGTTCATCGTCTGTGTACGCGATAGCGTGTTCCGAGTGTGGTTGCTTTGCACTAACAAAGATTCGCATCTGTGTTCGTAGCACGTAGATGATTCGCGAGTTCGCTTCGAAAATTCTATCCTTGGCCTCTGCCACGGCTCCGTTGCATCTTCTCTCTGGTTGCGAGGCGATGCACGCGCACGTCTATACGTCGCTTCGTTTGCGATGCACGCCTGTTGGTACACACCTTCGCTCGAGGGATTGCTCTCGATCGGATTTACCGCCTTTATTTACGTCGTTACGCGCTCGAGGAAAACCTTCCCCGCTTCTTTCCTCCTCCTCTCTCTCTCTCTCTCTCTCTCTCTCTCTCTCTCTGTCTGTCTCTCTCTGTCTCTCTTTTTCTCCCTCTATCTCTATCTCTTTATTTCTCTTTTTCTCCCTCTCCCTCTCTCTCTCTCTCTCTCAATTCCATCCACCCCCTACGGCACCCCTTCTCGTTTTTCCCTTCCTGTTATTTCTTCTTTTTTTATGTCTCCTACCTTCCTCGCTTGCTTCCGTCTTTCCGATCCCACCCACGCTCCGCTTCTTCGCTCCCTCGTCGCTGCGAGCTAAAACGCGCGTTCCACCCGTCTCCGATCGGTTTACGGGAAGGTTTTCAGCCGAGGCCAGCAACGTACGTACGCCGCTGGGAATCTGAAATTATGTATGACACGTATTTACCTCTGGCCTGTAGCTTTCGACTGTCTGTTATCCGATAGCTCGCGGAATAGCAGAGAAGTATTTGGTAGAAAATGTAATGCTGTCTCCGGTGTTTCCTTCCGCGGAAAGACTGTCCTCTGTAGTTAACGATGGCGATGAAGGTCAGGGTGGAGCGAAAGCTACTTCGTTCGACAAGACGAGGTAATATTTTTGAAAAGTGATTTTCCTGTGACCCTTGCACGAGGATGATGATCGTCGATAGCGAAAGCGCTTTTACATCGATTCGCTTCGTGTTTTACGTCGACGTATCTTTGATCGAAAAATCGCGTGATGTTTCTACTGTCTCGTGTCATCTCTTTCGAATACGCTTATTTGTCTATGGTTTCTCTCGATTTATTCATGACTGCACAACTGTCCGACGTGACTGTTTGTTTCCAGCTTTCGTTTCGTCAAGGTCGATTTTTATTACCTCGTTTGTCGCTGTTTTCTTCTTTTTTTTTCAGCACGCGTACGAAATTATTTTTTTCCGGGATTCATATTATTACACGTTCGCTACGAAATATCCGCGTTCCTTAGAAATTTGTGTCTCATTTGTAGACTTCCTTTGTTTTGTATCTCACTGTCTCCGGGCGATCGTTCACGCGTGTAACCGTTTTCCTTGTGTGAATCGGAACTCGTACCGTCTAATTTGAATAAATCGGTTGTTCCGAGATCTGTTGGTCGTTCTTGGAAGATTTATGCTTTCCGTGCTATGACAACCAGACCTATTCTTTATTTCCTGTCTGATTTTCACTCGATTTTATTTCATTGCTGGCGACGTACATAAGCAATAGAAAAAGAACGTTTGCGCGAACGTTCTGAGTCAAAGTTGGAATAGCGTCGATACAAACATCGATCGGTTAATGATGCCTGCAAACTTTCCTAATTCTTCTATGCTAAATATTTATCGTTAGGCTGCGAGTGATTATACAAATTTACGTTATGCGAACGTAAAAAATCGATTCGTTGTTCGATGAACGTTATACGTAGTCGAAAATGTCGCCGTGAAACAATAACGAAGATAAACAGTGTTCGAGTTGTTTGTCAAAGTTACGAACCGAGCGATATTAATTTCTTGCCGAGCCGTTCTGCCATCCTCGATTCTTCCATTTTAATAAAGCGCTTCGCGTTTACGCGTCGTCGGTCCCATCGAACGTTCGCTTCGCAGATTTAATCGGAACTTTGTTTCAGATTTGTCAAAGAATCCGCTCCAAGTGGCACGGAGCAACGAGAGATCGGACAACGAAACATTTCCATCGGCCTGATGCCTTTTTGTCAATTTTTCTACGGATCGATATCGTTAATCGTTTCAAGTTCGCGAAATAGAAAAGAAAAATGCTGTCGCTCTCGGTTGTTTTGACTCTCGGCAAGAAGCTCTGTGAATGTTAAAATTTACGCCGCAAACGGTTCGCTCGTGCATACCCGATATTTCATTCTTTATGGCAAATAAATACGCGCGCAAGATGGAACGTCACGGACCATGAAACTTTTATTTCCGCGGCTCATCCTTTATATATAGAGGACGCCACGATTTGACCCATAAATGGATATATTGCCAAGAATACGTTGAATTGAAAGAAATAGCACCGGCTAACATTAGGATTGAAATATGTAGAAGGAATAGCTACGACGACGCGAAGAAAGTTTAAAATGTTTCCGGGTGAAATTAACAGAAGAAACACGAGTGAGGATTAAATAAACGCAAGGATGAAATTTTTCAATTTGAATTTTAATGCAACGAAAATTTGTTTACACATTTTATTTTTATTTCTTTTTTTTTTTTTTTGTTTTGTTTTACATTTATTATTCGCGCATGGAACGGACTTTTGTAGTGAAACTTCCTTCGTATGCGTTTCACTAGAGCGCTATTTTTGCACCAAAAAAAAAGTCTATTGTGGCATAGTAACGGCTGATGAATCACCGACTCTCCGTCCTCGTAGAACGTTGGCGTGGGCGCTATTTAAGGTGTATGGGACACCGGAAGCGACAGAATTGATAAAGGAACAAGAAAGGATAGCGTTTCCTCTTTCTTTCGAATCGCGACAGTATTCGAATTCTTATTTCTGTCCAACGATAGAAAAGGTGGATGTGCGAATAAAGGAAAAATCTTGTCGACGAAGAGGTCTATGAAGTCCGCGGATTTTCATCGGTGGTGTTGCATTTGAAAATATTCGTTGGACCTTTGTTTCCGCAAACGGTAGCGTTTATGAAAGGACGGCGGCGGCCGTCTCGAGTTTGGAAATCCTGAGCAAATGCTTCTCCAAGCCGGAACAAATGTTTGAGGAGAACTTGGCTGTACGTACACGTGTATCGACGAAATGGTCGCGAGCTAGGAAACCGGCGTTGTAGTTACCTGACTAATCCCAGCGCTCCGGCTTAACCTGAAAACTTGTACTTACTTAATCCCTTGGTGCATGAATTCTTGGCTTCGATAGAATAGCGTGCTCGTTCCAGTTTATTCGCGGCTCATCAGATATACATAGGCTCGTCATTCGAATGAAGTTGACGATCGCATGCGACCGTTGCGAGTTCCAAATCTGTTTTCCAATCCAATGGTCGGGGGGAAAGGAGAGACCGAGGACGGAAAGGAAAAAAGATCGAGCAAGGTCTACTCTTATGAGCAGGAAGCGCGATGAAAAGATTTCGGTGCGGTGAAAAATAACAGAAAGAGCGTAATGTATTTCGATTAGCAGTCAGTTTATAGCGTCGCGCTCGACTTCTCATAATGTTTACGGCGGTAGAATTACGATAAATTTGCATTTTATCCGGCCACCGTCCTTGGAAGATAGAGCGTTGTTAACGTCTTTCCTTTTTGGAAGTCGCGCTCGCAGAAAATTTCACGGACACTCGAGATTTTTCTTGAATTTCCAGTCGCGGTTGCTTTTTACGAAACGAGCTTTTCTTTGTCGTGCCGCGTACCTTGAAAACTCTGGGAGGAGCCACGGCGTGTGCACTGGCCTGGCCTTGATGAGAAGCCTTTTCACCCTCTCTCGTGGAAGAGCCGTAAAAAATATAAGCTCGCAAAGTAGAGAGAAATAAACGCCCCCTGCCCTCTTCCGGTCCACGTTGCTCTATGCTGCGCGCTCCACCGATGAAAAACGTAGCAATAACGCGGCCCGTGTTATCGGGGCGCAACGGCCGCACCATTTGCCCAAGTGGAATGTTCACGGACCCGCTTTATAACGTTATTATTTGCAATTAATCTCCTCGTTAATTCAATTGTTGCGCGCCGCGACAATCGCGATAACGTTCCACTCCGCTCCCCTTGTTTCCCCGGATTATCCGTTTACTTTACCGTTAATGCATTTTTCGAACACCGCCGCCGCTTCGATATCGGCATCGCGTATTTTAATTAGCTAAAATTCATGGTTGGCGCGTTCCAACGAGCTGCCCTGTTATTTCGCGATGTATGCCGATGAATCCACCGACCGTCTACCGGAAGCTTGTATCAAAAATTTTATGGCTCGAAGTCGTCTCGTCCTTGTCGCTTCTTTGTGAATTACATCTCGAAATTCGTTTTCTTTCGATCGAGTGTCCGCTTAACGATACGACGACGCTATCGCTTCGAGAATACTCAGAAGTAGCCAAAAAGAAATAGTCGTGCGAAAGGCAAACGAAGAATCAGGGAAAATGACATGGACGCCCGATTCTAGGGAACGACGAGCCATTCTGTAGCCAACTCGTCCGGAAAACACGGAACAATACTCGAGAACAGTTCGTCGGCTACTTTGTCGCGCGATGGCCGCGATGGAACGCGTTCTTCGTGGATCGTGGAGGGAACAGCGCCTCGAGCAGTCCATTTGCTTGGTTGTGTTTGCAGAGGGTGCTTCATGGAAGGGCATTCCTGCTATCTTCCCTTTGTGTCTTCCGTGTCTTCGTTTTTCTTACACCCTTTTCACGACCAAATTGGACGAACGGCATAAGAACGTGAACGAGAGAGCGGGAAGAAGGCGATTGCTCGGCCGTTGCCACCGGCCGGTATCGTTCACCTGCTTCTTTTTACCCATCCCTTGGTTGCTTGCATTTTTCATCCTCGAAATTCAATAAATACCACGTTGATCATCTTCGACGTCCTCTATCGAACCAGCAACTTCCTCGGATTCTTCCACGTCGAAAATTGAATTTTTTCTCATAATGGTTCTGAAGGAGCTGAGTATTACACGCTTTCCTCTGACTCCGTTCCCTCGTGTCTCCTCTTTGCCTTTCGAGCGTCGATGGTTATCAAGATCAGTCGTTTTGTTTGAAAGAAAATTACTCGCTTAGTAAAGGAAAAACTACTATATTTCGTAAAAATCGTACAACACGTTTCATTTCAACAACGGCCAAAGGAGGACCGAATCGACTCATCGGGAACGAAGGAAATCTCGAAAATTTGAAATTCGTTAAGCCGTTGCGTTAGAAGTATTCTGAAAAACTTCCAGTTTAGAGTATCCGTCGTGTCAGATACGTATCGAGTGTTTATTAAATTCGTCGCTTGCATCGTTCATCTTGGAAGACCGTTGTTTCATCTTTTCGTCGAAATAAAATCATGTCGATGGATTTTTCGTCGAAGGCTGTCGACACGTTTTCGATTCCCACGAAACGTTTTGCAATTAGACATCGAAGCGATGTGAAATCTCGCTGCTCGTTACACTTGCAACATTTGAGCGGCTCTCGATTACGAAGGTTACCTTTCCTCGTTACGGGTTGATATTCTCGACACGGTTTTTTCTTTTCAACGACTATGTCACGTATCTTTTTATTATTCCCGCGACGCGATCCAGCAATATCCGTCGCGGTATTTCTCAACGAGAGTACTTCGTTTCGATATAGGCCAAGTTCGCGTCCAAATATCCCTCGAAATCGAAACAAATAACCCGATGCGTTGATATCTAATCCAGCAAAACGAAAAACCAAGGACAACCGTTTTCGTCTCTTCGCGCTGCAACGAGAAAAGGATGCAACTTTGGCGGATTCGACATGAGATACAATCAAAAAAGACGGTCTTACTCCGTCGATCGTGAAACTCAAACGCGTTCTCTCTTAGCGACTCGATTCGCACAGGATCCGTGTTAATTGTCAGCGAATAAACAGGATTAAAATTTCCAACCGCTCACCGCGAATATCCTCGTATCGAGTGTATCTTCGACAGACGCGACTTATTTCGAAATCGATCGATTCGATGCCTCCATTAGTGATAAAACTTATGGACTACGTCCCAAATTACATGTACGACTGTACATTCTCTTCGCGTGAACTTTGAATCGTCGAGCGAGAAGGACGTTCCGAATTTCCCAGGGAAAGTGCTTCTCGGTCCGATCGTTAGCCAAACGTTGCCTTAGCATAGATCAATTGAACGATACAATTAGTAGAACCTTGAAGGTGGCCGAGGCAAAGTCCGATCGGCGAATCGATGATGACGTTTCACCACTGCCAGCGAGAAGCCAATCGTTGCACGCGTACAATTCGTATTCAAGGTCCATGAGGATGTTCACGGTCGGTTAAGTCGAGCGAGTTAGGCGACCAGAGGTACCATCTAGTGCGAACAATTGCCAAGGATAGTGAAAGCCACGATTCGCGTTCGGTTAGGCTGGCGCGCGCGTGGCTTCCTGTTCGATGTTGCGACTTGGCCGTGGTTAAATTCGTCCGCGTATTATACAACGAAAGAGCCGGTTTCACTTTGACGTAATCGACGCCTGTTACCTCGATTGTGTCATATAGGAGGCTTTCGATGTATTTACACAGCGAAAGGGGAAGCCGCCAGTCGCTCTTCCGAAGAAGAAAAAAGAGGAAAAGGATAGCTTGCGGGTCGATTATGTACGAGAAGCTTGTACGTGGGTAGGTAACGTATCGACCTAAAGGGAATTCCTGTCTGAATCGATGATTTTATAGTAATTAGCTGACCGATCTGCATGAAAGTTGTATAATTACTCCGCTTGCTAATCGACCGGTTAAATGGCTATCGTTCTAGGGCTTAATTATCGAATAATGCGGTCTAAATTTGCCGGGGGAAAATTTCGACGTTGGTGAACGTCAGGGGACGGATACGTCACAGCGTGATACATCGTGTGTACGGTTGTTAAACTGCCGTCTCTAATTGATAATTTGCATCGCTGCTTCTCCATTTTATTTTTCTCTGCGCCGCTAAAAGAGAGAAGACGAGAGGAAGAAAGGAAAGAAAAATGTACCTCTCGAACACTTTCGCGAAACGCGCACCCGAACGGTGGAAAGTTCACGAACTTTTCAATGAAACTGTGCTATGATTCTACCAACGGACTGTTGAATTTTTTCTCTGGCAATTATTCGTGCCGGCATCGTTCACGACTGGTGCACCGCGGAGAAACGCACGGCGAAACCCAGCCCTCGACGTCTCTCCTTATTACCCGTATTTTAAATGCCCCGTATTTCCCGGGCTGCTGTTCCTCCCCTGCGCGATTTTCTACGTCGTTTGCTTTTGTGCTCGCTCTGACGAGTTTTTCCATCAAATTAGCCACTTTTAATCGGCCTGTCGTGTAGCCGTATCCTTGCTTGTATTTATGCATGTGCTCGATGCAGCGACTGCTGCCATCGCCGCCGACGTCGTATCCCTCGTATATAAAGTCGCGCATACGACCACTCTGTCTCGACCGGGTCGACTCGGAATCGATATCGCGTAGCCCAGTTTACCAACGGTGTGCAGATGTATCAACGCGCGATCCTTACGGATGGTTTCCAAGCCAACCAGCGATCCAGTCGTCGCGGACCAATTCTCCTCGCGGCTTGTCCTCTCCGATGCCTGGATTACGCTTGGCCTGTTCGCAAAAACCGCCGGCCAAACATTGCAGGATTCGTCGAAATGAATCCACGTAATTCGTGCGGTGGCACGCTCGACGCGCCGTCCCTTTCCCGCGCTGACAACCACGTTCCACCGTCCAGGATTAAGGTGCTTTCCGCGGTGAGCAGGAAATTTGCGATCGCGTGGCACACGGCTAATTTTCCATCGGGGAATGTATCTTTCTGTGAAAGACATCGTTTCGTCGAATCGCATTATCGAAATAAAATGCACTCTACAAGCAACGAGCGCTGCCAATAGTCTGGAAGAGTTTCGTGCTCGCAAGCGTTGTCTTCTTTCCTCGAAGGAAAGAGCAGGGAACAGAAGACGAGGATGAACATGATCGGTATCGTTTTTGGAGCCGGATGAAATCGATCTCATTCTCTCTCTCTCTCTCTCTCTCTCTCTCTCTCTCTCACCGTGAAAAGGAACACTTTACTGGCAACGTTCGTACCACGAGGACGGTAGAAGCTCGGTTTTCCACTTGCTGAAACTCGAGCCACCTCCCATTCGCAAAAGCGTTTCTCGTTAACGAAACACGCGCGCTTTATTCGCGCAATTTCGCGCACAAAGGTTATCGCTCCGCGCGGTTTATACGAACTACTTGGTCTCGTTATTATTTCAAAGTGTCTACTACGTTTCGGGCAGCGACACCGATGGGACGTTGTGTTTGTCACGACTTTAATGAAAGCGTTCCCCTGTCCCGCACGGCTTTTCACCGACCGTTCAGTTTCCGGCGTGTTTTCGAGTGCAGGATATTCATGAAACCTCGCCGTGATAACGCGCATCGGAGACGAGACTAATTACAGCAGGGACCTGGATCAATCGGTGCTGGATTCGGTGCTTCGTCGATCATTTCCAACGTTCGTTATATCTGCCTTTATTATATTCATTCCGTCAGGTTGCATATTTCATAACGTCACACTACGTACCTACCCTTTCGTTTGCGAATGAAACGACTCCTTTTTAAAAAGCTTTTAAAGCTGATGAAGGTCTTGATTATCAATTGGGTCACGGCTTAATTAAGCTGTCTAGGCGTTAAACGAGCAAGTCTCGTCGTAATATGAGTTACGAGTAGAAAAACGGCTAAAAAGCAAAGATGAAACGTTGGAAATCCGAGTGACGAATAATGGAAGTTTAGCGATCTGAAATATTCAAAGTTGTTACCGTCAAATTGCTAATGACTTCGAGTTGTATGTGACGTTGGGGGAAATTTGAGCGAACAATTTGAACGAGTGGGTGGCGATAAATGGCAGGGAACTTGGCATCGTCGGTTTTGGCACGGCCCAAGTCGAGGCATGTCTTTGTACGTGGCATGAATGGCACGGCTACCTCATCAAGGTCGTGTTACATGCAATATTTCAGGTGAATGTAGGTTTGTGTAATCGCGGTCGCTGCGTCTGCGGTCGTTCACGAGCGGTTGGCCGCCGAAGAAAAGATGAATGCGCCCGTTTCGAACCGTCTGGAAAATTACCCCCATCGAATGAGAACCTCGTCGATATTAGTCCGACCTCGTAAACGGATGATAGGCCTCGTAAATCACAGTCGCTCGATACCTTCGCGATCGCCGAGAAAAATGATTATTTCTTAACTTTGCAGGCATCTGGCGACCGCTGAAATACGCGAGCCTATCTGATCCAGGAAATCATTTTCCATAATATAGAGGATCTTTCGGAAAATTTATCGTTCCCTATATTATCCAGCGATATGACGAAGTTTTAATTTGTTGGCAATGCGTCTAGATTTATCGCTGCGACGTACGTAAATATCTCCAGTTAGAATAGCTACCCATTAATATTATTCACATATACGGTTAGAATGTATTACGTATGTAACGCTTTTTATCGTTCAAATTTTTATGGACAATAGCAGCATATACTCGTGACAGGAGCACGGAATCTCATTAGGTGTCGCGAATCCTTCTGCAGTTTTCAAAACGAGCGAACTATTTCGGTTGTATACACCCTTTTCAAAACTTTATCTTCCCTCAGAGACTCATGAAAAATTCAATATCACGCGTATATTTTCACCACCGATGTGTCAGTGCCGAACACTCAACGAAGTATCAATGGGCTAACTCAAACACTATCCGTTTCGCGCCCCAGGCCGGCAGGACAGAAATAGATTCAACGAACGTTCTCCTACAAAGGTGGAAGACAAACGACGGAACTTTTCCACGGATTTAATACGTTTTCATCGGTGAACGGAAAGGTTCGTTTATCCGAACGTTTGCGCTGCTGTATTCATCTCAACTTACAAAACCTAGCGAACGAACGCGGTCCAATCTAATTTACTATTCTCTCTTGACGCGTTATTTTTGGTAAAAATATTAATTAAGGGAAATTGAATACGTACAAAGGTTACCATGACAAATTCGCCGCGCGATCACCTTCTCCGCTTTTATTATTCGCTAACGATCGTTCGTCGCCGATTATATCATAATACTTTGCGCGCGCTTGTTACGTGAACGATAGAAACCGGATTTCTGGGTGCTCGTTCGCCTCGATTTTACTTTACACAGTGTCGTGGATGTTCCTGGCAATGGTTTTTGCCAGGATGGCGGTACAACGGTTTCCTGACGATCGGGCAGGTCCCAACGGGCAAACGAGCGTAGTCGCCGCGATAATTATGCAATTTCTGTCGTGGAAATTCCGAGTCGAAGGCACACGAGGTCGCCTCCGGGAATCGATGTAAGTATCTTGCTCGAACGAGCGATTCGAGCGGTAGCCCGGCTACTGGCCGATTTTATTGCGTTCGCGTTTGCACAGGATACGTCTGCCGTGTTTCGAACGGTGCCGTAGAGAATCTCGTGCCTCGTAAATTTCACGAAGTCCCAGATAGCTGTTTCTTTTAGTGCGCGGTGGCGGCTGCGCGCCGGTCGATCAGTCTAATAACGACGCAAGGAAATAAACCGAGAGCCAGAGATGCGCCTAAAGTTTTTCGCTTCGACCCTGCTGCTTTAACGTTCCGCTCATAGATACGTCGGCCATCGTTCCATTTGCATGCGAAGCAATTTTCATGGCTGTTAAAGTCCGGACAAAAAAGAGATCGAGCTACTCGGAGGAAGAAAGGAGCAGAATGCAAGCCGTATCCGACTGTTCGCGTGAGAGCCATAAGTTTACAGGAAAACGATCTTGTTCCTTTTATTCCACACCATCTTACGTATCAAATACTTTAGCGTAATTATGATAATTACGTCGCAAACATCGAACGCAGCATGACTTCGCTCCACTTCTCCATCTCTCCCGTAAATTGATCTATAAATATTTATATGAGATCAGAATTCGGAATATTTGCTCTGGCATTGTTTCGTCTAGCGAGCGGTTCGACCAAGGAAAGTTTGCTCGTGACAATGTTCCCTTGTCCCGACGAGCTAAGGAAATATTTATTTTGCTGATGAGAAAATAACGTTCGTGGAAATTTCATAACGGTGGGCCGCGCAGGCTGAAATTTAATAACGATCAAACACCTTCGTCGTCTGGTTTCTTGGTCGTTCGTCGGTCCGAAGGGACGTTTACGGAATTCCTTAGAACCTGCGCGATCCGAGCGAGATTCTTCCTTAAATCAACGGATTAAACGCAACCGACTGGATTTGTGGCCGGGTGACGTGGAATGTTACACTCGGACAAATTCACGAGCGTGCAGCATGCGGCATCGGGCATACGCGCGAACCGAATACGACTCTCCGTGAATCGCGTATAAATATTCACACGGCCCTCGTTGTTACTCCGACCCAGTGTCTTCGGCGAACAGAGAAGTCTGCCAGCGCAACCTGCTGCTCCTTTTCGCGGTGTAAAGAGAGAACGGCGAGATCCCACGAGCGGGTATGCAAATCACGATGGATTTTCAAGCGGCGTAGCGACTAAAGAGGAGAACTTGGAAACATCATTGTCTTTAAATCGAACGATTCCACGATGAAGCGAAAGAGCACGCGTGCTATTATGCAAGAAAGATACCTTGTACCTTGGACGAATAACGCTGGGAAACGCATTGTTGGCAAATGAAATATCAGAGAGGAAAAGGCGATGAAACAAATGGAGCGTCGGTGAATTATTGGCTGGCAATTTTATTACTTTTCGAACGCGGCAATTAATCATCGCGTAACGATGAGCGTAGCGATGAGTGTGTTTGCTCCGTTTTATCGGTTTTCCACGTCGATGTCAAGCTCCCAGCAGGGGGAGAGAAAGAATGTCGTTCGAGCTTGTTTCTAAACCCTTTCTGTGCGACGTAAGAGAAAGAGAGAACGCGCGAGCCGAGCCAATGAAAATTCAAATTCCAGCTTTCTCGTCACGAAGTGGCGGGCAAATGCCGGATCTCCGCTTGCACACGGATCCGCGTGCGCGCGTCTTTGACGTCAACCGTGGCAACAAAGCCGAACGAACTTGAACGAAGAAACGCGACACGACCTCTTTTCCGGACGACGCTTTATCGCCTCATCCTCTCCATCATCGTCCATCATCGCGTCTATCGGACGTTGTTTCTTTCGCTGTTACAACGAAGCTTTATTGGCACGCTTTATTGCGCGCTTTATCGCGCGCTTTTCCATCGATACGCGGCGAGTAGAATAATTCCGACGTATCGAGACCTCGTTAACGATTCGATCGTTGAGCTAACAACGCGTCGGAACCGCGTCATAATCTGGATATCTGGTTTCGATGGGATTGTACTCTTAATCGGCCGGCATCGTCGCTTGACATTCACGTTTCGCGCGCGCGTGTAATTTCCTCCGTCGATTAATTATCGAGGCGACGCGACGGGTCGAATCGACGCGGTTATGTCACCGCGATTACAAGCCCGACCGTGATTGTAACGCGCGACACGCCGACTCATTAATTAATCTCGTAATCGTAGACGAGCCTACTCTAGCGAGCGCCATCGTCAACGCGCGTACACTTGTACCAACGTTTATACATACGTACATTTGCACGTACATCTGCGCGTATATACGCACGCGGTAAGAGGCTGTACCGGGAACGGGAAGGAAAAATCAACGTGTAAATGCCTACGTATGTACGTGTACCAGTTACACGCGGCGCGCAGTTACGCAATTCGCGTATTTGCGCGGGTGTAATAGGATAATAATCGTGTTGGCAGTACCATCCAAGGCAAACTGTTTAACTTCTTGGAGCAGTGCGCGGTTGAAGCGGCTGTTTCGATGTCTAACGCGCGCCAGCCCATCGCGACTGCAGGGAAAACCGGAGAGAAAATTCCGCGAAACTTCGCTCTCGCTTCAAGTGCTCGAAGATTGCTATTGTTCCGGCAGAGGGGTTCATTTTGCCTTCTTCCTTCCTTCCTTCCTTTTTTTTTCTTTTTTTTTTTTTTATACTTCGCTTAATTGAGAAGAAAGAATCGCGGCCCGAGAGATCGTTTTAAATAGTCGTACAGTTAGTTGAAATAACAGCGTCGTAGCGAAGAGAGACGTTCGAATGTTCTTTTTCTTTCCTTTTTCCCCTGGCGAATATTTCGCACTTTACGTAGCATTTCTGTAATCACTGTTCGTTAGAACTGGATTTTTCCAGTGTCATAAGCGACATTGTGTCGGTAAGCAACATTGCGCGATATAATGTAATACTCGATATAACACAAGTAATTTGCATTGACGTACTTTTTCGAACAATTCTCTATCTGTCGAACGATAAGTTTTTAAACATCGTTATTAGAAGTTTGCCGTCGTTCGTTAAGTGACTTTTATCAAACCGTAAACTCGGCGCCATTTATTCATTAACACGTAGCCGTAAACATAGTCACGAGACAAATAGCGCCAAATGCGCATCGAAGTAACATTAGTTTCAAGGAGAGTTGTTCGTTCCGAGTCAGACAATGACTGTGCACGGTCGAGCGTGCAACGGTAATTACGTACACATGTTTACGTAGTTTCGTATCGCGATCGTTTTTTCTCTCGAAAACACCAACTACCATTCACCGGAATAGGAAAAAATAGAACGGGCACACAGGAATTTCAGCGTGACAGAAAAAAATTCGAGCGACTACTTTGCGACGAAGTTCACGAACGATTAGGATAATCGCGCGGAAAAATCTTGATCAAAGAACGGTTATTGTCAGATCAGAGAATTTAATTAACTTTACTCGGTCTGATTCGCAGCGGTTCGTGCTCGAACCTAACGTCTCTATTATCTTCTGCCATCCAGGCTGAAATATTGGACAAATCCTCTCGGGGCTTTGCCAGGATTATTGGAAGCTCTGAACGAACGATACTGTATATCGTCGCTGTAGCGGCACATATTCAGCCTTTAAAAACCATAGATAAATTTAAGCCATCCGTTCGTCCGACACACTTCGCAAGACTGTCTGCCCGTACATTTACGCTAAAAGAATAATAAATTAAACACCGTTCCGGGTAGAAGCGGCAGGGGCAGCGTATCAGAGAACAGACATCGTGCCAGAAACGCAAACAATAAATGGTCTCCGATATCATAACCGGTCGAGGTCTCGTCTCCGTTCTGACCATATATTACGTGATTTCGTGATGTAAGTGCATTTAATTGGACAATATAATATATGATATATTAGAACAGCACTCGAAGATAGTAGTAATAAAATGTATTGAATTAAGCAATTAGTGGCATAAGATTTTAGAATATGCATGTAAATACGTATGACGTAAGCCGAAAGCCACGTCAAATCGAAAGGCAAGAATTATGATAAATGAAAATATTACGGGGTTTCGAGGAACGAGGAAAAAGTCATTTATTTCGTTTCGTTCTGATCTCCATCCCGTTAACCGATGATAACGCAATCGTGCCTCGATCTACGCTTCTGTTCTTTTCTATTTCGTTGCTTAAACCATCGGTTGAAATATTAAAATCCACGCAATTCGATATTACATCGAATCGACTGTAATTTCCTGCGAAGCGCGGTAACGATTACTTTATTTAAATACAACCGTGAAAAGGTACATCCTCTCGTATTCTCCGGCTCTCGAATTTATCCTCTTCGTGTCCAGTCGCGTGTTTACCGATACGCCGTTCGAACACGATAATTCTTTCGATTAAATAACCCGTGGTTGGACAGGCAGCAGCAAACACCGCACTGTGTCAGCCGGTTGTCGATCTCGCGGTGCCTGTTTTCATCGTGGACACTGCGAAATAAATGATCGGCGCTGTCCGGGTTCCGCGCGCGTTTGCATCATGAACTCATTGATGAAGCGTCGAACACCATCGAACCCAAACGGTTGGTCAACGTAACGACCTCGCTTCGGAGGTTACGCGATCTCTCAACGATCGCAATTTCCTCGCGTTCGAGGAAAAGAAGCACGCTCGTGGCTGGTTTTAAATACGCCTCAGGTGTACGTTGTCGATTCGTATCTCGTAGTCGTCGCTCTATTCTTTCCTGGAACGCGATTCGATGCTTGCGAAATACTTGAAATTGACAAATTGAGATATAAAGACGTCGGTGTTTGATAGTAAGACGTTGGCAGAACGGTTATATAGATTGGTAACAGTCACGGGCGAATATTGGGAGATTCTAGATAGTCTGCCTTTCCCGTTTCCATCTCTATTTTTGATGGACTTTTCAATTTTTCACGCGAAAGGAATCAAGCAGAAACTCGCGAACGGAGAACGTCGTAAAAACGATCGATTGCGCAACAGCTGTATAGATTTATACGTGATTAACGCTCTCGAGTATGTGTCTATCGATCGGCTGGCAAGATTGACGGCCCAAGATTCACGCGAACAACCACGCGAGACTGCGATTCGCGGCAATTCCTCGGTGCTTCCTGTGCAGGAATTCGATCGGGTTCTCGCTCCCTTCCCATATTTCCTTCTGACGTTTGTTGTATGAAATCACGAGTGACATGGCTGTTCGACGGAGACGGATGATCCTTTGCGCATTGTTACTTCTCTTCTCTTTACTCTCCGGCTTTGATTTGTCGACTTATCGACTCCCGGCGCGATATTTCTGCCTCCGTACAATTTCCACCTATATTCTCTTTCGAATAGGAAAGGAAGAGGCCGAGGGGGAAAAAATGGCTGAATTTACTTAACAAAAAGAATTCGACGTTCAAACTTTCGTCGAAAGATCTTTAACGAATCTATTCCGTGTATACCTTGTTCCGCGAATGCTTGGGAAACGAGGAAGTTGGCTGAGACCGCGTTGTTCCGGGGTTGTTTTTGACGCAGAACTTGTCGAAACCGTTTGCGCCATGAAACGGCACGACAGAGAATTCTTTCTGCTTCCGCCCACCGGCCACGTTGCGAAATTCCCTTTTTTCGATTTGCTACCTCCGTTTACAACGAGAACTTACGAAACAAAGTTGGCCTCGACAAAGCCGAACGATTCCCATTGTTTCCTCTGTAGCACGTTGGTAGAACGCGCTCGCGCGCCCCCTTGTTCCCACCGGAAAATTCCTATTTTCCTTTGAAACGATAGCTCCGCCAGCCGACGAACAAAGAATACAAACGCTTCCTATCGATGCAAGTTAAATATTATTCGGCCTGCTGTTTGGCGAACGCGTCCCTCCTTTCTTGTCCGCGCGTAAAACGCATCAGCTTTTCTCTCGAAGGAGAACAAGTTTTACTCTCGTATCCACATTTTTACGTTTCCTTTGTCAAACGTCACTGTCAAGGCCCCGTTTCTTGTTTCTCCCTCGTCCACGTGACGGACATTAATGACATTAAATTGTCGGGCCTTGAACGAAACGACACTCGCGGAAAATGTATCGTAGCGAGTAGATCGAGGTGGCTGAATCACGAACGAAGAGGAAGCGCAGGTCAAATGGCAGAGAAGAACGAACGGCCCTGAAGGTCGCGATGGCAGAACGTTCTCACGTAATCATCGGATATCCTGTTTTCGTGCCACAATCTGGCAACTTTTTTCGCTCACGCTACGCCGACTCATCGCGATCCTATCTATCCTCGATTCCAGACTTCCGCCACTTGCAATCTTATGCGACTTATCGGTCGACAAGTTCTGTAATTTTTATCTCATCGCTCTGGCCAGCCACTCGAAAACCGTTCGATCTCGTTCGTAGATGCTTTCTTTCGTCGTTATAATCTGTATTTTCGACCAATCGCGAGGAGAGACGTCAACGGGAGTCGTAAATTCCCGTTACGATTGTAATAATCGACACCACGAGTTGATCGATTTCCTGATTTCCGTTAAGATAATAGGGGTGATTCAGTTATAGTATAACACTGTGATTCACTGAATTGTACGGTTTTTATTTCCAACACTTAAGTTACACCGTCGAGTAGATATAATTCCTAGATGACACTTTGTCGCACGAAGATAAGATAGATGCACAATAGAGCAAGGCTCCTATAGTGGAATTTAGTATGTTAGTGGACGTAGCATTAGAGGATACTTAATAGAGGAAGTGAATGTTCGTGCTTGGACTTAGACGTTAGATTTAGACGTTAGACTTCGACGTTGTAAGTTGACCCTTCTAGCGGTGTAGAAGAAGTAAAGTTGGGTGACGATGCTGTGTCGGAGGAAAGCTAGCGATGGGTGTGTCTAGCGCACGGGACCATCGGATTTGTTCATGACATTTTTGGTCAGGAAAGTGAGGGCAGTATACGTTGCTTCTGATTGGATAAACGAAGGTTTGGTGGACTAGGAAGGGTCTTAGCCGCCCTCGATAGAAAGTTGCTAGTAGGAAGCATCGTACGTGAGAAAAACTAACTTTCCCTTGTCAAGCCGTAGTAGACGATAGTCTGTAAAAAATGATTCGGAAAAAAGATATTTGTTGAGTCTGAAGGATCTTAGCTGGCAAATTACTGGGATTTACGATGGCTCCTTAAGACTATCGAGGGTACGCAGCAAGGATGAGCGGATATCTGGTTCCCGTCTGGCCCGCGGTGTATGGCCTGGTCTAGGTAGAGGGTCGCCCGACGTAACATAGTCCTTTCGCTATTCTATCGATTTTTTGAATTCTGAAGTTGTTTTACTCGTAAACGTACATAATATTTGGCTGGAAATTACTTCGCCATCGCCAGCTGCAGCAGGAATCTTGGCGAAGGAAGAGGAAGAAGAGAAGAAAAGAAGCGACCCTATCAATCCGGGGAATCTCGAACTGTCTCTTTTTGTCGCTTCTGTTGCCTCTTTCTCTCGTCCACAAATTGCGTTTTCAACGGCCGATTACCTGCTGTCTGCCGCTCTCTCGGTTTCGTAACGTCCTCTTTCGTCCTGGATTCCTCCATCAACATCCTGGGATGAAACATGCCAGCAACGCTTCGTCCTTTCCCATTTCTTCTTCTGTCGCGTCGCGCGTCTAACAGTTGTACGTCGAAAAAATTCCCTGCACCTGTGTTTGTGTCGTGTGGTATTCTTCTAGAATTATTCTGTCCGCTTTAAGCCAGATACTTCTACATCGATTTATATGGGTGTGCGCGTGACAGGTATCGCGTAGAGGTTAATTTTATTAAACGCTCCTTTGTTTTCCTCTTCGATATTTAATCGCGCGTTGATCGTCTAACACCGCGGACGAGCTTCGCCAAAGAATTCCTATCATCGAGCCAACTGCGGTCGTTGAGTCGCGTTTGTCCGCTGATAATTCGATCTGTTGTTCGCGCGAAAACCTCGTCTTTCTTCCACCTTCGACGGTAATCGGGATTTTACGCGTTGATAGAAGGACGGTGTAATCGAGTCCGGCGAGTGTAACTGAACGCGAAACGCCATAAATTGCGGCACGACAGGCGGCGGTAAAAAACGTTTAAAGGAAGACACGAGCTTAACGCGTGCTCCCGGGGAAACTGGAACGATCGGAATCAATTGGTAAATGGGAATCAATAGTCGCGGGGGGGGGGGGGGGGTGAGCGGTACTTGCTGGACGCTGTAATTGGTAGGACGAAGTTGAATGCGAACTTACCGCTGCTACTCGACTGAACAAACTTCGCCTCTCTTGGGTGCATTATGCTTTAATAGACAATGCAGTTCGTGTAACGATAAATTTTGTAGTACCTATCAACGTCACTGCGTTACCTTAGTGCAAACAGGGAGTTAATGTAATCCTCTTTGCTTTCCGTGTGATAATCGTATAACTCGTAGGAATAATGTAATAGAACGGCGAGTAACGAAGAGCGTCGGTCGGTCGACGGAAATTCCTCGGTTGGCCGAACGTCTTAGTCACGATGGATCGTCGTTCGAATTCCATTCCAGCGATCCTATCGAGCGATCCTTTTTCTCGCGACCGGGATGACAGAAAAAGAAAGGGAAACGGACGTAACGCAGACACGAAAGTGGCCTCTAAAATAGCCAGGAAAATGGGAAGGATTCGATGGAAGAGGGGCAAATTGATCCGGGCGACTTGAATAACTCGACCGATGTATCCCATCTGCAGGAAATGGCGGCGCAATCCCAATCGGAAGTGTGGTTCGGACCGATGGGGCTTCTTACGTGGCGCGCGGATGCCATGTTCTGGCCGCTACGGTGTAAAACGTCGTTCGATTTCCGGCCAGTGGCGTCGCAACTGGCCAACATCAGCTCTCTCGGTTACCTGTCGCAATCAACGTCGATACACGCGTGTGACGCAACGACTCGAGCGAGTGTGCGTACGCGTGTGCATGTATGCTGACTGATTGCATCTGTAATTAGGGCTCGGTTGGGGAAGGACCGTCAGAAATGGAAATTCCACGGAATTGCCGTGCACACTAGATGTTTCATCCCCGATAAAATTTATCGACGCCCGAGAGCGAACGTCGATACAATATTAATCGCAACATTAACGCGTATTAAGGATAAATGTCCCGCAGCATGCCACCACCGCGCTTATCATTTTCAGTTATACGAAGATCATCCGAAACAGCCGATACGATTATTTCCTTTTGATCGTCGATTCTTTTTTGAGTCGCGTGCGGATCGTTTGCATATCGGAGCAAGCCAACTTTGCAAAAGCGAGTAGCACGCATTCGCTCGGGCGAATATACGAAAAAACGAAACGACGCGTAGACGATCGAGCAGAATTTACGAGCGATACGCTCCTTTTCCTCTTCCCGGCCCACTTTGTCGAATCTTCCTCCATTGTTAACCCTGTGGATAGCGACGTTTTATCGACATTCTGATTCTCTATATTTTTTCGAGGGAAAAGTCATCCGATCGGATTACCGGATTCGAATTCGTATAAACCCGATTCGACGATCGAACGGTGCTCTGTCCTCTTTCTCTGAACGGGTAACGGTCTCAACAGGTCTGCCAGTCGTGGAAATCTGTCACTCTCGATCGCGCATAAAATTCAAAGCGGCCGCGGTAACTAAACGCAAAAACGAGGGTGAATCCCTCGTCTGGAAACCGTAGGCGGAGGAGGAAGCCCCCTTTAATCGAAGGGGAACAGGAGAGGGAGATCTACGTTCGGTTTCCCGATTCGTTTATTACTATTTTTGTCGGAGCGTAGTTTGAGGTCTTCTAAATGATAAACGATCCTCGTCTTGTCTGCCCACACAGATTTTCAAAAATTTCCATCGGCCGTCGTCGCACTCCGGAATTAATCGCCCTTCCTTCGAGTTAATTATCTCTTAGTACAAAAATTGATTATCGCGTTCGTAAGGAAGTATCTGTGCCGATGTCGTCGACGTGGTGTAATATCGAGCTCGTCGAAATCCCTTCGATAGACTGTCGAGACCCGACAACGACTGCCCTTTCTTCGTATGCGTCTGTCGGAGACTGTAATTACGTGGCGCGCAATTTGCAAACTGCTCGAACGCGTTAACAGGCGTCGTGGTTGGCGTTTCGGCTACGTGATCGAAGCCGGCCCTCGCCGAGTCTTCGAACGTCTGTGGAAAATGGGGGATTCGTATTCACCGAGGCCAGAATTCCCTCGTTTCGCATATCCACCTCTTTTCCCTCTCCCCGCTTCCGCCCTGGTATTTCCAAGTTCGCGGAACACGCTTTCGTTCATCGCGACTCGAATAACCGCGCGTGTATAACGTTAGATGGTCGTAAATGCAGCCTAACGAGAACCTTATTGCTATAAGTAAGAAGTACGCGTTCATAGACGAAAGGATATCGTCTTACGAGCGAAGTTTTAGGAGCGAATTATTAGATGTCGTTGGTAGTTCGTTCCGCATTCTATCGTTTTGTAACTATCTGTAAAATAATTGCAATGATCGATGATCGGAGAGTATAGGTTAAGGATACGTAGCCTGTAGCGTTATACAACGGTATACTATTAATAATACGCGAGGGGCAATCGATCGCTGATTGATAAGATTAACCAAACGGAAGTGTATCGTAAATTTCGAGGCAGCTGGGTGGAGTTCGGATCAACGAGTGCGATTAGTCATTCGTTCGAGCTGAAGAAGGAACGATCGCGTTTAAACAGTTATTTCGCCTTCGAGAGATTAATTTCCTAGTAGAGGAAATCGGATACTTCTATCGGGTTGTATCTTTTACGTTGAATTAAGTTTAATTATCAAGGAATATCTTGGAAGACCGTCGAACGAACGAGTATTCCTAGAGATTTCAGTGATTCGATTTGAAGAGCTTTGGATATTGGCCAAACAGCAGTTAACGCGAGTTAAAGGTGCATCTGTTTGATTTAAACGAGTGGAAAATATTGTTATCTCCGCGGCGTATGTACGTGATTGTAAAATGTTTTGTCCGTTTTCGACTTTATTGCCTACGGACAGAATCCTCTTTTATCGACGCCTGTTATCAAATTCTCTGTCGGGATATGGAACCTTTTAAACTTAATCAACGCCGACCTACAGACCGTGTGATCGTTATTTTTATAGCATGTAATATGGTTATACCATTTGATGCCTATCTTTCGTGCGTTTTGTTTCAGGTAAGGGTCCATTTCCATGGATATTTAACCTAGAGCCAGACAGAAAGGGATTGCGAGGAATTCTTCCTCGTGAGAAGGTAACGTAGATGTCGGAGTTATCAGCACCGAACTATTCATCGACTTCTTTTTCTTTTTTTTCTTTTTTTTTTTTTTTTTACAAGGCATACAAATAAATGTACTTACGAACGAAGGCAATTGCATTTTCGTTTTACCAATCGATTCGATACATGTTATTGCACTAATCACCTTGAATTTTCCACTTCTATAGCAGCCGCTAAATAATCTGTCCCTTACGATCATTTTTTTAGCGTTTGTACGCTTTCTTCTTTCCTAAAACTTTCTTACCGTTTTCGTTCGGTCGCAAACGTCGTAAAAATATTTCAAAGTGGAAAGTAGGTTTTGTGCCCGGATACGCGTCACTCCGTTTGGCCAATACTCGCGTTATCGCAGAAAAATATTTTCGGAAACGACTGCCTTACCGACGGAGTAACAGGAAGTGAGGAACTTTGCTATTCGTACTCCGATGGCGCCACCAAATCCTGTCGCGACGATCGCACACGTCCGTTATCGACTTTCGCGTTACTCGTGCTTTCAGTTTTGCCAGCCCTCGATCCGCGTTTCCGTCAGCGTCGTTCACGCAGGCGCTCGCCTGACCTTTTCAGCTGGTAACTACGCTGCACGTTAGATCGCATTTCCGGTACGTGGCTCTGAGAAGCCGTGGTCAGAACCGGAACCAGCAAACTCGAATTTCCTGAATCAATGTTTTGGCACCGACCAAGTGAACAACTTGCGTTAAATTACCTCGCAAGTTCCAGCGTACAGTTTCGTTTAGGCAGGATCGATTTAAAAATACGATTTCCTTTCAAAGCGTACGACGACTACCTTTTCAGGCCGTGTCCGTTCGCAAAGATACGTATTAAGCGATCCGCCACGGCACGCAGAGGCAAACGTTGCGGAGCAACATTGTAATTCAGCGACATAAATTTCTAAGCTGCGAACGCGGCTGAATTAAACGCGTTAAATTATTGATACCCTCCGGAGCGGACTAGGAAAAGAGGGCGATAGGGTTGCGCACGAGCCAATCCAGGGGGCAAGTTCGTCCTGGGGGAGCTCGTTCCCTCGTCACCCTCCTCGTCGACGATTCCGTTTCGCTCGCTACACCGTCGCTGCCCCTTCCCCTTCGTCCCCGAAAGGGGTCCGCCTCTTTCTTTCTTCGTCGATCTCCGCGCAGCGAGCGTGCCATGTGACGCTCAGCTGTGTATTAAATCCCGAAATTATTGCGGAGCGAGTCGACGAGCGCGCGACTCGATTACAAGCAGCCCCGTTACATAAAGCTGCGAACCAGGGGACGCAGATAGCGGAGGGTGGCCACGTGGTGAGGAAAAAAATCGCCAGCTCCGCTCCAACGACCGATCGTGGCTCGCACGAGCTCCCCGTGGCGCGTGTTACGATCATCGATTCGTGACGCAAAATGGACAGCGAAATTAGTACGCGGGAACACCGGTGACTGACAACGACTTCACTGTTATCGATCTTTCGTCGTTGCTTCCGTCTTCCGCTTTAACGTGCAACGTTTTAAGCAGAGACGATACCCGTACGATAACGTTCCAGATAAGCCACGAATCCATTTGCCATAGATTATCGCGTGGCTTGAGATTTCAGCGCGAGAGAAGCGCAGCTGTCTCGAACAGAAGCGGTTACGCGTTACGGTTGTGTCCACGTTTACATTTTCACCGTAAGCCACGGTAATACCAGAAACGATGGTTTTCCAGTTAGTTCCGGTGGATCGCGCGAAAATTCGCGAACCACGCTCGATGCAACGAAAATATCGGAGAACGGCGCTCCTCGCCGCTCTCGTGACCTCCTTTTTTCCGTTCCGTTTTTCCTCTCCGTTTCGTCCCATTTTTTCTCTTTCTCTCTTTTCTTCTTTCCCTCTGTTCTAAGTTAAAGCATCCTTGCCACGCCGGCGAAAATACAAGATCCGCGCGTTCGCTTCGATCGACGTTGCTGCGGTTAATTACAGAGAGAATCGAGAACAGAGGAATTTCTATTTCGTTTGCCACGCGCTGATTCGTAAGCGCCCCGTTATGAAAATTCCGCGCACGGTATCCTTGACATTTTTCCCACGCGCAACTTGACGAAATAATGCCACGGCATTTTTCATTTCCTGGAACCTGCCGAGGAACTACTTCCGCGCTACTCTTTCGCCAACGACACTCCTCCTGACGTTTACAGTCTACGTTATTCCGTTCACGTTATTTATCCGACGTACCTCTTATTTTTCCGTTATATCGTATCACATTTTTTTCTTTTTTTTTTTTATTACGAACGAGGCTATTCAGGAACTCGTATCCATTTTACGAAAGCAATCGGAAGGCAATCTCTCGTCGCGTAAACAAATTAACGACGATGCAGATTTCTCAATGACGCAAATAGCGCTCGCAGAAGTATATCGCTGCAAACACCGAACGTATCCTTTGTAACGATCGTTCGTTTTATTCAAAATATATTTTCCGACGTCGATGCGACAACGTCAACATCGATCGAATAATAAACAAATAGATTTCTGCGACTTTGTCTATTTCTAGACCAGACGAACGTAACAGATACGTATCAATTGTTTTTACGAATACGTTTATTTCGATTTCGAAGATTCGGATTGTAACCGTGGTAAAATTTTGAAGACAACGTACATCGTGGCGGTTGATAAGACGCTGGTGAATTCGCGAAAATCCATTGACCATGACCTTTCGACGACTATTTCGTTCGGCAGCGGGATCTCTGGACTTTCGCAGGAACCTGCGCGTGGTAACGAATGGGCATGAATATTCGTGCCACGAACCAGTCGAAATTTATAGCGACAAGGTGCCGCGAACTCACCCTGTGCCACGTCCAATCAATTTCATTTCGACCGTTTCTCCGGCAATCTGTCGTCGAGATCGTTTCTCTAAATCAATTCTATCTAACTTGCGAGATCCATCGAATATTTATCGCCTCGTTCACCGTGGCTATACTGCAAAGATTTTACAACAACTTATATCCGAAGCAAGTTTAACGAGCGTAACGAAGAAGCTTCGAGCGGAGAACGACATTCTTCGCGGACAGATAAGCGAAGAATCTCGGTGCAACAGCAATAAAACATGGCCTTATCTTCGAGAAACGGAGAATTAACGAAACTAGATCCAGTGCTCGAGAGCGTATTTCGTCGAGTCTTTACTCAAATGTCTCGACCCTTTCCAGGGGTCATAATATAATATACATGCCAAGGTAATTTTTTTAGAAAGAAACTCTGTTAGAGAATTGTTGCAATTTTTCCGACATCGTTGAAACGTAATGGGATATACGTGGATACGACCGAACGTGCGATTGTTGAGAATTGTCGATCTTAATTGCCGAAATAAAAGTAAAGGAACACCAAGGTTACACTTAGAATTCATATTAAAGTAGTTTTAGATTTATTTAACCCTTAGAGTGCCGAATACTCGCGGCCTATGCCCTGTGGACGGAGTACCTTTTCGCTAGACTGAACTCTGTCGATCGACTATTCAAAGCGCAAATCGTAATAAGTTATAGTAATTCCTTTGCACGAGATTAATCGATTCGAGAGCGTTATTTTTTAGTATTAATTATTTATCATAAAAGTTGAAATTTACAATAAACTAGAATTTGGGTAATAGACTAGAAAACGATAAACTAGAAAACTAAATTTAGTAAATATAGGACAAGTTAATAATTCAGTTGCGCGTGAAAAATCTCAAAACAATTATCGATACGTAATCCGACATCGCATTTTCTGCATTCGTATCGCGTGTCGCTCCTTCTCTTATTTTTCACACGAACGACGCATGTTCTTCTCGATAATCGCGTTGTGCCAGCACGGTTAGGGCATTTTGACGGAAAATGCCTATCGATTAAATAAAATGGCAAATCCTCGGACTTTCTCTTTCCTTCTCCTACCATGCTTCTACGTTGGAAATATCCTCGTAAAATGTCTCTTATCGACGCTAAATGAAATTCGCTAAATTTTTCTTTCGAAGCGGTAGATTTTTGATATAAAATATATGCATTATATATAAGCAATGCATTTATATTTATCTCGCACAAACGTAATGGCATTACTTCTGCGTAGGTGTTCGGAAAAATTGACAAACGCGTGTATGCGTCCTTAGTCCATGCCGGACACTTACAGAAAACGCACTCTCTTTGTCTTACCATCGTCCATACCACACTGCCAACGGAACAGTCACATTCATCCGCTTCTCGACACTCATATTCACATACGCGTGCCACTATTACGCGGCCAATCTAGTCTAGCACACAAAATTATACATATCTGAATAGGAATATTCTGTTATAACATATGTCGTTATTAGACTGCGTATATTTACCCAAATTCGTATCTCTATGAACATAATAGGAAAAATGAAATTTAGATAAAAACCTGTTTCACTGATGAAATATTAGGTTGTCCGGAAAGATTCTTTCGTTTTATGAGAAAATAACAAACGCACAACGTTTCTTTGTTTTATATTATTTTGTCGAATCACGTACGATTCGTTTTGTTCTAAACGAGATAAACACCGCGACATTTCACAGACCTGGTTTCACGTTTGTACGAAGGTGCATTGTTGTAAAAAACGCGTTTGCGAAAGAAAGACACTTTCCGGACGACCTAGTAATAGAACGAGTATTATATTTTTCTGTATATTACGCGTTTTCTCTGCAATTTTACGTGATTATCCCTAGAAATGGAAAAAAATCTGCGGTAGAATCGTTGCATTACCGTTGTCGCCCTTTAAAATTGGATCTCAAAGGATTAGAGCGCCAGATCGGTGGAATCTGCGTGGGAACGTCGTCTTACCGCGACTGATAAACGATCGCGGCCACGGAATATTAAGACTCGATAACCGGCTACAACGAAACCAATGACGCGAACAAATGTCGTCGATCGCGTAACTACGCGAAAGAAAGCGAGCACGGTTTCGCGTGCCGATAAATCGAAACGCCGCGCCTCCACCAAGCCGTTGCGGGGCTCCTTTCCTTTAAATCCAGTCTCGATTCGACCAGAGAGATCGTTGCGGTGTGTCCACAAATCGCGAGATTTATTTCTCTGAGACGCTACTGACAGCGCGTGGAGCCGCGCGGTGTTGGATTTCGCGAATCGATGCATCGAGAGATCGAACGATACGCTCGGTCTTTCCTTTCTTTCTGTGTTCTCTTGCTTCGTACATCGACTGGTACTCGATTCGTTCTGCCGTATTTGTTGGGGTAGGACCGGTCAATCGGTTAGTTAGCGAACGAGTGACATGGAAAATTCTCGGTTGAGGTATATGGAGCTGGTGCGTGGATCGTAAACTCGTGGAAGGTGTTGCCGAGGTTGCCGAGTAGAGCTATCAAAGGGAAAATACGGGTACCGAGGGTACTCCGGTATAATATCCAATGTATAGAGCGAGTACGAGAAGAAACGACGTACATACTGTACGTCCTTTGTACCGGCGTGTACAACATACGTATTCTAAAGCCACAACGACACTCACGAACGTTCGCGTTTTCGTTACGAGTAACTTTGATCGACTTCTTCGATTCCAATAACACGTTCGGTCAGAGCGTTTCTTTTGTACCGTCTATTTGCCACTCGTTTATAACCTTTGCGCAAGTTAAAGCATCGTTTAACTAACTTTAAAAACTAGCGATAACAACGACCCTCTCGTCCAGGTTATAGATAGCGCAATTATTAGTTAAAGATCGATGCAATCTAGGAAACACAGATTGTTGCAACAAACTGACACGATGCTGCGTAGGATAAACTGTTAACGTAAACGTTAACGTAAACCGAGAAATTTCCGTTCGAAAGATCGTTCTCGGTAATTTTCCGGGACCGGTCCGTCAGGAGGGGGCAGCGGAACGTAAAGAGTAGAAAAGAAAAACGAAGAGGTCGAGAAAGAGAGAGGGAAGGATGGAGGACAGGGGATACGAGAGAGAGAAGAAGACCGGTCTCGAGAGGCTCGTCCGAGCGGACAGGAATCGGCGATCGCTCGGAGCGTCTCCTTGGCTCCGGTCAGTGGCTGGCTACGGCCAACTTTTCTTCACCTTGCGGGCGAATGACCGTTACGTTTTTTCGCTCCAAGGCTGGATGTATCCTTTCGTCGGGGCCTCCTCTCCCTTCTGCTTCTCGTTTTCGCAGACCACCGCTCGCAAACGTGGCTCCTTCGTGGAACAAAGCTCCGGTCTCTCGGTCTTCCTTTCGTTTTCATCTCATAGTTCCTCGTCTCTTCGTCGTTTTGCCCATCTTTCTCCTCGTTTCCACTCTTTCCGACCACTTTTCCTAGCTATCGTCTCTTTTCGCCAAGTACGAAACGCATCGTCGTCCTCTTTTCGCTTTAATCGCCCTCTTCGACTCCCTCAATTTTTAGTACGGCCATCGCGAGCGCGTGGGCGCGATTCCAAAAAACCAGCACCCACGAAACGATCGGACGATTTGGAGGCCCGCCAATCGTATTTCCCTGCCGTCGAACATGCACCGTCGTATTTAATATCCGCCACGCAACGTCCAAACTTCTTTCCCCTGCGAGCGAAAGAAACTCGAACAACTTTCTGTCGTACAAGAAAGAAGACTGTGTAAGTTTCGAGGGAAAAAAGAATCGCACGATAACGTTCGCCGCGAGTTACACGGACGATTTGCATTTTTTTCGCGAAAGCTGGCCTCCCTTCGAACGTGGCACGCGAGTGGCCCAGAGTTATCCGCGCTGGTAACAGGCATTCTGGCCGTAATCGTCGTTTCCAGACGAATCCACGCGCGTCACGCGAACTCGTACACTCGAGGGACCGCGTACGCGCAATTATCTTTCCGCCGAAACTATGGAAAATCGGCCGTGGTACGTCGCGGTAATTCGCTAGACGTCGCGTTTCTGCAAATTTGGTCGCAGGCAACAACCTCGCGTTCTTCTTCGATGCCGTATCGGTTTCGATTGGACGAGATAGGTTAAAGAACGCGTTGGATATACGGTAGAAGAAGAGACGGGAATTGGAAGGGAACGCGGGGAGATAGAACGGTCGGTTTTGATGAATTTTTCAGGGAACGTTCGCTGGTTACTTGAGCCCGCGTTTACGCGTTACGTTTCAATCAGCTAATTGAAAAAACGAGAATGCGACGGGTGTGCAGCGCACCAGAATCATTAGCAAATGCGTCTCGTGATTGAATTTTTCATGTATCGCGGTCATTCGAACGCCAGCAGATCGGCTTGTCACCGTTATTCCTAGTTTCAATTAGCTGATTAAGCTGACGGAATACGCGTTATGGTTATCCGTTAATGCGTTGTCGGTTGATCAATTTGAATTTCATTTGACTCGTTTTCTACGGTACCGTGTCCTTCGGTTTGTCAGACGCTCCGAAACCACTGCTTTCCCCGAAGGAGAAGAAGACTACGATCAGACGCGTGCGTAACATCAGGTTGTCCGGAAAGCGTCTTTCTTTTACGGACACGTCTTTTACAACGACGCATCTTTGTACAAACGCGAAACCTAATCTGTCGAACGTCTTGATCTTTAGTTTGATGGAACAACATGGATCGCACGTAATTCGATAAAATAACGTAGCGGCACTCGACAGCCAACTACGACCGGACGACGGCAGAGCAGTGGCTAGCGCTTACACAGCACCCAAAAAGCAGACTACCGAAGCGTCCTGTTTTGCGACCAAGTTTTCAGGACAGAAAAAAATAAAAAAAATTCATAAAATGGCTCCGCTTCCCAGCGGCTTAAATCCAAAAATTGTATTATATACGAAAAATGTAAAGCGCCGACACATAATACAGCACGGCTACGTCGTACCGCCGCGTATCCGTACCTTTGCCTAACATATCATTACAAAAATTCATCGTTTATTGTGAATATGTATCTAAAACTGTATCTTGGGCTAAATAAACAAAACAGTGGCTAGCGCCTTTGGTTACGAAGGTTCGGGACCCGGGTTCAAATCCCGGCATCGGTAGTCCGATTTTTTCCTGAGAGTGTGGACACGTGAGTGTCACTATGTAGCGGCCTCTTCTCCTAAAGGGAGAGGGGATGGGTCGGTCAGTCAACTTAGCCTGCGTTGCACTGCCAATTTTGACGTAATCGTGGCGGACCCCAGAAGCGATAGGAAAGTCCGTAGTCCACCAAACGCTCACCGCCACATCGAACATTTCGCGCAACGTCTCTGCACGAGTTTGACAACAAACGGCCGACGCTTTGTCCCGCGTCGAAACGACAAATCCGCAGATGACAAACTCTCGCAACCGCGCGCGAAAACGACGAGCGAAAGTCGTACGACCATATGCACAACTCGAGGAAGAAACGTTATCACTGATAAGGAGGTACTCTGTAGCGGCATTCGACAGCCAACTACGACCGGACGACGGCAGAGCAGGGGTTTTAGCGTCTTTGGTTACGAAGGTTCGGGACCCGGGTTCAAATCCCGGCACCCGTAGTCCGATTTTTCTTCCACTGCATCTAAATGAGAAGAAAAGCGGCAGTATCTCAGCGACACCTATACACCGACAGTAGCACTATCATCACGACCTATCCACCTCAATAATATAAAACGAGGAAAATGTTGTGCATGCATTCTTTCCTTATAAAACGAAAGAAACCTTCGTAATAATTATTAGAACGTAAACGAAATAATAAAAGTTAATCGCGTACAACATATCAATGAAACAATGCTGGACGAAGCTCGACAAAGTATCGATTCTTTTGATAACCTCTTGCGGAGTTCGTTCACCATGCGTCCGAATGAACATACGTGCTGCGTATATTTCGCTTAAGTGCATGCACATTTTCATTCATCATCCACGGCAAGTTGGCGATGAATCACCTTCTTCGACGATCGGCACAGGTACAAATTTACCGCTTGCCTGTCTCTTCGTACGCAGCCGGTCGACCGCTGTGTATCGCATGCATTATTAATTGTAACGCTACGCACGAGATAACGCGTGGCGCGTCGACGCTCGGCTTCGATCGCTCGTCACCGCCAACGATCTTTTCGTCGGCAAACGTTTCGACGCATCGACCATTTAACAGTAGGTTCGTCGTTCGCGTTCCAACAAAGTTCAGAGAGTTTTCGTTTTGCTGGAAAATGCGGTTCACGAAATTTTCAACGAGAAAGCTTAAGGTTTCGGGAAAGATATCCGAGACTCGATTTGAATTCGAATCTTGGCTCGATGATAGAATCGATCGCACTTCCATTTACGACCTGATAACTGGCTCGACGAGTGGAAAACGCGGTATTCCACGTCGATCCGACGATGGCCGCTCGGTTTTAGGCGCTAGGGTATTCCAACCACGCGTGTCCGGAATCTTAGATTTCAGCGGATACCGATCGAAGCTCGTCGGCGAACGTGTCGGTCGGAGCAAATCGTAGAAAAGGGATATCCTGCGGGACGTCGGTTATCCACGTCGCATGTAGCATGTATCGACAGCACGTCGGGAATAACTCCCACGTTCTTTTTTAATTAACCGGTCGATCATCGTGGATGCCAGATTTCATACACCTACGGTAGAGTTTCTATACGAAGAATAGTAAATTTTTACCAGATTTGAATGGTCTACGTAACGATGAATTTGCAGTAATTACCATCCTTGTATCGTATGTAATTGTATCTGTTGTATTTGCTGCTTCATTTACGTATTAACATTTTGACTGCCACGTTGGTCGCATATGATGACCGGCCACGGTTTCTCCTGTGACGCCACGGTGGTCATTGATGATCGTTTGAACTTTTTACAGGTGTAAAAAATTGTATGAAAATTGACAGTTAGGGCATTTTGAATATAACCGACAAATAGAAGATACTTTGAAACAAAAAGTGTCCCGTTGAACGATTAAACATTTTTATTAGAACATCGATAAAAGAAATGAGAAGAAATCTTGCATCTAACGGTGCACTGTGTTTGCATCCAAATCTTTGAGGGGGAATCTACGAATATTATTATAAACACACCTTGGAAAATAATCGCAAATGCTGCTTTATGATCATATAATTGAAGTTAGAAGTATGAACATACCTTATTGTCATATATGGAACGAGCAAATACCGTTTACTAATATCTTCTACACGTTTCAACGATATATTCTAGACGTTTTGCTTGCGACGAAATAACAAACGCGAATGGTTTGTTGAAATAAACGAAGCCTTGTTACAATATGTCGTTATCGACTGTTACCAAGACGCCACGGCGGTCACCCGTGACAACCAATAAGATAAACGGTCCATTGAAGAAGAATGTCGTCTTACATCATCGATTCATTATTATTTTGCCATTATATGCTTCGAATAATTAACCCTTAGAGTGCCGAATACTCGCGGCCTATGCCCTGTGGACGAAGTACTTTTTCGCTAGACTGAACTCTGTCGATCGACTATTCAAAGCGCAAATCGTAATAAGTTATAGTAATTCCTTTGCACGAGATTAAACGATTCGAAAGCGTTATTTTTTAGTATTAATTATTTGTCATAAAAGTTGAAATTTACAATAAACTAGAATTTGGGTAATAGACTAGAAAACGATAAACTAGAAAACTAAATTTAGTAAATATAGGACAAGTTAATAATTCAGTTGCGCGTGAAAAATTTGAAAACAATTATCGATACGTAATCCGACATCGCATTTTCTGCATTCGTATCGCGTGTCGCTCCTTCTCTTATTTTTCACACGAACGACGCATGTTCTTCTCGATAATCGCGTTGTGCCGGCACGGTTAGGGCATTTTGACGAAAAATGCCTATCGATTAAATAAAATGGCAAATCCTCGGACTTTCCCTTTCCTCCTCCTACCATGCTTCTACGTTGGAAATATCCTCGTAAAATGTCTCTTATCGACGCTAAATGAAATTCGCTAAATTTTTCTTTCGAAGCGGTAGATTTTTGATATAAAATATATGCATTATATGTAAGCAATGCATTTATATTTATCTCGCACAAACGTAATGGCATTACTTCTGCGTAGGTGTTCGGAAAAATTGACAAACGCATGTATGCGTCCTTAGTCCATGCCGGATAGTTAGAGAAAACGCATATATGTGTCCTTAGTCCACACCGATAGCTTTCGTCAGACGCATATATGCGTCCATAGCACTCTAAGGGTTAAAATACTCCCGTGCCGTACTGAGCGAAACATGTGATCTCCGCGTGGCAGTGAAAGTGTTGATTAATCGAGTCTAGGTATGATAAATTGAATGTATAATTTAGCAAATTCGATGCTATAAATGTTGAGAATTGTGGATCTAAATTGTCGAAATAAAAGTAAAGGAACGCTAAGGTTACACTCAGAATTCATATGAAAATAGTCTTAGATTTCCAGGATCTTCATCGACACTTTCTTTGTCTCACCATCTTCCGTATCACACTGCCAATGGAACAGTTACATTCGTCTGTTTTTCGAAACGCCGTGCGCACACGTGCTTCCACACGCTCATATTCGCATACGTGTGTCGCTACTACGCGGCCAATCTAGTCTAGTATACAAAATTATACATATCTGAATAATGAAAAAAGAATGAAATATACGATAATCGCGCTATAAAAATGTCCGAGGATCTATCCGAGAATAGTATCCGCGTACTCGGACAGAAATAAACGAACGTAGAACTTTTGAAACGGATTGTAGCGGCGAACATCCCCGGAAACTAGGCCTTAGGCCGGCTAGATTGGACGGGCTCGCGCGAAATTGCTGAATGCACGAAATGAAAGTATCACAGCTGACGGGTTGGGGTGGAAAGCGGCGGAGATAGACGGCAGGGGACGAACAGAGGGAAACAGAGAGAAAAAGAGAAAGAGAAGCTCACCATGCCAGTGGAGGGTGGTTTTTGCCGAGGGTGCTTTGGCTTTTTCATAACCGGCGGAAGAAGGGTTGTGCAGACAATGGATCTTCATCTAAATTGTAAATGGCACGTTGTAAAATTGTAAATGGTCATTAGTTCGCATGCCCGTCGATACCTCGTCGCCGCGATTTATATTAGCCTTTCAACCGTCCGCTCTTTTGCATACAACGAACCCCGCGCGTTTACACCGTTCCATTCGCTTTTGAATCGTTTCGCCAACGTTGAAGCTCGATCGCGTAGCCATCGTCCAAATACCGGCTTCCAATCGTTCGATCGTAAAAATATTGGCCGATTCCTATGCTGGAAATTCCGACGAATCGTTTTATTAAAAGTTACGATTCCATTTGTCTCGATGCGAATCCGTCGAAGAACAAGGATGACTCTTTGGAAAACAGAAGTGGAAGAAACGCGAACTACGGGGCAAGGAAGAAGCTTCTTTTCTTGCTTTTCTAGTCGCGGAAGGAAGAGGGAACAGAGACCGAAGCGGCAGAAGAGAAGATAGGAGAAAATCAGAGAGGTTGGTCGGTGGATTTACATTTTGATAAGAAATCTCTTGGAAAGTTTCCTCGAAGCGACCTACCTATCTCCCCTCATCTTGTTCTCTCGCTCGCGATAGATAAGGGAGGTGCTTTTATCCGAGTCTTCTCGCTTCTTCCGGTAACCCTGCCACCACCGCCTTCTTATTCTTACCTCATTACGCCGGATTAGCTTATTCGAGGCGCTGGCGGGCGCGGCGTTCGCGGCGAAAAGTCGCCTTCCCCCTCGGAACACGTCGATTAAGACGAGCCTCGGAGGCGAAACGAGCTAAAAGAGAAACCGTGTGCGCGCCGAGCTCCGATCTAATTTCAATCTTGCTCGTTCCTCGCTAGATCTCGCTCAGAGCGTCGTCCTCTTAGCTTTCTTCCTCCGTTCCGGTAGTAACTTCGTCAAAGTGTCCGCTTCGAAGCAGATACTCTTTTCTCTCTCTCTCTCTCTCTCTCCGCTTTATTACGTTCCATTTAATTAGTCCGATCGAACGGAAAGAGAAACTGGCTTCGGTCGCCAAGCGTCGATTAACTGGACCCGCGAGAACGATAAAGTTGGAAGTCACTGTCGGACTAAGAAATTCAAAAAGAAGTTTTTTTCCGTCGCAGCTCGCGGGAATCGTTGTCGGAATTAATTTTCTCCAGCGTCGCGTTTTTCCTCGACGCTTGCCCGCGTGTCTTTTCCCATCGGTGCAGAGTCGGTCTTCCGCGGTCGACTTTCGTCGATTCTAAAGAATCGACCGGCCATCTCGCACGGTCGCACCGTTGATCACCTGTGACACGGTGCAACGAGAAAAGACCATTATCGAAGATGCTGTCGGAATTATCTTCCGCCGCAGCGCGTGACACGTCACCGCACGACCAAACGGAGGATCTAACGGTTTCGCGAGCGGAACGGCAGATCGCGGGGTCGATGTCTGGAAAGATTATCCTTCGACTTCTGCGGGAATCGCCGTCTTATTCGTACGTGTTTGCTCCAGGTAAACAGAAAAACCAGAAATAACTGTTTCGATTTTATCGTAGGAATATTCCATAACAGAAGCTACTACGACCGCGCTACTTCCAACTATAAACTGTCGCACTTCGCACCATACTTTCTATATTTCCAGCAAGTTTCTCTTCGCGTTCAGCTACTTTCTTTCGTGTTATTTTTCGTCGATCCACGAGAAACACGGTCGAAGGACTTTGAAGAGGAAAAATAAAAAATGCCGCGATGCTGAAAAGACCTCGCCAGCCAATTAAGGATATTGCCAGGTTCGGTAGGGTCGCGAATTAGCGACCCTTGCAGCGGTAATAACGAAAAAAACGCGCGGATCAAAGTGCGCGATACTTAACGAACTGCGCGGCGTTCGCTCCCTCGTCGTTCGAACAGCGAAACAGAGAAAAGCATCGGGTTGCTGGTCGATTTTTACGCGTGCGTGTTTCGCTCGTCGCACGTGAGTAGCGTGCGATACGCGCGATCGATGGCTGAAGAACGCAGCCACGGTTGCGTTCGTTGCGAATGCTACGTCGCTCGCCCTCGTCAACTTTCTCTCCTCTCTTCTCCGTGGCATTCTCAGTTCTCTTTCCGGCGATCCACCCTGTCCTTCCGTTTCGCTTCCTTCGACGATCCGCCATTTGTATTAATGAGCGGAATCGCTCGGGTTTTTGCGTGTGCACCCTCGTCGCGCATCGATCGGGACGAGAGTGGATAAAGCAAGGACAACGCGGAAGAAGCGCGTTGTTCGGAACGTTTTAGACGCCCCTATTTATTCAGCTGATAGGAGAATGCGACGAGTCATCGCGCGTAGAAACCAGCGCAAGAGGGATCGCTCTTCCTCGTTAGGTAGAAACCACTCACCAACGAGATGACTGAGGGTTGATCGTTTCGAATTTCGTGGGCTGAGTTCTACCAAAAGTCTCTTCTCGGTTTCCATGTTTCCCTCGTGCAGTCTTTAAGCCTGCGTGTCGCTAGTGTTTTCTTTTTTTTTTTTTTTTCCATATCGGACAGAGAATGGTTAAAAGCTAGCGCCACCTTCGATAAACATGCTTGATATCATCGTACACTTCGAATCTCTTTGCCACGATCGAAGACGTTCGGAAGTCACGTGAACTTCACAGCTCGAAAAATACGGGAATATCAGTCGTGTTGCTACTTTTCCGATGGAATTAGGAGACTGATGAAAGTTCGAGTCGATCGGATTGTTTCGAAGGTTTTAAAGATAATTATTCTTGCGCTCCGGATAGAATTTCAAAGGGTGTTATCGCGAGTAGTCGGACTCGCCCATCGCGAAGTACGCGGTTCCGACCATCCGTCACTTTGAAAAATGACGCGGTTCTTGTCCGGAGGGCGAGGAAGTGTAGAGAAAAAGAAAAAGAGGGCAAAGGCAAAGGAAAAAGGAAGAGCGAACGTGGAAACAATGGTTGGACGCGGAGGGCGGATAGAGAGAAGGGAGAATATCGAGGCAGCCGCCAGATTACGAGAGAGACTGAGCTACTTTGCGTCGAGCTACTCTCCTCACCCTAGTCAACGCTTTGTGCAACGTCTCGCCCACCACCTTTTCATCCCCGTGGCTTATTTTCGGCCGAGGAAGGCCTCGTCCGACGTTTGCACCGTCATGCCTCTAACCGGTTCAACCGGATTTCGAGATTGTTACACGATTTTAGAATGATTAATCGTCATAAATGCGCGTTGTACAGGGCGATGCCTACGTTGTACGAACTTCTGGGTCAACGAACATCGATTCAGCGACGTTGAAGTTGCTAAAAAGTTAGTAGGTTAACCAGGATTTAAACAAAGTTGCTCGTGTTAACGACGCATCCAGGTTTATTGTTTTATCCCATGATCCTGCAGGAAGGTGTATGCCGATTCAACCTCTTGGTACAATATGTATTTTCCCTAAATCCTTTCCCGTGCCATACGTTGAATCAATATTTTCGTAACCCTGTTCCACGGAGTTTCCCTCTTTCGAACAACTTCTCGAGCAAGAACGAGCGCATACAGTGACGGCTCGGCTCGACGTAGCAGTTCGAAACCTCCGTCAAACGTACACCGACATTTTCTGCCAGCAAATCGAATTAATTCCGTCATAACTTGCCGTTCCCGATGTATCGTTATTCCTCTCGTTAGATATTCCGTTTTCCCGTCTGTTTATAACTTGCGTCGCCCGGTATATCGATTCTTTTTGCTTTTTGATTCCGTTTCGCCAAACATCGTGAGTTTTACGAATGAAAAAAAAAAAAGGGAAAACACGACGACTCGTTGTTTCTATTTTTGGCGGACAGGAATGGGCGAGCAAAAATTGTTTGTCCTTATCGCCGACCGAACGATTCGAAATACAAGAGGGTGAATACGCGGGACAGAAAAGGAGAAAATAGCGGAAACCCCGCACGAATTCCTTTCTCGGTCTCGTTATTTTTCTTCTGGTATAGCTTGCCCCCTTAATGGAGGAACAGCGTTCGATTTTCCGCGCGAATGGAGTGCCTCTTAAATATTCAATCCACCGCGTTACCCGGACTTGTCCTCCTTCGTTCTCTCGTGTATATTCTTCGGCTTTCTCTTCTTGCTTTTCTCCCTTCTCTGCAGATGGAAAAAACCATTTCTTACCTCTCGACCAGAGGACGAGCCCTTTGATTCTCTGACTTCCACTCGAACCTTCTCCGAATATCCGTATCGTAACGCAGCAAGCGAGACCGCGGGTCTCTCTCGTCGGTATTACGTTTTTCTGGTTGAAATCGTTACGCGATTTACGCCTGTTTAACCCTGACCCGTGGCAAAACTTCGAACGAAGGTTCTTTGCATCGATGAAAGTTTCTCTTTTTTTCTTTTTTTTTTTTTTCGTTTAACAGTCTCTGTAAGCTCGTTTCCTCTCCTTGTCATAATGGTAAAGAGTTTCGACGATGGACTTTACATTTTGTCGAGTATCAAAGTTGAAGTATAGGTTTAGGAGATCGAGGCATCGAAAGGTTAGTAGGTCGCGCAACTTTCCTCCCAACTACTTCGCGCAGATACGTGTTAGGCAAGTTTGGAGTAAAGGGAATTCTCGAAACGAAAAGGAACAAGCGCGAGAGAATCGTATCGCGAGTATATCTCAAGTATGCGTCGGTTCAGCCTCTTTTCATAAATCTTTCGTCGAACGGCATCCGAAATTAGCGGCGGCTGTCGGTGATGTTTCAACCGCAATTTGCATGCGAAAAGACGAACGAAAATTAGCAGAGAGGAAGGGGAATATCCTCGAAGCAGAGGTGGTCTCGAGATCCTCGTTCGCGCTTCCATCTTGAGCTTTCGAAATATTCGAGGAAAAACACTGGGGCACGTTAGAAAGACGGGAAGACATCGGGATGGAGAGAAACAGAGCTGCCAGGATTTTCTTTCCTGCAAGTTGGTTTACTCGGCGGGTACTCGCGCGAGCTCGACTTTAATCGATATTACCGCCCGTGGAAATTAGATCTTCGCGGAGCAGAAATAATTACAGAAGAGTTCGGCCATCGCGGCGGAAAGGGTGAAAGACTCCCCGAGGAAATTGTGATTTCATTTGTCTTTAATGACGGACAGTTTAAGCGAAAGAGAGGAGAACGCCTTGGATGGACTTGAAAAAGCTCGAGTACCTCGCGAGATTCAAAGGAGAAACGCGATTTCTTTCGCGTTCTTTTCTTTGTCTCGCAACCACCCCCTTTGTTCGACGTCCGGTGATATCGATATTGCAGCCGTAATTACGGCCAATTTTCTTCTTCCACCAGTGGTGTTTCGCGTTTCTCCTGCAGCACCATAAAATGATCGATCGATCGTTAAACGTTGATCCGAGGAGACGTCGTGGAATTGCTCGAGACGAATAATCGTCCACGCAAAATGTTCGTTACGAAACACGGTGTCCCGATCGTGCTCCGTGTAACGAGAAACGATATTTCCTGCAATCGATTCTGCCTACCCGTCTACTTCTCGTTGACATTTTACCACGTCTTCGCGGATAACTTCTTGATTATTAGAAACCACGTCGAAGCGCGTGGGCGACCGTCGTAGTCCCCGATGAATCGAAAATACTTCGACAACCAATATCTCTTCGAGCATCGACAACCACCAACGAGAGAACCGACGAGACTCGTGTGTTTCTCTTCGGAAATCTTCCCTCGTGTATCAGATTTCCGGACAGGGAATACTCGAGTAACTTCTACACGAGCCTAGAAACATCCTTCTCGAGTTCTAAAAGCGATTCAGCCGTGCAGTTAAAAACAATAAGCGAAAAGGTGTATGGTGGTATAAAAAGAGAGCCGGTGGCGATGGCGCGGCAACGACGATGGACAACGAGGAACAGCAGCCGCGGAGATCCGGCTTCGTATCTTGCTGGATCTTGCGTGCGAGTGTCCTTGCGGAAAGGGGATGAGGTGTGACGAGGAAAAAAGGAGCGCGAGAAAGGGTGATGGTGAGAGAAAGACGGCAAGGAGTGGCGCGGGGCGAGGCTTTGGAGGAAACGCGTCGGCGGATCGATAGGAGCGGTTTGGAGCGGCGCGCATGCGAGCCTGGGCACCAATGGTCGCGCGAGGGTAGTTTCGACGAACCTAGCCGCCCTTGGGCGAAGGAGAACGGGGACAGAGAGGCGGTGGTGTGTGCGACGCCCAGGGCCGGCGTCGAACGCACCCTCGATTCCAAACTTTCTACGCTGTCTCGTTTCTTTTTTTCTCTTCTCTTTTCCAACTATATCGTTCGATGGTATCCGTGTCTCGTCGTCGTATTTGTGTTCGAATCGTAGATCGTTTTAACGGTCGCAACGATAGCGTTGACGAATACACAAGGCAGCGATATTTGCGCCGTAAACCTACAAGGTAAAGAATTTTCCAGGATGTATACGAAGGTGTGTTCTAATGGGTTCAGCCCTGACACGGGAGGGCGCGTGTTTCACTCGATAGCGGATCTCGCTACCGGCAGACGGTGCAACTAGCCAAGAATTAGAACACCTGCCGCGTCTCACGACAAAACGAATCCATGGAGCGGCGACTCGAGGAGTTTAAGATGTACGGGTGGACGCGAGATTCGTCGAAATTGTCGACGACGCGCGTGCTTTCGTATTCGTTGGGCCGCGTGTATGCCTGCTTGTTCGCGGGTTTTACCACGTCCGGATGCATGCTTTCCAGTGTCGGACAAGAACAGAAGCCTGTTCGTAAGGATATCACGTATCGGCGCGGCGCGGCGTTGGGCATGCAGATCTCTGCACCCCGTTCTTTGTTGTTCGCGTTCGCGCGTTGCTGCACGCCTCGACTTTGCACGAACGATCGTTCGACCGTAGCAGCTGTACCACGATCGTTTCCCTTCCTTTTCCTTTCCCCCGATCTTGCTCACCGTCTCCGTCTAAATCTGAATTTGAAGGATGTCGGTATTGGAGATTGTATTCTCTGTAATTTGTCGATGAACGAATAAAAAGAATTGCTTCGCAGAGAGAGGGTAGAACGAGGGATGCCATTATTCTACGCACGAGGTTGATCGTCGTCGAGGGTGAAGGACCCGTGACACCGAACACCGCCTGCTACACGATGACAGCCTTTACGCTATCATTCACCGCGGTAATATAATTACACGCAGCCGTACTTTTAACCCCGTTTTGCGACAAAGAAAGAAATCTCGAGGTTTTGTCCGATGATACGTCTCGATTCTTTCGATTCACCTGAATATCGACGAGGAAAATACGGCCACCGATGCACGAGCTACCTCGTCGACTATATACCGTGCTCACCGGGTTATACACGAGCATGAAACATTATCGCATTACCGTCGTTACCATAGAATTCTGGCGTACGCTTCTAGCCGGTGCATAGAAGCCGGCTGTTTGATCCTATCGCTTCGCGTTATCCAACGCATCGATATTTAACCAGTGGCTCTCACCGGTTGAATAATTACAGATCGGTGTCTAATCGCCTTACCGTTTGCGTCACAGTCTTCGTCATTTTCTTTTTCACGCTCTAGATTTCATCTTTGGCCGATAACGATCGATCGATCGCATCGGCATCGTTTCGCTGCCGACGCTGTCCGATGTATAAAACTACGTTATTACAGCTTGCAGAACGGAGATCATCGATTGACTCGAAATTAATACGTCTTCGCGGCGATAGCGTTTTATCCAGGATCTCTAAGCGATCGAGAGAAACGCGCGTCCTATCTATAAAGAAGGAAGACACGACGCATTAACGAGGCTAAGCGTGGAAATTTATTTATCGACCGGCAGAAACGCTGTCGATAATTAGCGGTTGCCAGGTCCGCGATTTTACCGCGAAGGTAATTGAAAATTGCCCGCGTACTCTGCATCCCTTTCGCGTCCTCTCTCTCTCTCTCTCTCTCTCTCTCTCTCTCCTCTATCTATCTATTCATCTATCTATCTATCTATCATCTATCTATCTCTTTCACGCGTTGGAAAGCTACCTTAGAGTCGAGACAATCAGGAACGCGCTATCTATTCGACGCGATCTTCTCGTTACCAATTAGTCGCCGATGTAACGGGCGATTATGCGCCGATGAAGCATCGCGCGATAGCCTGTTGTCAGTAATAAACGAGCCGGGAGATTGTCGATGCTTGATGAACAAGGCGATCGATCGATTTCGACGAAGGTCGCCTCGAGACATCCTCTTAAGGACGCTTACCCTTCTCCTTTGCTCGACTTTCCACCGCCCCTATACTGTCTCTCCTCCTTCCGAGACCGAGAACTCAAACAAAAGCCTGGATATAGTGACCCAATTCCCTTTTACCGTATCGCGTACACTCGTCAATTTTTTCCTCGTATTTTTCTCTTCATCTACCAAAGTCTGCCGTTCACTTGTCGTGTGTCTTACGATGTCAAGGCACGACGACTCAATTCATCGACAAGCTCGTAAATCGTCTCGTTACCAACCAGTCACGATGGTCACTGATTCGTGACGGTATTAGCCGGCACCTGTACAGGTAGCAGGCCGCAAAAGAGGCCAAGAGGGGGACAGGTGTAAACGACCCACGCGACCGTTCACCCTTTTCTCCGACCCTTCGATGAAATTTTCAGACCGGACAGCCAGCAGGTGCACCGTCGTATCGAGATAACGCGGAATCGCACGATTGAAAAATTCCTCGGTCAACTTCAACTCATTAGCAGCCTCGTTGCCGCCAATCGAACCGCTTAATTGCGTGTCGACGATCGTCCAACGAAAATTGCCACGAATTTCATTGACCAGAAACCTACTCTCCACTCGATCGAGAAACGCGTGGAAAATCGTCTTCTTGAAAAAATTAGAATTAACGTAGCGGCAGCCAAGAGAGTAAAGAGTAATGAAAATCGGAAGAAAATGATTCTTTTACTTATTACTTATGACTTTTACTTATGTCGTAAACCTAATTAATGGAAGCTTCAAAGATAAAAAAGATGTTTGTGCGTGTGGATACGCGAAAGCCAGCGTGCATCGCGGCGGAAGATTGAAAAGGTAGTCGGTCTCTACCGACGTACAGGATATCGATCGAATGCAAAGAATCGTCAGTGGTTTCCGGAACTTTGCACGGAGCGGATGGCCTGATACGAGTATACCGTACCAGGGAATACCGTTCATGTATAAAAATATATACCACTGTGTCAGAGAATGAAAACCGATCTTGTAAGAATATCAACCGCTTCGTATCGGTCACTGTGAAACAGAAGCTTTACATAGACTCTAACTCGGAGATAGCAACTTTTTATACGATTAACGGGCGAGTAACTTTCTCTGTTAGAAATGTTTCAACTTGTCAATAAATTGGAAAGTTAATCTCGAGTAATTGGATCTTGATTAGTGTTATTTCTGTTAACGCATTGAGGACGGGTGACGCTAATTCGCGTCTTACATACTACATGCGGAATCCTACAAAAAGCGTTAACTACCGTTAAATAAAACAGTAAAAAAAAGACAATGGGTGCTATAAACAAAATGTTACGAATGTGTTTTAAATCAAGTAAATAATATTGATCGCTCGGAAGGTTCGTCCGACTTTTAAGAAATTTAGTCGACATAAAGAATCATATTGAAAAGTTTGCCAGATGCGTGTCTGTGATCGAGGTTCTGGGATAAGTGCCATGCCGTCTCTCACGGTCCTCTTGCCGGAAGATTGTCCGGGAATATGCGACGGCATATTTTATTTTAGAAGAAATTGTCGGCGCTGAAAAACGAAAGTATCCAAGGAGAAAATGCCGCGTATGTACCGGAAATAAAAGGAGGGACAACGCACGATATATTTGTAAATTTTGCCTGTTACGTCTCCGTCGTGCACATTTTTCCAGCATATCACGCTGAAAAACGTTGCTCGAAGTATCTCTAAATATGCTCGTTGATTTTTAATAAAATATTACACTTGTCAAACACGCTCTTTCGAATATTTTCGATCGTTGGAAAAGTACGCGAGAATTCAGGCTATACGCTTGTCAGAGCATATCGTGCTCGATGCGTTCGCGAATCGATATCTCGTTTCCATATGAATCACGACGAATCGATTGAAATTACGCGTAATTCCTATTCGGAAGTCTGGACGTTTGCTTCATAAAAAATTGCAGAGAACGAGGCAATTACGCGCGAGCGTGAGACAGTTGGTTGGACGCGCGATTCGGTGATCTGGAGCGTGACGAAGGAACGTGCGACGCGAAGACGACAGTGTCCAGTTCGGTTGTTTTTACACACAGTCTCGGCCGACCGTGCGGCACGAAGCGCGCGACAAGGTGCGCGCGCGCAGCGCCGTTTGAAATTCGTGGCGCGGCGCGGCGTGGCGCGGATCCTCCTAGGGGGCTGCGTTCCTTCCTCTCCCGGCTTTCGTTCCACGTCCGTTCGTTCGTTGGGTTCGTTCGTTCGGTCTCGCCCGCTTCCGCGCCGCTCGCGCACAAGTCGATGTAAGGTCGGCGTGTCGTGCCGCGAAGGGAGTGTCGCCGGCCATCTCGACGCCCTCTCGAACCGCTTGGACTCGCGACGATTCCGACCGATTCTCGTCGGCCCACCATGCTTCGTTCTATGTTCCTCTTGACGGCTGTGGTCGAGCGCCGGTTGCATTCGCGAGATTGCGACGCTGTTCCCTGATCGGGTGTTCTCGAAGAGTTGCTCGGACGAGACATCGTTTGGGTTTCGATGGTAGGATCGTCGAACGATACCAAAGTGTAGTTGGTTTTTTGGCTACGAGAACTCGAACTAGCGGAGTCGTATGTAAGGAGTGACTCGAGGAAATTAGGATCGCGAGTGAAAGAATCCGCGGCTCGTTGAGAAGGTAACACACGGCCACACGGGGTGTTGCGCGGTCGAAGAACGATCGGACAGCTTCGATCTTGGAAGAATAGACAGACGTATCCCGATTCGGCATGACGAGACGCACCAGGGGACGGTAGTTCCTGGTTGATAGGGATGTCCTCGTGACATGTTACCCCGTGACCTTGGCTGTCGCGACTACAACGCTGTCCTCCGTGGAGAGGCACGCCTCCTGGCGCACGGATCGAGCGAGGATAACGGTCGATCGGTGTCGTTTCATCCACGTGGAGTCGAGTACCGCCTGCTGCCCGTGGTACAGGTGAAACCTGATTACGCGGTCCCGTATGTTCTCTGCTGGAGGGTACCCAGCACGACGATCCACAGGATCCAGGTCCCGCTACAGCATCATCATCAGCATCACCGACAACATCGTTATCAGCGTCGCCATCGACAGCGTCGTCGCCGACACTTTCAAGCAACGGCTACGCCTCGAAGACATCCTGTCCCGTTCTTCGCGGCGTCCAGCTATCCTTTTCCATACGCTTGTAGTAGCTCGCAGCGAGGCGATCTTCCTACGGTATCTGGTATGGAAACAAGGTGAGCCCTGATTAGTTTCGGGGATACGTGCCTGCGCTGTTGTCTACCGGACACCTTGAATATCGCGGAAATTATCGCGTCAGAACGTCTACGTGTTCCGTTGTTCTGATCAGAGCGTGCTCTGTACCCTTTGATATTTGATTTCCGCGATTAGGACTCGCTTCTAACGTCTAAACGAGTTACGAGATTAGATTTCGACCGAGCGCCCGCTGTGCTTCACTCGATGATATTTCGGTTTCGAAGATAACTTTTACGGGGCAACGATAGTTTCACGAAAGGCTAACTCTGATTCACCGTAGACTATGGAACGGTGCAGCTTGAAACGTTGAGTGACACGCCAGATTTTCTGGATCATTTTCACGCCGCGACGGACTGCACTGTGAGATTGTAATTCGGTATCGGGAAACTTTTCAACGTTTCACCCGCTTTTTTGTTGGTTTCGTCGAAAGAAAAAGGATCGATACTCGTGCCACCGACGGAAGAGCAAAACCAACGAAGGTCGTTTCTGATTGGCTAGGCAGCTAGGTGAAGGCGAGATGCAGTTTCGTCGGCGTGCTTTTTACTTTTTATCCATCAACCTCGATCTTCTCTCGTTATTAGCTTGCCTTCTCCTTTTCCCTCCGCGAATTCTTTGCCACGTTCGCCTCTTCAATTTTTCCGTTCTCCAATTAAACGCCTATCCTCGATCATTAGCTCCGATAGAAGAAAGCAGAAACGCGTAGACGTAAACTTCGAAGCAGACGCAATTCGATTACATAGAAATTTACCTTTGCTCCCCTGCGCACTGTTAAACCCCTCGCGAGACGCGACGCCAGATTGTCGTTCAACCCCCTTAGCCTCCTCCTGGTCACACCCTTGTCGGTTTTTGACAGCGACGTCGAAACATTTCGTCGTCACCTCGAAATTTGATACCAAACAGGTGTTGACACAATGGCAGAGAAAAGTTGCTGATTAGCACACAGTGGAGTTGGCGTTGGACTCGATCCGTTGCTTATATCCCGCTCGTTGTGTGGCGTAACCTCGTGATCCGCCGGTCTTTTCGACCCATTTGCGTTTTATGTAGCCTCGCGTTCGTTCGTTTGCTTGTTTCTTCGAACGTTTGCGAAACAACAGTTCCCTTGCCTGTTGTGTGTCATACCAGAAGCAATTCAAAGGTATTGCGACCAAGTGAAATTTAGGATGATTTTCCACGATCTCGTGAACACGTTGGCCAACTTCGCATTTATTTATAGAACGTTAGAAACGAAATACGAATAAGCCAGCTTCGTTAAAGCTTGAGGAGTCTGGCAGGAAAATTCGATGCTCCCATGCGGCGATGTCGCTGCGTTCTAAACCAAAAAACTAAGTCGACGACGCCTGCTGCGTTCGCCGGCGTCGACAGATTTCTTCGCGTTCGTTCCTCGACCTCCTGCTGCTCCGGACACTGAACTCCGTGCGGCCAACAGTTTCTTTCCAACCGGACTTGAAAAGTGGAGTGATCCTTTCCCGACTGTCCTTTGCGCCGCGAGCTGACCGGAATATTAATCGAGCCGTTTGTCTCGGCGGTCTTGCACGCGCAAAATAATATTCCTGCTTAACGCGTTTCCGAAACTACGCGCGAATATTGATGTCGGTCACGCGCTGCTCTTCGAGCGTAGGTGATTCTTCTTTTTTTTCCCCCTTGACGCGCTAGGAAATGAATATAACCAAGATTTTTTAGAAGCAATCTTTAACGAAATAAAGTACGTCTCTGTTCGAATCTGCTCGATCGCAGTTGTAGAAATCTGATCGAGGAACGAACATTGCGTACATATTTCGATAATATTTTGTATTACGTTCGATTTCGAGTAGAAAAATTGAATTTCTGTAATGTGTTTTAAAGGGGAAATACGATTGAAGGTGATAAACGTTGTCAAACTTTGATCAAGAGTGTATTTAACTTGATAAAAAGATCCTTAGAGCTTTGTGTTTTAAAAGTTCGAATAGAGTTGTATTTAAAAAGTTGAAATAAAGAAGCAGATAATATTTTCGTAGTTTCAAAAATCTTGCGCATCCTTCGTTTTTCCGTGAAGGAATTTGCGAAAGGATTTCTGCGAAAATCCCGAAAGGAAAAAGGTGGAAAAAGCAAATGCGAAGGATTTCGCTGACCGTTCACGGTAAACCATTTGCAGCAGCTGAGTTGGCAACTGGTCGTGGCTTAAAAGCTCCCCGAAGCTCCGACGACCTATCAGCGATGCTTTTTAAGTTTTTACATCCGTCCCGCGGTCAGCTCCGAAGAAAAGCACCGGGCTCGATGAATTCCCCTGATAAAACCGCCCGATCCCCATATTTCTTCCGCCGTTACCGCGATTCGTGCCGCGTGAAATCTTCTTGAAAAACCACGACGTCTCATTCACCGATTCTCCTGTAAAAGTCAAACTCGCCACTTCTCCCATTTTTTATCGGAGGATATTTTTTCAACTTTTACGTTGAAAATCAATGCCACGAGTGTTATATCTCTTTGGAATTTTGCGAAAATAATTATACGAAATACACCGTAGTTTATACGTGATTCTGACCGTGGAACTTTCAAAAGTCGTTCGTAGGTGTCCATAGAAATGCAGCGAACTCTGTATCACGAGTGGGTGATTTATGCGAGGATTCGTCTCGATTAAATACATTTTTATCTCGGGATCTAAGCAAGCTGGGCCATTACGGCGAGTCCTACGGGAAGATTCATGAGGGCACGGTTATTCTACGGGAGCGTAATTTTCTAGGGTGGTTGCAGGGTTCGCGAGGCCGGCACGGTCGGTGGCGGAGGAAATTCTAATTTTTCAGGGACACCTTCGTGTGCCACGGAAGGGGTTGCGCGCCGCTATCGTCGCTGCTGAAATTGCAACGTTCACGAAAGCGGCGGCCGTTATCGATCCCTCCTTCGTTCCGTGTCGTACATGCTGCCGACGAGTACGTACGTGCTCGTTATCGCCCTCTTCAACCGAACGACACTTTATCTGGATAAACGGCGAATAAAAGGGACAGAGAGAAAAACTAGCCCGATATCGCGACGTATGAGAGACGACCTTTCCTTCATCGTGGCCAGTTTCACCCTTATTACGCTTCCTGCTAAGGGGGATGAATCGCTGTACCTCGACTCGCCTTATAGAACTTTTCTTTTCTTTCTTTGAATTATTCAATCTACTTTAGTCAGCCGGCTTTGGTTTCAATTTTCCGCGTAACCGCAGGTAGAAGATCCTTCGAGGTACACACGAGGAAACAAGGGAATTGACCTGCTAACTAGTAGTTGTACACAGTGGAACAGGTTTGTCACGATCAGACAGAGAAATCGCGCGCGGTAAGAGTCGCGCGAAACGGAGAATCCAAAGGGTGTTTGGTAATTCGGCGATCGAATTTCATACGCTGCTTTGTTATCGACGTAATTATTGCTTCGACGTAGTTGTAACCAGCTGTGCAAATATCGTAGAAAAGAAAACGCGAGAGTTATCGAGTGTCGTAATCGCGTGGCATTAATAAACCCGTGGCTTGATCGGGATTCTATACATATCCAGCAAGTTTCTTTCGCTCAACCTTTCTCAGAAACATTAGCGCCATTATCTTCTAATTAGAAATTCACTGAAAGGTTACGTAAGGTAAATGATTTTCCGATTCCCAGCTGCTCACCGTCAGTGAGCGAAAAGAGAATGTTAATAATCGAACGGTAGATGCATCCCTCTTCGAAGACGATTTCCAATCGTCTAAAAAATGTTACTTACACGTTGTTGGGAAAGATTCGATCGTTGGAACGGAATTCATCGAACGAAACGGTCGTTCGTATCTCGCTGGAATCCCTCTTCTTCCTCGAGTGCACTCGTTTCTGCTTCATCGATCCTCCAGACTATCGAATCCAGCTAGTTTTTGAGAATACTCCGAAAAAGAAGGAAGATTTCCGCGGAACATCCGACCGCGTTTGGACGTTCGAAGCTCGAGGCGTTTGGCACGGGACACAGGACGCTCGATATCGTCCTAATTCCGCAAAGTTTGCAGCTGAACGAACGAAGCGGGCCGTCAAGATAAACTCGAATCTCACTCGCCGAGCTTTATACGCTACAGGTGAAGATAGAAAATTGAAACTGTGGAAAGCGTAAACCTTTGAAAATTTGAAAATGGAAAACAAAGCACGACCAGATAAACGCGAACAAACGAAGCGAAATATTTTCACTCGCGACGATCACGGAACGATCGTACTTGCATCTTCTTTCACGCGCATCGTTATCCATCGTTATCGCGAAACAGCCGGGTTATCGTTGTTTCTGGCGTCCTCGAGCTTCGAGGATCGACCCATCTGTCACTCGGCGCGGATCATTCCGCAGATTCCATTCTCGGATAAAACATAAAATATTACAGAAACTATCGCGGCAGCGTGAGAATGATGCCGGCGATATCCGCGGAGCTGTTTGCCGCGCTTAAAAGCGACGCTGCCGCGAGGAGATTCCTATAAATTGTGCGCAGGTGTTGTGCCTCTTCTTTTTTCCACGCGATCGCGCGCGTATCGACGTTGACTTTGAGTAAGTGCCGATTCTAGCGATCTCGCGAGAGATCGAACGGTGTATCGCAGCCTTTTGCACGGATCGATCCTTGTCGAGCGGCGAAAGGTTGCTCGTCCGTGTCATTACGTTTTATCACTGGCATCCGTGACGTCACCAAGTTATTTTCGATTACGCGTACCGTTACTTACAAGACCGAAGGTGCGACGACCCGTTCGCGACACTGAAATATCGCTGCCCCCGAGACGACCGTGAATAATTCTCGTTCAACCGCGCAAATTTTCCCCAATCTGTCGTGCATTTCCTGTTTGCTCTCGTCTTCTACCAATCGATATCGATATCAGTGAGATACTTTAGGATTTCTAAAATAGAAATTGATGGAAGAAACGGTGAAAATTTGCCAGGTGTCGCAAAGTTGCGAGATTTCTTCGATAACCGTGACGAATCAACTGGAAGAACAGAAGCGTCAGACCATACGCGAGTCGAAGGTTTTTGGAAACGAAAGGTGACTTTTAGAGAACGACGAAGTTCGTGGTTGGCGCGACGTGTCGAACGGTGAAAATCTCAGGATTTTCGTGGGATATCGAACGATCGATAATTCTGGCGAATAAAAGACCGTTGACGTCAGGAACAACGCCGTGCGAGATTTTATTTAAACCATGACAAGCAAGTTGAATGGCCTGGCGATAATGCGGCGTTCGTGCTACGTCAATAAGATGACATAGAAAAAACCGAGTACGAAGCTATTTCGTAAAAAGCGAGATTACGTTACTACTTCTGTTTTGCGCGATGTAAAAGCGATTCCATCGAGAAGAAGGCAATTATGTTAAAGATATAGAGGTCCTCTTTTTAGGTTATATCAGTGTGTAAAGGAAATTCATCGAGGCAGTTTCGTGTCTTCGCTTATCGTTCGTATACGCTACACAGAGGAACGAAGCCTCGCAACGACTCGTGTTTTTACGCGTTACAGTCTTCTGCACCTGCGGAACTTATTTGGAATTACGTGTTTCCTGTGCACGCTCGCCTCGTGCTCGCCCCTTGCCTGTTCAAGAATCTCGTATTCCCGAGGAAACGATTATTTACCATCAACGACTCGTTTGTTCATTGTTGACAACGTCGGTGGAATCGTCGGTAGAAGGTAATCGAGGCAATTGCTCGATTTTCGATCCGACTCGAAATCCACCATTAAATAATGGTTTGCACACCCTGGTTACAGAGGATCTGTTCTCCATTGCGTGTTTCGGCGTTGCCAACGTTCTATCGTAAGAACAATGAAATCCATTCGCCGCGCATGCATAACCGATCTTCCATCGGATGAAAATAGAACGGTTGGCGAGATGAAAATATCTCGGAGCATCAATAGGGAATTTCACGCGCGATTCGCGATGTATTTGTATTACGTCCGACCGCCCACACGCGACGCGCGCTTCCGCCCCCCCCCCCCCCGCCCGTGTCCGCGCCGTATCCACGGATTTATTTACACGTTAATTTCCATCGATCGCGGGATACGGGCAAGATTAAATTACCAAACAAAATCTCCTATGCACGTGCTCCATGACGCGGTTCGCGGCCGTTCGTCGATCAAAGCGTGCGTCGTACCAATTTACGTCACGTGTGATTTAGTCGCGTGTTGGCTGCGCTCGTGCGAAACGGAATAGCGGAGCAGTAGGTAAAACGAGCCTTCTTCAAAGAACCTGCAAGCAGCGGGACCAACGTGGAGCCGCGCTTGTCATCTTTTCCCGTCGTTGCTCCAATTATAACTTTCCTCCGATAAATTATAATCTCGATCGCACACGCTTGTTTCGAGCATCGGGTGCATCCTCTCTTTGCGGCGAGCAAAATCGGTATCGGCTGTTGTCCCGGGGATTAGGGCTTTGCTTCGACTCTATCGCCATAACGTCTTCCATTTGTTACGTTGTACGGAATCTATAGAAAAAAGCGTTTCTTCGATCTACACCGGTGGTTTCCAGTAAATTAATGTTTTATCGCAATATTGGCCTTCTGCACAAGGGTTGACAACGAACAGATGTTCGTGGGGAATGCTCGAAACGAGTAAATCGATCGGTCGATACGTCGATACGACTACGTGACTCTTCGGCCGACCGTGTATCGCGAAAAAACCTCCAACTCGGAACAAAAATTGGGAACAAGAATTTTTTAGTCAAAACTACGCGGCGTCGAGCAACCTGCACGGCTGCACACCGATCAAGGGTTCTCAACCAACCGCAAGAATGTCTACTACTCATCCATGAAGCGACATCGTCGTTTTTTCTACTTTCATTTCCACGATACTCTTTTTACGACCATTCGGACGGATCTTAGGGTCATCGTTGCAGCTGTGCTTGCTTTCAAGCTGAAGATTCGAAATCTCCACGGAGGACGAGGCAATGAGAGTCACTGTATTAAAGCAGACGGGTCGCAACGTTGCCGCATATCGCAGGTTCCACTCTTCTATCGACCGAGCAGCGTTGCCAGCTCCTTTTCCATGCCTTTATCGCCCCTTTCCATGCAGCCCTCCACTCGTCTCCCTTCCTCCCTTTTCTACCTCTCCTGCGTTCTGCTTTGTCCCTCCCTTTCGAGCACTCGCGGTCTCGTTCTCCCCCTCGATTCAACGCCATATTTCTTTCTTTATCCGTACTTCGGGCTACGAACCGTCGGGCCTAGACTCTTCTTCTCTTCTCTTCTCTTCTCTTCGTCCTTCCGTCTTTATTTACCCCCTCCCTCGCTTCTCCACCCATCCCGTTTTCTCTCTGCCTTCGCCCTTTATCCCTGATTCTTCGCCTCACCTCTTTCTGCCCAGCTGTTTAACCTTCCTAGGGCAGATGCCGCGCGGTTATTCCTTTCGCCGCGGTATCACCTTTATCGTACCTGCCCCTCCCTTCCTCGCCTCCCCTTTTTCACTGTATTCGTTCGTAATTACCCGATAAGGGCAATCCGGCCACGAAGGGCTGAACGATCGACTCGACCTCGATCCTTCTTCGAGATTTGCCACGGAATCTCGGTTTCGCAGGATCACCTCGGCCGACCGTCTTGTCCTCCGTACACTCTCGGTGGAAGCAAGCGCGTAAACGTTCGCACCAGCGCCGCTTCCTCTCGACGAATCGACTGGTGGTCGAAGAAGAGGCTCGGTCTGGCTCCGTTTCCTTTTTTTTTTCCCTTCTTCCTTTCAAGCACGCTCCCTGGAGTGTTGGCTGGCGTTCGACACTGTCCGCCAGGCTCGTATTAAAGCAGCCATGAAAGAAATATGAAACGGATGACCGGCGGTCTCGAGGTCAGCCCGGTCAATAACTTCGTTATACGGGCCAGTTGAAGGCATTTGCTTCGATTCTGCCGCGAGCTCTAGCGAACGTTGCCTCCTTGCTTGCAACGTTCACGGGACGTTGTATGAATTATTTAAGCATATGAACACTATTATCGAGCATGAACCAGTTACGTTATATACGAAATCCGGTATATTCGTTCGATCTGTATTCATCGGGATACGCGGTGAAGAAACGTCGTTGACGGATTTTTCCATCCAAGAACCGTATCATTCGTGGTTGTTCCATTAGTCGCTTCTAAACTCGTATGGTCGAAGGAGAAACTCTAAAGCGAGCGAAAGAGGAGCTGATCGCGCGGATCGCTTCGGAAGGCACGTTTCCTGTTGGTCCGTGTGCCTCGTCGCTTCGAGTTGGTCCCCTCTGATCCGCGTTGGTCTCGAAACTCAAACCAGATATCCTCGGCGAATCTCGTCGCGACGTGACTCACCGTGAATATTACCAGTAGGTGGAGGTCGAAGGGCAACGTGGATCTGGGACGATTTCAGTCGGCCCGTATAGCGTACAGTAGAAGAGAAACCTGGGAAGACGCGTCCGCTACCGCGCAAAGGACGACATAGCTCGCCGAAGATAAGCTATCGCCGGCGCATCTTTCGAATAATACACGGAATCGGGAAAGAAATTTCCAAGGCGGACAATTACCGCGGCGTATTCCGAGGATGTTTCGCTCGTTGTTTAGTTGGCACGATTAATCGATCGATCGATCGTAGATTACGTCTTGGCGCGCGTCCGTCGTGAATGGGAATCGTTGGTTTACGTAGTCGGAGGATTTTCGCCGCGTATAACAGTCACGCTAACGAGCTATCGAAACCGCGTGATTCAATAACAAATATGCGATCGTATCTGGCGAACGAAAGTTGGAAAGGTTAGCTGGAGAAAATAGGATCATCGATTAATAACAGGTAGAACTATCGTATCCAGGTATCGCATTGCTACTTTGTTCCAAATTGTAGACCGGTAATAGCCTGTTTCTCTAGGAACGAACAGAGCCAAGCAATTGAGCGCATCTCCGAACAAAGACTCGTTCGTTACAGGCACTTTAGCAAAAGTAACAGTTACTTTTTACGATCGTTAATCGAGCGCGACGCGAAAGGTGTGGGCGCGCGTGCATCACGGGGGTTTCATTATCGAGCGGGAAACGCCTCTCGTTATCGTGGACATTTGGCGAAATAAAAGCTCGATGAATTTATCCGTTAAAAGATGAATTCTGAAATTCTACCAGCATCGTTAAAACTTCCGTCGTTCGGATTCTATTAGGTTCGTCGCTTTTCTGTTTCTTTCCCCCCCCCCCTTTTTTTTTATGGTTTCAATTCCGAAATCACAGGTGAAACACAAGGCAAGAACGATTCGTTCGAAAGCGGATAAAGGTCAGCGGTCCGTCATCGTGGACAAGTTTACCTACAGCGAAGCGGGTCTCTCCGCGCGCCCCTCGATGCTCGATGCAGCCAGACGGGATAATGTCGTGTAATGAAGATTAATCTCGTCTAGTAAGCACCGACCATTCCTGTATTCATAAATCAATCGTATCCGTCCGATTATCATTCAAATCTGACTGGATTCTCCAGAACGGCTAACGTACGCGTCGCTGCATGGGATCGGCGAATCGGCCACCGTTAGTACACCACTACCGATCGAATTATCGACAATGGGTGCGACGAAGAATGGTAACCACGGATAAACGCCGATTCTCTCTCCGCGTGTTTGGAAATCTGGAAACACGCCGGAATTATTCGTGATTGTCCGTCATTTGCCACGCCTTGTGTCAGGTGGAATCGTTTCCGTGATTGACGCGCTTTGCCGCCGCGTCTTTTCACTCGCTCTCGAAGCTAATTTGATGATTAGATCGATACAAACATTCCGAAAACATGAAACTGGAATTGGATCGGTACGAAGGCAACTTGGTACGTTTAACCCTGGCGTAGACAACCAACGTGTAGTGGTTATCCGAAAAGGCCGTAAATAAATTTGCACGTTCGACGTACGAAAATGTTAGCGATAAATTTCGACCGAAAGGTATTCGAAGAATGGAGGATTCGATCGTTGTAAAACTCCGCTTGATATAATATAATACTTAAAATATTTTCACTCGAAGGTAAAATTGTTACGCAAAATATAGAAATTAGTAGCCGGTTGCCTGCGTTAGGGTAAAAAAATGGTTGGTTGGCAACGACGTTTCGAGACTTGGTTTTCACGTATTCGAACAAAATTACCTGAACGTCCGAAGGTCAGACGAATCCGCGGGATCTTTTACTCGCCGGGACCTTGTAATTACTCGGGCAAACGCTTTACCTGCGTTGAATCTTATCGCGCCTTTCGCTTAAAGAGCACGATACCCTCATTAGCTTGATAGTAGTTTATCAGGGCCGTTTATTGGCCATTCCGTCACATCCCCGAAAAGGATATAATCGCATTGATAAACAGTCGACCACAGGGTATACCTATATAGGTGGCTCTATCATACTTGGGAAATTCTTGGCCGACAGAAACGAGTCTGCAGGAAAGGTAGGAAGTCGTTGGTTCGTTATCGCGAGCCCTCTTTTATTCCCAGTGGCTTATGATAATGACGAATACATATTTCTAGCGATTCGCTTTATGGGCCGGAGGAACTCAGCCACTTAACCGATTTCAACGAGATAGCTTTGGCGAACGACCTCTTAGCCTACTCCCACTTTGCTGCAGGTATTTCATCGGTCGAGTGGCATTTTTTAATCCGCCGATTTTTTTTTTTTTTTTTTTAAGCATCTCGTGGAAAATACGATTCAGCGAGTCGACTCCGCCGCTTTTCAACGATCGCTTCGAGCTCTATCGCTGTGCGTGAAATACCCGATTGCAAAATAACCTTCGAGAGACAATGGGATCGTTTTAATTCAGACGACGCCGGAGATTGATCGTTGGAGGCATTGAAAGGATCGTCGAGGACGCGGCAAGACGAGGTCGAGGCAATATCGACGTATTCCTCGGGAGAAAAAAAAAACATTACGAGATCCAAAGGGACACGCGTCCCTTTCTCAGGATCGTTGAAACCCTCCTGTGTGTAATAACGACACTAGCGACCCATTTTATGACATGGCGAAATCGTGGCTTCCACTATTCGTATCCTTGCGGTATTATTACGCTAACTATAATATATGTATTCGGTGTTTGGAAATTTTCGTTCATTCGTAAAAGGAACTTGACGAGGTATCATCGTTTACGTGCTCGCCGTTACGTAGCGCCTTTCGAATTTCTCATCGACCAAATTTGGCATTTGCGAAAGAAAAGACGAAGGCCAGCATGGAATAAGAAATACCCCGACGATATCGAAGAGCTCGATGCGATTTCGCGGAGAATTTAATAACCCACGGACCTTTGGAGAAAGGAAATTTTCATTTGGAACGTACGGCGCGTCACAGCTGGAGCGCGTATCTATTAATAACCGTCGTTATTTATTCTTTAATATTTGATTAACTTAATTAATGTTTGCCGGCAACGGTCCAAATGCAAACAACGGCAAGTGCGTTGTCCAACGATGCGTTGCGAGCCGCGTGTTTGCAAATTGTCCGCGTCGCGAATCGAAAAGCTTTGCGTATGAATTTTATGCAATAATGGGCCGCGACTAACCGAGAAACGCGCCGCTCTTCGTCCAATTTACAATTTTGGATGGATTAAAGGGAATCGGCGACAAGTTCCCACTGTATTCAATTTCGCCAAATTAACCGTACATATTTGGAAGCTATTTTTCTCTTCTCGTTTCTCTTTTTATCGCAACAGTCTCTTTACGAAGTGTCTGTGATTCGACGTAAAGAGAAGCGTAAAAGTAATCCATTTAGTTTTTAAGTAAATACGAAACGTGCAAAAACGGAGAAGATTGCGGAGAATGGAAGCAAATGGAAATGGTCACGTTCTACGGTCTCAACCCAATGACCGCAAACACTCCGGTCCATTTAATATGATAATCGACGATGCGCGAACGCGAGATCGAAAGAGGTTCGTCCCGTCTAAGAACGTGGAAACCGGTTCTCTATCCTTGGGACGAGTGTTGCCGCGGACGCAGCCCGCTGGAAATAGAGCAAGAAAACGTAGAGATTTGTCTCCAGAAGATTACCGCCGCGCAATGTACCGTGGCGCGATCGTAAATTTCGTTTCCACGCGATCACACTGTTCGATCGCGACGCATCTTCTGTTATGACCGCTGCTTATCACCTTCGAATTTTCTTCTAATTCGATGTCGTGCAGAGTGCCTTTGATCGTAAACCAGTCCCTGGATATCCGCATGCGAAACTTATTCCTAGTAATCAGGCTTCGAACTTTGCGATCTCAACTTTGCCGATCGATTTGCTGATTTTCTTCGTATAATCTTAACATAATGAATTCAGATGCTTTTCTTAAACTTATTAGTACAACAATTTATCTTTTGTCATTTGGTCACTTTGGAATTATAGCAGATTCTAATTTTTACCGATCGTCGAAAAAGATATCTTCGTGAAAGGGATGAAGTCGATTTTTTGTAAATGCCTTTCTATATACCGCAGCGTAAATTCGTCTGTCTCCAACATTTCCATTTTTCAAATCTAATGTACTTGTACCTTCGTGCTATTTATGTAACTCGTACGATGATCATTATGCCGTCATTCGTTCCTATTGCGAGCTTAAATATAAATAAATACAAGTACATTATAGCACACGTTGCTCGTAAAGCCAGTCTCGGTTTGTGTCAAAGCAAAGGAGAATTTTCCGCGCGATTTCCGAAATCATAAATTATCGACAAAATCGAATAGAAATCGCGGATTGGCCGGTCGTGGTGCAACGAAACGCAGAACGGGCGAGGTTGTAAATCTCGGGACGAGCTTGGAGCTTGGCGGACGGTCGATTAAATCCGGTCGGCACGCATCGTGTGACAATTAAAAAATTTATGATCTTTACTTTCTAATTACGCTCGCCAGCGCGCAAAACGCTCGCCCGTATATCTTCGTTCGTTTTAACGCCTGCGCGCCGATACCATGGCGCGAGTACCGAAGCTCGCTCGTTAATTAGGAAGTTAATTCCCGGCGACGACGTTGGCGCTCACGAGCGCGAGCGCGAGTCACCCCGAACGGTCGCATATTAATTACCGCCGCGAGAGAGGAGTTGCAACAATCATAATCGCGCGTTCACGCTACTCACCTTGGCATTTGTCTCGAAATGGATACGCGTGTCGAACAATGCCCGTCGCTAATAAGTCGCCGGCTAATAAGTAATAAACGTTTACGGTCGCGGAACCTCGCCGATGAGCGACGTTTCGTCATCCCTCCGTGGTGTTAACACTTTGCTACTCGTTCGCACGTCGTTCCGAGTTTATATCATTTTGTACAACTTGGCAATTACGCGGCTCGTCTTGTTGAATTAGTAAGTCGTGAGGTGTTAGTCGACATCTCTGTAGAAACTCTCTGTGGATACTAATGTTTTCAAATATGTAAATACACGATATGTTCTTTGGTACGGCTCGTATCTGAAAAAGCAGACGTGACCGTAGAAGGTAGTTCGCACGTATCGGCACGTTTCTCCTGGTAAAATCAATCGAACATCGTTTTCTTCTTGCAAAGATACGAACACGATTTATCGTTTTATCGTAAGGTACAGCCGCTTATAATTACCGTTGATCGTCATTAAAAATAAATTGCTGGAAGCTGAGAGGCGATAATCGACGAGCCGTTAAACCACGGTGTACCTTCTCTTCTCAGAGAACTTGAAATACGTAGATTCCAAGAAATTCTGGTTAGAATTTATACGATAACTCGGCTAACGCTTTCGGTAGCTGGCTAAGGACGATCGTGTTGCCTTCTCGAATAGGCAGATCATATTCGTTTAACACATTGCTGACGAGAGACGCGAATCGACGACGGTTTTCAGTTTATAAATATCTTCTTCGCATTTCTGAAAAATATGCGCCAACTGCGGTAAAATTTATTTCACAGCGTACCGTCAACGATGTGTTAATCGACGGCTCGACTAGGGACGTCGCGCAGAGTTTTTCGCGTCGCGACATCGTGCAAATGGTCTCCGGATCGAACTGTCCGGCTTTTCAACGTACTTCTTCTGTCCGCTGCACGAAAATGTGCTTGCATAATTTACTTTGCACGGTAGGTTGAGCGGCTGACCGCGTCCGCTGGCAGATTGCGAAACGGAGGAGTGGAAAAAAGCCGTAGGAAAAGAGAGAAGAGAAAAGAAGAAGCGTGAAGGAATCCATTCCCGAAGAAACGCGGTCACGGTACTGTAGGACAATAGTTCGTTAGAAGCGGAGCCGGGGGAACGGGTAAAAAGGAAAAGAAAAGGGAAAGAGAGAGAGAGAGAGAGAGAGAGAGAGAGAGAGAGGGAAGCGGGTCTTTTTCGCGAGCGGCGCCATGTTGAGAACGTTCCCCCTCGCCGGGCGCGTACAAGGGCGTGGGCGTGCAAACCGAGGGAATTTAATACTCTCGAAATGTCAAACGTCGAAGATAAAATGTCGTCGAGAATGGTTGCCAGAGTGTCGCCTGCCATTTTTCTGCTCTCCTTTCTGCCACCCTGATCCTGCCTTATTTTACGATTCTACGAATTTCCATTTACAAATTCGAGCCCGGAGCTACGATAATCTACCTGGAAAAGATATTAACGCGCTCGTTGTTACCGCGTCGGGGTCATTGATAAGCCGTAATCGGGAAATCAATTTTATAATCAGAACTCAGCGAGCGCTAATCGCTGTACGCGTCAGAGATTCGCCTGCATCTAGTCCGAATCGTTTATTACCAATACTTTTGTTGCGCTGTCCATCCGACCGTTAATAACCGTCGAACTGATTTTAATCGATGCTCGGCCGCGTCGCTTAAAGAGCCGACGTTTATCGATGAATTGTCGCGATCGGCGACGTCGTCTCGTTGGCATTTCACCAGCCTTTTTCCCTCGATTCCCAGGAAACTCGATCTCTGCCGTGTATCTATCAGAAAAAGCCGGCGTCGCGTCGTGGTCGTTGGACAAAAACGAGTTGAACCGGAGGATTCCGTCCTCGTGAAACCGCAACGTTGCTCGCACGTGTTCCGGTTAACGTGGCATACATATGTTCGACTCGAAAGGAGCGAACTCGTGCAGCCTCTCGAACTCATCTCGAATCGTTCGATCGTGTTCGATCGCGCTCGAGTGCCTCGTTGTTCCGCGATTTTGCCTCCGCTTGCATCGTACAACGGACTTTTCGAACGTGGCCGTTTGCGCCGTTGCAATTTCAAACGGACAATTAATAAACGTTTCTCTTGTTTGTTTCAGGTAAGCCGGGACTCTGTATTCGCGGCACGGCTCCTTATTCGTAAGTACGTGACACGACTGTTCATCTCTTCGCTCGGTTTAACAATATCGTCTGCAGGAAAGCTCGTTATCCGAATCGTCAGCATTCTAGGAATCGCGCGCTAAAGAAAAAATTTCGCAAGAATTTCATTATAATAGTACGAACGACTCTATATTACGAATCTTCGAATACAAATGTCATCTCCGATTGAAACGATTCCGCCAGTCCAGCGTCGCGGTGTCCCGCGAAATATCGCCGCGTCGCGTTAATTGGACCGGCTGATAGCTCGTAGTTTTAACGACGCGTTAAAATTCGCAATGTGTAAACACCGCGGGTTCGGTTGAATCACGAGTGGGGTGGGGGTGGGGGGTAGATTTCGTGGATAGAGGGGTTGCAGCCAATTAATCGGTGCGCGATATCAATTGATCGGCTAGGCTCGAGGCCTCTTTCCGCACGGATGATCCCTTTTCGATTCGCGATCGCGAAATCCTTTGGCCCCGGCCGCGTTAACTCCCAGACAAAGGCAGCGCTCGTAGCGAAAGGGGGATAGCTAGAGTGGGAGGCGGTGGTAGCACGAGGGTGAGAGGGCCACGAAATAGGTTCAATCTATGCATCTCCGAGAGGCGTGTCGCGTTTGCTAGCAGTCGTTTACTTGCCGATGACGTCACGCGTGTACACTTCTGTCCACGAGACCAGCTGTTTTCGACATCTGCGCCCCTCCGTGCTCCACCACAATCTACTAGTGGTGGCGTGCTGCCCAAGTTTCCGGCCGGACAGGGTTTCCGTTTTGTTTTTTTCTTTTTTTTTTTTTTTTTTCGTCCGAGGAAACACTGTCGCGTGCAAAGTGTCGGATAAGATGGCTAGGAAAGGGGAAGAACGAACTCGATAAGGCTACCTTGATCGGTACTTTGAATACGTAACGTACGGATCTCTATTTATTTGAACTCTACTTATCGACACGAAACCTTACACCCTGACGTGAACTCCCGTTGTGTACGAAAGATAAAAAAATTCGTAAATATGAACCGTCGCATGAACTTTAGCTATACGAGCTGTTTGTTTTTCGACGAGTTTAGATAAATAGAGCTCCACCGTGAGTATTTTCTATATTCGAGGTAGAGAACTTGAAAAAATGAAATTCTACGAGAAACGGTAATTTTCAGTTGGTGAAATTGGAACTCTACGGTTGTTATTTTCTACGATTGGAAGTAATTGGAATTTCGTTAGCTTAAAGCTGAACAATGGTAAAACACGGCATTTTGCATCGCCTCCGTAGACACACGCCTGCGTAAAAATTACACGATCTCGTGGCTCGAGACCGCAGCCCTATTCGTTTCTCCGGTAAAAAATACTAGTAATATCCGTGTCGCTCGGCTCGAAACGCCGGAATAGAGAGGAAAAACGGAAACAATTAAGCGGCTCGTGGTCGCGCGGGGCCTCCATATGGCCGATAAAAAACACACGGCGTCGCGGGGCAACGATCATAATTAACGACAGGATAATTACCAGGACACACAGCTCGTTCCGTGAAACCGGAATCACTCGATCGTACTTTGCTCGTTCCACGCTCCTTCTTTCCTCCGTTCGTTCGCTTCGACTACTTCGCGATTATCCTTCGCGACTAAAAAGACAGAGACGAGGGCCGTAGGTCTAGTCGGTAACAGTAGGCGTTGGCAACGTCGAAATTGGAATTTCGTCGACGTGCTTCGAAAGGCAGACAGACGGTATCCGTGCACCGAACCGTTTGCATTCTCGAATTTACAGCGAATATTTGCAGAGGAGGAACGGAGTTGGCGAAAAAGTTGGAAAAGATGAGGCGAGTACAATTGAATTCACAGTGCCTGGATTCGAACAACGATCGGAATTCGACGGAAATTTTCGTCGAGCTACCAGTGAGAAGACTCTCTCGAGCGCGATTTTTCGGCGGGCTCCGCGAAGAACTTCGAGCACTCCGTCGACAGACGAAAATTAAGCATTCCGTTTCAATTATTTCGTGCGAATATTCGCCTCTAGAGAGAGAGACAGAGAGGGAGGGAGGGAGGGAGAGAGAGAGAGAAAATCGTGGAGTGGAAAGTTTCTTGGGAACCTGCGGCTGAATCCACCACCCTCTCTCTTTGGTTCCTCTGTAAGGCGTCGCCGCCCTAACGAAGTCTCCCAAGTTTCCGCGGGCGGAACTCTCGAAGGCAAAGAAGAGTCGATTGCATTTTTCATCGGCCGGCAACGACGTAATTTCGCGAGCCTTCCCTCTTAGCAACCGTAGATCGGTTGATATTTGGTACGTTGATTTTAGCGAGTTTAACACAGAGACGAAATTATCAACGCCTTTGGACGTCGATAAGCAAAATTCTAACGTTTCCACGGACAATGTTTATGGAGTTCGTAAACGTATCCGAGGAGGGCGTGAAAAATTCTCACGGCCAATTAAACGAGCACAATTAAGCGGCAAAGAACGCAAGACGAAAATTGGAGACTAGGAGCGCGGATATGTTCTCTCGGACATCGACCAGCTTCAACCGTAAGCTCGATTTTCTGCTTCGTTTAGCGAGATCTGAAGCACTTTCGGTTCGTTCCATGCCCGCCAGCGACACCGTTCTCAGCGTGAGGGTGCATCAACCCTTGGTAAACGACCGGGCAGACTCGCGCACCTTGCCTTTCGAGCTACGTCGTCTTTGTTTTTTCCCAAATTTGTACGAGCAAACGAAATAAAATCGCCACCAACAACGATAACGAGTATAATAACGAAATCGGCATTTTCTTATCTTATCTTGAATTTAATGAAATCCTTGAAACGCAATACGAGTTACTGGTTTGCTGCATGGGATGATCGATTATGGTGAAATTACGATCTCGTATTACTCCGTTTACGATGTGTTTCGGTAATACCGTGAATGTTACATTCGAGCCGGACTCGTAATCTACGTGGAACCACCGCCACCATGTAACAGGATTAATATCCACGCGAGCAAGGGGTTCATCCTTGGCTGTTGCGAACAACGGGCTATCGTTGAAATCGTGCACCTCGACACAGCGATGTATCGTGTGACTGTAGAACAGGGGTAACAAGCATCAGCCGTGACGTTGAATTTTGAACATTCGGTTGGCCCTGATCCGTGATACGCTCATCGGACAGGTAATCTCCTTTGGTTGCTTTGCTATCCGTGTTTCCATTATTCCCGCTTCTTGGAAAATTACGTCCACCAATATTCTCTCGACGGGTGTAATTCATCTTCGATAATTACGAGCTTCTGTGGAACGTCGTTTATTATAATTAATCTCGCTACTCTTCTCTCTTTCATAGGCAAAAGAACTTTGAACGTCTTAAGAAAAATATTCGCAACCAATTGAAACACGAAACCGAGACGATGAAACACAGCTCGCTGACTGTTATCGAAGGCTACCATAAAAATATATAGCCGCGCATGTTCACGTTCTTTATTTTCCAATATTTTTTACTCACTTCAAACAAACACTACAGAAATTCTTAGAACGCGTTCGGTCGCGTCAACGTCAAACCTCGGCTGTCTGTACACGTTTCTTTCGCGCGCTAATCTCGAGCACTTGAAATTCAAACACTCGCAATAAACGATCGTGCAATGTTTCTACCTTCGTAATTTTTTCACATTTTCGACAAAGAGGAAACACGATCGAATGGAAAATAATCCAACGTTTCATAGAGCCTCTGTTTGATAAAGGTAAAATATACACGGATACTTTCTTACGAATCTGTTTAACGACGTTGCAAATACAGCAGACCGACGAAACCGCGGTTAATCGAGATTTGGAAGCAGAAGGGCAGCGTCTCTTCCGGCTATCGGCATAATTCATCGAAGCGGTTGAAAGCGGAATCGTTAATTAATTTGCACGGCACGGAAGTCGTGTGAAAAATTCACCGTTTCCTTATTGGATATTTCGGAGCCGGCTTCCATCGAGCTCGCGTACCAAAAGTAGGAGCCCCTGAAATCGTGAAAATTTAAAACCCTTCGCGATTTGATGAAAAGTCGTGGGTATTTCCACGCGGCAAAGTCACGGATAGCCCCCGTAAGCAAATAGCGGCTCGTTAGCCAATCCTATTGGACGATGCGCGCGTATCGATCGTCCGCGTCGATTCACCGTCCGACTTTGAACGCATCGTTGACCGCGGTGGTCACGGCTAGTCTGTATCGGAATAAAGAACCGATAACCACTGCGACAACCCGTTGTTTCTGCCGTACGCCAGTCGATATCTGGTCCTCCAGCTTTTGTTATGGACTTTAATTGCTTTTTTTTTTCCTTGCTCGAACCACCGAGTATTTTAACGATACGAAAATTAATAGGAGGGTGTAGAAAGTCGTTGAGCTATAAGTCGCGGTGCTTGCTGCGTACATTTTCCAGTGAAACGACTGAATTATTAAGAAATTTGTTTTCATTCTGTAAAAGAACTACCACATAATTCTCGATTTCAACACACATGGCTAATATTAAAAGAGTCGAACCAAAACTTTCAACGCTATTCGCCGTTTTGCCTCGTACGCCTTTCTCTTTTCTCACGGATCGTTTCATAAATCTTTCTATTCCCCCTTCCGAAACATGTTGTAGTACCTCGATTCCGGCGATCCCAAAAGAGGATTAAGAAAGACGGCGTTTGGATCGAACAGGAAGAATCCGTGGCGGACGAATCGCGTCTCGGTGGGCGGTTTCGCCGAAATAGCTTTCAACAGATGCAGGACACGTGTTCTCCACTTAGCGTATTTAGCGTATCGCGTGTATTCGAAAAGGCGGCTCCACCCTCGATTCGTAGTCGCGAAACGAGTCTACAAAACGGCCGACAAAAAGCAGAGAGGGAGATAGAGAGAGAGATAGAGAGAGAGAGAGAGAGGAGAAGGAACGAAAGCAAAAATCCGATGAAAAGCAACACATCAATTTGATCGCGAGTGAAAAGCAAAACGAGAGTGCGACAGCATCGATGTTCGCGTTCGTGTTCGACAGAGAGGGAAGCGTACGATCGTCGACGCGTCGGCTCCGAAATATTTAAAACGCAAAACGGGCCGTGAAGAGTACGAGAAGCGAAAAAGAAAGAAAAGAAAAGAGGAAAAAAATGAGAGTGCGCTCTTTCACGAGGAACGCTCCCTTTCCAGAGGGGTGAGCCCTATTCGGACGCGTAGTACTACGTCTAATTGCGAGCCGGCATACTTTCTCTCGGCGGTTCGCTCGTTATCCTTTCCTCCGCGAGCGGCGTCCCGCTGAATGATTGTTGTAAAAAAGGGGCCGAGCCACCCCGCTGCCGCGGTTTCGTCAAAGCTTTTTCGGCGATGCTAGACGGTCGGACCAGTATCGGCACGATAACCAACGCTTTGTATCGATCCTCGCGTGGGTGTGTGCAGGGCACCGAAAGAATCGTCGCGAGGAAGGGTAGTAACGTTTGTCGGTGCGAGACAATACGACGGACGCATGCACAGAATAAAAAGAGAGAGGGGCAGGAGGATGCGATAGGGAGACACGTTGGGCGAAAAAGGCTGGTGCATCACCCTGCTGACTGGCGCGTACTTTAAAACCGAATAAAATCAGGACCAGACTCAACTTGGTATACGTTGCGATTGATTCTCGTGGTACTCCGTGCGATAGGGATCTATATATCTTGGTTTACGCTTTAACGCGTTCGCGAAGGAGTTACACGCGGTATGTTCGAACTGGGATATTTATTAGTACCACCGCATCGTACAATTCATATCGGAGTCGTTCCGAAACCAAGCAGTTTAACTCCGTAATTGGATTGGCAGAGGAAAATAACGATGGCAGACATTTTCGTTACCTTTTTCGTTACAACGAATTTCATATTGTTTATCCTATCTTCCTTGAATCTATTTTTGAAATGTGTTAAGTGGCAATTATGTAATTGGATAATGGAATTGAGAAGCTCGTTAACAACGAGACTGATTGGAGTCTCGTGTATCCTACAGCCATACTTATAACCAACGCTAGTAAATTTAAGACCTCAGATATCATAGAAAGTCGATGAATCACGTTTTCAGGGTTACGCGTTCAGGGAGATTAAACGTAAAAAGGTATATTACTCGTAATTTTCTTCAGTTACGACCCATTTGGTGACTCTCCAGAATTTCCAACCAACGCACGAAAAGTCGTATCGTCTAGTAACGCTCGAAGAGGATCGAGTTAATCACGCTCAAATAAACGTACATGCAACGAGTACAACGAGTAGTTGTTGCGCGTATTTCAATTTCAGGCAGGAAGTCTCGGTTGCCGCCATATGGTGGTGCAACGCGTCCGTCTGTTTTTTCGTTGGCGCGTTACGCCTATGCAAACGACCGCTCAGAGAGAGAAAGAGAGAGAGAGAGAGTGTGTGTGTGTGTGTGTGCGTGTATATGTGTGTGAAGTCCGGGATTGTCGATCGCGTCGAAAATGTCCCTTGGCAACGATCGGCGCGCGCGAGGGGGCATCCGCAGAAAGTGCTAGCTGAAAGCTGGCCCCCTTCAACGTCCCGCCACCCCGTTTTAGCGAACGCTGCCAACCAACACCCTCTGTCTCGCGCGCGCCCCATCGTAATCCGCCATTGATTTCCTTTGCCTCGAATCCGCCGACAGTCTGTCCAAACTCCAAACCCGCTCAAATTCGACCGACCCTCTCTCGCTGCTCTAATTAATCCCATTGATCGTAATTATTCGTGTGTTCTATGGTGGTCGTGTTGCGCCGTTGAATCTCGACCGGCGTGACATCGATAGATCGTGCAGAGGGTGATTTTTCTCTTTCAATTCTATTTTCTCTCTCTCTTTTTTTTTTTTTTACCCTCTATCTGTCCCTTGTTGCGGATGGCACATGTATCAGAGCTCGGCCGAATAAAGTCGAAAGAATAGGTGTTTCGTGGATTCCGTGAAAAAGCGTAGGAGAAAGAGCGTGACAAGTCCATATTTGCTGACTTGTTGACTTCGATGTCAGCGAATGGCTAAAAAAGTTGGGAGAGGAAAAGTTTCCTAGATTTAGGTCTGCTAAAAGTAGGTGATACGTGTCACTGTGGAATTTTGTATACGATATAGGATATGGCGACATTTTTGAGACGGCCGATAGCGATATGCAGGATGCATATTATTTGCATTCATTTTACGATCAATCGAGAAAGGCAGTTTTGATACCGTGATGTAATATGGAACAGATTGATCGCGCGTTGAATCTTAAAATTGCTTATCGCGTTCTTTCTCTGTGGTCCCCTCGTGTGTACGTGTATAGACTTTTGCGAGTGTGCTCGTACGCGTTTCGATTCTCAGATGTTTCGCTTATCGGAAGGACAGTTTGCCAGAGCATTCGCTACAACCATAACCTGACAGTGTTCAAAATCAGTTTTTGGGAACAAGTTGGAAATTGTTGGATCGAGCGGTTATAGCGGCGGCCAGTTTTCACTTTCGCGGAACAAATTGATCCTATTTCGCCGTTCGTGATAACTTCGTCCCCCGTTATCGACTGCGTTCCGACAAATTGCTGCGGCTGTAACGAATTAATAACATCGCTGGGGGGGGGGGGGGGGGGGGACAATCGTCGCGTCGGCCAGATGGTCTGTCGAGCCATCGCGCGCGGTTCACCTGGACGTGTGGTTTGTTGTTCGAACAGTTCTCGCGGAGAGAACGATAGGAAATCGTGTGTCACATTTATATGCCCGACGTTATTGTACGTTGTACCCTTTACGGTCGAAACGTTTGAACGAATTTAAAAAATCGATCCAGTTCGATGATTGGTTATTTTGCGAAGAGAGAAGTCTCTCAGTGAAGAGAATTTGCAATTCCATTTAACCAGCTCCGAATCGCGATGCAGCGAAATTCTTGTTCCTCTGCACCGAAAAAGTTGCACGGCTCTCGTTCGAAAGGTGCATTAACCTGTCTCGTCTCTGTTTGCATCGGTGGTACTTTTCATTTGGGATGTTCGTTCGGATATGAACGATGCAAAAGGCGATGCATTTATTTCGCGATATATTAGAAGACAGATATTCGACTATTTCATAGTTTTAACATGTATGTTCTTACGATATGCTTAAAACATCGAAAATATATTGTTATTCTGTATATCTTTCTGTACGTTGTTTGTTTGTTCGCGTCTGCTGTTTGTTTACGTTTCTATACCGAATTTGTTAAACATTTCAGATTCCGGTGTTTAGATTTCAGATTTGTTTGTTGACATTTCTGATTGTTTATCCGCATTTCCGATTTCACTATAAATACGCGTGTGTATTTGCTTGTCCAGAAAGCAATCGTCATTTATCAGACGCGAGCAATAATTCCATGGAAAGCATCTACTACCCTTTGAAAATCCGAAAGAATCTTTGAACGAACGTGCCAGGGAGTAAAGCGCAAAAAAGAGTGAAAGCTCGAGTTGCGGTAACGAGGCGCTGTGCGCGTCTGTCGAAAATCAACGAGCGTGGAATGAAAACCAACCGAAAGATGGAAGAGAGAAAAAAAAAGCAAAAAGGGGAAGGGGAAGGAAGGTCGAAAGGAAAGGCAGGTTTTACGGGTAATCTTCGATGCTAGCGAGCATCTGAAAAGGCATTAATCCGTTGCACCGTCGGTGGTTTGTTCAGGTACGTGTTTGCAGGCAGGTAACCCGTTCACTTAGCGGTGGCAAGCGTATAAATAAACGCGTGTGTGCTGGAACTTTACGCGCACATACGCCTCGCGTTGTACGCGTATACGTTGCCGGAAAAGTACTTTCGGGTTAGGTCTCGTCCTTTTTTCCCTGTGGCTCGTCCGCTTCTTTCTCATCGAGGGGGGCTGGCGCGGTCGTTACAGGTTTTTTCAAAGCTCGTTTAACCGAGCCGATACTCTCTCACGACCGGCTGAGAAATTTTTACGTTCCTTTGCGAACCAACAACGTTTTGTTTGATTAATTCGCGAGAACAAACGAGCGGCCGAGGATCCGTGAAAATACAAAGAGATGGTGTTCTCGCGTTACGCGTACACGCGCGTTATAGGTTTCCGATTTTTTCGCAATTTGTAGTCATCAGTGCGAGGATGGACGTGCAAAAACCCGCGATCGTAAATTCGTTTACACCTAACAGCGAAGCGCGGCCATCGTTTGCCGAGCAAATAACGTACGCGACTTTTTGACGCCCCGTGTACTAACCCGTTCCTAACCCGATCGCCATAGATCTCCACTCGTCCCTCGAATCGCAAACTGTCGCTACTTTTCGTTACTGGTTTTCGAAACTCGTCCGAAACGTACCGTTCCTTTTTCTTCTCGGAACGTTTTCCTCGGAAATTTTTGCGATACGAAGAAAGGGAAGGAAATCCGAGTGGTTCGTTTCTGTAGCCCACTGGTAGTACGAGTCCCAGGCCTATCGTTAGAAACAAAGTTTGAGGAAAAAGGGATTTAGCTGAATTACACCGATAGCAAAAGGTGTATTATCCGGTAAAACTTTTCGAAAGATAATTTTCCTTTGGAAAAGACGCCTGAGGAGTAATTGCAAGGAGAGAGGTTCGTTCTTCGTTGGTGAGATAACACGCGCCACGTGGCTGTCCAGGGTATTCCATTCGTTATCGCGGTCGGGACCCTTCATTAAACCCATGTAATTAGTCATGTTCCCTTATCGCGGTCCCGTTTCACGACCATGTTCCTCATCGTCGCTGTCATTGTTACCTGTCGACCAATTACCGATGCGAATTACCGATCAGCGTTAATTAAAAGTTACGGTTGCGTCCTTGGCCGAGTAGAAGTCTCTTTTCTCGACGTATATATCTTTCATGGAGCAGGATAACCGGACAAAAAGCCAAAATGTCATCGTTCAAGTTAATTGCAATTATCCCGTTACTCGAACGAATAACATTCATCGATCTGCCTGTGACGTCTTTTCTAAATTCTTCGTTCGTATTATACGATTTGGTCGGTTCGTATTTAATACGCTCTTTCTCCTGCGTGCTATCTGTTGTCTACAAAAGGATCTACGATAAATAGGAAACTTCGCAAATAAATAGATAAATTGGCAGAAAGGAAAGGAAACGGAGAATTTTTTCGGTTGGTTCCCATATATCTATATCAGCAGCAGTTATTCCCGAGCCGCGTATAAAATTTCTACGGTTGACAGAAGATAGAACTGTCGTAAATACGAATATTTCGCTGAATTCTGGCGAAATTTGGTCGTGGCCCGTGATAGTTTACGTCCTAGTCGAAGCAGTATTGTACGATTTGCTCGATGACACGACATTGTTCTCCGTCCCTTCCATTACCCGACCCTAGCCAGCACATCGTGCTCTTCGCTCGTCCCTTTTCTCCTTCTCTCTTTTCCTCCATAACTGTCCCCCTTTTTTTTTTAGCCTCTCCTCTCCTCGATTCTGTCCCGTCCCCTTCGTAGTCTGTGAAAGGAATCTCGTCAATTCGTAGATACACAAGAAGAGAAAGAAAGAGAGAATCTGCCATGGGAGCCGTATAACGCCGTTCTCTTGTAACGCTCCGAACATTCTGGCCGACCTCGCCAGGATTGTTCCGCAAGGAAAACGCGAGCCTTCCTGTATATCCCCTAAGGGTTGCCAATCCATTGACCGTATTTCCCGGTAAGGTACGTTGCTCCGTCGGTGTTCTATCTTGCGATCAATGCTCGAGTCGTATTGGAATCGTACTCGAATGTTTCACGAATGTCGTTTCGCAATGAGAAAGAAAAGGAAAACGAGATTAACAACTAAGGTAACAATTAACAGGCACGAAACGGTAATTTTCAAAGTATCTGCAAACACATAGCAATCACGCGCGTTGGAAAATCCCGATGGCATAGAAGCGTTAGCGCGAGAGGTTGGCAACGATAGCGGGGCGAAAGAATAAAGCGGCGAGCGCGTCGGGGACACGCGAGTTCTCATAGTGAGAATGACGCACAGGCCTAATCGACCTTATTATTCGCTGAACAATGAACAATTGCGTACAAGCGTAGAAATAATCGACGGTAGGTTGACGAAACCTCGTGTCACTCGAGGACGCGAACCTCGCCGCTTCTCTTTCGTTTCCTTTTTTCCGAACGACGTTGAATCGGTCCCCGGTAAACGCTCACCTTTCGTTCCGTCGCTTTGTCGCCCGACAAAAACACCGTAACGACGCGAAATAACTCGGGGAAAATATCGCGGCCACGATGAAATCTTCTTTTTGACAAAGATAAAGAGGAGGAGGAGGAGGAAGGAAGGCAAGCAGCCAGCTTCCAGGTTGCAGGGACTGGAATGGAATCGAAGGAAGTCGAAGGAATCCTCGTCCGGATCGGTGCTCGAGCCTCGCGAAGAAGAAGCTCGGTGAATAAGCGACGGAATATTTTCCTAACCCGCTCTCTCGGTATTACAGCGAACAAGGTATTCAAATATTTAAACACGAAAATATACATGGAAGGCAGCCGTATGAATTATGCATAAGACGTGTCCACCACCTCCTTCGTCTCTTCCTTTCTCTTTTCCTTCTCTCCACTCCTTTCTCTCTCCGGGAAGCTTTTTCTCTCTTCACCAATTTTTGTCGGTCTCCACCTTTGCCTGCCTTGGCTTCCTACACCTTCGTGCAAAAGGAATTCTTGTTTATGCGTTACGTAGTTACGTAGCCAGGGTAAAAATTCGGTCGAGCGTGAAAGATCACCGTCTCGAAGATCGACCGTTGATTTCATAAGGATTCGAATCCTGGCCCCATAGATATACGTTGCAAGTCCTTGATCTTGATCCGTGAAGCAACGTAGAGCTTCAAAGATACTTCTCGAGGCTATTTGTAATTCCAATCTGGCGATTTGTCGCGATCTCATCTTGGAACCAGTTTCCTGCAGCTTGTCACGAGTTAATTCAGTCGCGTCTCGTTAAACGATCTTCGGTGACGAAACGGAAAGTTCTTTCTTCGGAAAAATACTAAAAAAAAAAAAAAAAAATGGGAAAATTCGAGTAATCGATTCGATTAATCGTAACGAAACAGAAAAAGACACTCGTCCTTATAACAGGCACCGACACTGGCAAATATTTTAACGATAATCGTCAGTTCTGCGTATCGACCGAAGCTTTTGAATTAAAGAAACGATCGTATTCCTAAAATTCGTAACAGTTTGAAAAACACAGTGACAAGGTGACATATGGAATGTACCGTGAAGTACTTGGACTATTTCATGGAATAAACGTAGTAAGTTTTATTAAAAAATGCGATGAAATGTCAGCGGTGTATAATAAGCATAAATTACGTACGTGTACACGTAAAAGGAGACACAAGTATAAAGGAAACTAACCTACCCTACATTACAACTACATATAGCAATGTATCGTGCTGAAGTAGCGGCTTCGCAGTGTAATGCGGTGTTCAAGGTATATAAAGTTGCAGCAGTCGTGTTAACCACCAACGGAAAATATTCTTGTTAACACGAATCTCAAGACGCGATCTCGTTGCATTAGGAATTTTTCCTCGGCGGTAAGCGATCCGTCGACCACCTGGACGACAAACCGTTTAGGAGAGCCGAGATATAATTGAGCTGGTTTCTTGCGAGGAGAAGGAGCCGTGCTTGGCTGGATTTTCGCTGTATCGGGGCTGGTATCAAGGGCACGAGGGTCTGGTTGGCGAATTAATTACGAGGTCGAGGCACCGGTCACGCATGGCTTGCCACCGAAAGCTCGCACAGAAGGAACACGATCGACGTGTCGCTGTTTTCTCTCGCGAGCGCACCCACGCGCTGCGAAACCGCGATTACGCGAATAAACATCGTGGATGTGTCTAACGCGCGCAACCATCGCCCAGGGTAGCCTTGATGATGTAACATTCGCAAGGTTTCCCCCGCGAATCCGCTTCGTTCTCGCCCGATCTCTGCTCGATTTTACGCACCCACGCTCCCATTTCTTTCCTCTCGCTCGCCCTTCCAGCCGTTTCGCGGTATTGTTGCGCGACACTCGGCTCGGAGCGATTGCTTTGCATCAGTCGTGGGTAAATTGGGAACAGGTCAAACAGAAAATGCAGAATCTTACGTAAATCGAGGCGTCGCTTTATATCGTTGGATGCTAAGCGAGGATGATGAACGAGCGTGTGTGTGTGTGTGTGTAGGGAATTTTGGTAGGTTGGGAAGAGTATATCGGTCGATGCATGTAACGGACAGCGGATTACTATAAATTTGCTCGCAAGAAGGTGTGAAAACCCTCCGCAGCTTGTCTGAAAGGCTTCTAAGCCAAAGTGGAATAGAGAGTCTTGTCTATGGAGGTCTTCGACGTGCCGATGGCGTAAATCATTCGGAGGGGATCAACAGCGTGTAGAAAGCGAACTCGTCTTGTTTAGAAGCTGTTGGTTGCATTCGATGATATAACGTATCGAGTTAATATGGAGAAAGAGAATAAGCGTAAAAGAAAAAATAAGACGAAATAAAATTAACCCTTTCGACTCGTACATACGTGGGACTTCATGAAACGCATACCGAATGTTGGTGAATAATTTTACGAAATATATAGGAGGAGTCGTAGCTGAAAGGATTGGATACGTCCTACGCGTTTTATTTTCACAGCACTGCATGAGACTTGGCAGGATTTTAATCGGGGAAGCAGATGTCCCCAGTTTTTTCTTGGTCACGGCCCGGTGACTGTCTCCGATGAATAACGAACCAACCAGCGATACCGCCGATGAAACATCGAGATAAAAGCGACGATCGCCGAGGTTAGCAATTTTCTCGCGATTTTTTCCTCCGGCTGTATCGATGTCTCTATTAACCGACAATGCGACGGAGATTCGTCGCCGTTCGTTTACTCCTTGCTTGATTAATACTTGATTAAGCGCACACCCACGTTCCCTTTCTATCTTTCACCGAGCTTATTTTATTACCTTACCCGTGGCACACTTACACCGATTCCTGCCCCACGCTTCTTTTCATTCGATATAAAACTGTCCAATCGTGATATACGGCACGATGCTTTCTTACTTTCATTCATCCGTTGTGTCTGATTTTCTAAGTTTTTCCTCCGTCAAAAATGCAATTGTCCGATTAATACAACGATCCATTGTACGAACGTCGAGTAATAGAAAATTTGCGGATGCCCCCTCGGAAGAAAGATCATAAAAATTCAGAGAATCTTTACTCGATAATATGTGTTTCCGTTTGATACTAAAACTTCCTCTCGTATGAAAATAAAATATTTGATTACGCGAATTCGTGTTACGCGTTATGATTGTGTTTCGACCGTTCGCGGAGAGACGCGATCGCGAGATAGCACGTCAACGAGAGTTGTAAGTTCCCGTTACGATTAAATAATCGACGCCACGAACTGATCGATTCCCTTATTTCGATTATGATAATAAGGGTAGTTCAATGAAATTCCACAGAATTAACACAAATAAATTAATGTTTATTTCAACAACTTATTAACTAGAAAGACATAAATGGAACAAAAAAAAATGTAACTGCGTTTTGGTTGATAAGTAATGCGAACTTCTCGAAAAGTTCTGAACGCCTTTCGATTTTTTTCGTTTTTTTCTGGAAGGCGACCCCCACTACGTTCGGATCACGCCACATTCTTTTACGCGAGGTAAAATAACGGCCACGAGTCGACGTTTCTGGAAGTCGCCCTGCTTAATGAACCATGCGCTTGCCACTACAATGTTTGTCTGCCGGGCAGACGCGACGATCCGTCTGCGACATTATAGTGCCGCGATCGACAGTTAAGAATATGACCTATGGTAAGCCGCATGGCGTAACAGATTGGTTCGAACGATTAAAGTAATACCGTTCGAGAAATTGGAATATCCTTCCGTGGAATTTGCAACGGATTTAGTAGACACGGCATTCTCGATTCGTTTGCAATTACGTACGACGAAGACGTTGGATCTTTAGATTGTAAAATAGCTGCGTTTTGGAATAAAGCGTATTACTTGTTGACTTTTTGTATATAATAGTCGTAATATTAGTCGAGTCGCATTAGCTGGATGTTTACACGAGAGAAAGTTCCTGTCTGTGGTTTCTCAATTCGAATCGGTTGAGAATTTGCAATGGCGCGGCGTGTCTGGCCGATCCGGCGCCATTAGAAAGCGGTCCTAACGGGTCGAGTTCGACGATTGATCAGTGAAGGAGGATCCGGTGACCACGCGAATAGATCACGAGTTCTGCCGCTGTCCAATCGACCTCCAACCGACTCGCTAAAATCCCCCCAAAACGTCTAACGTCAAATGCCAAGGTTCTTCGAAAGGGCTCTTAACGACGTTTGCTTCGACGAGCTAAATCGATCGATTGCGTAAGGAAAAATTTCCATGACGATTTCGATAGTTCAGGTCGGTGGATTTCTTGGGCGATAAATAAATGGCAGGGAAGTATCGATAGAATTCGCCAAATATATATAACCGGTTACTATGACGGTGACACGAATCGATGTTGTATTATTACGTGTAAGCATGGCGACCCTATTCTACGTTTAGAACACCTCGCTATATAATAAAGTTGCGTGTGTTTTAACGTAGATCGTAATATAAATGAATCGTTGCAAAGTCGTCATTGATAGTTTGCAGCATCCACGATCGATGCAATCGAGGGAGCAACGAGGGAGCAACGGGGGATCGTTTAACTTGACGCGCGATTCGATATCTCTACCGTTAATTGTACGGTCGCTAATTGAATCGGACACGCGGTCGTGAGATAGCGCGACGAAGCGAACGAGAAAAACCTGTTTGCCACTTGCCCGGCTTCCTGCGTGTTCACGCGGCTATGTGTGTCTACATAATATGGCAACGATTTTTGTTAACCATCGAACCGACAAAAACGCGCGCCCCGATGCATTGGATAATTGTTACCGCCGCGTGCGTGCAGACTTTCTTTCGATAGTTTCCCGTTTTTTATTCCCCGCTAGAATTTCTCGCTCTCGACGACGCCTCGTTTCTACGATTCCCTTCTTTTTTTCCCCCGTTCTTTTTTCTCCCTCTCTCCCGTTCTCCAATACGCCGTTCCTGTCTCTCTTTCGCGTTCGCGTTCGCGTTCGCGTTCGCACTCACGCCGATTAACCGATAATTAGTCGCAACGTATTTACGGTCTCCACGGCACTGTACAGGAATGCCAGCCGATTCTTTCCCCGTGACGTCCTAGTTAGGAAGCGAAAGGATCGGCCTGCTCCAAGGATTTTTTCACGGAAGATAAACGGCCGGTAACGAAGCAGCCGAGCAAAAATCGGCGAACCGCGTAAACAAGCGGCGCGCCAGTTGCCGAACCGTACGCCGTACGAACTTGTATCACATCGATTTGCCACCGATCTCGTCGAGCGTTATTCCCCGATGACGCGATCGATGTAATATCGACCTCGACGAACGCCATCTTTTTTCGCTCGACTTTCACGTTCCTGCTCAATGAAACGTGCAGATAAAACATCGAACAATAACCAGCTGGCTGAAAAGTGATATGGTAATCGAGCTAATAGTATGATAATAATTTCAGGAAGCGGTAATAGGACGTGGAACTTATTATTAAACAAAAGCACGCTCCGTGAAACGGAGAGACGCTTAGAATGCTAAGGTTTCCGAACGTGGATTCACAATAGGAACGAGAAGAAAATTCCTTCCTGCGAACTATTCTTCTACTCGGTCTCGTGTCTCCTCGTCATTTCCTTTCACGCTCGAAACAATCGTCCCGCCACTGGCTTCGTTCGCACTCGCTCTAAAACTAAGATCCTTCGATTCGCCTAGTCTCGCGTTTTCTTCCTCGTCGCTAGAATCTTTGCCGATCGAACGCCATTCGTGTGTTTCGCTGAACCGTAGCTATTGGCGAACCAACTCGATTCCCTCGGAGAAGATTAGTTGGGAAAGAGACGAAACGTAGGGAAAGAGAAGAGAAGAGAAACCAAAGGGAGGAAACGGTAGAGGAACGAAGTTGAAACGAAGTTCGTCGAAAGGACTACGGGGAGAATCTAAGGACGATTGTCCTGGGAAAAGTTGGATGGACGAAGAGAGAAAGAGAGAGAATCCCTTTTACCAGGCAACGGACAATGCCAGGGTCATTCCACGCAGACCCTTCTAACCTCATGGTTAAACTGTCCCTTTAATAGCGACCTTCTCGTTTACCGCCATGTCCTTTGCCTCCGCTTAGCCCCTTTAAGGGAAATCCCCGTAAAGGTCTCCTCGCCACCGTTATGTAAGACACGCGAGCCGACTCGCCTCCCGCGGTGTCGCGATGCAGATGGTGAACGGCTTGCACGTCCCATTAATAATGCATTAAATAAACCGAAGATTTGTCGGAGCCACTGTGCGCGCGTGTTTCGAAAGCGAAATAACTCGAGTACGAACGAGAGGATCGAAACGCTTTTCGACTCGAGCGAATGCTCGAAAGGGAGAACGGGCGCGGAGAGGAAAGTTGGTTTGAAAGTTGGTTCCGTCGAAAACGAAACTCTGCTTTCGAAGCTTCGCTTTGGGAATTCGTTTCAGGTCGTTGTAAAGCGATACGATCAATCAGGGAAGGAATCGTGAAAAGGATGGGTGAAAGAAAAGTACTCGACCAACTACTTGGCAGACGCGATCCAGAGAGAGGAAGAGAGACGACACCCGGCTGGCTCTTTGGCGCGGATTAATTAATCTTTGTCGTCAGTGTATCGAGAAAGCAGGAAAATCGGGACAAGGGTGCTAGAAGCGTTATTAAACCCGAAGAGCAATATGGAGTGGAATAACAATGTCTATGACGAGGAGGAGCCGGCCGAGCGCGCGACACAGGGATGAAAACGATCGACCCGCGCCTCGTCTCTTCCTCCTCCTCTCTTTTTCTCTTCTTTTCGCTCGAAAGTTTCGTCGACTCTCTAATCGAGGGAAGCGTAATCGAGTGGCCGCTTCGTTGCGAAACGAAAAGTAACCGCTTCCGATCGGAAGCAGAGAAAAGAGAGACGTCATTGGCACTAGTCCAGAGGCACTGGCTAGAAAATTGTTTCCGGCGCCCACGCGTCGCACCACTCTACAATTTCTACGGTGTCCCAGTTTATTTCAGGCGTTATACAACTCCACGCGGTTGTCACAAAGGCTTTCTGGTGTCGTGCGATTTCCTTCGACGCTGTGACTCTCGCACAGGCAGCCGTAACGCGTTTACCGTTCGAAAAAGATTCACGTACCTCGAAAACGATTCACAAACTCGTATATTCTGATAATCACTTTGTACCTTACCCGAGCAACGAAAATCGCCTCGATAACTTAGGTTACCGTGATTCATCCACGTGGTATTCGATCTAACCGCATCGAGCATCTGCTATGGAAAAGAAACTCGACGCTACGACAACTGGCTAAGTCCCTTCGTGTCGTTCTGTCCCTTTGTAAATTCATCCCCATGCGTATCTTTACTTTCTTCTCGTCGGAGTCATTCGCTTTTGTCAACGCGTCTTCGAGCGTCTCTTCGCCGTACACCGTTTCACCAGTGAAATTCTCGAGTTTCCTTGCAACGACTTGCAACGTTCTTCGTAAGATTTCCACGCTATGCGTTACGAAATACTTTACGAGGCTATCCGCAGGACAGCGAAAGGAATTTCCACCCTGATCCTTGGCCCAAGCACGAAGTTACCTGCGTCCAGAGTGCGCATTCCCTTTCTTCATTCCTCCGCGAATAGACGTAGCCTCGTCGAAACAAAAGTAGTCTTTTGCCATTTCAAGGGTGTAGCGGATTTACGAGCAGGCTTCGAGAGCTTTCCTGTGGGCACCCAAACGAGAACCGGTTCGACCGGTTCCATCGAAAAACCGTCCGGTTTTGAAACCGTTTCACGACGCTGTACGGGGTAAACTCGGAACAGGGTTGAATCGAGCGTGTCCATGGGAAACTCGGTTGACTGTCTTCTTCTCGCAAAGCGAGCCACTTCTCCACTCTCCGCAGCCTTTCCATATCGTTGAATTAGTTCTGCAGATTATCACAGCAGGCTCGCTAATTAACGATAACCCATTGATCACGAATGGCCGAGGTCAGTTACGCGCTGGCCAGCTTTCACTCGTGACCATCGACGCGAGTCACCTCCGGATGAATCGACGCCGGCCATTGTGTCTTCGAGGAAATCGCGAATAATAGACGCGTACTCTGCGTTTTTCTTTAATCGTGGAAGATAATTCCGAGATGATTGAGAGGGAATTTACTTGCACGGAGGTTAACTCCTAACGCGGTGCCAGGGAAAAAGATCGTCGTTCGATGTTTATTCACGAATCACGGCTTAATTCGCGGAGAACCTGTTTCGCGGATAACGAATATTTATTGGAACGAAAGAATTCTTTTGCCCGTTTTTAACATGCCAGAGCGAGCCGTGCGTATTTCGCAAAGCACGAAGATTAAGATACGTTAAACTTCTAGATCTAACGGTTATGTGGCTATTAACTCGATAGAAAATACGAGCCCAAGTAATCCATTAATTACCGTGTTTGGAAACTCGACCAACGTTCTAGCCAATTTTCGAATCGAAACAGTACGATCGACCGTGAAGAGCAATTAAAGCTAGAATACGTGGAATCGCGCGTTCTCCGTGGATGCAACGTTTCTCTGTTAATTTTCCACGAGTCGAAGCTCGGCTCGATCGGTATTTATAACGGTCCTTGATCGCGGGACTATAAGTTGACTCGTAGCGTGCAATCGTCAACCTTTGTCGCCGTTGATCCGAGAGATCGACGGAGAAACGGGAGATCGCGGCCCGATCACCTGTGTCTTATTGATTCTAGCGCCTTTCAAACGGGTTGTGAGTGTTGTGACATTGGTCGATTGGCCTTTCCTAAATACCAAACCGCCAACCATGTCACGCCGCATACGACTCAACCGACCAGTCGCAAACGTGTATACATTTTCTGTGTTTACCATGAAGGAACGTTTCGTGGGCGATCGACCGTAGGATCGTTTCATATCCAGCGAACGTGTCCAGAGAAATCCTGACTTTTCCTCGAGAACGCGAAACGACGCCATTTCCTCTTGATCGAAGGATCCGTAGAAAATATAAATCGTGGTTAGTCGCGGATTCCGTGAAATTACGTATTCGTCGATGAATAAATAAAGATACGCCGCTTTTCAATAATTCCAAGAAGTCTATGACACTGCAGTGACTTTGGAACGATTCCTCGATGATTCACGGTTCTTTGACAATTCTCTTTGTGAAAGATTTCTACGTAAAAGATGCGCGCATCATTGGTACGGTAAAATCTCCACGTGACGCTCGATCTCCTCGTAGCTTATCGAAGTCAGTTCTTTCTCGCAATCCGATATTTTAGCATAAACAGCTGACCTCTTTGCTGATCTTCTGACACTCGTCATCTGCGACGCATCTTCGGATCACTGTCGTCGTTGGGATCGGATCACAACGAGTTGTGTATATCGGATCTCCACATAGTACGTAATAAGAAATCGTCGAAATTCGTTAAAACGAAAACTAATCTGGCGATAATCTCGTCGGTATCAGAGCCAAGGTATGGAATAATTTTAATTGGAAACGAAACCGTTTCGGCGAAGAGACGCGAGTACAAATGGCTGCGATATGGGTCGCGAGTAAGAGGTGGCGATCACCTTAATTTGTCATTAACGGCGCTGGAAAAAAGGCAACAGATGGAAAGAGAGCGGAGAGTCTGGAGCACGTTCGATTCGTTGCTAGTCGACGGCGTCCTTGCACCGTGGCTCATTCATTGGCTGGCGCACTTGCAACTCGCGCGCGACACCACGATCCGTCACTCCGTAATGAGTCAATGCTATAAATATTCTCACGCTTTTCCGACCACTTTTCTGCCGTCGCGAAACTGTCTCTCTCTCCCAAGTTGAGTTTCCCGAGGCCGTATCTCCGCGCAATCCTCGTTTCTTCGCCGACTTATATTTACATTGGTATTGCGTAACGCGACCCGGAAGAATCAGAAATTGACAACCAGAGATAAATGTTTCGTTAACTGTCTGATTTCTATAGAAACCGGACTGGATGAAGGATGAGAGTACTAGAGGCGATCGATCGACGTGTGACGTTTGAAAGTCGAGCAACAACGAGGTCTCTGCTATCCTTGAGTCAGTTAGGTTAACCCTGTCCTCGGTTATGGGGGGATGTGGAAATTACTGGAAATCGTGTTAGAAAGGTTAAGTACGTGCCAGAACGAACAGTTTCGTCGAAGCGAGCTTCGACTAAATTTGAAACACAATTGAATTTCTGTTTCAACAGCGGGAACACGTGCGAGCGATGCGTGTTCGGAGGTCAAGTATTCCGGAGTTCTCGTAAAATTTGGCAATGTACCGTGCAAAATCTGGCACGAGTACCGGTTACGCGGTGGTTTGTTATTTATCGTCGGGATACAAGGCCTCTGGTTTATTCTTCCTGTTCGGCTCGAATCACCTGCATACATTCAGCTGCGTACGTTTGACTCTTGCGGGTTAAGATAAGCGCTACCTACGTACATAAGACGATCCTCTCGTTAGTCAACTGTAAGGCAGCGTCATCAATCACGTACTCTCGTTTTCGTTCTGCCTACATGTAAACACGCGTAGCTTTTTGTCTCTTAATGCAGGGATATTAGCCTTCGAAGACAGATCGCGCATAGCTGTCGCTGCTGCATTGACTTTGAGTTAACCAGCGGAATAGTCACCCTGTGTAATCGGCTACTCGAATGCCGGCACAACCACCGACTTTACGATCACGTTTTCGTTCGAAGCAGTATTTGCAATAGCATTGCATGCCAATTTCGTGGTACAAGTAGAATAGCAGTGAAAATAGCGAACCAACTACGCAGATAGCGAAACCACTCGCCCGTGGACGCGAGTTGCAAGTTCGATTATCGAGTTGCTCGGCTCGCAAACTCGATTACAAAATTCTGAACGTTTCTGCGTTTTACCTGGGTGGCCGAAATCGAGCGTTCGCACAGCTACGACATGTCGAAGGCCACACGGGAGCTCGATCACGAGAGCGGTGACGTCGGCGTCGATCTCGCCTCTCTCGAACGCGACTCGACTGGCAGCCGAAGGAGAGAGATACCTGTCGCGAGTGTTTTCGCGCGGTGTCGCGCTTTTTACGGAGGTGGACTTGACGATTTTGCAAGAGAGCGCACGGAGAGACTTACTTGGCGTCGCTGGATAATATAGGCACGCTCACACGCCGCCGTTAGGCAACTTCTAATCGTGTTAACGACACAAGGACGCGTGCATGTCTCGAGCGTTTGTAAACGCCTGTAAGTGTTCGCCGTGCGATAGCGGGACGCAACGCGCGCGCGAAAACGCGCCTGTAAATTGCGTGCAGCCACGGCGCGTACCAATTCGTACATTTGGTTTAAATATAGCCGACCGCCGGCACAAACGTCTCGCGTTTAATTCGATTAAAGGTGAAACGTTCGGACCGTCGTACACCGACTCTTGCGTGGAAATATCCAGCCGCGATTTCTGTCGCTTCGTATGGAATCCGATCGTGAACAAAGAGCACCGGAGATACGCGCAACGTCTTTTCGCATCGAATCGATTATCGTGTTTTCAAGTTGAAAGCTAGAGGAGAAGATCGCGATACGTCGCATTTCTTACTTTTCGCTGGAAAACAGATTCTCTACGTCGTTGTTAACCGTCTCAACATTTTCAAACATCGCTCGTCGCGATATTAAAATATTTGAATCTGCGAGATATCGTTTGTCTACAGACAGGATTTCCTATGTGCGTCCAACACACGCGTCCACGCGAGAAGCAATGTTAAACCCGAATGACATGACACGTTTGCGAAAGCAAAAGCATATTCCTACGTCGTAACGGTACAAATGCGTCCGACGCATACGTGTGATTCGGGTTTAAGATCGCTTCTGACGCGGATACGTGCGTTGGACGCACGTAATTCCGTCGTTAACGTTTATAGCAAACTCTACGAAACTTTGTTAGCGTTTCGTGTTATGCGTTATCTTTAACTCGGCTTCCGAAGTATCGCGAAACCCGATGGCAATTACGGAATAAGTAATTAAGTCTGTTTATGGTAAATGGACTCGCGGAAGTAAATCGCGCGTTGAGAATCGAAGGTTTGCAATGAAATGTACAAATGTACGAAATACGAAGTCGATCGCTCTGGTTTCTAAGAGGCTCGTCTAATTCGGTTTAATAATACTCCACCATGCAAACCACCATGCAAACCAGAGCGAATTTGGAGCTCGGGGAACGCGTGAAACGCCCGAGCAATGCACAGAAAGCATTCGAGGTTCGCTAGCGAAATTTTCACCGCAAATTCGAGATTTGCTCGGCGGTCCGTGAACGCGAATCGATTCGTCGAGGCGACAAAACGGAGGCGAGGTCGCGTCGACGAACGGGGGCTAACGATTTGCTAGCGCCGATGTAACGCCGGTTTTTCTATCTTTAATGGCCCGTGACGACTGCGACTAAGAGCGTTTCGCGCGTGGGCACCGGTTACCGTGAAATTTCCACGTAAACGTACGTATGCTGCGTTCGTTCGTGTACCGTAGACCGAACGAAAGGATCGCGATCGAAAGAGCAATCGATGAATCCGCGATCGAAACCTGCGATTCCTGCCGCTAAGGACGTTCGCTAGCCTTGTCTCGTTTCACGCGAACCTCCTGCGAAATGGAAACGGCGGCCGAGTTGCGTGAGTCAACCGTAGAATGGATTTTTCTCGTGGAAAATGCTTCGCAACGGATGTAACCGAAGGCTGATGCTTTCGATCGATTATTCTTCGCTCCACTCTCGAATCGTATTCTCCTTCGACGCTTGAAACGAGATCGAATAGAAAAAGGATTTTCTTTTCTCGTCCGACAAACGATTACGACACGAACACTGTGTGCACTCGTCTTAAATTCGGCCAGTTTCAAGCAACTCTGCTTGGATAACAGAGGATAGACCAAGTATACGATATATCGGAGATTCGGCATAAATTTATTCCGTATAAAGATATAAACCGTACAACTGGTTCAACGTTCAACGTCCGATCTAAGAGTAAAAGACGTATCGACGTAAAGCAAAGTTAGGCCAGGAAGGATTGCGACACGTTCGATAGAACGATTAAGAAATTGCGAAGAATCGCTTCTTTAAAAGCAGCACGCATCAAAATCCTTGAACGTTTGATCGAAGCGGGATAAAAAGTCCATGGAGACTTTTACGTCCACTCACCGCGATCGAAACGCCGTGGCTGGTATCGTCTCTTTAATTTTAGAAACGCGTTACGTCGTCGTTTCTGCGCGTATTTACAATCGTTCAACGATGTTCCCTTCACTCGTCGGGAAGACCATCGACAGCAGAAGCTAAGAAACTGAAAAGAGAGAAAAGAGAAGAACGAATCGATTCGGCCAGTGTCTCCGGACTCCGGATGGACTCGAACGACGGGGCTATCGAACTCGAGGCCTTAACCTTTGCGAGATCGTCCGGAATAACTTTGAGGTGTTTGTTTCTAGAACACGCGCGTTCGTCTAGACGCCAACTGGTTCGACCTACGTGTATTTATGCAGCTCGATCTCTGTCGCGTTCCACCGACCTTCGCGATGTACCTTCTCTTCTTTTCTTTCTCTCTCTTGCTCACCCTGTATCGCGATTTCTCTCGCGTTCGCGGTCGTATCGGCACCGTCGTCGATTTGCATAAAGACGGTGGTGTATTCCCCGCACGGCGATCGTCGAAACGTTGGCCGTGCCGATGGGATGATCGAAATCCGTGTTACGAGGTCGATCCTCGTAGTCGTCTCCTGCTGAGCCACACCGAGTTTCGTCGAAACGGAAAAGCGAAGAAAAAGATTCAGCTTGCTGCACCTTCTTCCGACCGTTCGTAAATCTTGCTTCCAACAACCTGGCCTATAATATATCCTGCAACGTTGCGATAGAAATCAATTCGGCTTGTTCGTTTTTGTCCGCTTTTAGTCGAAACTTTAACGAGGGCGTTTAGACCGGCTGAAACTTTCGGCATGCGTATTGGAACGACAGGTAGCAAAGTCTGTTAGAACGGAGAGAAGAACGGTCGAGAAGTTATTTCACGACAAATATATACAAAAGTGTTCTCCGGTTGTTGCTTTTCCCTCGAGCATGAGAGGTAATCGGTTCGTTCGAGAGGCGAACGATGCGACGCGAAGCTCTGTTGCTGTCTAGAGGAACAGGTCAGAGAGGCTCGTGTTATCGTGGCGGAATTGCAATTGCAAAATAATGAATGGGACAAACCTAGCGTAGTCCCATTGTACGATGCCCTCGTCTCGTCTGCCGTTTCGGAAAAACCTGTTTTTCTACGAGCACCGCTCTTCGTCCACGTCTAGCCGTTCAACGACGCTCGTTCAAATGCAAAAGTTTCGCGTCGACAAAAGGGTAGAGAAATTAAAAAGGAGCACGCTGTTAAAAGGAGGACGATCGTTCTTGCCGTGGTTGCTCGAGACACGACGCATACTATATCGGGTGTTTTATTCTTTAATACCGTATCGTTAATATTTATTTATTACTTTCTCGATGGGAATAACGAATCTTCCCACGAAATAAACTCGAACACGATACACGGTAGGATCTGCTAGATCGCTAACTTCGCGCCAACTTTTCAAATCAGCTTGCAAAGCGAAATTAAAAGAATTAGCAAAGAACAGCGTAACACGCTTGCGTGAGTTACGATAAAAGGAAAAACGTAAAGTTCGTGTTGTGACATGTTATATAATTTCACGTGAAATGCGACTGTTAGTAGGTATTAAACCGCCACCCAGTATACCGTGTCACCTGTGTGCCTCGAAGCACGAATCCGTTCACAGGAGAACGTCTTTTTCCTTTGTGTCTGTCGTGCTCCTGTGCCTGCTGCATTTGGAACACCTTTCATATCCCGCCTTATTGTCGCGCTCGCATGTAAATACGCGAGCACGATCCTCCGGGTAAATGACTCACAGGCCCCGTACGGCTTCCTTCCTTTGGGTAAACACCGCGATCGCGTGCGATTTCTATCGCTTGGATACCTCGGTGCAACCATGCTGCGCCTTGAAGTCGCGCGGGTTTCCAACATAACGATAAGACTTCGCAGTTCCCGTTCGTCGTAGTAAATTTTTATTTTACGATAAAAATACCCTGGGTGCCTGTTCTTTGGATATTTTTACGTCGAAATTCAGTCGATCGTTCGAGATGTCGAAGCTTCGCTTAGCTTACTTGTACGCTTGTCGGGTATCGAACAAAGCATTTTGGTTATATACGAATTATAACTGGAGAATGTTAGGTAACTACGATGACAATGACCGCAAAAACGTTACATCTACGTCGTACTGCACGTACCTGTAATGTATTCCTATTGTTAGATTACAAACGTAATTCGAGTTGTTCGAATGTCGTTACACTAGGAATTGTTCACGAACAACGATCGTTTGTCTGTTTCAGGTAAGCGAGCTTTAGAGGATAGATCGATCTCTGTAGTGCGGACCCGTCGTTAACCGTTTCCTGGCGGCTGGTTGAAATTTGTTTTACGAACAAAACGCGCTACCTGGACAGAGGTAGGTTGGCCGACGACCGAACGATCTGGAAACGTTGCCCGAGCCGCAATCGCGATAGACGTGTACAATTTAACCCTTTGTGATCGGCCGGGCGCCGAAGCGAGCGCGACGTTGATAGTAGGCCAGCCAGTTTGTTCGACGTTCCGTTAATATTTATGAAAGTTCTCATTGATATTTATGCCTGGAGGAACTGCCCTGTTCGTCGCAATAGACGCAGCAGCCGCTTCGTTCTTGACCTCGACTAATTCGTTATGCCGGTTTGAAGAAGCTCTCGAGAACTCGAAAACAGCACGGAATTACGTTCAATGATATTAAGAAACGAGCTCGGTAGAATTCTTATTCCGACCTGATAACTCCTGCTCTTGTATTTCTTCAATTCTATCGTACGTACGTATAAATAATAGAGCCGCGTTGTTAGTCTTCCGCGAGTAATCCCGATGAAATGTAAATACCGAGAGAGGTTGAAACACGAAGGGAGTCGTATCGGTGATCGTTCTCGTATTTACGCAGAGTTTTTCTCCGTTCACCGTGTAAATCCGTCGAGCGCACGTACATAGGTACGCCGCGAACCACCTGTGCACGGTTTTCCCCGGGTTTTCTGCCCCAGTCCACTTTTTTCATCGACTACGTTTCGACGAGCGAATGTCAAAGCACAGTCGCGACCGAGCCACCTCCAGACACTTGACACGGGCCTGCTTCTCTCGAGTGTACTACCTACGGCATTCAGGGACGAAATAGTGTCGGAGAAAAAACGCAGATGCATATAGATTCCTCATTTTTGCTCCTATTTTTCCGTGGTTCGTACACGTGTTTTTCTAACCCCGCGAGGGAAACCTCGTCGAGCACACGCTCGATCGATAAATCGCCTGCAGCTCGAGCGCCTCTCAAACAGAGTTTGAAAAAAAAAAAAAAAAATGTTATTTATTCGTTAATACGTAATTCTTGCCTTTTAAATTTGTCTTGCGCCTCTAAAAACTAGTATTACCTGATAATATTCCCATAACACACTCGTAGAAATAACGGGGTAACGTAGAACGGAATAAATTAAATACGATATATCATATTGAATTTTCTGTTTATTATCATATTCATTCGGATAGAATAAAATAAATTATTGTATTAAGAAGTCGTAGTTCATGCAACGGAACATCGTCTCGCCCCATAACCTACCGTGTTTACACGATCGCGGCAGATCCAGCAACTTTTATGTCTAGTTTCACCACGTATCCCTCGTAAACTTCTTATAACTGACTCGCCTCTGACATTCCAACCAGCATCTTCTTTTTTGTAGCCTCGAACGACAGACAACCAATCTCCATTCTCTCCAGTTTCGATGAGTCCACACGGTGGAGCGGAGCCAACTTCTGACAAGGCAATAAATACAGTTGCGGGCATCAAGGGGTGAAATCCATGTTTTCCGAAGACGCGTCGACGATGAGGTTACGGAGAACTCGATCGAAGTTCGAAGCTTCGCGAACGGCTAACTTTGACACCGTAGCTTCGTTTCAATCGAGGAAGACGAAATTTAACTCGCGAATCTTTGTGTGATCGCGGTGCACCATTTGGACAAGTGGACGAAGAAAGCGGAGCTGTCGTATTATCCGATCGCGAAAACCGCTCGAATAATTCGTCGAGGTTCTCCACACGCCCTCGCGTTAAACGGGTCATAATTTTTAATTAGAATGCCCGAGGCTAGCGGGAGTATCGCGAGTTCTCGGGTGGCTCGGCTCTTCGACGAGACTTTGAAGTCGCGATGCAATTAGGAACTCTTAAAGGCGGCCTCACCCGTGCTTGTATTAATAATTTTTCTTTTTATTTACTCGCCCGCTTCTCTGTCGGCGCGTCACATGACCATAAGGATCATCGTTATTTATTTACGCCTTTGCGAGGTATCGCCGAGCTTGGCTATTTTATTATGCGAAGGAAAGAAGGAGGAGGGACGGAGACTTTACGGGGCAAGAGAGACGCTTAATTAAAAAGTAGAGGTTAATTTCTGGTTAGAACGTTTCATAGTAACCGAGGTCATCGAGTGGAATTTTAAGCAGACCGAATTGCCAAGCGTCTGTTTAATTAAACGTTTGTCGGTAGTATTTGACGACTACAGTGAGTTATCATCGAGGGTCTGTGCAGTCATTTTTCAACGAAGAAAATTTCAGGCGAAAGATTTCTAACAATCTGCAACGATAGAAAGGAATAATCAGGATCCAAGCATATCGCATCGACGATCGAAAACAGACGTTGTGTGGCTGGTTTTCGCCGCGCTCAGCCGGTAGAACGGGACGGTGGCTGGTCTCGCGGTGTGACCGTGCGCAGACCGCGTATATCCTCGCTCCATTATTAATTTCAGAGCGACGCAGAAGTTGCACGTGCACTCGGCCACGTGTGGGTGCCCGCAAATGCACGCACGCACAACGTACATACTTTGTCAGGTAGCCTGCGTGCGAACGCACCGACGGCCAGCGTGGGCCGCCCGTTTCTAATAAACGCACTAAACCGTGCTATTCCAGCTACGTTACACTTACGTGGATACTTACCGTGTAGGTTACGGAAACTTTAGCCAATTTCGATCGAAAGTCGTACACAAAGTCGTACAGCGTTACGTTAACAGGAACATTGTGAATTCTTTGGAATTTGAAATCGAAACTGGGAGCCTGCTATTTCTCGAGCAAAGAACGAACCCGAGAGACGATCACATTCTTTTCTTAGACGATCATCCTTTCTCCGTTTAATTCGCTCGAGTAACAGGCGAATCGAAAGAGAAATTGAATTTCCAATTGCGATCTGGTTCTTCTGGTGCGGGCAACGGAACGGAGCTAATGAATACCGTGGCAGAGAAAAGTAGATTGATCTTTGATCCGCAATGATCCCTCGAAGGAGCGAAATTTCGCAGTTAGGTGGTTAAGTCAAATGTCACGTTAAATGTCATCGATTGCGATCGATTCTCGGCCAATTTTCATTCGATCTCTTATTTTTTTTTTCTCTCTCTCTCTCTCTTCTTCTTCTTCTTTCTTTCTTCTTTATACACGATTCTCAAGCATCGGTCGTCGTTGGTCGTTTCGCGACTGGCATCGAGGTCGCCACCGACGATCTTTCCCTCTGCCTCTCTCGCACGAACGAAATAGCGGGATTGTAAATTTCGCTAATGTCCCCCAGGCCGCTCGAAGGGAATAATAAGCGCGGTGGCATTTTTTTTCTGACGCTCGATTGCGCATAAAGCAGGCTGAAACGACGCGAGCCATTTCACGAGGACCATCGAACCGGCCCGTTTATGTAATTTCATCGCCGCACCGACCGCCACTTCAGACCGTTCGAAGGCTTTCGTTGCTCGTTAAGGACTCTCTTCCTCGAGATCGCCGGCGACCACTCGTGCTCTCGCTTCGAGAACGCTTCCTGCTCGTGTACTATATCGTCTTCTTTATTTTTTCGCGGCGTACCGTCCCCAGACATTGCGACGAACAAACCGTGAAACGGGGTCGAGGAACCTTGTAAACTCTCCACTTGCCGAAAGTCTAGCAGCGAATTCAATTTTATCCTTCCGGCAGCCGGACCCTTCTTCTCTCCCATTTTCTCCCCCGTTTTCATCCGTTCGTTTTCTACGTGAGTTAGTTTTCGCGTGAAACGACCGACGACGCGGGGAAAGAAGAAGACGCGAAAGGTGCGAAGTTTCAGTGGAAACTGCTGGTAGAAACGTGATTTCCCTTTGCGAAACTACGGAGAATCGAGCGTACACGGTGTGTTTCTTAATTCGCGTGGGTGACTGGGTCTTTTCGTACCACCACAGGATATCGTGGGCCGATCAATTTGTCAGTCGGGTTAATCTGCCTTTTCCATCAAACTTCAAGGCTCTTGAACAGAGCCAGTCCTTTCTCCTTGATATTACGAACAACGTGCGCGTGTCGCTCGGTTTTCCAGTATCAGCCGACCGTTCCACCTTTCTAACGCGGTCGTGGATTAACGTTTACCCGGCACTTGTAAATCCTTATTAAGCTGTAAATTACTTTTCCCCTCGTAAACATGGAAACGTAACGAGTTTCTTCTCGCGGTAAAAGGACGATACGCTGTGATTCCATTGTCATATCACTCCATTAGCTTCTCTCACGCGTACGCCAAACGAAAATTTGTTCGTTACGAAAACGTAGAACGAAAATGGATGCAACGCAAACTTGGTCGCGCGTTACTTATTATCTGGTTCAGTAACGTGTTGCGTTGCGTGTATAGGACAGGGCAAGCGTGCCCACTCGTGGCTCGGAATGCGAGCAACGAAAGCAAGGTTGATTCCAAGGAGATTGCGATTGATAATTCCTGATCGATTATACGCACACGCCCCAGTTTCCCTGGCGCGTGGATTTTTTTCGACACTTCTTTTCGCCTCGCGAACGGCGGCGAGTGAAAGTGCTGTCCGCGCGACATTTTTCACGTGCCACCACCGCTCCACCAACCCTACCACGTTCCTTGTACAGCGTTCACGATCGCCACGCTTCTAGCTCGCGCCGCGATAAACAATTGGTGGCAATTTCGCGGAAATACGTCGCCACGGAGCAGTGTGTTACGATCTCACGGCGAGTTAGGTGGTCGTGAGAGAGGCGTGACAGTGAAATAGATAGAGACATAGCGGAACGATGTTTCAGACATTCAGGGTAAAAGTGAATCGAGCCGCGTCTTTCCACCATCTAAATTTATAGCATTAATTTATTTTTCGTCGCATAGAATATTTTATCCTCGCGTTTATTTTAAACAACGAGTTACTCGATTCGTCGAATATCGCAGTTAGTCCACCGTCGTTCTCGATGTTCCATTTTGATTAATGTTCCGTGTGGATCGACTCTACTTATTTCAACGTAAACTCGTACTACGCGAAGGTAACGTAACGGATAATGGGAAAAATTCGCGAGCCCCTGATATATAAACTTCGAATACACCCTGTTAGTCGTGCGACGAGTTCAAATAAGCAGGTAAAGGGAGATCTCGAGGTCACGGGGTTGACGATCTGTTCCTGACACGATTAGCCTCTCGCCGTGTTTTTCAGGGATCATTAATTTCGTGTAATCCCGCACGGGCGTGTTCGCGTCGTAAAATGGCTGTTCGTTTTTCCAATTTTCAGAATTCCAGTCTCCTGCACAGCAGCGTATATCTAACGTATATCTTTCTATCAAGTTTATGCCCTCGTAAAAAGCTTTATTCGCAGTGGTAACAATTATTCCCACAAAGTCCGTTTATCCTCCCGGAAGAAACGAGCAAAGCAACAATGTTGTTGCTTGGTGGAGAAAGAATCTTCGAAGAGCACGCGAATTCCGCGACACGATGGTACACCGCGTTCCTGGCCAATCGCACGCGTCGGGCAGACAGAAATAAATCCGCCAGTCAGATTGCAAAAGGGGCGCGTGGATGGCCGAGGCGTGTCGCGGGACAACTAAATTCAGCTTCGTGTCAAAGGGAGAAGGAATTATGAGCCGAGACGGCCAGGGGCCGATAGCCTATGGTTAAAGCTCGCGTACACAACGTACCGTGAGTTTCTCCGATGTAGTCGCTTAATAACGGTACAAAACGCGGAAGCGATTGGCACGCGACTCGGCTTATCTCCGCTCGCGAGCCGCTTGCGAAACCGGCGACCAGCCGCGCCGACATTCTCCTCCGGTCGAAGTTTGGCCGGAAACGCGTTCTCTTTCCAGTGAAAATCGTCTTGCTGTTTGCTTCCATGGGACGTTGATCTTGTGGGTTGTTCGTAGGAGTTTACAACGACGTAGGAGATTTCTTTTTCGTTTTTTAGAATTTCGTATGGCTGTCGGGTGATTTCGAAAATGTGAAATGTATACGAGTTTCGTTCTAGCTGATGCAAGATCTTTGTTCGTAATGGAAGAGTCGATAGTTTGACCTTCCTCGTGTTTGTAATTAACACGTTGCTGTTTCACAGAAAAGAGGGAAAGAGAGAGAGAGAGAGAGAGAGGATCTTGCAGCTGCTTCCATTTACTCGCGTGTGATCTATACAGAAAGGAATAGAAAAAGAATTACTCGTTGCGAATCAGAAACTATTTCGATGCGTAAGGTACGTGTACGAACACTACGCGAATGACGTACATGAAAACTACATGGTCCAGTCGTAGAAACATTGGACATCGAATCGATTAAATTGCAAATGCCGAGACGCGCTCTTCCTCGACGATTGTGAGACGATCGTTTCAAGCATTCGTCGAATCGCCGTGATCTTCAAGAGGAAGACGCTTCGTATGTGACTGGCGACCGTGACTTTTCGCGGGCCTCTAGACGGAACGAATCAAACGTCGTTCGAGTAAACGCATAAGAGCCTGTCGTCGTCTATTAATTGACACGTAATTAAACGATCGTTAAAACGACGCCCGAAGTTTCAGCGTTCGCCGATGATTTACGAGCAGTTGACCTATGAAAAGGAGTAGAGCGCACGCAAACGAGCGGACGTCGATCTCCTGCGCGCTTTCAGACCTTTCGATCGAACTCGAACCCGCTCGCTCACGCTTCCCCGGTCACAGCTCCCTCCTGTTCGCTGCGGTTTCCAGAGAAATCGCTTTCGTGCGCGGTTCAACGAGCGAATCGCTGGCCAGGGGACGGTGGTGCCGCTTGCGGTTACGGCCCCGGACCGTGTCTTGCTCCGAGCTTCGTGCCTTCCCTCGCACTTTCCACCGCTTCTTGCCGCTAGATGGTCCACTGAGGAAACTGACCTATGCTTCGCGAGATATTATCCGTGCCTGCAGAGAAATTGATTAAACGCCTGCTGTCTAACGCTTACGGTCGCGTGGGTGGATGGGAATTAATTTACGGTGATGTCTTCTTTCGATGAAATCGGGAAAAGAAAAGCAGGTAGCCGGCAGAATAGAGCGAATATTTATACGTTACGCGTACTCTTCGATCGAAAAGAACACCGAGTAACCTGTATAGACGGTCCAACAAGTAGCTAACGAGGAGTTAATCGTATTCCATACGATCGAGGTAACAAATTAATCAAGATCGTACGTTCTGCGGAGGTTGGTAAAGGCCAACAAAGAACAAGCGTTATTAGCGAACGAGCCAATTAATCGATTAATCCTTGTAACCGTATACTCGGCGACGCGATAATTACCCAAGTGCATTTAACCTCCTTGTCGTCGACGAAATGGTCGTTTATTTAGTCACTCTGCAGACCACAAAGCAAAAAGAAGGAAGGGAAAGAAGGGTAGAATTTTCCAATTTCTCCTTTTTCCTCTCGGTTTCTAGCGTGCGGCGAGCGAGACACTCGTCTCCGTGGCCGCGAGGGGCGATCCTTCGGTTTTTTTTTCTCCTAACCCTCGACGTGGCTGTGAACGAAACTCTTTGTTAAAGTCCGCCGTGTTTTTTTCAATAACACTTCGCCGACCCTTTCGCTTAACGCGCTTTTTCACCTCGGAGCCCTCGAACGTGCAAAAGCGTCGCTGCTGTCGCTGCACCCGCGTAAGCCAGTCTTTAATGCGTCTGCCCGCCCCGCAGGTTCGATGAACTTTTCTCTCTCGAAGGAACTTTAAAGGTGAGCGTCCCGTTTTCCGATCTCGCCTCTTGACTTCTCGACCGCCGCGCCCGAATCCGGACGGACTTGGGCTTCTCTCTCTCTCTCTCTCTCTCTCTCTCTCTCTCTCTCTTCTTCCCTACTTATCTCTCTTTCTCTCTCGACCTTCTAATTGCCTTATACATACTTCAACATCGAGCACGCGTGTTCGGATGCAAGTCATCATATTCCATCATCCACGATCGTAGGATTGTTGCGATAGATGCGTCGTTTACCTCTGTCACGATGTTAATCTCGCAGTACTATACCTGTACAGAAGTAATCGACATTGCTAATCATGAATACGAATGGAATTATCGTTCAGGTGGGGTTGAAGAATATAATCGTATGCAACAGCCGTTTCAAACGAGTCCTTGCAAATCTTATAAATCTTAGTTTTTCTATGCTATAAAATCATGAAAAAACGTATATCACAAAGAGATATCGTTCCTCGAAATAACGGAAAGAAAACGCGTGAGAAATATAGTATTCCAGAGTTAAGAAAATTGCTATTGGTATCCCGTGGATTTTGATAGTCCAAAGTTTCATCTTCTAAATTCTAAAGGAATATAATAAAGAAGGGAGCGGAAGATTTCGAAATTCACATATTCCTTTCTATTTTCTTCTTAGTATAGCGTAGATTTACTCTTTATAAAACGACAATGTGTGTCCTGTGGAGAAGAACGTATGTCCGCATGTGTGCACAAGGTGCAGCGTGCGTTTGAAAAAGTCTATCGAAATCGCAGCTGCGTCAGGTACGTGTCTCTTACGCGATCCGACGACCCGATCCGAAAAGCTGAAAGCGTAGGTGCGTTTTTTCCCTCGGGGCAACGTTCTCTCGCTGTCCGGACAGATGTTTCCAATCGTCTCCACACGGTCCTACGCTCGTAACCTACTGTTAGCGAGCGGCAACAACCTGAAAAGGGTCTGTTCGTGGGCGCAACAATGGAGCGTCATGATTTCCAGCCGGTCGTCTCGATCCGTTTGCGCTTTCTGACGCCATATATCGTCGATCTATCACGGTAGCCCGCTGGTTCCTTCGTCTTCCTATCTTTTCACCTTCCTCACCAACCTCTATCTTCTTTTCCTCGTTGGAAAAACGAAGATCTGTTTGCGTTTTCCTTCGAGCTCGTGTGTACTGAATCATCCCTCCGCTGTGTGTGTCTTTTTCCTTCTACTACATTTTGTCTTTATAGGTCGCTGATTCAGCTATTCTTTGAAATACGAGAATCATGTTACTTCGTGAAATACCTGAGATTGTTTGCGTTTTATTACGAAATTCCCTGTACATACGTAGCTACGTATAGTGTGTACAGATACATATACAGAGAAAATCGTTCACATTGCGTGAATGTGTGGTAGCTTACATAAAGTTTTAAATACGAGTAAATCACAATTATTACGATCGTGAAATTGTATTTGCACCGTGACCCGTGTACAAATTTCTTGCCCATAGTAAAATTTCTAATTCATGAAACATTTTGATGAAATGAAACGACGTTTACGAAAGCCACCGAATAACAAGATCGTTCGACGAGTTCTCATAGTCGATACGCGTGCGTTTGGGAATCGCATCGCCGGAACAGGTCGGCAAAGCGTTAAAGATACAACGGAGTACCCTGGTTCCGCGCACGTAATATCGTTTTCCTCGGCTTCCGCTTTCTATAATTTTCACGCGACTGAACGTTCGTTCCCGGTTGTTACTCAACGAGCGAACCGAAGAAAACATCGTTCCTCGTCTCTGTGAACACCGTTCCCAATACCGTTCCATCGCGATGGTGGTAGGGGCGGTTTCGATCGCGCGAGCCACGGGTATTAAGGTCGCCTTACAGTCGAGATCGAAGCGTTTAACGCCTTCACATCGGACGCTGAGATTTATGGACGCCGGTAAGCGGCTACTTGTAATCGTATCGCTGCGACCAGCCGAGAACAAATCGCGGTAGGCCGGTATTCGCGTAAGAAAGGGAATTACCGTGGATTTTCTCGCGACTCAGCCCTCTCCTCGTCTACCGTGCCACTCCTTTCTCTCCTCTAACGATACGTTTACATAAACAAACCGTCCCGGTGAACGTAATAGGCGACAGGTGCGCGACGATTGCAATGGTAGCTCGATCCCGTGTCGACTTCTGTCAAAAAACAAACACAGCGATAGCATCGTCCATCTTAAGCTAATTAATCTCTGTATAATCTTTTTCCTGATAACATCCAGAAATTACGTCGTCCACGGTTCGAGTGTTCCGAACGAATGGTTAAAGTGTGGAGAATTGTGGATCTTGATTGCCGAAATAATAGTAAAGGAACACTAAGGTTACGCTTAGAATTCATATTAAAATAGTTTTAGATTTATTTAACAAACGATTTCCGGGATCTTCGTCGATACACATTTGCACGCACCTCGGCATTTTCTTTGTCTCGTCCATACCACACTGCCAATGGAACAGTTACATTCATCTGTTTTTGTGTGTCACTACCACGCGGCCAATCTGGTCTAGCACACAAAATTATGCATATCTCGATATAAAGAACCGAAGATATAGGTATACCTTCCAGAAGAATGCGAAATTACTTACTTTTGAACACCGAGCGACGTGGTCCCGCGATACGACTACCATAGTTGCTTCTTTTTCCACAAGCTTCGTCCATTACAAGATTGAAATGTTTCTGACGATCCTTAAGACAGATTTTACAGCTTCTCTTAACTCGTAGTTTTATATCTCAGCTTCTTTCTCTTAATCGCCACTGTACCTTCGGCGTCGTATCTTTCTTTTTTTCGCTAAGGGGATTTTTCTTTCCCGCGAAATTAAAGATGAATAAATAAACAAGCATAGATGACAGACGAGCGTGGAATAGAACAGCGGGTATCGGCCGATCCGGACATTTGTCTCGCGGCTGCCTGCGTTCACCGGATATTTACATAAGTAAACCTCTATCGGTAGACGCAATTGCCGACAGGTGTGCGGTAATCGCTAGCAAGGGAGCTCCGCCATGTCTAAGGTACTGCCGTTACGAACTCTCATAGAATACTTAATAAGTGGAAATTACCGGAGAGCGAGCCGCGTCGAGCTGTCCGCGAAATTACGAATCGACCGCTTAATTGCCGCTAGCGAGCGTGTTAATTGAAATCGAGCCGGCGGACACCGCACAGGTTCGAATATTTATTAAACATCTGAGTGACGTTGTGAAAGGAGCGACAGCTAGTACAGCTATACTTTCTCGTATGAAATGATACTGAATGAAGGCAATTGGAGACAGGGGACTGCGCAAATCGTTCCTAGATTTACCTTTCGCTGGTACTACGATCGTGTCGTGATCGTTAGCCTATCGATTAATGGATACGACGATTACATACTGGCAATGGATATGGTGAAAGATAAAATTCGGAGGTTATCGTCGAATGGAAGTTTCTTTAGGCGGGTTTCTTTCACGGCGACGGTTGTTTTGCACGCGAGGAGAGATACACGCGGATTCTATGGATAGGCGATGAACAAAGAGGAACGGCTGAAAGAAGTCGGTAGAATCGCGGCCGGACGAAATAGAAACTGCACAGACGGGGAACCGAAGCCACCGTGAATGGGAATTATTCAGGCTAGCCGCTGAATGAAACGTGTTTCTTTCAAATTCTGCTCTCGCTTCGCCCCGTGCCCCAGAGCACGTTGTTGCTAGGTCGCGCGTGCACCGGATGTTGCCTGTTCGAGCTAGTTGATTGGGATCTTCTAAACGGCCACCAGCTCGCTCATATAATTCGTTTCATCGCTGTAAATGCTTCAATTGAACCGTCAAATAGAATCTCTCTCTCTCTATCTATCTATCTCTCTCTCTCTCTCTCTCTTACTCATCCATGATAATAATAATAATAATAATAATAATATATTCAATTGATCTTTGCTCTCTCAAACTTTATAGTTCTCTCAGTTTTCGTACATACGTCACATACGTATATACGTACACGTACATACGTCTATTTATTCGATGTAAGCGTATTTTCTACACTGTTTGGGTCAATGACACAGACATCGTTCGAAGACACGGAGAATTTTTTCGAAAATGACTTTCAAGTTGGCCGAGGAGGCGCACGCGGCTTCGAGTCGAAAGCAGCGGCTCGCAGGAAGGTTGTGGCCGTCTCTCGATGAAAGGAAGGAGCCAGTTCCACGTCCCTGAAGGTCTTCCTCGTCGACCTCGGCTTCACGGAGCAAGTCACTCGACTGCCCGGCCCGTCCTTTTCTCACGGCAGTGGATCGACGCTCGACATACCTAAACCTTCCATCAACAGCTGGCCAATCCCTCGGAGGACCAGCTGCGTTTCCTGTCGACGACAAGAGTCATCTCGAAAACGCCTCTCTATATGTACCGCCGCCACGTTTTCTAGAACAAGCGCGAAAACCATCTAGGACACTTTTTCGCTTTTCGGATCAAGTACACCACGTACATAGAAGGAAGGCTTTTTCACGTCGCCACGGTTTTCACAAACGTTCGTCTACCGTTTCGAAACATTTTCTAGGTTCAGGTGTTCCATATATGAAAATCGAAATAATATCTCACCTACGGAGAATTCAAAGCTTCAAACTCGAAATAAGTTTCATATTAATCGTTTCGATCTTATCGGAGTTAAAAAATTTGTTCGACGATTGAACGTTGTCCTTCTTTTTTCTTTTTTTTTTTTGTCGTTGTTGGAAGAGAGATGCAAATACTTAGATTATTCCGAAGAAGGAAGAGAACATGTAAATCCGACCATGGCTAATAGAAAACTTCATCAGCGTTGCGACGCTGGCTGGGATAATAATCGTAATTGCATCTGCTATGGCATGAGTACAGGTGGCAGATTAGCGCGAATTTCACTTTTTCATCCAGACGAAACGCGTAGGAGACTGTCGCTCTCGCACATTCACCATGAATAGTGAAACGACTGCTTCTGTTCACGCCAACACTTCTTTCGTCATCTTTGTTCGCGATATCGCAGGTGTCATCCTGGTCCATGGATCCACCGAAAGAGAATTACCTTCCTTGTCGCTCGTCCCGTTTGTCCTTTCTTTTTCCTAATCATCCCTTTCTCTTCGTGTACCAGCCAGACGTTCCAATTAGGATAACGAATGAGTGTATCCGTTACTTAGAACGACGTACACTCGCTTTCTTCCTTTTAACATACCGACGAGGAGGCATCTACGATCCCGAAGATACGAGACTTCGCTAAATTTAAGAGCTTTCTTTGTTCGTGAGCGTTGCCTGGATGCAACATTGTATTTTACACAATTATTGGCAATAACTGGCATTGCCGTTGAAGGATAAATGTATTTATTTTCGGTAAGAGTGTTCTCAGATTTTAGTGCATTATATCTTTTTCTCGAAAAACCATTCGGAAAAATTTCTGCGTTTACCAAGTAATGGAAAAACGATCCTTCTTGCAAACTTGAACGAACCAATTCCGAAAGGAGCAAAGCGATATTTCTTAAATATTCAATGGCGCGTATATAGAAAAATTGTATGTTTTCTTAAGGACAGAAGAAAATCAGTGACGAAGAAGTAACGTGGTGGTAGAGAATAAGGAGCGAGAAAAATCTTACGCTTTTCAAGGACACAAATGTGTTAGAAAAAAGTAGAGTAAAGGACACTGGAAATATCGAAATACATATTCCTGTGGAGTTGCTGGAAAATAAAATGCCGAATGGTCAGCGCCAGAAGGTGCTTGTCACGAGTTTCACATAAAGAAAAACAGGGGAATTTCCGAATTCCTCGTAAAACGTGGAAACTCCGAATTGCCTGACCAGGCAACCCGAGCCGCGTTGTCCGGGTAAATCGAGCGATTTCTTCGAGAATCACGTTTCCTGGGATCACCTCCGGTGCTCTTGGACGCGCACGTGAAACAAAAAGCGGCGCGCAAATTGCACGAAACGAACGATAGCGAAGCAAAGAGGAAACGGATGAGAATACGAGACGTCGATCGCGAGGAAAAATAATCCCGGCGATCGTCCCTCCCCGTTTTGTGCTACGAAACCTCTGTGTTTGTCTGTGCGGTAGAAAATCTATACGGAATTGATAATTCGTCTTTAAGAAAAGACAATTATCGAGTTCGAATGTAATTTTCGAGTAAAATTGTAAAACCGCAAGTTTATAATCTACATCTTGTAATTAGTCAATCCGCTAATATTATTAGTTGTAAAATTATTCCGCGAGATTTCTCTTAATCTTCTCTCCGGTTTAAGAATTGTTTAATGGCGGCGCAAAGATTCCCACTACGTAATACGGAGATGGTTCGGAAGAGGTGCGGTCGCCGTGTATGTTTTCCACCAGCTGATAAGTTTTACCAGCGTCATCAGACTCGGCCGAAGAATCAGCTGTCCGAAGCCATCCATTATCCCCAGAGTACCGAAGAGAAATCACTGAAATCAGAGACAGAGAGCGCATTCTCGAGCTTCCCAAGGTGCACAGAAGCTGTTGCGGGGTTTAAATGGAAGTGTTGCAACCTCGATCTCCGGTTGCAATCGCAACTCCTGTGTCAGTCAGTAATGAAGTTTCACGATTTGATCCAACAACCTAGAGAACTTGGAATCAACCAGAAATCAGCTCTTAACCCCTTGTTCTATTGGTAATTGAAGGAGGCTTTGCTAGTTTTCGTTGGAAAACGTTCGCGGAGATGGAAAAGGAACGCGACGCGAATAATATCGTATGTTGAGAAGCTACGACAATTAGAAAGGTTCCCTCGTGTTCGTCAATGCTCTCTTGCTCGCGTATTTCTTTTTTCTTCTTTTCTTTTTTTCTCCCCGTATTGCTCTTCTCTTCCACGCGAGCGTTCTGGTTTTTTATGAAGAGATCAACACAAAGAGTACCATGTGAATCCTCAAACGGAAGTCGATGGTCGTTGAAGCTTTCTCAATGGCTAACGACCTCTTACCTGAAAAAGACGACCTTCCTGTACCTGCATGGTGGATCGATTCGTATATCGAAAGAGTCCCACCAACAAGTCTTGTACTTTATTCGTTTCGTTCCGTTCCGTTTGCAGAGGCCACGGGAAGGAAGCGGGTATACGTTATCGGGACGTATCGCGAGAGGAAACGTGCAAAAATTAGCGTCGACCGGCGAGAAATGATCGAATTGCCTGTAGACACGCGACGCACCGTCTCGATGAACGACTGTCGTTACCATTGTCGTCGCGATTCTCATCGTTCGTGCGTCCGCTCGCTTGTCATCGCTTCGAGAAACGTTCCTTCGTAGTGGACGGTTTCGATAAAAACATTACGGACGAACGAGTTAACCTTGGTGGCCGATGACGGACATCGGCGAACGCGTCTTCTTGCGGTTCTCGATGTAACTCGTCCGATGATAGTCGGAGATATAGACCGCGATAAATTGCTCGAGGTTCGAATTAAAATGGCGATTTTAAATCGAATTTAATTCGATTCTGTTCGAACAGTTCGTTCGAATCTTCCGTCTAGGATACGCAGAAACTTGGCAATTTGTTTGGACGGAGTAAAAACGATCGCACGATGTAAGATATCGTAATGGCTCGGTGTACACTCTGTTTCGGTTGAAACGAAACAAAACGAGTTGGAAAAGGTACGAGGGAAATTATTGTAAACACTAGTTCTCAGGATATGAACTATCTGAGAAATTTTTGCCAGGAGTGTACTCGCGGTGAGCAGGTATAGCATCTAACCGAGGTGAGTGGAACTGAAAGGGAAGAAGAAAGGTAAAGGGCAGGTGCGACTGTACGTAGCTATACACGTCGGTTCTGCTGAAAGATACGCCTCTGGCACGAGGAGAGGAAGGCTATATCCAATTATTAAAATTAGAGGCTCCGTCGCCTTCGGTGAAACATCACGGGAAGCGTTCACTGTGCACAGCTCGATTGCGCTCGTCCTCTCCTTTTTGTCCTCCTTTTTTCCTCTCCCCTGTTTTACCCCCTTTTTCCCTCGTTCGTCCCGTTCGTGCATCGTACACCTCCTGATTTTTCGATCGTCCAGGTATCGACGCCCTGGCACGAGACGTCTGCCTGTTCTTCGTGAAAAGGAGATGATGCTTTTCACGAAAAAGCCGCCATTTCAGACTGCCACTTTTGTTCCACTTTTCTTTCGTCTTTTTGTTAGCGAAGGAACGAAGATCGATACCGCCAGGCCAACCCCACCGCTCGGTTCCCGCATCTTTTCCACTCGGTAGCATCCACGAAAGTTTGTTGCCTCGGAAAAACCGTAACCAACCCCGGAGGATGATAACGTGGATTCGGGACGAACTTCCTCTTTTCCAGAAAAATGAAACGCATCTTCCATGGTAGCTACCTCTTGTCTTACCTGAAATAATTATAACAAACAAACACGATAATATCCGTGAAACCATCGAAACCATCCGGCAGGCTGAAACCAGAGAAGCAGTCGGAATCAGCGAAACGTAGCCATTCAGCGGATTTCGAGGCGCGCACACTCGCCGCTCGACTTGGCTAAATCAAAGTCGTCAAACTGTATATGTCCTGTGTTTCGCTCGAATCCCATGCAAGAGCAGCGGGCGATCGCGTATTCAGATTCCGGTGCCCGGAATAGCTCGTCGTCCCTGATGCACGCACGAAGAGAGCCGTGCAACCTCTCTCTGCGGTACACACGCGACACGGCAATAATTAATACGTCGACGCAGCCTCGGCCGAAGATTTTCGCCCGTGTCTATATACGCGGTTGCATCGATGCACCGTTGCACCAGCGCGCGTTTGCCCCTTCCGCACGTGTGCACGAGCCGAGAGTGCATCCCGGGGCTGTGCGTGTCTCGTGCTGCATTCTCCCTATGGTCAATGTCGTCCTTCTCCCTCTTCCTTCTCTCGCTCTACCGCAACCCTCATTTGTCTCTGTTGCACACGCGTACCCATGGTGCACCAACTTCGGCACGTCAACCCTTTCTCTTCCTCCCTCTCTCGTTCTCTCTTCAGCTTGATTCTCGATGCACCGAAGTGTGGATCCTCGTCGGACTAGCCGGTGCATCCATCGTGGCGTCTCTGTCCGCCGGCAACATCGGCGTCGACCGCAGTTCGTGCTGCTGGCGCAGCCATTGTCTCGTTCGCGAGCTATTTATCAGCAAGGTTTACGATTCTATCGTTTGTAAATGAAGCCAGTCGCTGGCTGTTTTCACTTGATACGCGAGCCAGATGGGCGACGCTGGATGAGGCTTAAAGAGCGTCGGTCTTTTCGCGTTCTGTTTGCAGTCGATAAGTATATCGAGTGTCTATATCGGAGCTACTGCGTGATATTTTTCTCGAGGATATAGGAAAGTTTTTAAAGGACAAGTCGTTCGATCGAAAGTCGTTGACTTTATATCGATGTGATATCGTGTAATACGGTCGTGGCAGCGTGGCACGCTGATAAAAGCAGGGTAAAGGTATGTTGGCTCGGTATGCGAGGTTCCCCGCGAGCGCATAACTCGTAGGTGATTTGCGCAGGGCAGCAGCCTTCGGAGTGGCGTTTCTCGTTCCGGCGTTAGACGAAGCGTTGCCCGCACGCATCAACCACACCTCGGCCGTCTCTCGTCCGTGGTCATTGTCCCGTCAGGGCGCTATCTATCGTGACCAGGCCCAGGCAATGCGCGCGATGTATAAATGGATCTAGGTGGCTGGCATCGTACACCGACGAGATCGCCATCGCGAATACGAGCGAGGGAGCGAGCGAATCGAAACACGAAGAAAGAAGCGGCTAAAGAGAGAGGCGGAGGCGCGTTTCTTCTCGCTTCTTCTCCGTTCCTCCTCCGGCTGGGCCTGACAAAAGCCGACCTTCGAGCTGACATTCACTTCACATCCGAGCCTCTTCCCTCTCTTTCTTTCCTCCTTCCATCAACCGCCTCCCTTTCTCCTTCTTTCTCTCGGATGGTTCAGCTCGCGCTCACCTTCTCCGTCTACGCTTCCTCCCGGTTCCTCCTGGACCCGACCAGAGATAGCCTCTCTCGTCGAGAGAGGACTGGACCCGACCGACCGAGCACAAAGACCCGTCATTCCGGCCAACTCGCGTGTCCTTCCTCTCCTCGACTCGACGTGGAAACAAAGTTCAGCAGAGGAGAACCGTCTCTCGCCAACGAGCCAGCGTTTCGAGTTCGACACTCGGAGAGGTTCGAATCCCTCGTCGGAATCGAGCGTAAACTTCGATCGCAGGACAAACCGTGGTGTTCTCCGCTTTTCAGCATGCGGTCTTTATAGACAATCTTATAGACATTCTCGTTCGACCGAGTTTTTCACGCGATTCCAACGTACATACGTACTCGAAGAACGTGTAAGTACGTGCGTTTCACGCAGGTGGTATGGGACGTGTCTGCTTTCTAACGGTACATCTCGCCCTTGGTTTTTTACCTTCGAATGAAACGAGCGGGGATGAAAGGAACGGAGCAACGACTCGTGTTTCCCAGAGGGAGAGGAAGGTTCGTGACGGCGCGGCCGGCGGGCGGATGCGAGTATCGTTTACCAGGGCCGGTCAGATGCAGGCGGCGTTCGAATTGAAAATAGTTGACGGAAACGCGACATAGAAGGAAGCAAATGTTTTTGGATAGGCGAGACAGGAGACAGGTTGCGCGGTGAACGATCGGACGTTCTTACGGCAGACTCTTCGAGCTCCTCCTTCGAACGAATTTACGACGCGGCGCCATTAAATTTCAACGATCCAGTATACACAGCCAAATATTGGGTTGCGAGCTATTTTTTGGAAATTCGTAACCGATCGAATAAATCCCTATAATCCTTGCTCTATACCGTACAGTTAATCCTTTGAGAGGATAACAAGAGGCTGCGATTAGGTTCGCATTATCGGAAGATTAGTGGATCGAACCCGCAGCGTAATTGTTAACTCCCGTTTGCCCTCGCCCTCCGCAATCTCCGTTTCAGCGAAGAATGCAAATAGCTGCGAACCGTTCGTCGATTCCTTCAGACAGGTATTTGCGATAGTGACAAACAGGCGCAGCGGCGTGAGTGCGTTTCTGGCGATGAATTCTCTGATGGAATTTTCCAAATTTCCAAAAGTGAAACAAAGAAAGAACACGTTCGAAGTATAGAAAAAGATCGGCATCGGCTCGCCTATTTGTAATTACAGGCGCGCGATCTGCATACAATGCGGCGGTGTGTCGCTCGAGTTGGCAACGAAGTTCCACGGATGACCTTCCTCTTCTTCCTTCTCCTCCGTGTTCGCCTTTTTCTTCTGGCGAGCCGCTCGTTCCGGCAATCTACGCTCGCCTCAAAATTCCGCGACTCCGACCCGGCCTCCACCGGCGCATTCTCTCCCGTCCGGTGCTCTCGTCGCATCGGCGTCGAACTTGATGAACGATCAAAGCGGTTCTGGCCTGGAGTTTTCGAGCAGAAATTTTCAAAAGTTATACAGTTGAAGGCGGGTGGGAGCCCCTTCTCGAGCACGCTGCCTTCCTGTCGTTCGTCGTTCTTTCGCAGTATCCTATCCGCTTCTCTTCTTTCTTGTTTCTTTGCAAACGTTGAGGATCTCCTTTGTTCTCGGAAACGCGTAACTTCGTCCGATCACGCACGGAACCTTCGATTCGTCTGAAAGTTTAACCCTAGTCTGCTCTCGACAGCCCTTTGCCTCCGAGGGACGAGCTGTTAACAAAATAAACGTTCCCTTATCTTGTTAACCCCTGGAATCTAGTCTCCCCTCTGCGATACCCCTTAGAAACGCAAGGGTCAAAGTTTTCAGTCAATACGATCGTTGTTTCGTTATTCTCGCGTTTAGACTAGATTTTTAGGAAGTTCTAGACTCGAAAGTTATTCTCCGAAGTTCCCATACCATTCAAACAGACAGAACGTTGTGGGCAGGTTGATGTCAGCGCAACATTCAAATCTGCTTAGAATCTCAGATCAGAGGTGTATTCAGGTGAGAGGCAAACGGGTCTCTCCCCTTCTTTGTCGAATTTGCCTGCAAGTTAAATACCTGGCCGAATATACAGACAGTCTCAACCGATCTGCGACAGTCTTTTCCCATATGTTCGCACAGAATCCTATTTAGACTCCAATTTATGACATCGGTTTTGGGGACGGCTATCGTCCCCGAGGACAAACTTTTCACGACCGGAGGCCTTTTCATATGTTTCATGGAATGCGAAGCTTAACGCGTTACGTTTTCGGACGAGGCTCGAATGGAGCGGATATCTCGCTGTAAATAATACATGGTGGATGGCCATTTACACGGATTTATTGACCTCGAAAATTCGCTCGGATATTCCATAAAATTTATACACAATTCACGGGAGTATGCGTCTGGTTGGACAAAAGTTTAAAGGGGATGCACCGTGCGCCGCGCCGTGGAAATGCACTCGAAGCTTTTCGAACGATCTCGTGGTGCAGCCGGTTGCGGTACTCGAGTTTCGAGGGGAATTTAATTATCCCGCGCTTTTCATGCTATTATTTTGCACGATATTACGCCGTAATTATCCCGCTCGTCTCAATGGCCAGGGATTAAAATCTCTGCGACTTTTTCTGTTTTTTTTTTCTCTCCATCTTTTTTGTCTTTCGTTCCTCCCGTTTTTCTCTCGTATACAGCACACTCGTTCGGACGATCTCGCGGTATTACGATTTTAATTTCACCGAGATTTTATCGTTTGCTCTGGCGTTCGGTGTCCTTGAACCGGGGACCACCGCCATTTAATCCGTCGTCGAGCGCGCAGGATGATCGGATGGGTTGTTCACCGCGCCGCGAACATTTTTTTGTTCCTTCGTTTTGTTTCGGATTACGCGCTTTTATGTCCGGCCCTACGGATTTGTACGCCATCGATCTATCAGGCGTCCATCGACCGCGTACATAACTGGTTTCTTCGTTTTTCCCCCCACAGCTCGAAATTTTCCCCGGTTCGTTATTCCGCTCGGGCGTATTCTCGGATTCGAAAGGGAAACGCGTGTGTAATACCGCGCTGGATCGAAGTAACAACGCGCAATTTTTCTCCCTCCAACCGAGAGGAAAAAGAAAAAAGAAAGGAACGTGGAAAAAAGCTAATCAGAGTCAAAAGAAATTCCTTGAACGGACGAGAAGGTGGAGAAGGCAGTGGTTGTCCAGTCGAAGCGTTGAATTCAACGCTACCTAGGATTTTTCTACGAGAATAAAACCCGTCGATATCAATCTCGTGGTTAGGCACACCTGAATTCTGTTCCACGTAGACAACTATCTGGAGACCCTCTCCCCGTCCTCGACGCTCCTTTCACCTTTCCCTTCACCGTCCACCGGCGCATTTGTCATTCCGTTTGGTCCTCCGCTTGTACGACTTCCTTTTACCTGGTTGTACCTCGGACCTCCGAAAAATAGCCCTTCTCGCCAGCTTGGCCTTGAACCTCTCCAGATTCCCTCTCGCGTCCTTATACGCGGCATGGAACGTCCGCTCGGAATCCGCGTATCGTTTATTCCGTAGAAATCGTGGCCGACCACTCTTCTCTTTCGTCGCGGGAACAGCGTTGTCTGTCGAGGCCCCCCTACGTTTCCACCAGAGAAAGGGAGAGAAATTCACCGCGACTTTATGACGTAGCTATTATTACATCGTACTTCCTGAAAACAGGCGCACCGATCTGCGTCTCAACAGAGAAACGCAGTGACCGGTCTTTCGATAGATCGGAAAAGGAAACGGATGTAATTCGTTCGCATCTTTTTGCATTCTTTCGACCCACTCTCCATTAGTCCTTTTTTTTATCTATCCACTCACCAGACAAAAACCTGTGTTCCATCCACGCGCACATTTAGGCAACTGTGACTGACTGTGAGTGGTTCGAGCACACGATGGTGGAAGCAGCGAGAGTTTTCAATCATTTCGACACACGTATATAAATTGTTACGAGCGTATGCATCTCGATCTGCAGATATCTCGTTTGTCAGAACACGCGTGAACCGTAATCGCAGCATTACGTCGAAAGTTAATGGATCGAAAAAGGTTGCTGTATTAAAAACGTTTGAAGACGGTTTCACCGAATTTGGGAGATGGTAATGGGCACATCGCGGCGGCAGAGGCATATTCGTCAGACTGACTCAACATCGGAACAGCTGGTACCGGAGGGATGCGCGAGACCCTAGCGTGTGCGTCTAATATCAGATCCAAAGTGAGAGGAGGCTGTAGGGACCGATCCTTCATGCTGCGTGAAAGCCTCTGTACGCCAAGTATCTTTAATGAATCTCCGCTGCTATCGATTGCTCGGTAAGCTGTTCCACCATTACGAAAACCGCTTTTGCCAACGCGCCTATTTTGCGCTGTTAAAATACGACACGGAGTCGCGTACGAGCTCGGTGTACGCACGGTTTGCGCAATTTCGTAAAATGTCCGTATGTATGGGTGCCTGCGAGATGCCTGTCTGTCGACCACGGATACGCAACCCTCCTTTCGTGTTTATCTTGCTTAAAAAAGGCAGAGTTCTTATGCTGTGTGTATGGCTGTTTCGCAACACGCGCACAGCCGCTTCGAAAAATCATCGGCAATTTTCTAAAATAAAACTAGCAAGCAAGTTGTGACCGACACTTGGCGATGTTCCTTGTACATCGATAGTGCGCGGGCACGTACACATTTTTCTGGGGTTAATTCGACGTCCGACCGTCTGGGTTCAGGGAGCGGTCCGCGAAACCCCACTGCACAAGGGAGAACCTCCGTATCCCTTCGACTGTTGCTCTCTCTCTCTCTCTCTCTCTCTCTCACACACACACACATGCACACGCACGCACGCACACGCACACACACACACACACGTGAGTGCGTATTTTCTCTCCTCCTTCCCCATAGTACAGTCCCCCCGGGTAAACGTTTCAGCACTGGGTAGGCTTAGGCACTGGCGTAGGGAGCCGAGGATGATATTGAAGCTCGATTTGAAATCCACGGGATTACGCGCGCCACCCTGCTAAAGCGTCTGATTCGAGGAAATAATCTACCGGAATAGACTAAAATGTAGAAAAGTTAAAAATATTGAAAAATTAAACGATAGAAAGCACTTTGGAGTAGGTTGAAAAATATACATGAGTTATCAGTTGGATGTCAGTTATGTTTCATAAATACAATATGGAAATATAATATGATAGGTTTTATATGTAAGTGCATTACGATGTACTGCGATAAATCCAGTTGGTTTTAATTGGTGATATATCATATAGTTTTTATCGTGGTAATGGAAGCAACGAATTTCGGGTTATACGCCACTGCGCGTTCGGCACGTCATTGGTCTCGGGGCGCTGGAAGCGGTCGGTACGCGAATGCATCCACCGCCTCTTTCTGCCCCTCCATTGGGCGGCGCTCCATGCGCGTCGCAGTCGTCTAGAGTCGACGGGCTCAGTCTTCGTTGGATCGTTGCCAAGTGTGTGTCGTAGATCGGTGCACTCGTTTACCCTTGTGCGTCGATTCGGCGTGGTTTTTCGTTCGCCTCGACTCTTTCTTCCCTTTTTCTCTCTTTTTCCCTCCCTTTCAGTTCCCGATTTTTTTCTCCCCCGCACAGACAAGAGACCCAGTGTGTTATATGTTACATGCGCGCGCAAGCCGCTCGTTGCGTAGCGGGTCGGACCAGTGGTGAAACACGGCCAAGAAAGATAAAAACGCTGTGTGCTGTTGTGCGTGTGCGGAGTGTGCAATATTTTGGTTACATCCGGGATAAAAACGCCACGAAAGCAAACACGAGGTGTATCGTAAAACTCACCGAAAACGTCGCGCGAGATATGGATTGGGCGCTCAAGGCTCGCCGAACGTAAGTCCCTAAGTCACTCTTCTATAGCCCTGTTTCTGCTCCAAATCGTCCCTAGCGCTGTGTTTCTCGATTCCCGCGAGATCGTATTCTCATCGGACTTGGAAACCCGATTTCAGGTTGCTCGGCCTGAAATTCATTGGCGTTTCTCTACTCTGGAGTGTAGTGTAGGAAGATTTGGACGTGTATAGATGGACGTCTCTATACATCAACGGATATTCAGTTCGTTCGTTTGCAATCAGTGTGACGGCTTCTACGAAACGGATACTCGTGCAGTGTTTTACCTATCTCTTCAAGTGAGTCTCTTGTTCGAATCTCGTTTCTTCGTGGTTCCTGTCGAATCACAGATGTGTCCTACGTGTACAGAATATGTTTGCGTGGATCGAACCGTCGGCCTCAGTTCGAGGAGAAAAAAAAAAATTCAATGCGCGACGTCATTCGTGCTTGTGTCTCGAGGTCAGTGTTGTTTGCCCAGCCGTCTCGGCGCGTTGCATATATATTAAGTCAACCGATTTGATAAGCCGATATACGAGAAAAATAAAAGGCTGTGTGCCTGTCTCACACAACGACACAACCGTCGCTTGTGACACGCCACCACTCGCCCGTGGGAATCGAGCTCTCGTCCGACCAAACTACCGTGGATTCATCACACCGTGAAAGATTTCGCGGAAGCGCGGTTCGCGGTAACCGTCCATTCGAAGCGTGACTCGATTTGAATTTTAGTAGTCGTTAGTGTTACTCTTCTTGTGCTCTTCAAGACTGACGTTTCCTGAAACATTTGCAGACTCTATTCGATAACGATATGTTCCATATATATAGAATAATTCTTCGTCAGCATCTCTAAACCTTATTGAATTTGGAGGTTAGTTTACGATTTCTCTAAATGAGAGAAAGATTCTATATATATATATATATATATATATATATATACACATGTGTGTGTGCATGTGTGTGTATATATATATAGATCCAGTATATATATCAAGTAGTGAAGTTCCAACTTACACGAAGCGAGCTGAAAACGGTGCATCTTGCATAGTAGCAGTGATCAGTGATTCCCGATGAGAATTCCGTAGAAAACGCGAAATACGTTATTTTCTTCGTGTACATCTCCAAATATCGTCACAGTTAGAAATTAAACGTTAATCTTACTAAGTGACATCGAGATTCGACGTCTCTTCATTAATGTTATTCTAGAAAAAAAGGAAGCGAGTTTTAAACGATTGCAACCGGCAGTGAATTCTCTTGTAACGTGGTATCCTCGTGTCTGATCGAATGTAAGTAATTGAAACCGTTGCACGTTCAATACAAGTGATTATTCGCGTCGAACGTGGTCGCGGCTCGATTCTCCTTTCTCTCATTCATTATTCCCTTTAATTCCCGACAAGTTCGTTGCGTAACGGTTCGATCAATACCGACAATGTCGCGCTGTCGAAGGACGACGAAAAAGAGGTTTCGCTCCCGCGAATAACGCTATATGGTTAACGTATCGGGATAACCAAAGCCGGGAAGAGGCTTTACCGTCGGGATTCTCGCGAACCGGACGGTGCCCGTTAAGCGGCTCTGGATCGTGGAACAGCTGCTCGTTGTTTAACGACATAACAGTGGTGAGTTCGCGACGCGTCCGATAAACGTCAGGACCATGTGCCCACGGTGGAGGGAGTATACGAGGAACAAGCCACGGAATAACACGCTCAGAAGACCTCGCATGTTAACGAGCTGTAACGTTTCAACTACGTTCGAACGTCCACCATGAACACGACCGCTTTGGTACCTTGGTAGAACTGGTTCAAACGATACTTCGTGTTAGTATAATTTGAATTATGTAAAGATGTACGAGCGTTTAATAATTACAGGAAGACAGTTTGAATCGGTGGAAGAGTATGTGATGTATAGATCGACTAACGCGATCTTAGATTTTCGCGATGAATAAAGGATGCGTAGTGGTAATGACGGATGATTTATAAAGAACGAGAGATACATAATAACGAAAGTTTGTATAGGAATTTTTGAATTCTGCATTTCGATTGCGTTAGCCCTGTGTCACTTTACTCTTTCTTTCGTTTTTTTGTTCCTCTTAATTATCTTCCTCTCCTTAGAATTTGTCTTGCTAGAAAGGTTTACGGTTGTCACGAAGGAAGAGGGGAGAAAATATGCGTTTTAGGATGTAGATGGCAGCAGCCGTGTAAGATATTAAGATGAAGGAGAACGAGACTGTTAACGACCTATATAGCTGGATTAATTAGATCACAGGAAGAAATTTATTAAGAAAATACGGAAGCGACAGTGACACGTTTTGTTAATTAATAAATACGTCGGGGAACGACGCGGATTTTTGCGCGATGAACTCGATCCATCTGGAAATTTACGAGCGATATCGACGAGGGAAATCCCTGTGACTGGAGCGCAGGCTTTTGTCGTTGCGAGGGTAGATTTTTTAGCGATTTTTTGGAGCGACGCTCTGACAAAGAAATCGATGATTCGTTCCGTTGTACGCGCGATAAATTTCCCGCAGACGCGTTGAAGAAGGGCGACTTTTTCCAAAGAGGAGAGAATGGTTGGCTGCTAGATAGTTGGAACGAACGTTAGCGAATGAAAGGATCTTGCCCCGCCTCTTGCTGTATGTCTGCGGTTAAAAAATTCCTACGAGAAGTCGCGGAAATAACTGAACTTCAAAATGCATAACTCAACCGATCGCCTTATGCTTCGTAATTTTCTTTCTCCTGCTATTTACCGTTTCACCATTTCGCCTATGACGAAACATTGAAATATATCATGTACACGATTTACTTCTGACAATACACGACCGCGCAATCTGAAGATAAAAGGTGTCAGTTAAAATCAAACTTTGACGCAAGAAATCTTGCTTTCGTTGTATTCGATGCATAATTCACGCGTATGACTGGTTATTAAATTAAAAAGATAAAATTGAAGACACGTGTTTGAAAATCGGAGTTAGAAGACAGTTACTGGTCGTCACACTGAATACTCGCACTCCTCGGAAGGGGAAAATTCGCAGAACTCTCGATATCAAACGGGGAGTCACTTCGTATTCAGTCAGAGAACTTCCTGAATATGATAATACTCGCTCAAGAACGGTAATATTCGGCGAGTCTGCCGGACAGGACAATGGTGTTCGAAGTACAGGCGTGACTGGCATAGCGCGACCAGCCAACAGATCCATTTCCTCGAAGAAGCTTCGACTGGCAGAAACGGCTACTCGGTTCCAGGTTGCTCGGTATAGTTGGGATATATTCTAAAGACCAGACTAGTACTAGGTACAGCAAGACGTTCTTTGTTTCTAAACTCTGTATATGCGCGTGTATGCACATGCGCGTCTGTGTATACACCTAACTTCTCGTGTAGTAGCTAGTCGTCTTGAAAATTTCGTGTAATATAGATCGACGGTCGTTACGTTCTCTTCTTTAAGGAGTCGTTTCCCTTTTTACGATCCTTCCCGGGAATACACCTGCAGGCACCTGTTTCTACTCCAACGACATGGAACACGTGCAGTCTAGTGCTATTTTTGGAGCATTTTTGCAAAATGTCGCTTTAGAAAGGTATAAAGGTTGGCGTAGCTCTTGATTGCTTATTGACTTTCAAATCTTGTTTTCGTCGATAAAATTTACGTTTTATAGGAATTCTTCGTGATAATGGCGTTCGTTATTCCACGCGAATCTACAAGAAGCTTCTTTAAAAAATCTTATTTATACGTGTAATCTCTTGTTTCAATCTTATACCAAAAATTTTTCTCAGGCATTAAGAATCTTTATGTCTATCGGAATAGGATCGTAAAAAGTTCAAAGTAACGTTCGAGTCTATCAAATTCTTCGTGAACACCTCAAAATCTTCCGTCCATGAAAGTTGATCAATCGGTGTAGACTTCGATTTCGCTTCTTTATTCCCTCGGAGTACTCCAATTTCGTCACGATTCACCTGTCTCTTTCTTCGATCAACGAACAGTCTGTCACACCGAAAATGTTACACAATCCCTTGTCTACAGCAGAGGGTCTACCATTACTAGGACTTTCCTGCTGGTGGATGCATGTGCGTGCCTCGCGAAGACCATGTTGAAGACAGGCAGGTTCGTCTCGAAATACACACCCAAGCCGGAGGCAGAGTAGCGTGTGCCTTACACACCACGTGTTGTGTGGCTGGCACTGCTCTTTGGTAACAGAACACCCGAAAGGGAAGCATTTCCTTTTCGACGTTGCTCTCTTTCTCTCGACTCTCTCTCTCTCTCTCTCTCCTCGACGTCTCCTCGACGAGACGTCGTTAATTCTGCCGTTTCTAAAGCACCGGGGGATTGCTTCGTCGATGAAACAAGTGCTCTTGCTCCTTTTTTTTTTTTTTTTTCAAAAACATGCCACGCTGAATTCGAATTCGAATCGCGAGCCACGAAGTTGCGACGAGATTAACTAAACGAGTTCTATTGGCAATGACAGAAGTAGCTCCGTTTGATCGTCGTTTGCTTCTCTGGCAAAAGAGTTTCGGATATTGAGATCTTTGGTTTTCAGTCTATCGCACGATTTATTGCAAATTTACATTACGAATCGAAATCATCAGATTTAATTCAGCCTGCTATGGATAAGAGAGTTTGCTTTAAGGGAATTTTCTGTAGGCGATGTAGGCATTCTATAGTTTGTTGACGATAAAAGAGTAGAAAGCGATACGTAATCGAACGTCTAGGTTAAGCATTCCGACGTCACGAGGATAGAGTTTTCGATGACAGCTGTGAGTTTAGTCTTTGAAAAGTTCAATTTCGAGTGCTCTATATTCTATTCAGTACAGCTTCGACGCGATTCGTTCTCCGACTGTCCATCTTGATGGCGTTTGACATTTCGAGCTGAACTATTTATTTAACTGTCAGCTACGAACATACTGCGGTAAAAATACGAGTTTCGCTGACAATGCGGCGGGTTTAATTTTAAATAATCTCTCGATTTCGTTCTACCGCAACCAGAAACACATCGTGACGTCACCTATTTTCAACTTCCAAATCCAAAGCTAGATCCAAGAAAAGATTACGTGTTTATAAACATGCATTCGGAACAATTGGAACGTGAAGGCTAACCTCGATCTTTCGGTGATTTTCATCGAACGGTAGGAAATCAAGACAAAATACAGAGAAGAGAGAAATGGAACGACAAAGGGGCGGTTGTGAGGAAAAAGAGAAACGAACGAATGGATGATACGGTTTTCGAGTGGGCGTCGGTTTATATTTATGCGCGAAAATAGAGGCGCTAACGGCGTCGCTAGCGTCGAGCTGGCTTAGTCGAAGCCGAGCGCGCTCTTAGACCGTGTCGTCATCGAGTAGCAGCTGTTTTCATTCAGCCTCGCCCTTAGTTGGCGACTTCCTTTGCAGCACTTTTAATTAACGTGCACGAACCACGCTCTCTTCCTCCTTTCTCTCTATTTCTCTTAACCTCCTCGTCCACCATCTTTTAACCCTCTTTTTGCAACTCTCTCCTCCCCCCCTGGCTTCTTCCTCTTTCTGCGCTCTTTGCGAATCTTCTTTTTTCCCCCGCCACTCCCTTCCTCTTGGCCAACCTCGTTCGTGCAGTTTTTGTGCCCTCTCAATTACTCGCTCTTCTGCCGTTTGTAAGCTCGCTCCGCCAAACTCTTCTCCAAACCTCTCGAGGAGCGCCAACGGATCGACAGCGGTGCCTGCCATGTTCACGACAGAAACACGACTGGATCATCGAAATCCATTATGCAATTTCAGTATTCGTTCGGAGAACTCTGTCGAAGAGGACGTCGCAGGAACGGAAACGCTGCTCGGACGCGAGAGACAAAAGATTTCGCAAAACGCAAACACATTTGTTGAGCCGCAGTAAAGTGGAGAACCCTGTTACCGCTGGCTCGGCCTTGAACGAAGCTAATTATTTACCAAAGACCGTGGTGCGTACGCATTTGCTCGTCGAGCAAACCAACCGAATCGAACAAAATATCGAACTTAGTTGTGTCGCAATCGTCGTCATCGTCGAGTGGTCGCGTCGAAGGGGAACAAGGGAACGTTTTAGAGAAAGGGAGTCGTCTTACGAATTATTGAAGGCGCCTCACGAATTACTCTACGTATAAACCCACGCGAGATAGAACGTCCGCGCAACGCCTGCCGCGTTATTAGTGACGTAATAGCTGACACAATATCCTACATCGTAGAAGAGAGAGCGAGAGAGTGACAGAGGAGAGGAAAGGGAATGTTCTTTATGCTCTCAGCCAGTCGCCGGTTAATTAAAGTCAGCCCCTCGTCCTCGGGGCTGCGTTAATTGCCCACCACTCGGAGGACCGAGGCGTCTACCGACGAGAGGCTAATTTAATTAACGTCCTGGCATCCGCAACCATGCTTTTTGGGCTTTTCCCAAGGATTTCCCGACCACGGAGAACGCTTTGATACCTCCTAACATGCGCACCTTGACGTTCAACTCGCTCGACAAATAGACAAAATTTTCACCTAACGTTCGCTCGCCGGATGATATTTTCCGTCGAACGTGTTGCAACTGTACGAACACGCTGAACGTTTGAGAAACCTGAAACGTTTAGCGCTTTCGCGGCTCACCGCGAATCGCTGAACGATCCGCGCGCTACCTCTCGAGGACACTCGAGAAGCATTTTCGCCGCGGTGTTTGGCTCGTTTGCGAGACGCGCGAAAGACGCGGCCGGCACGAGCGTTATCTTGCAAGCTTTTACGGCCAATGAGGGACCTCGAAACGCATTCCTAACGAGCTCTAATTGGAAGCTTGGACCCTCGACGTCCGTCGTTTAGAGGCTCGAGAACGAGCCTCTACAACCAGCCACCAGACGCCTTTCTTCCTTTTTTTATTTCTCTCTCTCTCTCTCTCTCTCTCTCTCTCTTTCGCTCTCTCGCGCTCGCTTCTCACTTCTCTCTTTCTCACTTTCAATTCGTTCCTCTAAGGCCAGAAAGAAGCGATGACGATGATGCGCGTCTGCGTTCCACCAAGACTTTCCTCCCCGAACGAGCTTTACGCAACGTTTGTCTTGGCACGTTCCCACTTTCGAGGCCGCGAAATTTATCGATTCATTGGCGCCGAAACGGTCTTCCGGTCCGAAACAAATGGCGGCAATTGCCGACGAATTTAAATACAATCGTGACGCCGTTGAACGAGCCGCGCGTAGCAAGCGATAAATCGACACGCTCGGCTCGCGCGGTTCGTTTTGCTCGCCTCTAGACCGATTTCAGATCGGTCGTCCCTCGCCGCCGGCTTCTTCGTCTTCTCTCGGTGACCCAGTGCGCACCAGATGCCTGATAAAATCCGAGTATCTGCGTCGTAGCCGACTCGAAACGGGAATATCGACGCCGCTCCTTTGAATAACCGCTCCTCACCGTGCAAGTTCGCGATGCCCGCAGAGGAAGTCGATTAATGCGCGATACGGCTCCCTGCTTGGCTCCGTGTTTGCTTGGCTCCTGACTTGCAACTATGTTTGAGATCTGTAACTCGATTTCAGTCTCTTTTTTTATACAGCGACTCATCGTTCTCTTATTTGTTACACCTTTTTGCTTTTAACTGCACCTAACGTTCAATATGCAGGGAACGAGGTTAATCCAATCACAGTAGGATTCCGTTCGTATGAATTTCATTCGTTTGAACGAAATTATAGTCTGCGCCCGACTAAATGAGCCCACCTGAATCTATTGTACCGTGCGTACTCTTATTGTACGAGCGGAAAATTATAGGCAGTGGGGAAAATCAATGAGGTGCTGTTATACGAACTCCAATTATATAAACTATTTGTTCTCCGGCAGTTTCGATGATTAAATCATAAGTGAATATTTCATTGGAAATAAATCACACAGTGCGTGAGATTTATAACTGAATATTTAATTAGGAATAAAGAAAGTTTCGTTTCTCTCAGCGATAGAGAAGATATAGAGAAAATCATCAACGTGTGTCGTACACTAACAAAGATAATAGGAAGATATAAAAGAACCGTTCGTTATCTGTATATCTACGGAGAAAAGAGGAAACCCGCTAGCATAATTAGAGAATAATATCCGTAGTCGATGCTGAGATATAAATATAAGATACACAGGTTATTCGAATTCATACGTACACATGATTTTCAGCTGACCAAAAGCGAGAAAAACGAGGAGGAGAGCGCGTGGTTAAAAAATTCAGCACGCGTACGCGGTCGCGCGAAGGAAGAGAGTGAAAAGGGCAGTGGGGGAGCGGCAGCTCGCCGAGGGAGAGGCTTTTTCGTAAGCGACGATAAATATATTTCCAAACGTATACGAAACGGCCTGGAACGGCGGCGTGCCGCTGCTACCAGTGCTGGCGACTGACCCATTTGTGAAACTCGCGCGACTCGCGTTGCCACACACCTTCTGCCGTGCGCGCGCTCGATTATTACAACACTTTTACGAATTACACGGGCCCGTCGAGCCCGTACCGCGGCACGACAGGGCCGTATTATTTTTCTTACTTTTGTAAATCGCTCGAATTGAAAAAAATCTAACGTCCAATCGCGAAACAATTGCTAATTTCAAATATAGACATCGCGTGCGGAAGATTCGTTACGTTAAGATTCGCGTAGACAATTGCGGATAACAATTGCACAGAAACAATTACCGTGGCCACCTCCGAGAAAACACCTTCGTTTACGTTATCTTCGAATCTTCTCATACTTCGTTTCTACATCTCTTTATCTGCATACTGATTTACTCGTAACCTCGTAACAGTACCTATACGATTGTGTTGCATTAGAACCGTGGTTCTTGCGTTTCTAACAATGCCTGTTCTCCCCGTGTCCCAGGATTCTTCCATTATTTTTATTTCCTCCCTGTTTCCCGTTCCACGAAACGATTTTAATTAGGTTTCCATCGTATCTTTGGTACTGCCGTCTCTCCCGAGAATTAATATGTCTACCACGGCAATTAAGGGCACGATCGTGTAGAAGGAGAACGATTTCGATGTAATTCCTGTCTTATTTTCCTTCCTTTTCTTTATTACGATCGACAGGAGAAGCGTATAGCGGAGAGCAGTTCCTGAAAATGGTTCGCGTGATAACGCCTTGAAACGAAGCTGTTGCGCTCCGACTGGCGACCGACTACAAAGGCCTTTGTACGATTTCGTGGCGAGAGCTACGTAGTAGAAGCCGGTATCGGTCAGAGCCCTCGGTGTAAGCGGCTTTATCGAGCACACGCGATACACGGCCCGATAAAACGCGTATCGACTCGTGTAATTTGCCGCCTGCATTTTTCCTTGGCGAGGCCAGCTCCGTTGCGAGCGAAACGGCTCTCCTCTTTCAGCCGACTGAATTTTTCACTCGCCAGAGACAACTTTGACTTTCTATCTCCGATGCAGAAAGACCAAGCGGTACCAAGGTGGCTGGCTGATTGGTAGAGAGCGGCCCTGCGCGTTGACCCGGTCGATGTTTTTGGAAAGATTCGTAACGGAGAAAGGGCACGTGCCTTTCGATGTTGGGGACATGTACACCGAAGAATTTCGAAAAGCTGACCCCGATGTTTCGGCTAAAAGCGAATCTAGTAAAAAGATTCGGAATGCGTTCAACGTTGTTTGCTCGAAAAGTCATACAAACTTGATGTGCTCCGGTTTGATTCCGATCGATATCGTCGAAGTTCCTTGCGAGAAAAATGCTTCAAACTCGACGCGAACCAATCCAACTTCTGTTTCGCTCGAACCAATATCGTTGAATTAATTTAGCTCGTAATTCAGATAAAATGACAATAACCGTTGTCGGTGTCTGTTTAATCTACGATACTTGTTTCATGGATTTCTAAACAATTTTATCTACGTGATAAAGCGATGACGTCGCGCCAGGTGCGGATTAAACGGTAGAAAAATGCGAGTAGCTACAATTTTGATCATAAATTCTACGACGTATTTCGAGCGATCCGAGTTTCCGTTCGAACGAAACGAGAATAACCTACGAAAGACCTCGATTTCCGAACTGATCCGATTGTGCTCTGGACATTAAATCCGGCAGCGTTCTTAAATTCGTTCTCGTATCCCGGCAAGCGATGGAAAAATAAACGGAGGAAGTCTGGGAGGCGAACGTCGATAGCCACGTCCGCGCGTATTGCGCAAGCGGATCGTTCGCTTGGCAAATTGACATTTTCCGTGCGAACAGCGCCGGAACGCGGACTTTTGTGTACACGAGAGCAGAAGAGGAGGTACATATGCGGCGAGCGGCGTGTATACACGCAGGAACGTAGCTCGCGCGAAGGTCGTGGGATTGGAAGCTCGTCTCTTTGTAAAAGGCAAAGACGCACGGATTTCCAGAAAGGAGAGCCTTTGAGACGAGCCGCGACGTGGGCAGAGAGATCTCTGCTGCTGGTCAGATCCACGGAGAAAGAAGAGATTTCGCCAGTGAAAGACGCGCGAGAAGGAGAAGAATCGAAGAGACTTGTAACCTACGTGCGAACGGGAAAGGGAGATGGTAGACGTGTGTGTTGGCTTCAGAACTTATCAGGAACGCGTTTCGTCACTGATCCACCTTTTTCTTTTCTCCTGCGCGTGCTTGGGAAACGTTGTTCAACTTGGACGGCAGTGAACGCTGATCCGAGAGAAGACGGTCTTCCGATGAAAAGGGTCGTGCGACGACGCGAAAGAAAAGAATTCCATTTTCTGAGACGCCTTTTGCGATCGACGAGGGGAGGAGGCAGAGTGCTCTTCGGTTCGTCGTATCTTCTTCTTTATCGTTTTATATGTTTTATCTATTTGGTTAATATCTTGGAAAAGCTGTAAAAAAAATCGTCTAAAGATTACGTTAAAGGAATCGCAGTGAGCGTAACGCGATTCGTTCGACGAGAGTATAAATTTCGTACGCGGCTGAGAACCGTCGAGGGATTAATTGGTTCCCACATTCCGGGTACACGGGCGAAACTTGTTAATCAGGCTGAAATATTCGAACGGCTGGTCGGTGCATTAGAAAATGTTTCGATCACAAAGAGAGCCAGACCCCTTTGTTGCCGGTGGAAGGTTGAAGCCGTGGCTGTGCACGGGCCATTTCGTCGTCTCTGTCTACGTCCCTCTCGCCGTTGCCTTTTATGATTCGTTTTTATTTATCGTCGAACCCGAAAGTCTGGTTCACAATGGTCCCGTACGCGGTATGCGGGCTGGTAGTCGTTGTTTATCCCGCCTTCTTCGTCCCTCTCCAACCTCGTCCCTGTGTGTTTTTTTTTTCTTCTCTTTTTACCACGAAGAAACGGGACGACCGTCTCGAAACGAGAAACGGACGCGAGCAGAGATGAAAAATCGACGCGGAGGGGCCCCCTCGTTGTGAAATCGTTTTTCTGGCTCACTGTTACGAGAGCAGGACGATGCCTATCTTTTAACGAATTTGCATCCAGCGACCTTTCCGCTTCGCCTCGCTCCGTTACCGATCTCTCCGACTAGATCGCGATCGATGGGTCGCGTCGTGAGCCGATATTCGTAATTTGCCAACCGACTAACGCTCTGCTTTCCCTTTCCACGCTGTGCAAAGGTTGGTCCCGAGAGACCAGGCGATTTTCTGTTTCGCCATCCTCGCAAAAAGCCTATTCGCGCAACGTCTATTTAAACGAGACCGCGAATCGTCGTCGGATGCAACTTGAAATTACGGCAGAAGATGATCCGCCTGGGCACGTAACGCGGAGCGTGTTTAGCTGGTTGGACGATAACTGGTTAATTCGATGGCAAACAGCCTGTTTCTAGTCGTTTCAGCGTTTCCTCGCTCTTTCTCTACCTCCCTCCCGAGGATCCTTGGCTCGAACCCGCTCCAGCGTGTTTTTCGTAACGCATCGCGCAACGCTTCGATCGACAGGTTTCCTTTTTGAATTCTCGGTCGAAGGCTTCTCTTTCACCGAGGCCCTCCGCGGACGCTTTCGCAAAAGCTTGGAGCGGCGCGGTTTCGCAAATTTCAGTCACATATTCGCGGTCCTCGGCTCCTTTACAATTAGTGAAAGGAGAACTCGCGCGTGGTTTCGACACGTTGTCGACAAAATGCTCGAACGATCGGGCATCTGAATTCGTTTCGATCGCCGCTCTCCACTTTTGCCTGCTGAAATTTCATATCGAATCGCGGTAATTCGATTCTCGATAGATTCGTTCGATTCGATCTCGCTTCTCGCGATTTGTTCGCATATTTGCATTCTGTGCTACGACAACAAAGCTATCGGTTTAGATGAGTCGTCTGATCGTCGTAGAAGTTGTAAATTAGTCGCGACCAATCGTTGAAAATTATCTTCCTATATCGTGGTCAGGCTAGTCCGTAAGTACACCGCGCTCGCGAAACAATAAGATTCGAAAGGGAAACTAGAAAACGAGGACACCGCGATCTCGTAATTTTCATCCTCCTCTCCACGGACGAAAGATCATACTACCATAAGAAGCTCGATGGCGGCAGGTCGCGTTTATTGCAATCGATGATCGTCTTGACTCACTCCTAGGGAATGCTAGTGACGTCGAAAGCCGTTTCGCAGGAGAGACGTATTTAAATCATATGACCGAAAAATTAACGGTATCTTACGTCATATATATTCCGCCAGATCGATGAATATCAACGACGTTAATCAGTCGGAGAAGAACTGGTCGTTTCTTCGAAGACGGCGAATCCTGTTGCAACTTCAGAGAACTTGTAAAGTATCGTCGAATCGACTTGGTAAATTGAAAACAATCCAGAAGACTGGCACGAGGAACGAACGAAGAGTAGAGAATAACTTCAGAATAATAACTGGCTTATGCAGGCTCGTGTCTCGTTGACCGTCAGACTGTGCAAAGAAGAAGGAGAATAAGGCTCGTTTGGTCCGTTGAGGCTGTGGCAGAAGGGTCCAGATATGCTGCAGGTTCCAGACAAAGAGGACAAAGGCCCAGATCTGGCCGCGCCTGTGGTGGCCGCCTCGAAAGAATTTCACCACATAGAGAGCGGTGTAGAGAGAGGAGAAAACACGTAGAACGCGGCGTTCGTGTTCGTGATAAAGCCGCGAGGCTCCTCGCTGTATGCGTCTCTCGTATACGTGTGCCTCGTCCATGGAATACTTTCACTGGTTTCACGGCCAACAGACACGTTTACACGATGCTAATAATACGCCCGACGCAGCCGTTGGTACCACTTACTCTCCTCGATGGTGTTTCGCGAATCACGATTCTGCACGCGGTTCTTTCCACCAAGTACGTAAGTACGTTTGGTCCTCGGATGCGAGCTTGGAGGAGTTCGATCGGTCGATGAACCTCGTCGAGAACCGATCGATCTTAATTTCTCGATCTTGACCTCGATTGGTCGAGTTCGAAGCATCGCCGTGTGATTCGAACACGTTCTCGTGGTATTCGACGGGCAAATTGGCACGCCTCCTCGCAACTCCAACCTTTTGTTAACGCGTCAATCGTTTCTTCGCTCTATCTTTGGTTACACGAGAGTTCTTAATTTGGAAATCGACTACGAGGAATCGGAAGAGACATTCGAGAGGCGTCTGCCAAAGGTTCGATAAGAAAAGTACAAGCGTTAACCCCTGTCTCCATGTACAACGTGGCATAATTGGCACATACAACCAGGAAGAGGAGGGTGCTTGCTATTGTTGTCCTGGTAGCAGGATGTATCGACGACACGTCGCCGCTGCACATCCGCCGGAAGAAGCTTCTCTCTGTCTTCGACGAGGTTGCATTCAGCAACGAACGACCGCTATATCGATACCCCTGATCCCGTTCTCTTTATTCCGTCTTTTTTCCCTTCTGTTCTTTTTTTTTTTTTTTTTTTTTGTTTCACAGTGTCGTCGAATTTCTTTTCGGGGAAACTCGACGATACTTCGGAGCGGGTTTTAACGGATCGTCAACAGTAAGAGATTCGTTAAAGCCAGAGTAAACGAAGATTAAAACGTTTGACGAGCGGCATCTTTCTCGGCAAGTTTCGTAACTTGGATTCCACCTACGCTCTTCCTCTGCTTTCCAACGGTCAGAGTTGCGAAACTATCTTCAAACAAATTTCTCCACGTCACAGCAGGACGATGTTTGGTGGCTTAGAATTATCTCGTTTCTAAGAACATCTGTTCCGCGTTAACGTTCTGTTGACCGCACGATTATCACGGTCATTCAAAGAAAGATCGTCTTTGTTCAGCCGAAGCCAGGTAAAGTCAAGATATCTCAAGGCCTTCCAAAAATTCCAACCGACACGATCGACATGCTAAAAGCTCGGCATTCACGTTTCACGCGTTATCGCTCCACACAGCCTAGTCACGTATAAACCAGCCGATTGGATAGAAATAGAAGCAACAGAGGAAATCGACGAGTTGCCGATATGTTTTTACGCATATAATTGCCACAAACGCGTTTCCGGTGATTGCCATTTTTTTTTGTCGCGTCATAAATTCTTCGTTCGTAACTTCCGGTTGCATTCCGAGAATCTAACTTCCCCTTCTAACGCGAACCTTCTCCGAGATTTTCAGTTATTCTCTCTAATTTCTAGATCCTTTCGTCGAGATATTTAGCCGAAGGAAAATTCAATTCTAAGCTTCTTAATTTTTCAATTCACCGAGTGTCGCACGGTACCTACTGACGCGTATGTCGTATTTTTGAGTCACGCGTTACGTTCTCGCCGTATAGAGCATGTTTTTGTTTCACCGAATATTCATCGTTGTCGCAGAGACAATCGTACCGATAAAAAATTCATATTTCATACGCAGCCATTCAAAATGAAGGAGGTCCGGACAAAACTTGTTTTAATTTTCACAACACACGTAGAACGAGGAAGGAAAAATGCCGTGTCTCGGTCACGGTTGAACAAGGACGAAGGTGCTAATGAGCTTTTGGCTATCACGGACACGTGCTGCTAGTTTCTGCTCGTTAAATTAGGTAACAATCGGTGGAGGAACGCGCGTTCCACCTCCTCCTCGTCCTGCTTGGTCGTCGCGCGGTTACCTTCGCGGCCACCTTCTTGGCTACCTTACCACCTCCTCTATCCATCCGCTCGTTCCTCTCCCTACCTCGATGGCTCTCCTCTCTGGTGCGTTCTCCGCTCGCTTCGTAGTGGGGTGGTAAGGATGTGTGTGGAAGCCAAGGCACACGGTGGGGTCGGGTACCAGACAAGGTCACGGCTACCAACAGCTAGTTTCTTCTCCGTCTCACCATCGCTTCTCATTCTCTTTCTGCCTGTCCCCCGTCTCTTTCCCCTTCGAGGCAAGCAGCCATCTTGGGGAATGTGTAACGTCATCGAATGCACCGAGAATAACAATAAATTATCTCTTGGTCGCCTCTCACCTTCCACCTCCATAGACTTGCCCTCTGTTTCCTTCGTTTCGTCGCACTCTTCCTCGCTCTTTCCGCGATAGCTGCGTTTCAAAGGTAGCATGTGCCAGCTATATTCTACCTTTGCAGATTCCTTCCAGTCTTTTTAACGCATGTTTGCACGTTCGTTAAAGGCTCCGCGTACTGGAATATCTTAATCCTCGGTTAATTGCGATGGTCGACAGTTTCCTGATAATCCAGGCGGAATTTCTTGCTTAATAAACCGTTGTTGGTTCGTTAAACGAGGAGTATCCGATGTTTCAATGAGAATCGTGGTGGGCTAGGTTCTCTGGGAATCGTCGAAGATTCGTTGGTCTATCTGGCACTCTCGCAACAGATCTCTCCCTTATTTCCATTCCTCGTCGATAGGGGACACGATACAGCCCGCGATAATCTCATCGAAAAACAAATTCCAAAGGGACACGCCCGTGGGAAGAGATATACGTCGGTAGACGTCGGAGAACGGTGAGAAGAGAAGGTCCTTCTCCCCTCTTATCCACGATCTCTCGATGCCCGATCTTGTTCGCATGAATTCAAGAACAGCACCCCTGAGTCCATACCGACGTACCGTCCATAACATAAAAGATTGTACCTTTCGACTTTCAAATACAAATTCAAATCTAAATCGATAATCAAGACCGATCGATCGGTCTGAGGTAGTACAATTCCGAAGAAAGATAGGAATTCCCAATAACGATATGGAGTTCTCGTTTTAACGATCACCCTGATCTCGGCCAAGCATCTCGACGTGGTTATCGCGCGCATAACGTGGTGGGGGTGGCAGAGGCACCTTAATCCAAGAAGGTAGAGACAGAGAGAGAGAGAGAGAGACAGAGAGAGAAAGAAAACAATGGTGATTGTCTCGAAACGTTTACAGCCTAATTATGTGAACACGGGGCCCGGCCATGGTGGAGTAACAATGCTATAACTCGTAACAATGTACGATTGTTCATTGTCTGCCCGTGCCCCTTCGCTTTCCTTCGCGTGTGCGCGAGCAGTCTGCTAACCCCGTCGTGCTAACGTCGCGACTACCTTCAGCCCTTCTTCCTTAAATCTCGTATCCTATTCGTAAGCGAATCTCGGCTGAAAATCCTTATTCAGCGAGATTATTTCAGGCCACGATCGATAGATACCGATTACGTAGAGAAATTACCGAGGCTGGAACTACGTTGGAGAGTCCCGTGACTCATTTCTGCCAGCCACGTTTGACTCACGTTTTCCACTTACTCACCGATCGAGTCCAGGGTGGAAACAGTTGCGGTGGATCCAAAAATTGCCGGTCTAAATTCGAAACGGTGGCGTACAGTGGCTGACCCACGGATGTACGCGACCTCGAACCTTTCATAGGTTGCTCGTGACTCGTTCCACGAGTTCCTCTCCTTCTCTGGAGGCTGCTGCCGCTCTACCAACATCCGGCCTGTCTTGCAAGGCCACGCAAGATCACAGAAATCGGGTCGTTGAACCGGGCCGATGCTTGTTGCTCCACGATCAAACGACCAGGCGCCAAACGAAGATAAACGCGAACGCTTGCCTTCGATAGGTTGCGGTTGCTTCTCGATAAGCCGTGATAACACGCCGCCCGGTTCGTTGGTCTTGAAAAGCGAGAGCCTTTCACCTCGCTCGCTTTCTTCCTATTTCTCCTCCGGCGTTCGGAGAAGAATCTAGCGAGATAACGTTTCGAGGTTTGCTTTCAAGAGAAATACAAAGGTAGAATGATGCAGATGCGAGGCGATTGAGTAAGAGGCAAAATACTTCTCGAAACGATTGGGAAAGAAACGACTGGGAACGCGAGCATAAGAAAACGCGAGCTTCGAAATTGATATAAATTACAGTTATATAAATTGATTTCATAAAGCGAGATATATGAATTGAAATTTATGGATCCTTCAATTTACGTAATCAGTTTGAATAAATTAGGCACTTCTTGGTAGTGAACCGTGTTCCTCAGCCAAGAGAACTGTTTTGTAATGCGCAGCCTTTATAGGATCATCGACGCAAACGATCGTCCGAACGAGAAACACGAGTGTATCAAACAATTTTCGTTGTAAAATTTCCTTTGTCGATAAATTTTTACCACTACGACGACTTTACAGTAGAAAATTTCTATACCGTATAACTCTTTTACCATTTTCTACTTATAATATTGCCTTTGCCATCCCTAGAATTCTATTCGAGCACCTATAATAGAATAGGCCGCTTGTGTATCTGCCTGTATCAGGCTCTGAAGGGTTAATTTTCCATAGAACACAAGGAGGTACTACGTAACACGAGCAATTTATTCAATTTCTTTTCCTACTTCCGCAATGGCGACCTCCCTCTTCCATTCTCTGTTTCACGTGTTCAACAAGAAGCGTGTATCGCTCCACCAACCACTAGTCACTAGACGATTAGCTCTCGCGTCGCGTGATCCCGCCTCGTTACGGGCTCGTCTGGCCGTCACAGTTGTCGGCAAAAAGAACGTTGCCTAAGCAAAGGATAGTTTCTTACCGTGAACTTTGCCTTCCGTTCCACCGGGGAAACCGGTCGCGTTTCCAACCAATGGCCCCGTTCGTCGTCTATTGGGTTCTCGTTTTCGAGCGTTCTCGGTACCTGGGTCACGAGCAGTATGATAATTCTGTTTCTCGGTATTTTATCGAATAAGAAAATTGCTTGGCTGTTGGCAAGAAATAGCTCGTAGAGGAAACGCGCGTAAACAGTTTTTGCAGATAGATATATTTAGAAATAATAACACTTTTTCGTTCTACCTATCAAGTATTAGTTTGGTTACGACCATGCGACTCGTGTGTTTAAAGAAACTCATTGAAAGAACGGTTTTTCTTACGCAACGACGAATCACGTTCCTGGTAAATATGTTAACAAGCGAACGTGGAAAACTGATTTGTCATTGACACTACTGAAAGAGATTTAATCTTCTTTACGTCGTCTTCTCTCGCTCGTGCAACTCTACAGAATCTTCGTAGACGCGTCGTGTTAAATTAACTCGTTGAAGTATTTTCGTGGAATACTCGGCTGTAGAATTTTCCTCGTAAAATCGTGCGCCAGAGATTGGATACGCGTTGCCACCAGCGATTTCTCGATTCGTTTTCGAACTTAATTTCCAGTCGGTCGATGAAAAAGTCATCTGGAACGAGAAAAGCTTCGCGCGAATATCCTCCGCCAAGGATACCTTCTTCGCGAACCAGTCCCTCGGTGAAAAAGCGTGCGCGCTCGTCGTCGGCAGCTCGCGAGAAAATCCGCGAGCGGAGAAACGAACCGAGCTCTTCGTCTGCCTTTCGTTTTTCCTTCGACGACGTGGCGCAGTCCTTGAGGAAATCTCGCCCCTATTCTCAGTCTCGTCGTTCCGAGCATCTGTTCGTCGTCGAACGAAGACAACGCCTCTATCGATAACTAAAAATTAAACTTACTCGTTTTATTTCTTTAATTGACGTTGCGACGATCTGTAACGATGAAAGTGTTAACTGTTAGCATACAATTACTCGTCTATTTAAGCGTGTCTTTGATCGTTTCTTATTTCAATTTTTTTTTTTTTTTTGTTTTTTAAATGCCTTAAATTATTGGATCTATCTACAAACGTAACAAGCAGCATATTTTTCTTAATTTTTAATCGCTCTTTGCCAGTTTCTAACTACTTTTATACTAATTTCTCATTGCTAAGATACTTTTTTAAATTTGTCGGAAATATGAAAGAATTGATTATTGGCTTTCCATTTAGATCGTACAGTAAAGATTTTTTCAACGAGTTAAACTCGAAAGTAGCTTAATAGAGCGACTTAATGTCTTTCACGCGTGAACCAGGTGTTCCGCGAGATTTAGCATACTTCCAATACAAATTTTATTCGGTTGGCAACTAAGGAAATGCGGCTCATACGGGCTGGCTACTAAGTGAGTGCGGCTCTTGTGGGCTGGGGAACTGAGGAAACGTCGATTTTGTCGATACCAACTAATAACAAAAGCCGCATTCCTTAGTTGCCAACCCAATCGATAAATGTATATAAAATACATAAAGACGTACGAAGATACGTAAAAATTCGTAATACGTCGAGTATAGTCGCCGAGTATTTGCTAAACGAGAGGAATATCTGTTTAGAAACCAATTTATCATCGATTTGGCAAAGTTCAGGAAAATACGAATTTTTTGGGCTGGCAACTAAGTAAATACGGCTCATATGGGCTGGCAAGAGATACTACGGCCTCGTTCACTCGATGATTCCCTAAAGAGATTGCGCCGCATTTGCATGCGATTGAATAAGCGGCGAAAGAAAAACGCACGACTGGTTGTCTCGCTGTTTTCATACGTAGAATTCCATGCTGGTTGTTAGCAACAACTGTCCACTCGTTATTACAATGTTCCACTTGCAGACATTTCCTAATACTTATATACATAAAAAAATTGCTTCGATCGGTCGTTTCGATCAACCAACTGGCTGGTACATTCAGATAGAGTCTCGATTGCACCTGTACCTCCTTCCTGTTGCCATCGTTTGTCGTGCAGCGAGACTCGTTTATCCGTAACACGATCCGCGAGTCCTGCACGTGCAACATGTAAATGCGATGACTTCTCTTTTTATCCGTCCCCGAAGGATAATGAGCAAACGTGTCGGGATATTTCTTTTCTTAAAAATTCTAGCGACAAGTTGCCATACCTGTTCTATGATACGATTATATGTTCCGAACAGGAAAACTCACGCAGGAGAAATCTGCGAATAATAGCTCTTTGAGTATACCTCTGAAATGTTTTAGGTAGAAAAGTCAAGCGAATCTGCAAATATAGCTTCTAAGTGAGAAAAGGAAATTCTCGAAGGTGGAGAAACGCGATCGTCTTCGCGACAGGGCTTAAAAATATCTTTCAACGATCGCGTCTGATCGTCTCTGCACGTGCGCTCGATGCGTGTGCAGCGTAAGCGAGAAGTTGACCCGCGTAACCCATCCTTAAATGCATTTGCAACGCGTGGCGACACCGCTGATGATCTCACTTTCGCGAGCGCGAACAGTCGCGCCGATTTAAGCGTCGAAAAGCGAGAGTGCACGAGGCGCCGATTCTCTGAGTCAGTCGAGAAGAAAGAAAGTCTGGAGTGTCCGTAAGTGCCTAAAAACAAAGTCTTAAACGGAGAAACGACTCTTGAAAAGAGTCGACGACTCTCCGCAGCCAGATTTCGTCTTCGCGTTTCGTGGAAGCCGATCGAACAAAAAGCCTACGCTGCTGGTTCCTTTCGAGGGAATGCTGTCGAGAAGTCGTTTCTCTCTTGATGGATCGGCGTTGTGAAAACGTACGAGGCACTCGCGATGCCGAGACAAAAGAGGTGGCGGGGTAATTGAAACGAGCCAAAAAAAAAAGAAAGCGCCACGAGGACTCGGGGCCCCCGGGTGCGACTCGAAGAGCAAGGGAATGATCTCGACGAGCCGCCTCGTTCGAAAGAATCAGGCGCGAGAGCAGCTGAGACCCGCTAACGGCCGCCCTGATATTTGACTTCGATCAAGACGCGAAGATCGGTCCATTGTCTTGGAACTCGCTGTCGGGGCGTGGCACTCGCGAATGAATCGAAATCGAACGATCTATGGTGGAGCGTCCGTTGCAACCAGAGAAACCAGATCGACGTGGCTCAATTTCCTGCTGAGAGTAGATTCGTTTTCGAGTAATCTTGGGCATATATTTGCTTCGGCTATCGTGGGAAATCGGTGAGAAGTTAAGTAGACTTGTTCGGAACTAGTCGGTCGGACGGCGTGTCCGATGGGAACGTCTGGTACTACTTTGACTCGGCTTGCAACGTAACTTCGATACGGAGACGACGGTAGTCCGCGCTTTACGCGTTAACTCTACTGGAACCACAATTCTCGTGATTTTAACAGTTATTACAATCTTAACAGAACGTGATGGACTATTTCAATCGGATCGCAGTGCTCTCGAGCAGATGGTAATTTCTGTTCGGTCTGCCTCTTCGATTCTCACAATCCGTGGCGAACAATAGAACAGCCAAATATATTCTCTAATTCCCTAAGTCATACTTCTCTTTGTACGTCTGACGAAGCACGCGGTTGCGTCAGCCCTTTCGTTCTGGGGGAGCCACGATGATCGCACGGCTCACGCAGATCGGAATAAAGCGATAACCGTCTCGATCTTAATGCAAAGAGTCGCGATCAAGCCGGGAGAAGGCATTGTTTCGGCGCTCCTCGGGTAGGAGGGTGTGGTTCCAGACGGGCGAAATCCTTAAAAGGTCGCGGTCCGCCGTGAAGACCAGAGAAAAAGAACGATTCGTGGTGCCCGACAAAAGAGTTCCGCGCGGAAAACGTTCGGCCAGTGGTCTTTATCTGGAAGAGAAGGGCTTTGTCGAGGCAGCTGGTGAACAGGTGTTGACCTGGCCAGCCTCTAGCCGTCAGCTGTTCCGCTTCTAAGCCAACCGACTAAGTTGCAACGCGCGTGAAACAGCCGTTATTTTGCTCGCTAGTTAACGCGAACTGTCGCGGAGAAACCGGCCGTGTCGATTCTTCCTTTTCTCATGCAAATATGCCGTTCCCGCGACACCGAACTTCGCCCGACACTCCGCTTCGTGAACCCTTTCTTTCGTTGGAATTTCTAACATACGGACGTTATGTGCATTGCGCAAGATGGTGAGATAATTTTCATTGGCGCGATCGTTATCGAGAAAACCGTAGTTGGGAGACGCGTGTTCGTAGCAGAGAATCGTTTCTACTACCATAAGGAACAGTTTTGATTCGCGCGAATGAAATAGCAACTCCGATACGGCGAAATGTCTGCATTCGAGTTCTGACCTACTATTTAGTTCGGTTAAATTCGATTCGCTAATTGCCACGTTTTAAATACACCAATTAAGAGGATTAGGAGCTTCCCTGGAGAGCACATTAGTGGATTGATCTGTCCGATAAATCCTCTTCACCTTTCTAAATGGAAGTAAATGCAATTACCAACGTTAACTAACGAAATATCGCGAGTATGATGACGCAAGAAACAGAGGACGATAAAAATGCCAACGTTACGTTCGTAAATTTTTTAATTAATATACGCGAACAAAATCTTTTGTCTTAACATTATCGCAGTGAAAGAAAGTTTCAAGTATTCGTTTAATATTTTTAGTCACCGTTTCTTTCATCTGAATCTTACTTATTCAATCAGATTTAAAGAGTCGTTGAAGTACTTGTCGCATTGATAAATCCCTTAACGTGTCAACTTTTTTTCTTATTCGAATTATCTTCTTTGAAAAAAATGAAGGCGTAAAAGATCAAATGATTTTTGTATCGCCTTGTAAAGAGAGAAATGTCTGTTTATCGTTTGTCAGGAAACGAACGTTATTGAGATTGTACACGTGTCGCGAGAGCTCGCAAGGCTCTCGACACGTCGGCCGAGAATAACGACGCGTAACGCGGCGTCGTTTCACTATCATTGAGCGCAATTGACATCTTGCTGGCCGACGCTCAGTACCGGTTGGCAACCGGCTCGTCGATGGCTGGCAGTGCCGTGCGCGACTAGCCGTGTCCGTGGCTCTTCTCTCTCGTTCGTGTTTGATCGATCTGAGTCGTGCGTTTCCACGCCGATAACCGCCTTATCCACTTGCGGAAAGCTCGCTGGAAAGCTCCGTAACCCCGCGCGGTAGACGCCTTTAACCGTTCCTATTACACTTAATACTCGTCGCGTGACGCTCCCTAATGCTATAAGGAGAAATTTGTTTCTACCCCTTTTGCTTAGTCGATACAGCTGACTTATGGATCTGTGATTATAGCACGAGTTCTAAAAGAGATTTATCGCGATCGAAAGACGCAAGTATCGCAACAGAGGTTTCCGTGGTTTCGGACAAATCGATCGACAGTCAGTCCGTTGATCGATCAAACGGGAGAAAAAATGATTCTACCGTAAATATAGTTCTTCGATAACTATCGTCTCGAAACGTCTTTTCGTAATTTATATATTTCGTATTTTACAGAAATTTCATGCAGGTTCACCGAATCCCACCTTTTTGTTCACCTAATCGAAGCACACTTGTCTATAGGAGCAGGTCGTAAAAACCTGTTAATCCGGTGAAAACAGGTGAAACGTGTCTCATTTCAGGCTTCGAGACGTAAAACTGAAGGGATCTGCGACGCCCGCCGGATTTTTTCCCGAGCATTTTTGTCGGTCTATTTTGCAGCTGAGGGGTGGTTTACCCTCTGTCTCTCTCTCTCTCTCTTTCTCTCTCTCTCTCGCACCCTCGTACTCTCGCTCTTCCCCTCTCGATGGTAGTTGTCGATGTTAGAGGGGTCCAGAGAGGCTGAGGGAGCTCGAGGGGGATGGTAGTAGATTTGGGGGTTGGACCCGTGTCGAGAGTGAGAGAGAAAGAGAGGGTGAGAGAGGTGGGGCAGAGGTGATCCCCGCGGATCAATACCGCCGTCGGTCGGCAGCCTCCAGCCTGCTCCAACGACCGATGCTCTCGTGTTTCCTCTCGAATCTCGAAATCGAATGCCATTCGGTACACTCACTCCGAGAAAATCATTCTTGAATGTACGCGACTCACCGTGCTCGATATTCTCGGCAAATCCGGAGTTCGTTTCGTCGGAGACTCGATTTTCCGCAGACTTTGGTTTCAGGGTAGAGAACGGTTTCCGTTGGAATTGAAGCAGGTGTTTAATTCTTCCATTTATTGTTCACGGAGATTTAAATCTTTTACACGACCCGCGAATCTTTGAGTTTAATTATCTACGCGATAACGGTTTGTTCGATTCGATTCGTCGACGCTCGTTTTTCATATTTGTCAGACAGTTTTGCTTGAAAATTCTGGCAGACTTATTTCCTATCGATACGATTTAACGTGTCCAAATCACGGCATATTCGCAGTCTGAGTCCATTATTTTTTCAAAGAAATCAATTATTCTTTAGAGAAAGGAGGTGCAGTACAGAGTTTCGTTCGTCTGTAACGATGGAAATAAGTTCGTTTCGTATAAGTTCGTATAAGTTCACACTCGGATAAGTAGATTCAATCACTTCGGACACTAAGTACAATTTCATTCAAATGTACATGTATAGATGTAATTCGTATAAACAAAATTCCGCTATGATGCGTCAAATCGTTTTTGCTAGTTTTAGTTTTCGCCTTTCGAGAATGGCGAAGACCATTCATTTACGATGAATTTGCTTGAAATTAAAAAAAGAACCAGACTAAACATCAAAACAAGTACCATATCTTCTTCTGGATTTCATCTGTAAACAAAATATCTCGTTGATAGAATCTACGCGTATCAGTTCCGCGGATACGCCGGTTGCAAGCCGGTTCTCCGCCGCCTTTTCACAAGGCGCGAAAGTAGCCCGGCTCGAGCGAGCGTGACGAAGCGAACGCTTTAAGTTGGCCGATGAACGACGCTGACGCAACGTACACGCTGGCCGATTACTCGGCTACTTTCTCCTGTTCCGGACAGTCGTAATATTGTTCGCGATTAGCCGGCGTGGCTGACGGAGGCGAACGCCGTTAACGGACCCCAATGAGCGCACGTCAGCAACGACCATAACGACTCGAGGAGAACGAAGGGCGTCTCGTTCGGTTCACGGCTCCGCCGTGAAGCAAATTAAACTCGAGCTTCTTCGACCGCGTCTCCTGTTTCGCGCGGTCCTAACTACTAGTTTCTTCGACCCGTCGATGATTAATTGTCCGCGTTTCGCAATCGTCCAAAGAGGAAACGACGATCAGGTACTCGCCTTGAACGTAACACGCGAGCAAAATTTCTTTCAAAACTGAATCGACTTTCTAGCTCTTGCAGCAGCGTGGAAACGCGCTAGTTTCGATTAATATCGAGCGTTTGAAATTCAAGGGATTTCCGAACGATCTAAAAGCGGGAGCGCGTTATAACGAGGGCATCGTTGCGATATTTGGGTAGTTGCGAAAGCCAGTCGAGTTTTTCTTCGATAGTAATATGCGGAATAACGTTTCGGACAATGGCACGGTTCTCAAGGGACCTTGAACTCCTCCACAGACTCGCAAGGATGCATCGTCTGAGAAAGAGAATTTCCACTCCTGGAAATTAGGTGTTCGATGCAATTTCTGCACGCGTAAACTCGTTCCACAACTCCTAACGAACAACTCTGGCGTCGAGAGACGGAGCGCTGTTCGATTCGCGACGAGGCCAAATACCGTTTAATGAAATTTGTTAGAAAATCATCGAAAACCCTGTCTGTTTACCCGATGATTGTAAAATATTCGTTCGTCTGTATCTTTCGGTGGATTTCCCGCGTAGATTTCTTTCAGCGTGTGTAATAATCTCGGGAAGCAAGTCAGAGCCGGATTCAGGATGTCAGTGTCCGGTATCCGTGGCCGGAAGCGTGTCTTGGTTCACGGATACGACCAAACCAAGATCCAGACGAAATAATGGAATAGGAAAAATTGGAACGACCTCGTGGCGCTACAGCCGTGTTTTGTCTCTGTTCGTTTTCTGAATCGTGGCTCGTTCTCTCGTCGCTTGTTTCTCACGTCCTGTCACTTCGAACATGCAACTGGTTAAGAGTCGCGAGAAAAAGCACGACCATCATTGCGCCGAAAGACGCGCCGTCCGGTCTGTCGGATTGGAACTCGAGAATACGCAATGTCGACGATTCGAGATCAACTCGAAGTGAGCTTACACACCTTTCCTCTTAGAACGTTAATCTCGCGTTAATCGCAGCGGTCCAGTCGATGGTTAACCTTTAATCGAAACGATCGTTAATCCACGATAGGTCGATGCGTTTCTCCACACTGATTTAAGTGGATTTCCAGAACGAATGGAATTACAACGGCATTTAATGGAACATCGAGCCTGGCGAGACTCGCTTCTCGAAATCGCTGCCTTTCCGGCTAGCTCCGCGATGAAACGTAATTCCTCGCCAGCGTTCGTTATCAGCCAGCCACGGCCTTCCACAGACCTCGAAATTTACATCGAGCCACTCTTTTATCTTGACTCTTTGGTCAACGTAATCGCGGACGACGATTAATTCGACGAAATCGAGATATCGACGAGCAACTAGTTTTTATCGCGACAACGGCGTCGTGATTTAATTTGAGAAATGATCTTAACGCATTTGCCTTAACGCATACGTAGACACACGATTACCGTAGCAGATGGGAAAGAGATATCGGAAACGAGAAATTTGTTTAATCGACGTCCGATCGAAAGCGACGATTTTCCGCTGGTCGAAGGATCAGTGAGCTTAAAATCCTCCTCTCCGTTCGGTTCGTAAAACCCCGGTGGGCTGCGGTGACACGAAAATCCGCAAGCTGGAAGCTCCTGTAATCCATTGCTCGGTGCCGGTGTGTTGCGTGTCGCGATATTGTCCCCGTCGAACGTGCGTCGCGGAAAACGTACGAGACAAAGTACAAGCTGTGCCGGGCAGCGTTTTCTCCGCTTCGGGACGACGTCTCGTTTTCGCGGTGCGATTTATGCGCGATATCAAACAAGGCGACGAGCTACGCAACTGAACGACCGCGAATACGATATGCAACGAATTTATTAGGATATTATTCGACATGATCACCACGGTAATAAATATCGCGATACAACGTGCAATTTAATCGTTCTAGCGGGCTTCAATTCGATCTGTACTTGCAATATCTATCAACGAGCATACGATCTTGATAGTTTATGCGTTCTTGCGCTACACCGCGCTTTATCTCCCACAAAACGGTATACCAATCTAACACGATATAAAATCCACTCCAAATGAAACTTGATATAGCGCAACGTTGCTACAAAATCGTTCGTTAGTTCGACTGCGCGAAACTTTAACGACAAAATATGACTCCCAATAGAAAGAGAAATTCAGACCATCGCGAAAGAGCAGAAAACGAACGAGCAAGGAGAGTGATAAACACTCTAAGGATTAGTAGTCGCGTGATAGTGGTTTCCCAGTGAGAAATCAACCCCCTAGTGTGTCCCCTGAAGTCGCGTTGATGAGAGGACAATTAACTAATCAGGTTTTTCCACTGTGTTCGCGTTGCAGGTACAAAGCGAATCGTTGCGTGAGCGGGGGCGGTGGCCGCGCAAACAGTGCGACTGGCGGTACCGGAGGCGGTCTAGGTAACGGAGGCAGCGGCCGCGGGGGCGGCGGGGGCGGTAGCCCCGGTAGGGGCGGCGGCGGAGGCGGAGGAGGCGGCGGCGGAGGAGGCGGAGGAGGCGGAGGAGGCGTTGGAGGAGGCGGAGGTCGCGGCGGAGGAATAGACGGTGGCGCGGTACCTGCTACGCCACCGACCATCAGCCGTTACCACCACCGCTACCATCATCATCACCATCATCATCGTAATCACGACCACGTCACCACGACCACCACGGCGGACGCCACTACCATCACTGGCGTCGCCTGGCACCTCAGGCACAAACTACCCCTTGGAAAACAGTGCCTCGAACATCGTCTTCAGCACCGGCATCACCATCGGTCCCCCTATCGGGCCGTAAACATGGGCCAAAAGATTTCAGGTTAGGAACACACCTTTCTTCGAACCACGATCGAAATATACGATCAGTAAGAACCACGATGATTTCGGGTGTCTGCGATCGTCGCGAGAGTTCTGGGTGGGTGAGAGGGATCGAGCGTGGGCGTCGAGAACCGGTTCACGCGTCGAAGGTAACTTTGGTTGGATGATACATCGAGAGATTAGGGTTAAATAACTCTTTCGTATAGCTTGTAGGTGGGTTCGTGTAGTATCGTAGTATACATAGGAGTTGAGTTTGAGCTACATTTTCGGATGCTGCATTCGTCAATCGCATAAATCGAAACATGTAAAAAGTTTCGATGATCGTGTAAGAATTGTTTGTTTGTTTGTTTGTTTTTTTATTAATTTACTTTAGAATTTACCATTATTCATCTCCTCTAACTCGTGAAAGTAAGTTGTTCGTTTCTTGAAAATTGAAGATTAAATCGTGTACTTATATAACGAGATTATGAAATTACGGAAAGGCGAGTTGCATCGGTTTAATTTCCGAAAGGCTCGTTCGTTGATTAAAATAGCATATGGGGTAGAGTAATATCGTAAAGTTCAGATTATCTGGGACAAGCAGATAGTTTAGGTACCTATTATTGTTTGAAGATACGTAATACATATGTTTAGTAGGTTTAGTAGCTTTCCAACGCAGCAGCGTTATATGATGCAATACAGCGTCGAGACCGAGTCTAAGAGGTTGATTCACCTCGTCGGACTTCGTCCAGGGTCAAGGCCTTTGACCGCTCTCGATTTTACCTACCTGCTCTCAGGTAGAAGCTCGAACAGGTCCTCGAGACCGAGATTCTATCCTCTGGCGAAGCCCGGTGTGTATAAAATACCAAGCTGAGAGGAGAGTTCAACACAGCAGCACACAGTCGTTTGATAAATTTTTAATACCGCGAAACACAAAGTTTGCTGATTAAACTTAACTCGTTGAAAGTTAGCATTCGAACGGTTCTCCTTCTTTTTTTTTTTTTTTTTTTTTTTTTTTATCAAACATCCAAGCATTCTCTTTATATCCCGATCGTAAAGATGTCCAAAATGTAAATTTCAATTCGTTCGCGGGAGCTTTGCCAATAAAACCTACATTACGAAACACGAACTACGCGCTACTACGAGCCACAACTCTGTAATTATCCAGCTGGTATAAATATCCTAGATAATTAGCCAATTAAATTTCCGATTCTGATTAAAAGGATGGCCGGACCGTTAAAAGAAAAATCTCACGGAGACCGTTTGTCGCCATGAATCAATTCCATAGATCGTGTAGAGCTTGCCATCGCGCGTCCCTCTGTCATGATTTACACTGGCCATTTGCTCGCTTCCGGAGATTCATTCTATGTCTCGGTGGCGCGATCGTGCAACGACCCTCTCTCGCTGCGTCCGCCCGAGCCTGGCCGCGCTTGTCTTTTCGGGAAATTTGTCGCCCTCGACCGCAGCCAATTCGCAGCTCAGCTGCACCCGTGAAATTTACGAGGCAAGTATACATGGCAGTGAGCTGTGTGACACGGCGAGGGCTACTGTTGGTATCTCGTGGAGTGGGGGGAAAAACTCAGCAGTAGCCAGGTCCAGGGTGTCTCGTTGTCTCGGGGCAACAACGAAAAAAAGACAAAAAGAAGATGTACGCGACGAACGCGCCGAACCTCGAAGAAGAGAAAGAGAGCCGAAAGGTCGTCTGGAGCCGGATACACGCAAGTTCGTGAAAGGGCCTTTCTATCAGTACCCCTCGGCTTTTTGGCCACAAGTGGAAGCAAGACGAACGTGTAGACCCTTTGAAATTCTCGCGCTCCTTTCCAGAACCCTCGTTTCAGAACCCTCGAACGCGCGCACCAGCTAGGGAACAGCTGCCAGAGCAAATAAACTAGCATCCAAGGATATCGTTCTCTCGAGGCTAGAGACCAAACGCGGGAAAGAGAGGGCGAACTTTCGAAAAACCTTGAGCGAGGTCTGCTGATCCCGCCGGACGGGGTCCCTTCATTATTTTTCTTCCAGTCTTTTTTCCCCCGTTCCTCGGCAAATCTACCCGGTGCTGGCAGCACAGGTATCTCCGGAATACCGCGCCACGAGAATCCCACGGACGCGCCCTGAATTATTAACGACCCCGTGGAAATTTAGCCCGCGTGGAATTTCAGTGACGATCTTCTTTTCGTTCGACGTATCCGGCTGATCGATGATCGTACGACATTCTGCCTCTTAACGCTTAGCTAAACGCGCGCGCCACACCGAGTTGTACGGTTGCACCGCGTTCGGACAAGCCAACCTGTCGATCGCGCATTTTTCCAAGTATCGAGGACTAATATCCACTACTTAAAAAACAAATTATATTTCTCGGTAATGATTTTATTTAACGATTTCATGTATTGTTTACGCAAAACATTAAAATAAAAGTATATGTTAAAAGTATAGCAAAAATATAGGCACAATTACAAACGTTTTAAAGATGATTTAAAGATAAATAAGACGACTTAAACGTGAAATTAAAAATTCATAATACGTTTTAATATTTTCTTACCACGTGGTATCTGTAGATGTTTATATGAAGAGGACGTTGGTACGTGAGGTTTAATGACGAGATTGCTCGTTGTTGTAACCGTCGAATATCTTTAAAATAATAAATTAATATACAGCCGTATACGCGAGTCGTTAGTACGAAGTATAAATCGCAAAATAAGATAGCGGAATAAATACTCGTAGAATGCTCGTCGCGTAACTCGATAGACGCTCGTAAGATACTCGAAAATACTCTAGATATCGTTAGATACTCGATATGTGTTGTCGCTCGCGATCGCATCCGTGTACTTAACTAGTCAGGGGATAATGGAAAAATTCAAATTCGTCTTCATTCGACGGTTGCTTGTAGCGGCGATATTGTTTTGCCCGGAGTCTATTTGTTGTTACATTACTCGTAACCTAGCGATCTTGATGCTCCGAGGCAAAACAACAACATGATTTGAATAGTCTTAATAGTCTTAAATGGACTTACGTGCCGCTACATACCGTTCGATTATAACTTTATTTAGTCATAAATGATAGTGTTACTTTTTAATTAATTTTGACACCACTAGATCGATGTACTTTATTATATACTGTACTTTATAACCAGTTAATTGGAAACAATTCCAAGTAAACAATAACTAGTGACAAACAAAAATAATAACAAGAAGAAAACAAAAACGCGTTCTATAAGTCAAAAAGGAAGATCTTCCCGTTCGATCACGCAGCGATATACTTTACAGATTGGTTGGCTAAGCGTTAACAGGCGATTCGAATGTGAAATGAAATCGTTTTATTAAAATCCTCTACGGGATTAGAATCGCGTTAAGTGTCAAGGTATTATAGATTATAACGTATAGAATATGATACGAAATGAACGACTAACGGATCTTTTTATTTTTATTTTTTCAGGCGGTGTGAAAAGCGTGACACGTGAGGCTGCAGCTGGATCTGTTGGTGGAGTTGGCGTCGGCGGTGGCGGCGTCGTAGCGTACAAACCCGTGGTACCAAGAGAGCTGGCGCAACACTTTGCGAGGCCACCGCGGCTCGATGTCCTGCTCGACATGCCACCCGCTTCGCGGGAGACGCAGATTCATCATAGCTGGAACGCCAACGACCGTAGCCTCAACATATTCGTCAAGGTATATATCTCAAGAATGCACACGGTGAACTTGGAGTACTCGCTACGATCTTTCGTTTTCCCGTTCTTTCAAAATCCCTTCGTTCTTTACTGTTTGTAAATTTAGTTTGACGCGTTGTTTTTTTTTTAAAATATATCCATTATTCCGTTTGTATTACGTTTCTAAAGCTTCCTTCTACGTCTCTACACTGATAAGCAAGCTATACGCTTCAACCGCGTGTTTTTCCAAGTATCGGGGACTAATATTCGCTACTTAAGAGACAAAGAGGGCTAAAAATCGTTTAAGTCAATTCTATTTTGCGGTAACGATTTTATTTAACAATTTCATATACTGTTTATACAAAACATCGAGTTGTACGATAAAATATTAAAAGTATACAAAAATATAGGTAAATTATAATATAGTATCTTTCTACAGATTTATTACGTGTAATTGTACTGTATGTGTTACTGGTGAATGATTTCTGTTTCAGGACGATGACAAATTAACGTTTCACCGACATCCAGTGGCTCAAAGCACAGATTGCATAAGGGGGAGGGTAGGATACACGAAAGGTATGCATGTCTGGGAACTGTTCTGGAGCACGAGGCAAAGAGGCACGCACGCCGTAGTGGGCGTCGCGACAGCAGAGGCACCTCTTCACAGCGTCGGATACCAGAGCCTGGTTGGCAATAACGAACAAAGTTGGGGTTGGGATCTCGGTAGAAACAAGCTTTTGCACGACTCGAAGAACAATGCCGGTGTCACGTACCCGGCTCTACTTAAACCCGATGAAACGTTCATTGTTCCTGACAAATTCCTCGGTAAGTAACGTTATAATTTCACGAAATACCAATACCTTTTGTAACACGTACTGATAAAAATTTCTTTTTCAGTGGTCTTGGACATGGACGAAGGTACGTTAGCTTTCGTTGTGGATGGTCAATACCTTGGAATCGCATTCAAAGGCCTTAAAGGCAAAAAGCTGCATCCTATTGTATCCGCTGTATGGGGACACTGTGAGATTACGATGAAGTACATCGGTGGACTTGATCGTAAGTAACGATAGAATCATTAAACGTTCAAATAATATCTTATATGTATGTTTAAAATTAACGAAGTAATAATGTAATTCGTAATTGTTTCAGCTGAACCATTGCCTTTGATGGATCTTTGTCGAAGAGTGATTCGAAAACGAATCGGCAAGGATAAGATAGACGAGAAAGTGAATGCGCTGAGCTTGCCGTTAGCGGTGAAGACTTATCTCCTGTATCGTGACAGGAGGTAACTACCGAGTGCTAGCTCCGAAACCACTACCACCACGATTACGACTGTGAACACCACCGCCCTATTGAATCATTGCCACCACGACGCACAGGGGAACGCCCGCTACCCCGTCGCAAGCCACCGAACGCACCAGCCCATAAGCCGCTTGTACGATCCATGGTGTTTGTATCCATGTAAGGATAAGTCGAGACGAGCACGATCAACGTGGTCGCGTACGTCGTCGTCGTCGTCGTCGTCGTCGTCGTCGTCATCGTTGTCGTCTTCGTCTACGTCTACGTCTACGTCTACGTCTACGTCTACGTCATCCTCATCATCATCGTTGGCATGATATTTGTCACCATTATCATATGTTCATCATTGTCGTTGTCATAGTCGTTGTTAATCTGATCGTTATCGTCGTTGTCGTTCCCGCATACAATCGGACGAAGCTACATGAAAAAAAAAAAAAAGAAAAATCGGACGCGCAGACGGGACACATACGCGAACCGTATCAGGTCTAGCGAATTATTTAGATAATATTGTTGTCTTGTGTTAACGTCGATATGATTAAAATCGTGAAGGAGTCTTTATTAATTGTTAATAATGAAAAAGTGACGTACGATGCAGTTGAATAGCTTTCCGAGCACATCGCTCGACGCTGTTATTTTTTCACTTTATTTTCTTTTTCTTTTCTTTTTTTTTGTAGTTCTTTAAGTTGTCGCGTTACTAGAACGTTCTGCGTCTGACGAAGAAGATGCAAGGTGAGAAATCGAGGACCTGAGTGTGAGGATGAGAATACATACACGTGCGGCTCGGTCAAGTGGAAAAATCAATAGAAAAAAATGAGCACAAGGAAAATAGTTCTTCACACAGTTGGCCAGTAAAACGTTTAGTCGAGTCTAAAGGCTGATACGGATAACGTTTCGGTTATTAGTCAACAATGGGTAGCGGGCTTGTTCTAGTCCGGGCACACTGCGCTAATAGAAAACGAGAAGACAGTGGGATAGAAACATACATTTGCTTCACAACTTGAGCGAAGAAAAAATCGACGAAACTTCAAGTAGATGTCACTATGCGGACAGTTGTTGCTCACACGGCTATAGAAAAAGAAAATGTGTGTATAGTGACGAAGATGCCAGTCGATTGAACAGCCACCTTCCAATAGACTCATTTTTCAAATATTTTCTAAGCATGCTAAGTCTAATAAAATATAGTGGTGTACATGGTTCGTGGATGGACACGAGAAAAACAAAAGAGAATTTTAAGAAATATATATATATATATATGCATATATATATATATATATATATATATATATATATATATATATATATATATATATATGTATGTATATATATATATATGCGATTTAATGAGTAACACGCCTCTGATTGTTCTGTGTATTTCATCTTATTTTGTTGTTCGTTTAGTTAGAAAAAGCCCTTAAAGAAAGCATACGTATCACAGTTAGAAATTATCACTAAATGACGTTTGAGCAGAACTCTACGAACAAAGGAGCCATAAAAATTTATAGCGTTATACGAACATCGATCATTTGAAGATGTTTTAACGAAACTGGATGAAGAGAAAAGCGATAGACAGCAGTAACTTACCGCGATTAAGTTAATCGAAGTAAAAAAAAAACGCAAGAAGAGAACGAAGAAGATTAGGTGTACGTAGTTAAACGTTTAGGGCGAGCGAACGAACACGGTCATATTACGGCTGAGTATATTCCAAACACGAATTAAAACTGACTGGGAGAGTGAAAAAGAGAGAAAAAGAACTGCTGCGGCACTAGTGTGTGAATGTTATGTTTATGATACAATGCAAATCATGCCGACGATCCTGAAAATATAATCACGATGACGATGACGGCCATGAATGAATTGCGATGATAGTAAAAAATTCTATCGGGCGTGTTGCTACCTATACTATTAGCATGACAAATTATGACTGGTCCCTAGTAACTCTAATCTTACGTTTAATCTTACGTTTGTCGCTTAAGTTTAATCATAATGTGCCGTTTATCGGCAATGTCGATTTGTACATAGGATATAATTATAATAATGATAACAATAATAATAATAATATCTATCGGTACGACAATGAATGTATTGTGGGTAGTGATTGTATCAAAGACCGTAAGGACGAACCGAATGCGAGAAAAGAAAAGAAAAGAAAAAAAAGGAAAGATAAGAAAATATAAGCAGGATCCTCTCGTATGAAAAAAAAGAAAACGCAAAGGCAAAACTGTCGATGAAAACACTTTTCTCCTTTTGATCACGAAGATACCATTTTCTTCTGTTTATTTCATTTCCTTATATTTCTTTTAAATTCTTTAGATTTCTTTACATTTTCTTTATACTTTCCACAAACGAAATAAGATTTCTTGCTGATACCACGCATTGTTGTTCATTCCCGTCGAAAGCGAATTCCTTCGTGGAACTCGTCCTACAAGAACGCGTCTTCCAGATTGTCTGGCCGGACATACAGTTACACCTTTCAGAAGAAAAGGACTGCCATTCTTTTTCTTCTAACGAGTGAAAACTTTTATACCATAGACCATGGCCACATTTGTTTAACGACCCACCGAGTTCATCGATATATCGCCAACTGAAGGTTTCAATGACACGCACGATCTCGCAATCGGCAGCCACTGCGTCGTGATCTTGCGGTCCTCAATACGCACACCCAAACCACTGTCTGTTAGAGCAACGTTCATCCTTACTATCTTCGCTCGATTTTCCGCTCGGTCGAGATCACTCGTCGAGCTACGGAAAACGCATCAAGAAAAATGAAAAAAAAAATTTAAAAGATTCGTGACGAAGGAAGAAAAGGAAAGAAAAGCGAATGCTCGTCACGAACATTCGAAATTATAGCTAGTGCAAGATCGCACACCGTGTGTGTCGCGTGTTTTACGATCGCGCAGCGGTAGAAGAATTTACCAAGATCATAGTGACTTGACGTCTTTGTCGTGAACGAGAAAACCTGCGCCTCGTTTGTAAGAATAAGGGGATGAAAAAAAATAAATAACAGGACAGTTGTCTCGAGTACGGCGTGGCCGGAAATACACACCGTTCGTCGAAAACTTCTGCCACGTTTGTAAGAATAAAAGAGATGAAAGAAAATAGATAAGAGGACGGTTCTCTGGAGCGCGGCGTGGCCGGAAATACACACCGCTCGTCGAAAACCTCAACCTCGTTTGTAAGAATAAAAGAGATGAAAGAAAATAGATAAGAAGATGGTTCTCTCGAGCACGGCGTGGACGTCGTGCGTGTTGTCTCATATGCGTGAAACAAATGTCTCCGGATGGAAGTAAACAGAGCACACAAATAGCGAGCAAAACAAATGAAATTGTATAAGGTAAACCACATATAGAAGAGAAGAGTCAAAAAAGGAGTCGTCGACAACGCAAAGAGAGAGAGAGAGAGAGAGAGAGAGAGAGAGAGGAAAAGGAAAGATTCACACACGCGCAGAGAAAATATTTTCTTTTTTCCCAGGAGTAATACTCTCCTCTGACTTCGTGTTGTACCTATTCTTTACCAACTATTTTCTATATAAACCAACGGATGATTTCGTTTTCTCTTTATGCGCGTGTCACGCTCCAAGCTAGAGACAGGTCAAAAAAGAAGGTAATAGCGTTTAGCAAGAATGTTGTATATATTATTGATTAATGATTAATATTAATATTATTATTGTATCGGCTCGATAGTTTAATTGATTAATCAATTATATCGTGGTAGTCGGCATAATTGTGGATTCAGTTTTTGTACGGTAGGAGAAACGATCTACTTAATGCGATCGATCGATCGACAAGCATTAGATTGAAAAACGGGTAGGTAAGTTCTCTTCGGCACGTCGCTTTACGCTTACGATTTACTACTCATTTTTAGTTTCTTTTCTTTTTTTTTTTTTTTTTCGTATTTCGCGTTCGAGCGACGATGCTTTCGGGATAAATCACAGAGACTTCCTATTATTTAAATCGCATCGTAGATTTAACGAAAGATTATGAATTATACCGAATAAAGCAAAATAAAAAGCGAAGAAACGTGTTTTTATACCGGTGCGTGTTCTTGTTTTATTGCAACGCGTTTTCTTCTTGTTTTTTTTTTACTTATTTCTTTTATCGATAAGCGTATTTTACATTAATTTCTTTTTTCTACGTTCTAAATTTTAGTAGTCTTCGTATTTCGACATTCTTGTCCTTATGCATGGTTATGCATATTAGACGATACCCTCCGCCAGGTTGATTCAATTTTCTCTTTTTACTTAATTAATACAGTTCGTTTTAAAATGAAACTGCATTGGTCGAAATTATTTTATCTATATGCGCTTCGACATAAGGATTGATCGATCGATCCAATGACCCAATGGAATAATTTTCCTTTTTAGTATGCGTTAAACTGTACCCGTTCAATTCACAAATAGGACTTCCGTTGATGTTTTATCAACTCAGATGATCGAATTCAAGAACGAACAAAATAATTATCAATAATTTGCACGAAAAACTGATAGCTCGATCGATCGATCGTCCAATAGAATATCTTCACGATCGATAATGGAAACGCGGTAACGTTCTATTCATTTCCGCTGTCGTAGCGGAGGATGTTTGAGAACTACGAGACAGAGGAAAATACAAAAAAAAAAAAATACGAAAAGCGTGGGTGTTTCGAAATATTTTTCGTCAACTGCCTGCTGCCTGCCTGTGCAAACTACGTTGCCTCGACAAATATGTCTAATTTATTGACGATACGATAATTAGCAGGACATTTAAGCTGCGTGCGTGTAAGTGATAGCCGACAAAATAAGATGCTGTGTATGTGTGTATGTACGCGTGTGCGTGTACTTTCGGCCGAGAATGAGTGTGAAAGAAGCGAGTAAACTGAAGGGTGTGTGAGTGTGAATGAATGAAAGAAAGCCGGAACAAGGAATGAGCGCGCATCTGGCACCGGATGGTCTTCGACGGAATATTCGTTCCTTTCCCCTTCTATCTGTACGTTGGCGAAAAAAAAAAACAATTTTAATGGCCAATCAAAAAATTTATCCGAGTCTCATAAATATCGAAATAAACACGACTAAAACGAAGTTGGTTGCGTGGAAAAGGCGAAAGAACGCGATACGTACGAAGACCACTTCCGGCCCGATTTACAAGCCTGTTTCACATAATGTTCTTTTCTCATGTGTTCTTTTTTTTTCCTTTGAAGCCTGAACTATTGCAACGAGCGATCTCACGTCTATTTAAGCATAAGTTTACGAGTTTAACATGGTATTGCTGTATAGTGGCGAGTGAACGCGAAGAATTTATAAATATGTAATGCCTTAATGTTATATAACGATAATAATGGAATACCGTTACTGTATAATTAGTGACGCGCAAGGACTGGGGAAAACAATGATCGTGACAGTTAGATAGATCGAAAGGGTGGGTGGTAAGAAAAAAAAATGACGAACGAACGAGCAAACATAAAGAAAGAATATGTGTAACAGACAAAATAACAAAAAGGAGTGTAGTACGTGCGGCCGTTTGTCTCCATTCTGTTCGTGATTTGATATTTTTTTATAATTCCGACGACGAGGGCGAACGATATTAGAGAGAAAGAGAGAGGGAGTGAGTATAAATGGAGCGTGTATAGAGAACGGACTGCTATCTAAAATAGTTCAGGCTAGATGTCGATGTTTGTAGCAGATAAAGAACAAAAAAAACACAACACAGCATATTGTAATTAAAATTAAAAGTCATTAATACCGTCTGCTTTTTTACTTATCCGCTACTCGCATCCCTGTCTTTATCAATGACCCACGACTTCGAACCCACCTTTGTGCTCGCCTTTCGCTGCACTTGGAAATGAAGCAACTGCGAGGGAATTTCATTCTTTTCGTTCTCTCCTTACAACTCGCCTTCTTGCCATTCTTCATCAGGGCATCGATTCGCAACTGCTTCCATTCGCCTGCCACTTCATTTGCGTCCATCTTCGAAATCTTGTTCAAAGGTCTAACAATTTCTCCTTGCACTATCCTTGCACGGAGATTCAGCGTTGTCCAACAAACTCAACGCGTTGGAATCGATGTAATTTTGACACTCCATATCCACGCTCGGTATCTTCGAGAATTATGGCCGAGGATGTTCGTTCATCTTGCTGAATTAAATTCATTTTTTGTTTTTTTGTGGAGACGACCTTCGTGACCACCCCGCGCTCTCCGGGGAGAGCTTCTACCTCTACAGCTACTTTAAACACCTCTGGCAGTCTGTTACAATCTTTGCTGTCTATTTTACGAGTAGAAACGTCTACTTCCTTCACGTTTACTTCCACGGTGTTTAAGTTAAGATGTTGACTGATAGAATAGTTAGTAGCAAGTCCAATTATGTTTGTTAAGGCGATATTTATACTGAACTAGCGATGGGGTGTTGGTTGCTCCGCCAACGGTCGCTCGCGGGTGGAAATGTTCGCTTTTCCCATCGGATCGAACAGTAAACCTAAGGAACTTCTCGACTTGGAGGATGTTTTCAAGCAACGAAGTGTCTTAACGGTAAAATATAAATCCTTAATTTTGTAACAGTTTCTCGACCGGGGGATGGGTTTCTTACGCAATTAGCGCGCATTAGCATTAAACTTGCAGTCTCTGAACTTAACATCTCTACAACGTTTCGTGTGTAACAATCGCTACACACTACGCTACTATGGTGTAAGTTAAAGGTGACTTACTCAGGTTGTTGGACTTCGATGGGATGTGTCCGTACTCCAGGCAATCGAAACATTTGGTACCTCTCGATCCTCTCGATCCGACTCGTCCTCTTCGATCTTTCTTCAACCCGTTTGGCTTTCGTCTTCGCATTTTCTGTCGTGACTTCGTACAGGGCAAGCTTCTCTTTTAACTTTGTTCGTCACGAATTCCGTCGATGATGTATTTTATTACGGATTTTGTATGACTCACTCGGTTCACTATGTCGAACATTTCGTAGACATACTCCTGGTATGTCTCGGTTTTCTTTTTGGCTCGACACAAGTCTTTATGCACCTTCTACGCATCCACTTTTTACTCAAATTCGGTACACAGCATTTTCTTCGTCGTTTTTCAACTTTTACAACACCTTTCGAAGTGGAACAACAATTTTGCCGAAGCACGTAAAAGCCTCTTCGCGTATATTACGCGCTGCACATCGGTTCAATAGGAAAGGTCGCACATCTCCTCAAAATCCAACAACCAGCTTTGCACATTGACGTTGTCGACACCACTGAACGTGCTCATGAACTTTGTGACGTTTCTAAATGTTAAAACGTGCTACTGTCGACTTCTTCTTCCTCGTTTTCTTTGCCTTTGCCGTGCTCCATCTCCAAAGCGATGGCAGCTCTTAGGCGCTCTTTCAATTCTTCCTTTTCACCAATTGTTTTTAATCTTCGTCGCATAGGTTCGTCTTTCGATTTCATTGTTTCGAATCACGTTAGCTTATGGTTAGCAATGCACCCGTCTTCGACATCGGCGATGGTGTTATCCGGGTTTTGTTACTCGCTCGTCGTGGAAGATGCTTCGACTTCGTTTCAGCTCACTATCGCTACACGAACAGTTCTGCCGAATGTTTCGTTTCCTGTTTTGTTCAATCTTGACCAGTACCGAAAATTTGTAGAAACTTTCACCTTCTCTGGTTAGTGATGTCTGCAGAGTTATTTCTTGGAATTTAAGCAGGAAGCAACGGTTACCTTACGCGAACTTTGATTATTACAACTTACGATTCACCTGTAACTACTCGCAACTTCCTCACTACTCACTCGCAACTGTCTCGCTATTCAAGTCATGGCGGAGGTCTTAGTACCACTGTGCTTTCAACTGACTAACAGTTGTCTTTTATACCACGATTTTGGCATTTCTAGCACGGGGAAGGAGGTGAATTATGATCACGTACACCTTCTTTAATTACTTTGAGTCATGAGAGGCCACAAGTATAGGGCCCATTGAAATTTCCAAATTTTCCCTGTCTGTCAACACTTTTATTGCTTCCCACCTGTAGTACATCGGGATTATTCCCAAGGATTTTCTCCGGTATTACGATATTTTAATGAATAGGATAAATTTGTATATCTCTAAGAAGAGGACAAGTTAAGAAACAAAGGAAGGGAAGAAATATTTTGATAAATCTTTCATCCTAATCTCTTTACTATCCAACACTAAATTTTTTTCTATCAAGATATAATAAATAATAATAAATTTTATCAAAAGTCTCTCGAGGTATTTAACTTTAATCGTATAATTAGTAAAAAAAACCTTCTGAATCATTGTTTATTTAACCGTTTTATTAATTTATTTAACTATTCATTTCTATATCTCATTTAGCATATACATAAATATATTTCATCGTTAATCCGTAGGAAGTATTTACATTTTGTTTAATAATATATTTCTCGTTTAATAATTGTAAACTGTAACTATTTCAATAAATTTGACTACTTTCCACGTATCCGTACAAAGTTTATATGACACAAAAGATGACACAGCAACGTAGATTACAGTCACTGTATCCCTTGGATAATCCGCCAACTGTACGCGGTATCAGGAAAGCTGCGAATAAAAAATAAAACGCATCCCTCTTCTTCTTCTTACTATCGTATGTTTTATTTCTACATGCAACGTACATATTCTGATTGTGTTTTAGTTGATCGCGTGTTTCTCTACGATCCTGAGGAAACTTCTTCGTCGCAGCCTCTGTAAAGCACCTCGCACTCCTCACCGCGAACCCCTGCCTCCCCGGCATCCCGTACCAATCGGAACCAGCCAGAAGACGATTTCAAAGATTTCTCCACGCTTCGTCTGAAAGCACACGAACAATCTGAATCGACTTCCTCTTCCTCGCGAAATATCCACAACCGCGGTATTCCTTGCCAAGACAGGAAAGTGAGAAGCATCTTTAACACGCTGAACGCCATCGGTGTATCAAGATTGGTATACAGTAGCTATACATTTTTTATTATTACCGTCGTTATTAGAATGGCGTGAATTCAGTATAAAACATATAAAAATAGTTTTATTTATACATGAAATATAAATTTAGTATGCACAACCCCCAGCAGTGGCTGTCGATCATAGGAAGACCCGCTTTTAACTTAGCGAACAATGTCGCGGGTTCGAGTAAGTATGACTCAGGACATGGATTATAGTTTATGGCAGGTCCCAGGACGTAACAATACGGAACAATTATTTAGCAATGCGAACAAGCTATATGAGATAATTCATAATCGCAAAAAATAAGTGAATCGAGCGAAACTGCGTAAGAGCGATACGGAGGTCACCGGTGACCTCGTTGAGATAAATTCATTAAAACGATGATTATACACCGTAACATATCTCTTGTAGGTAATATTTCATATATTATATGTATCGCATAATAAAAAATTCATCGTGACGCCCTGGCCAAACCTTGTAAATCTGCTATGGTATTCAACGTGTCGATATTCCTACGGCGTGCAAATGGCATTTCGAGAAATAAGAGTGGGATACGTCGAAGTTCTCCCGGTCCGGATACCACGACTCGCGTTCGTTCGCGTGACGACACTCTGAATATTAAATTTCTACTCCGCGTCGCGCTGGAAACTGGCCGCGAAGCAATATCGTCGTGTTCTGGAACTCACGTTAAGTACTTGGCGAGTATCTTGCCGGTAGCGCCGAACGCTTTCGAGAGCTTCCGATTCTCCAAGCACACGGTTCTCTGTATACATCGTACCCTAGCGTCTTCTTCGAGAACGTCTTCCTGTTCCGGTGTCTGAGACCAACATAGCAAGTAAGATAAAGAAATCTGATCGTTAAAACTTTCAACTACCATCTCGTTATAAAGCTATAAGAAAGTTCGCATCGAATTATCGTCGATATAAAGAATATCTTTATTACAGAACGAACCACGGAATGTTTACTCGTCGAATCCTTACCACTGAATCGAAATTGTACGCAGCATACAGCTCTCTTTTTTTCCTGGCAGACAGCACGTCCGTCAAAATGTCTCTGCGCTTCGCGTTCACGATCGTGTTCTGAATAACCGCGAACAGCAACAGTAAACCGATGAAGCTGACGATTACGAGCTGCTTCGAAGATGGTCCAAGCGGGTAATCGATCGAGTGCGCTACTGGGTAGCTGAAATGTGGATTATCGTACACGTAAGGCGGCACGTTTTCGCCCCTGTGATGAATAAACGTTCTCTGCGGCGCTGAAAAGCGTAACAACGTTAGCATTTTCCAATATCTATCCACGTCCTCGTCACGATAATTGATTAAAGAAACACGCGAAACGTTACCGAGGAGATAATTATTGACAGGTACAGGTAGAGTGGGAGGACGCGCGAGAAGCTCGGAAGAACGCGTCATATCCGGTCGAAGCGCGGATTCCTCTCTGCTCGGTGATTCCAGGACGGAGCCATTTCCGGCGAACGGAAACACCGTAGTCTTTGTATCTTGAGCGACGATCGACACCGTGAAAGCGCTTAATAATGGAAGAGCTTTCGTCGTTACAGGGAACAACATTTTTCCTTTCGCACGAATCTTTTATCCGACGAGTGGCTTTCGTTGTTTGTGGCGTTTGTCGTTGGCTTTCGACGAAAAAGGAATGAATTACGATACGCGACTGACGGAGGTTCGATGGCGTTCGGTGGTCTTAAGAAGGTGGAAGAAAGAACAGCTTCGTGACGTAAGCAATTGAAGCAGAAGACACGAGAAGCGAAAAAAAAAAGTAGCGGCAATTTCAGAAATTGCGGCCATCATTCGGCCCGCTGAGCTATCCCGCGACTTCACGCAGAGAACGCCATGACTTATCCTCGAAGCGGTGGTTTCTGTAATGGCAGGCGAATAGGCAGAATCTTTTATTCGCGACGTGATTTTATGCTTGGAGAAACTACGTCTACGAGGTAGACTTTTCCAAGTTACTTATTCTAAGTAACTTTTCTCTCCTTAAAGTCGAAGAAGAAGAAGAAATGATAACTCGGGAGAGAGAAAGCACAGAAAACGTTAAACAAACGGAGCAAAGACAACGAAAAACGGTATAGCATCGCCGACGATGATTCACGAGCTACATCGTGATCTTTGATACGAGGCAACAAAGGGTGTCTAAGCTTTTCTTCGCAATTGATCCGGCAATCCCTGCGAAACAGAAACTTTCCAATTACAACGGTACACGCGACGAACCGTAACATTTACCCAATCGTAAAAATGAAAGGTAAATTGAAATCGCCGATGCGCAGCCACTCCGCTCGCACACGCGAGCGTATCGCAACGAAGAAACAAAGGATTGCCTGATTTCGAGTGCGTAAAAAAATAAAAGAAAGAAACGTCGTGTTTGATGTAAATGTTCGAACAACGAACAGGGGACCGGGAGTGTGGGCAAATCGGTTGGTTAGGTTGGCTGCTGAATCCAAGGGGTTGCTATGGCGATGGGACGGTCGTCGCTGTCGGGGAGGGAACAGAGGGCTGTTGCCTGGAGGGTTCGTCTGTCTGGAGCCCTTCTAAAGGGGATGATGTTCTTCGTTCTGTCTGTCTGGACTGCTAGCTGGTAGTTTTGCACCGAGTCAGCTGTTTCGCGGACGTTTCCTCCATAAGCTATCCCTAAAGAACGAATTAACTCACCGCTGCTTGCTTTTTACAACTGTGTAACCCTTCCTCGACATTTTCATCGGATCTTCTTAAGAAAACAACGACAAATTATTTTACCGTCGTAGATGAGATCGTAGAGGTTCGGCTCGATTCTGCCCGAGCGAAATAAGCTGACTTCCAGATGAAAAATATAATTCAGAATTGCGTTAACAGCTGGTTAAAATGCGTAGATTTACGAACACGAGACATCACCGCGATACTATTGCCGGGGAAGGGTTCCCAGAGGTTTAATAAGAAGAAAGTTCTTCCAGTTCTCGTGACAAGTCTCGAGAAATAATAGGCCAATCCTCGCTCTATATTCTCCGAGATTCCGCAGAGGAAATTTTCGCTCGCTCACTTCCAACTTTCCTCCTCCACTATTTATTAGTCCAGTTTTATCTGTCCAGTTTTTACGACGATATGTATCAACATCTTCGAGTAGTCCACCCCCCTGTTAACCTCTACAAATACGGTAGTCGCTATCAGAGTCAATAATTGTCACAGTGCACTTTCAACAGCAGGTGACACGTTTTCCTTAGGTAGTGAAGCATACGGTATCCTTGGGACTGCGCTTCTTTGAAAGCCACCGGGAAAATGGAACGTCTATGTACCCTGGTTTATAAATAGCTACTCTGCGTTGCATCCTTTTTTTTTTTTTTTTTATAGATCGCTCTAAGATAAAACGCATTTCGACGAACCATCTCGCTAGAAACTCTGATCGATGACAAAACGATTCCCCCTATTCGTGTTTCGCAGAGAAACAAAGAAGAAACGAATATCTTAGAATTTTTCTAAGCGAATATAATTTTAAACGCGACTCGTCCTCGTATCTATGAAATACGGACGTTCTGGCGACAACGAGGAACATGGAGATTATACCCTCGTCGGGCGTTGCCAGTTTATTGCGAACAATAAAAGCGGGCTTGTGTTTTTTTTTTTCTAGAGCTGCGTACTTGTATCGGGGTCACATCGATAGACACACCGCGTGAACAAAACGCGGTTTCACGCCAACGCGACGCGAGCAAGCATTATATTTTTAGTACGCTTTTACAGCAGCCGCCCTATGCTCGGACACCTTGCACGCTGACTTTTTATCACGGTCCAATCGAAATCGCTCGGCCTGCAATCAGAGCTTCGTTAGCAGCCCTTTTATGCGGCCGGTTGAGTACAGCGGCTAGACACCACCCACCCCTCCAGTCGATTTACCCCAGCCTGGCATCTACCTTTTTCTTGGACCTGTATCACGCTGTTTTTTTTTTCCTTTTATTACTATTTTCTCTCTACATTTTTCCTATTTTTGTTTGCGATTAATTGTAGGCCACTTCGTGACCCATTTCTACGTATTTATTTATGGAAGCAAAGCCTCTCTCATCCAGTTTACTTTGCTGGCCAAAGAAAGCAATGAAAATGTAAGAAGATTCTACGACAAGGGTAAAGTACGTGACGAAGAAACATACTTGGCGATAATTACGATCGCTTTATGAGTCAAAGGTATCGCCATGTATACAGCGTAGCGATCACTCGTAGCTTACAAATATTTGTACATTTAATAGAAATTTAAAGGTACAAAATGCATAAATACGTAAGAATATGAAAAACGTAATTAATAGACGAAACAAATCTGTATACAGGTTTCAGTGAGCTCTGTCGTATTTATAAAACTATCGATTGATATAAACGTTTGTAATTTCGTTGCTACGAGCGATTGCCAGAACGTTTGTATAAAACGAAGATAAAAACATGGTAATTACTATTAGCTGGGTATCCCCCTAATAAACAGAAATTGATTTCTTCGAAGGAAGAATAGAACTCGTAAAGCTGGAGTTTAAAATTCATTTTTCTTTGTTGCCCTAGCCAGAAGCAATTTCACGCTCGGCAAATATCGCCAAGCACTATGCATGTTGTTCCTTTTCGCGTTTCTTTTTGTTCGATCGTCGTGGTAGTTTTTGGCGCGAGCCAGCCGGGATTTTAAGACCGCAATTACCACCCCGAATTAATGGATAACTCGTGTTTGTTCCGTTTGCATGGCCATCCCGCTTCTCGTCGCGTTGGCTGCTTGTTAAAGTACGCAAGAAACAGCTACATTTTCCATTTCGTCTCTCTTTCCTTTCTTTTTTTTTTTTTTTTTTTTTTTTTTACCAAAACTACCAACGGTAGATGTGTACGCCGCTTAATTAATTGGAGGGTTCTTCGTATCGTGTCTGAGCCGTGGCTGTCTTTACTACTCGCTGGCACGCAACCAACTCGTGTTTCGTCCTCGAGTGATTACCGACGAATATTTTGTTGACGAATCGGAGAACGCCCGCGAACCTGACGTGCGTTCGAGCTACACGATTCTTCTGCTCGTTAGTATGACGTAACGTAAGGGAAAATTCAATTAGACGATCGTGCGTTTGAATAATTCAGCCGGTTGGTTCCAGGTCCAAGCAAGGGAGCGAAACTTGGATTAATACGAATGGTTAGACAGCGCAATTTACATAATATTTCAGGTTCATTATCGTGAGTTATGGAAAGGATAGAGTTAGACGGATTATTTACACGGAACGTATTCTCCTCTTTTCTGCGAAATTATATTTCAATGTAAGTTTAGATTAGATACACGTAACGTACGCGATCGTGCGAGCTTCTTAGAATTCTTCGAACCTAGACAGATCCCATCAGGACGTGTGGCGAATCGAACGACGTTTCTCTCACCTCGGTACGAGAAATACATCGACCTTCCGATATTAATAGAATATATGTATCCAGAAATCCGGCGCGACCGAGGAAGCCTCGGAGGATCCATTCGGGTCAGGCAGCCTGGGAAATCCTTTAAAGCCGAGAGATCTCGGTGATTCCATTTCCACGCCGACCTGTTTACCTTCTGCTCGAGACCTCGCACGAGTTCTTCTATTCCTTACGGTCGCGCCTCGAGCGGCTCTTCACCGTGGATCAAGCGTTCCTCGTTTCAACCTGTTTGAATATTCCTCCGGAAACGTATTTAATAATGCGCTGTATTTGCATACTTTAAATAGAACTTTAATCATTTCGGAATACCTCTTAATACAATTTTTACAGAGATCTCCGGTTATGCTTCTTTTTTTTTTCGCCAGTTCCTTTTATATTAGTTCGGAAGATTTGAACTTTGAAAATCGCAATTTTATGGCAGTTATAAAAGTCGACGTTCCTTCGTTTCGCTGCTCGGGCAATAGTCTACGAACGGTCGCCGGCGGAACGTGTTTAATATGTGGAACGACATGCTTGCTTTAATATCGCTGGAAAACTTCCTGGACGCCTGAATGATGAACGCGTGCTGGTAAATTAGCGGGACGAGTCTGCGCCGCGAAACTATTCGCTCCAAGACGCGCGTGCATCTTTAACGCTTCGACCGGGTCACTCGTTCGCGGCTTGCACAGAATCGCGGAAAGTAACTCTGAAATTTCTCTCGCGGTGTCTCAACGACCAGGAACCTTGTAACAGTTTCTCATCCGTGTACGTAGTTCTCGTTTAGAAGGAAAGTGGAACTCGAAGAACACTCGCAGCTGGTCGTTCCCCGAAATAAAACCGTCGAAAATTGACGAGCGAAGCAATCGGGCATGATTAATCGTTTATTCGAGCGAATTGCGAATCGTTGGAAGGGGAAACGTTACGGGAGAAACTAAAATAATTTTCGCAATCGAGGAAGCCTTTAAATTCGCGCATAGGGTAGATCAATACGCTTTGCTGGCGGCGTGTGGATTCATCTTTTAATAAGCGACGCTTCTTCCCTTCTCTCGCGTCTCCTCGATGACCGGTCAAGAACGCGATGCATTTATCAGGCGAGGTCCGTAAACGTTTCATCGATTTCTCGATATTTTTCCATTTTATATTTCATCGTTGCAGCTGTCTCTTTGTTCTCGCGTTGAACATCGCAGAACAAGATTCTGGATCTTTCCATCGTGTCGTTAGACTCCATTCACCTGGTTGTTAAGTGAAACGTTAATTAGCGCGTGGTTAATCGATGAAACTGCCCCCGATCGTTTCTTCTCGTTCTCTTTTTTTTTTCACCCTCGCCTGGCAAACTTAGTCCACGGTACCGACGATAATCATATCTGTAACACGTTCCCGACCTTGTTTCGGGATTATCCTCCAAACGGTCGCCAAAGGTACGATCCTCCCTATCGAGAAATTGTAATAATCAAAATTCATAACTTTTCGTGGAAACTTTGTAGGTTTGCAGTGGTTTACTTTTAGAAATTTAAATTGTATATACTAATTATTGCTATATATATGTGTTACTATGAATTACTGTGATTTATTGCTACATTACCGTAAAGCGTACAATTTACTCTTATTTTTAGGCGTTAACAATTGCCCTTCTGGCAACATTACGACGCGAAAGACTTCTTTGAAAATACTCATTAGAGAGGATTAACCAAAGGCACGCAATTAGTAGGAAACGAAGCGAATTCCCCCGAATGAAAGAAATTGCATTTCGAGTGGAAAATTTCGTGATTCGAAGGTAGTTTTAGAGATGAAAATAGGTGGTGTCCGGTGGGATGTTCGATCAGCTTTTATGGAATGTGCTCGGTAGGTCGAGCAATGGAAGTAAAATGGAAAAGGTTCATACGTTGGGTGTCTTATCGAGATAAATGTTGTCTAGTCACGTTTCGAAAGCGACGATGAACGTTAAGTAACAATGAAGACACGTTGCCTCTGTGTAGGTTTCGTCTCTATTTATCTTTCGAGTAGTTCAATTTGCAAGTACGGAACAACATTGATATCGTGCTTCTGTGTACAATTCTTGGAACAGTGGAGTTTTCCTATTTCAAAGCTAACTAAGTTCGTGAAATTATCAAATCAACGTGAATCATCGCTTCGTAGAAAATATATATATATATATATATATATATATATATATATATATATATATATATATATCGTAGTTTCTTAAATATATATACATTGATGATTTACAGAAAATGTTTGACAATGCAAAAATAAGGAAAGGTTGCTGCAAGCTCGATAGCCCCATAATCAAATGCGATAGATATACGAGGCAAGTTGTTGAGTATATAAGCTTGTAAGCTTATCTCAAGTTTACGATACGGACAGCGTATTTGTTATTTTTGAAAGATTGCTTTTCAGCTTTCTGAATATCAACGATTGAATTTCTCACGATGCATCTTACAAAGTTTGCAACCTTTAACTTATAAATCTTAAGCGCTCGACGTGTCCGCTCAATGGCAAACAATGTGTCATAAACTTCGACAGTAGATCACCGGACAATATCGCTAACAGGACGTTACGCTATGTACCCTCAACACGGTACGCACACGAGGCACAATTCACGAGACGCTCACGACATTTCGACGATCATATTATTGAACGTTATTGAACAGACATAGATTCTCACCTCATGGAAAGGCTCCTTAGACCGTCGCCTAAAGTATAAACACCACACGCTTCGAGAATAAAACAGATCCAATCATATAAGAATCACAACACTAGAACTACACGAAGCTAACTTTCTATCAAAACCTGTCAAAATGACTGGTCTTTAAAAAAATACGTAATAATATAATATTTTTATATTTATTGATTTATTACTTTCTTACTATTATTATTGTATTTATTATTAGTATTATTAATCCATCCGCGACCATGATCCCTAAACGAGGGTTGACACATTTATAAAATCGTCGAACCAGTCATTTTGACTGGTGTGGTATTTCTGATGTTAGCATCTAGCGATCTAACGATCGATCCGGAATTTTCTTGATAACTGATATCATCGTATCGAATGATGCGCGGTAAAAGTTTTAAAAACGCGTGGGGAGTTGTAGAAAACGAGGAAACTGGTTAATTGGAGTTGGATAAACAGATTGCAGGACCCTTTTACACTTTGACAAGCGCCAGTCACTTTGACTGGCATTGGTATAAGTAGCCTTGATATAAAATTGTTTTGAATTTGAATACATAAAAAACAAAATAAAATTCGTTATATTATTCTTTTAGTTATCGTTGCGAAAGTCATTACACCATTGAAGGGAAAAGATATAACACAAAGTAGGAATTTTAAAATAAATTTGTAAAACCAGTCAATGTGACTGGTGTGGTAGTTTTAGCGTTGACACTCTTCAAAAGGGACTTCAAAATAAAAACGACGTACAAATTATAATCATACTACAACTCTTCAAATAGACGTACAAAATAACAATCATAGTAAAACTCTTTAACCTCTTAGGTGCGGCTGTATTTTGCGCGAGGATGTTTCTCTCTACTGCAGAGTTTCACACGAATTACACGTAAACGATACAGCATTGCGATAAGCAAACACATTGGAACGAAGTTCAAAGTTTGATAACTAAATTATAATTTTTCTTCAAAATATGATACGTATACTTTAAATTTAATAATTTACTTTAATAATTAATAATACAATTGAGCGTGATATATTTTAAAGGACTGCCCCACACATAGACTCACGTCACAATTTTCACGCTCATAGCGCGATAGTGTCTTTCAAATTTTTCTTAGTTTTCTATTTTGGAGCGATATTTTCAGATTGAAGATTCTACAAAATTATAAGGATACGCATTGGCATGTTAAAAAGAGCATCTAACAATGGTATATTTGTTTTAACGAAAAGCAACGATTGATAGCTGATAATGGCGTATCAAAAACAAAGACTATATATTCTGTCTGTATATTGTTGACACTGTTATAAAATGTTGTGAAGCAAAACAAATGAAAAAGATTATATAGTTTGAACAGTGAGCAAATGAGTCAGTAAAGTGACTCACAATAAAGTCGTAACACAAGATGACATCCGCGAAAGCCACTATAGTGGCGCGTCGTACCTAAGAGATTAATCTATCCTCCACCTTGAGCGCTAATATCGTCCAAGGTTCGTGACCCCAGCCGAATTACTGCGATTTAACCGATCGTCGACTAGTTGAGAGGCCGCAACGCGGCTACATATCCGATAGATGAACAGAAAACGTAATAAAATGTTGCAGGTAGAAAAGGTGTCATGACCTTTCTCAAAGGCTTTGAGGAATCTACGTTACCTTCGCGAACGATGACGTATAATAATCTATATTTTGCAACGATGAAAGATTTACTTGTGATACACGAACGCGAATCTCCAAAGTGTCCTACTGGGTTTATTAACTGCCACACGATCCTGAGAATCGATTACGCCGCTTCGAAAAACATTTGTTTCTGACGAATGTTTAGCGAATGGTTGTAGAAAATTCTTAATAGTTAAGGCATATTGACCGTTATGCTAAGAAAACAGAATTTTCTCTTTATAAATTTCTTAGATCTCCTTCTTCTTCGTGAATCTCGCGCGAATCTTCGATAGAAAAATATATATATATACTCGTAGTTCGTAGCACTTGTAGCAAGTACAAGATCGTTTTCATCGATCATTACGATCAATCTAATCCGCTCTTAAAAAAGCATCGACGCGTTCGTATCGAAACACTTGGAAAACCCCATGAAAGGAGAGCGTAGAGAGGAGGCAAAGAGTTAAAAAGGCATGAAAGGGTATAGGTATAAAATTGCTCGCCGAGTCGAAAACCGCATAGCGGGAAGCAACCCCCACTCGGCAATGGCTGTTCTCCGCGAGGTAGAATCTCGACCTACGTTCAGGTCCCGCGGTCGCTTCCGGCCAAACATTCGCGTAAGAGCCGCGGGGTGAGAAGGTGAGGGGCGGTTATTCGTAAATTCGCAAGTAAGCTAGAGGTGGAGAAGCGGGCGTCGCGGCGTCGAAGGAAACGAAAGAAATGTTTGGGCGTATGCGGCGTGGCTAGCCTCTCTTCGTTTCACCTTCGTGGTCCGTACTTCACCCTTCTGTTCGGGGATCCCTTGCCGTTCCGTGTGTTCTCTCTTTCCTTCTCCGTGTTCCTTAATCTCCTTATCTCTGTCTCTGTCTTTCCACCCCCGTGAAATCGACGTAGCGCGTTTATCGAACGACTGCGCGCGCACCGATAACAGGGATGGGGCGTGCTACGTGTTGGTTGGTCGTAGAAAGTCTGGCGGTGGACGAACGGACGAACGAACGAACGAACAAACGAACGAACGAACGAGAGGACCGAACGACGACAACGACGAGGACGAGGACGAGGACGAGGACGAGGACGGTGACGGCGACGTCGGCGAACACGGCAGCCAGCAGACACGAATCGGAGCTCGCCGCGCCACTGGTTCCCCACTAGCTCTGTCAACATACACGCAGCCCTCGCGCGTTGTCAACAGTGACAGGTCGTGTCGCGTGAGCCGTCAAAGTGTTCGACATTCGCCGTTGGGAAGAGTGAATTGCGTCGTTAAACGTTCGTCCGATCGAAGAAGAAACTAGAAGAGAGACAAGGCAATCTGGGATTAAGAGGAAGCTCTTAACGAACGGTGGATTTTCTCTGGTTAGCCGAGAGGTTCGAGAAAACAGGGTGGTAAACAAAGAAGCGTTCGACTGGTCCGAGAGTGAACGGCGGAGTGAACGTTCTCGTGGATGATTTGTTATTGGCTGGTATCGATCTATCGGCAAGGGAGATTCGAGCCAATCTACGAAATCGGATCCACGAGAACCGCGTGGAAGCAACGGCTGGAAAGTGGTAACCGAGAGTGCGGCGAGAGTGCAGCGAGTGTGCTGGTGAACGGCACGGAAGTTGGGAAGGATCGTGAAAGGGAAGAGAGTTGCCAGAAAAAGGGGTGTACGCGTCCCCCTCGGATCAGACTAAGAGGGAGAACGGAGTAATATATCTGGTGAGGTAATTCGGTGTGTCGCTTCTGTGTTTTCATTCACCCGATTGATCCTCCCTCCGAAAGGCGGAGGGCGGTGAGGCATCGATCGCTCGCCATTTTGCACGTCGACCGACATCTTCTCCACGCAGCGACGACATTTTCCCTCGTGACAAGCAGCTCGAGGAGGGAAGTTTTCGCGAACGAAACGACCAACGAAACGATCGAGAAAAGAGTGTGCGCCGACTGTACGATATTTCTTGGTGGACTTGTTGGTTTATCGATCGCGGTTGGTCGTACGACGTTCTTCACGGTTTTCTCGCGGAGGAGAAAATACGCGATCGCGTTAACGGTAGCTGACGAGACAGACGACGGGAAGAGGGGAGAAGGCGACGAAAACAGAGGCGAGAAGTTCGATAGGAAGTGCAGGTAAAGGAGGAGACAGGGTCGTTCACGTCGCAGGTAGAAGTCAGCAGGCTGGGAGGTCGGCTGAGCGAGGTGGTGGGTCCCGTCGTGGAGGAGGCCATCGAGCCAGGGGATGCCACCCCGTTGACGGGACCCTCGAGGGAATCCTCGGTTCCTCGAATCCCCCCGCCACCCCCGCACCGCGTTACAACATTGAGACCACCGAGACCTCCGCCCACTACGTCTCAGCAAACACAAGATTCGGGTCATCAGACCCAGGAGCTGAACGCGGACGCTGAGAATTCGGGTCATCAGACCCAGAATCCTGGACAACAGACACAGAGTCCGGAACAGCAGCCGCACAATCCGGATCACTCGACTCAAAACCCCGCTCATCAGAATCCTGCTCAACAGTTTCAGAAAACGGAACAACATAGTCAAAACCCGGGTCACCAGACTTCGAATCCCGGCCACCAGAGCCAGAACCCCGGCCACCAGAGTCAAAACCCAGGCCACCAGAGTCAAAACCCAGGCCACCAGAGTCAAAACCCAGGCCATCCGAGTCAAAACCCGGACCACCAGAATCAGAACCCAGGCCATCACACCCAGAACCCAGGACAGCAGACGACCAATCCGGGCCAAAATCCTGGACATCCGACTCAAAACGTAAGTCGACAGGGTCAGAATCCCAGTCATCAGGCGACGCAGACGCAGCAACAGCCACAGGCACCGTCGCAACAACAACAGCAACAACAACATCAACAACAACAACAACAACAAGAGAACCGACCCAGCAGCATGGGTACGGTGTTGTCGTTCAGTCCGCGTGACAGACGCGGTTCCGTTTATCCGCCAACGGGACATCAACATCCCGCTGATTTCACGTTGAACAATTTCAATTACGAGCAGTTGAACAATGCGAAGAATCGGGAGAACAAGAGTGGCGTCGCTACAGTGGCGCCGGCGCCGCCCACGAACCATCCGCCTACGAACAATAACTCGTTGCAAAACAATAATATCAATTTGAATAACAACGACAATGCGAGAATTATTTCGGAGAAGAACGCGCTCGAGAAGAACTTGAAGAAGCATTCTTTGTTTATAAACGCGCTTTCGTGGAAACGGTTCAGCACGTCGAACAACAACAAGAAGAAGCTCGACAATAAGAACAAGAATATCGGCTTTAGGCAGCCGCTCGATAACATACCCATCGTCGATAAGAATAAGAACATACAGACGCCTCAGGTGAGACTCGTTCTTTTTTGTTTTCTTAGTTTTTACCAAAGATACAGAATATTTGCGGCCGTTTCCTACTTAATTAATTTATCGATATCAAATTCGCAAAAAATATCGGTGGTACCAAATATTCGTACTATATTTTGAACTATAATTTTATAAATGCCATGCTTTTGGTTTTTCGCGAGACAGTAGTGTTATGAGTTGCGCTTTTGCGCCAATGTTCGCGAAACGTCAAAACGAACGAAAAGCCAATGGCATGGCACCCGTCAATCATATCGAGAGCTTAAAATTTTCCAAACGATAGGAAGAAAGAAACGCCGTTGCATAGTTTACGCCATACGGCATAGTTTGCGTGGCGATTGCGGTAAAAGTGGCCCATTTTCGTGCAAATGTCCGCGAATCAGCCTCGAAACTGACTTGGCAGTCTCGTGCGAAGAACGTCGAAGGTGCTTTGACCCTAGATACGATCGAAACTATATCGATCGCGTCGATGTTTCCCTTCGTCTATTGCACAGGTACACACGCGTACTTTTTCCTTCCCTTCGCGAAAAATTTCTCCAAACGCAACATTGCTTATTCAGAGACGTGTTCAACTTTCATCGTTCTAACTCTTCAAGAATTTCAGTTGAAAGCGGAAGTCGAGACTCCCCTATCGATAAGGAATTATTTATCGCTAGCCACGCTGTGAAATCCGCTACTCTCCCTCTCTCTCTCTCTCTCTCTCTCTCTCTCTCTCTCTCTCTATGAAAGATAAATCCTCTCCCGCGAGTACTTTTACGAAGATTAATCTCCTATTCCCTTGGAGCAGACGAAACCACCGGCGTCGAACAACAATCATACCACGCACAACCCGACGTGCGAGAAGCTCGTACAGAAGCCTTTACCCCCGAAGCCAAGGAAAACCGTGATTCAAGCCTCGACTTCGGAATTGCTCAAATGCCTCGGCGTCTTCCTTCACAGGAAATGCACTCGTTTAAGAGACTTCCAGGCCGGCGACGCTGTCATGTGGCTGAGGACCGTCGATAGAAGCCTATTGCTTCAAGGCTGGCAGGTGAGTCATTGAAATAACTTTAACGTTATATCAACGATGCGGCAAGGTAGACTTACTTCGATTACACGACAAATTTCATCGTTCTCTGCAAAGTTTAAGATTGAATTTTAAGATGACCGAGACTTAGATGACTCGAATAATTCTACCTAACTATATCCTTTTGGTCCTCATATTCCTTCGATTCCACCTTAAAAACTTATCGTTAGAAACTTTTATCGATATGAGAATTAGTTTGCAGGCAAGCAACGCGGTCGCGCTCGATAACGAAAGCCAACCAATTAACGATAACGCGATAATCAGTGTTTATCCCATCGACCGTCCTAGGTACAACCTCGTTAAAGTTCATCGTTGGAATATCATTTATAACGAGTGAATTAAGCGAGACACCAGGCGATTCAGCCGTTCGGTATCATATTATCGTCGCCATTAGCGGCTGACGAGAAGCGCGAGAGACGAAAGGTTTGATCAGCCTCGATGATCGAGAACAAACTTTTGGTCGCGCAAGATATTTGCCCTGCAGCTCAGCCAAATCCTCCTCGACATCCGTCTCACGCCGACTCGATGCATATTGGGGGAGCATGGCGAAAAAGAGAGGCGAACGAAAGTGTCGTTTTGCCATTTAGGCGATACGAGATTCGCCACGCGTCTGAACAGTGAGAGCACCCTCGACTCTTTTCCTATCGAAACTCTAAAGCTCCTTCCATCGTTCGAAATGCTCCACAGGGTGCATGCATACGCGATGACCCACGGGAATACGTGGCTCCGTGATGAGAGCCGCCGAGGCCGCAGGTTAGTCACAATATGCCACGAAGGGAATTCAACTTTTTCCCTCAACGAAACACCAGCTTCCATTTAGACAGATCCATATGGTACTTGGCGGCGCAATGAACTGTTTGTTGCACACGTACAACGTGGGACACGCATTCGAGGTACAGGATCGATCGAGCGAACTGCTCGCGATTTCCCTTCGAATTCGTTTCGATTTTACCGCCAAATCACGCTTCTATGCTAATATCGCGGCTTATGCAAATGTTATGAACTTGTAACAGGTTAGATTACTCGTTCGTTTGGCTTTCAGGTTTTCAGCAATAACTTTGACGTATCTCTGCTCGTTAACAAACGTTCGCGTATGTGTAGGAGAGCGAGTACTCTGGACGTAGAACGAAGTTGATTTTCGTGTCTAGTTTGTCGGACATACCATTATCGCGTGTCGCTTCAGACACTCTGAATAGACGAGAATTCCATTTTCGATGTATTGTTGCAAAGTCGATCAACGCGCAAGACGTCGAAAGCGAAAGGAACACCGACTCTTTTGTCATTGGAATATGTGGTTGTCGCACGATGAATCGTGGGCGAAGGAATGAAAAAATTATTAGCGATATAGAAGCTGCCTCGATTGTTTCTGGTTTCTACAATAAAATCTCGGAGAGAATGAAACATAATAGCTGCTAATAACAAATTGGGTCAAGTACTAGCGTAGAATTAAACAATACTTTGAATTCAAGACTACCGCGAATTTATCGTTTTATTTTCGCCCACGGAATCGACACGAACGTTCTCCGATATCTAACCTGCTTTCTACAAGCTGATGTTTTTCCAGAATCAACATATTCCTTCGTGCGACGTATCTCGTTGTAAACCACGATTCCTTCCACTGTCCTTTTTCTTTCGCAGCTACGAAGGTCATTATCGATTATCCAGCTTACGAGCTATCACGCAACGTTGCATTAGGTTTTGCGGAAAACCATCGTCAATCTGCCCACGAAAACGATATTTACTCACCCATTGACAAGCGACTCCTTCGTCATCGGTGACGTTCGCGTCCCTGCTATCTTAAGCACAATGTCATCACGTTCACGCGAATCGGATAATTATCACCGATCACGTAAAAACATATAATACTTCCACGCTTTCTTGCTCTATCCACCGTTCGAGCAACCTATTTGTCTTTTTCAGAAAAAACTTCATGCTCATATTTTATTGCTTACGAGTTTCGAAATTCTCCAGATCTTAACCGGTTATTCGAACCTGACAGTTCCTTGATCAGAATTTTCAATTAGCCGAGTTTTGATCCTTGCGAATACGAATACGAGAAACTTTGATTTTTAAATATTCTAACATGTGAGACTATACGATACCGAACGATTTCCTACGTTGATAAGTTCGTCGCGTTTATGGCGCACGTTACCGATAAAGTCTCCCCCTCGAAACGAATGCAACGAGGGTTCAGTTTATCTTTCCATTCAAAAAATCCTCCGTTAACGACTTTATCCTAAATGCTCCGCCATGACATCCTTCTATCGTGCAACGATGCGTCAATTCTTTTATCGCTGTAAGTCGAACATCGACAGAGAAGAAGAGGAATGGTCGAGGAATAGCTCGAGTCTTCTAAAGTTGAACTATCTATATTGGGAACAGGAGAGATTCGACTGGAATATTGATATGGTCGTGGCGCTAATCCAGTTTCGAAGGTTCGATCGAAATGCGACATTTCCATCGGCACGCGGCCGCGCGTTTTGCGTCGAATTGTTAACATCGATCTTTAGATTCATCCCTGAAACGTCGCGCCAACAACGATCGAGGAATTATCTCTTTTATTTCCTTTTTTCTGATCATAATGCATTAAGCGTACTGTACATGGTAATTTGCATATATACAAACATATATATACAAAAATTTGATTTATTGTCTTAGCTCATGCATTTTTGCATCCATAAATCTTCTATAAACTCGTGAATATCTACAATCTGATCTATGTTTTTTTAATTTCGCGCGTCATCGTTCGAAACGTCAGCGAAAGCCAATGAAAAACTATGCCAAGCTTCGTTCCTAGAATTCTTGCGAAGAAACGCAGAAAGCAATCCCCTTTCAGCATCTATCGAGGAGCTATCTGTGCAAAAGTCACGAGTATGCGGTATTCCACGATGGTAGACGTTCGGGAGGGAAAGTAGCATCGATATAAACGTGCAGTCACGCACACGTCGATTCGTAATAAGGGTAGCATGGAGCCCATCCACGTGCGTGTGTTTATTCGTTCGAACGAGTGTACAGCGTAGGTAAATATACACAGAGCCGCAGCTTTCGCTGTCGAAGAATCTCTCTAGCGATCGTCGTTACCCTGTTTTTCAACCCCAAATCCTACTAGCCCTTACTCGAACGTTAAGCACTCGCGTCAGTCCCTGCTACGAGTATTCAATTTCCTGGCCGCTTTTCCTCCACGTTTGATATCGCGAACCTGCCTACGTGACATCACACACTACGTAAAATCCACCAGAATTATCAGCGGAATAATTATTTTTAGCGCGATACTCGGCCGTTACGTTATCATCCACCCTTTTTCAGTCACCTACTTTCCTCCGCGGGCTCTCTATAATAAACTGACTAAAATCCTTTTATAGCTAGGCTCGACGCTTTTCTCCATTCCCTAGTTCATCTCCCATGCGGCACTAATTCGCTCGTACTACGCGTACAGCGCGTATATATGTGCTTTTTTTTTTTCTCGGCCAGAAATTGGAACGCCGCGCGGTTAATTATAAAGAACGGTCGCGAATCGATAGGGGGAGGGGGTATCGAAGAGGGTGGTTAAGGCGCCGCGGTAAAAAAATGTGTGCAGCAATGTGCAGCATCGGGGAAACTGCGTGCCAGGGTGGGGGTGGAGGGTCACGTGCGTGGAGCGGCAACGTTGTAGAACCACCCCTTAACCAGCGCCGTGTGGAAATATGCGGGGGACCTCGCTAGGGACGTTCACCCTTCGGTTTTAATTGCAACGGGGAGACGACCTCTTCCCCGAACCCCAGAGCTTCTTACCCTCGAAAGAAGAAGCTTCCAGCCAAGGGAAAGGGGATTACTTAAAAAAATTGCAGCTTTCGTCAGCCGTTTGCCAGCGTACCATAGGTTTATCGACACGATGCAACCATGTTACCCTACTTTCGGAAACTAGGATTTTTGGGGAGGAAATGTCTGCAGCAAGGAATGTCGAAGAAGCTCACAGCTTCCTTGATAAAGTAGTCGGTGTGTAGATTCAAAGGTTAGGATTTCGGGTGTCGTTGGAAGTTGCTCGTTAAGGGTGAACCCCAACTCGAGCAGAGAAGTTTCGTAGTTGGAGTAGAACAGGGTGAAGTAAGCTTATTGCTGGATGTTGGACGGATCGTAGCTGCATCGAATTATCGAAAGCCCAGCTAGTGTTACGTAAAAGTTGCCTTTATCGATTCCTCGCTGCGAAACCGAATCGCTACTATTATTAAATATCGGACGAAAATTTCTTTTATCCGTTAGGGCTGGAAAATCGTTCGTCTATAAAAAATGTTTGCCCTAAATATATTTTTATTTATACGTAAACGAACGTCAGGTAAACGGTTCGTAGTATGGAGAAAATATTTAAAAAAGGGAATGGGAAAAGCTTACTTTGCCACTTTCTCTGAAAATAATTTAAAACTCAACGAAGATGTTACTCCCGCCCATTCTTGTCAGGAAAGTTCAGAAATCGTGCGTTTCACAAGGACGATCGTTGCATACTTAATTAGTCGTGATTCGTGGTGACTTTGACGCAAGTAGGGCAATCAGATGCCCTGAATAATTTTCCATCGTGCTTTCTGCCACTTTTCCTTCCAGATGCCACTTAATTCGACGTTAAGTGGCGCGCATAACAACGACGGTCATCGAAGCGACGACTGTAATGGCGAAATATATACTTCCTGAGAAGTTGCACTGCTCGTACGAAACAGAGCAAAAAAAAAAAAACAAAAGCTCGCCAATTATTGGAAAATAGCGGTAGTTGATATTTGTACTTTTCGATTTTAAAGTTGTTATTTCATTTTTTAACGAGGCAGTGATATCTGGATTTTTCTCGGCGTAACTTTGTGTACGTCATGTAGAAATAAAATAATGCGAAAGCACGCTCTTTTCACTCTGAGGTTTCTACTCGGCGACGAAGAACCGCAAATCGATCGTGCACGTGCTCAAATCTAATCAGTCAAGGGTGACACATGCAGTCCGCCCTAGAAACACACTCACAGCGAGGGCGTCGACAGATTTCGCACACTTGACACGATCAATGGTAAAATTGATGTTTTCACGGAACACAGAATGACGAACAGCGTAAAAGGAAACAAATTATCACCAATACAATTATGTTCACTTAGCTTTTGTTCCGCCAAAATGACTATTTCACGATGACTCTCGAAACGTACGCTAACTACGCTAATATCGTCCTTCCAAAAAGATTATATAAAACTTATTCGTAATTCTACTTAACAACGAACTTTCGAAGCTTACGATCGGAATATTCCATGTCTCGTGGTTAGGTAACCGAGTTTGTTTTATTTGTTGCAACAGCGTTCCCGTGTCGAGTCGCATAATCTTCGTTCAGCGAAAACGTTGCCAAACTTTCAAACCGCGGCTTGGTCGTTTGATTTTTCGAAAAGGTTCGATCGCCATTCTAACAAGATAGATTCCGATCTCGACCGATCAACGCCGATTTAATTTCGATTTAATCCACTTTCGCCGACGTGTTTGTTCGTTGAGAAAAAGCACGTGACTCGAGAGCAAGTGTGACGATCGCGAAATACCGAAGCAGGAGCAACACGTAGATCGTTTAAGTTAGAACGTTAATCCACTTTGTCTAGACGGTAAATAGAAGAAGCTTGAACGTCATTGCGGAGAATCTCGTTAAAGGGAAACCATATGCCGGTGCAATCGTTTTTCGTGTTCACGATGTGGTCGGGTTGTGACGACAAAGGGAAAGCGCACGTGTAAGATAGCCTATCTTATTCTTTGTCAACAGGAAGCCAAATAAACCGATTCCGGATTCCACGGTATCACGATAGGTAATCGCTCGTCCATCACGCGCCCACGTGCTTAATTATCCTTGGATTATCTTTCCGTATGCAACGCGTGCACGATCGCGATCATATGTGAAGCTTCTCAGAAGCCAAATCGACTCTACATTTTATTCTCGAAAAATAAACGACTTACTTCCATACGTCCATTTATCGCAAAAACTTGACACAAGATGTAGGAAATTCCAAGATAAATTTAAAAACATAATATATGATCGTTCGCTAAGTATTTATTATAAGTATTTACTTGAGTCGTAAGAAATTAAAAAATAAAGGACGAACGAAAGGAAACCGATTCCTGAGTTTTCAAAACTCGTCCGATAGCTGAACGAGTGTTACCTAATATTCGCTGTCCAAATACTCTCCAGAGGCGGTATCGAATTCAATTATACCGAAGAGAGTGATGGCTCGAGTACGTTGTAACATCAAAGAGACACTTTCGTGCGGATGAGTGCGACCTCGAGTTGATTGGAGTTAAAAGCGTGTACCTGGTCGGGTTCTGGTCAGTCGAATTAAAGGTCCGTCACAGTCTCGTATGTACAGAGTCTCGAAAATTCAATTAGAACCGTTGAATCTTCGATAAGCTGATGAAAAACGCGGTTGCAGAGGTCCGTGTATGGATGCAGGCCGCTCACCCCAAGGGAATATCGACCGAGGGAACGAATATACCAGGCGGGTCGTGTGCTCCGTCGGCTCTGTATCGCCGTTTTTCTACCCTCGAAGGCTTTGCCACAGAGCCACGTTATACCCGAGCAGGTGAGCTCTGTGAACCGACCAAGACACGCGGAAACTCCACGGATACGTATCGAGTACATGGCTCGGTGAGGTCTTTATTTTAAAAATAAATCGCGCCTCCTTTGCCGTGCCATCGTGTTCTCCCCGTGTTCATCTCCGATACAGGCTGCCAATTAATATCGAAAGTTATTATCTGTCCTGAAAAACGGAAATAGCCGGGCTATTAATACGTCGAAGCGCGATGTTTTGTAACTTAGCTGGCCTTTTTCCTCCTTTTTTTACAAGTTCGCGCGGTAAACCTCCTTCCTTTTCGCTAAATATCGATGGGTTTCCTTTCCTTCCTTTTGCGGGCTACTTTCCTCTAGTTCTTTGCTTTCTTTTCACCGTTCGCTCGGATCTTCTTCTTTTCTTCCTTTGCAACGTGCGCCACAATATCGTTAACGCGACCGCAAAGCTTCGGATTCTGTTACGATAGTTACGGCTATCACTCGTGGCACACTTCCTGGATCCACCTGTTACGATTCGAGCAAACATTCGTGCTTTCTACAGCCTCCGAAGCAATCTTCCGCTCCGTGGATTTTCTATCATTAAGAAAATCATTAAGAGAGAGTGCTTTTCATCTACCGCGACATACGACTACGTACAGTTCCCTTTATAAGTATTAAGACACTTACAGAAAATAAAACGTACCCCAAAAAGAATTTAAGACCTTTGCAAACTTCTTCTCTGCATTCTGAACCTTATCCTAACTCTGACCGATCAATCGTTTTCTTCGTAATATTGCTCACATTCGTTATATTATCGCGTTTTACGCGAGTGATCAGTAAATATTGTAATACTTGCGAAAGGGTGGGTGGGGGGCGTATGTATCTAGTAGAAGCACCGACGTCTCCGAGTATCGTGACACGTCAGAGTTGTTCGTTGGCATTGAGCCGTGTACCGACGCTTTGTACCGCGTAACGCACGCGTTTAACGCGCTTAACGAGAAGGCGACGATGGCGGTGGTGCAACAACCGGCTGGGCGACAACGCGCTGGCAAAATCGCTGCTACCCAAGAGGAAACGCGTAGTATCGGGAGCATCGATCCTGTCAGGTCACCGCGGGGTCTCACTGCCGGTGCATCCATATGTGCATGAAACCACCTCCCTATACGCCGTTGAACCCTCGCCGATCGAAAGAACCGCCTCGCCTATGATCACCACCGTACGTTTTAATTATCACAAAGCAGTCGTTGTAATTGGAGAACTACGAGAGTGGGGCTAGAGATTGCTTCAAGGGTCAAAGACTCGCTCCGCTTTGAATATGAAATCGACGACGTATGTGTAGGTGTATGGTAGATAAATATACATGTGTGTACAGAGCGTTCCAGCAATCGTTTCTACCGACTTATTTTTTCGCGTAGTATCATTTTCTTCTCGATAATACTACAATTACTGTAACACTTTGTGTATACCTGTATGTACGATAGATACTTAGATCAAACGCGCAAAAAGTACCGAAATTCGATTGATTTTGAAACAGGTTTGTACGACATTAAAGAGACACTTATCTAATTAATATCTTTCTCTCTGAATATTTCAACGCTGTCGTGGTATTCGTGACAGCGATTGTGACGATCTAAGTTTAGCTTTCTTATAGCTTTTGTATAATATATCAACTATACTTGCGTATTACAGCGATAATATTGACGCAAAGAACGTATCGATGAAACGTTAAACGCGTGTGATTTAGTCACTACCGCTTACCTGTGGAATATGGGTGTGTTTTGACGGATGTTTGTGTAAACATAGGTATTTACAAGCCACACGTATACGCGAGATAACTGCGTGTTAAGCGTAAAACGAATACGAAGCTAACGAAGAAGTTATATACCAGCGGTTTAAGCGCACTCGACAAACCAATGCACTTTGGCTTGAGCACTCTGGAACCAAGCCGACCTACGCGCCGCGTCCTAATTCGCTAATGACTCGGAGGACTCGGTTTCTAGAGCAAGGAGAACGCCTTTGGTAAAGGACAGCTGACAAAAGTGGACGATTCGAGCCGCGATCGCTAATATTTAACACGCTAAGAATAGGAATAGATGTGTAGATCGTAATATGCGATATTAACAACTTCGTTTACGTAAATTGCCTTACGTCTGACGAGGAATTGATTGCCTACAATTTGAATCGTATAGAGTCTATACACCGATATCTTTTAAAGTGTCAATTTTCTCTTTATCGGAGTGTAATTGAATATACCAAACTTTTACGTTGTCATTAGCCAGTTTTCGAAAGATGGCTACCTAAATTCAAAAGAATATTGGGTAATGCAATCGACGTTAGGAAAATTTTGCGATAAAGTTTGATGAAATTTCATTTTCATCAAAACAGTCTTCTCATGTACAAAAACTTCCACAACTGACCGTAGATGAATCTTCGAACCCTGAAAATCAAACTTACCACGCAGAACATACTTTGTTCTTCTCCACTTCCTAGTTACGCTCTATCTAACTAAATAAGAAACACGTACTTCCTAAAACCTACATGTATCACCGAAAAGAGAGATACGAGAGCTCCGCTAAAATACAAAGTGCATCGAGGCAGAAGTATTCCGTTTAACAACGGCAAACAAATCGGAGAGTGCAGCGACGGGTCTTCGTGGAAACCGCGAAACATCGTTTCCCCGTGGAGGTCACGATGAGAGGAAGACCCTTTGCAATCGAAGTATCGACCGCAGCCGGAGTGCTGAGTGCGACAATGCCGATTGCAATTTCGTAAGCGCGGCACGTAATGCGACACCGAGCGTGAATCATCCCTTTCTACCGGTGGACGAGTATCGTCTGCCTGGCAAGAAGAAGCACCTCGCTTCACCTGGATGCACGGGGCTGCGCCGGCGGAACAACAATACGTGCGCTCCCCTGCACCAGACATGCATCGAATGTCCGTCTAGCCCTCTATATTCGTAGAAATTCGATTTTACCTTGTTATTTTCCTTGGTCGTTGCTTACGATAACTCGCCTGGACGTTGATCTTTTTACGTCGAAGCTGAGGAAAATAGCGACAATACGTATTTAACGTATGGGCGGTATTTATTGGCTAGGTTAAATACAAATATAAAGGAAGATGTATATATGAGAAAAGACAGGTTTAAGTTAGTGTTGATATGTAGGTGTACATTACGCGTTACGATATTCGTTATTGGTTAAAAAAAAAAAGTGGCGAGCTATATATATGAAACAACATGGTTGAATGTCTAAAGTTGGTATTAATATAGAATGTTTTTCAACAGGATGTCGCATTCATTAATCCCGCCAACGTTGTGTTCATTTATATGCTGGTGAGAGAGCTGGTCGACGGAGACGAAGCGTCCGAGAGGGAACTTCAGGCGACGGTATTAACGTGTCTGTATTTGAGCTACAGCTACATGGGAAACGAGATCAGCTATCCCTTGAAACCGTTCCTCATCGAGGACAGCAAAGACAAGTTCTGGGATAGATGTCTGTTGATCGTCAATCGACTGAGCTCCGAGATGCTGCGGATTAACAGCGAACCAGGATTCTTCACGGAGGTCTTCACTGAGCTAAAGGTTTGTTATAATTTATATTATTAGTCCGCTTTTTAACACGCATGCGTGCTCTCTAGGTGCTCGATCGCGTTAGAATTAAAATTATACTATAAATTTTAATTACGTTTCGTTTAACCGAGTGCGAAATAAATGAAACAGGCCTGTGGAGCTGGTGATCGAGGTAGTCTGCCTGGTACTGGCCTCGAGCGGAGCCTCGTCGTCTCCGGAGTCGCGGTACCCACCAAGGCGGCTTGACGGAGCTACACACACTTGCTGGTGCGCATCGACAGGCACGGCTGCGACGTCACGACGCTCTGACGACGGCCGTCGCGACGACGAGGAGCTGCCCCCGCAGCTTGACCCCACAGCATCGACCTCGACCTCGACGTTGCATCGACAGCCTCATCAGCATCACCATCATCATCGATCTAGCCGCGACGATGGAGAGCCAAGCGGACGATGTCCGTCCTGTGGTCAGAGGCGACGCGAAGAGATTTACTATACCATCGAGGATCTGGACGCGATCGAGCCAGCGCCTCTCGAGTCCCAGAGAACGCCAACGTCCCAGAGGACATGCAGCTGTGACACGTCGGTCGACGCGGTAACCGATAGGGATCGTACTGATCTACGCAAGTACCGTAGCATCGATTCTAGATGGACCGACGGTAGCTTCCTCTCGCCGGACGACGCGATCTGGGACCTGAAGAAGCGCACCAGCGAAGGAACCGAGTTTCGATGGGCTCTACACACGTCCAGCACCGATCTGGATCTGGCCAAGAAGACGAGATGCAGCTGCCATAGCCTGACACCGGAGGACAAGAAATCGCACGATATCCAGCGAGGTGATCTCAGAAAGCATCATAGCGCGGAGACGGACAAATGGTCGGTCAAGCCGGATTACTTGCAAACGCCGATGCACGATCTGAGAAAGCACAGCAGCGACGACACCAGAATGGCCAGGGAAGCCAGGTGGCTTCAAGTTCCGGAGGTGTTGCCGAATCCAAAACCAAGGTGCACTTGTCCAAAGTCGAAGATCTTGGCACCTTCACCGCCGTCGGAACCCAAGGAACCGCCTGAACCGGAGAAACCGACGATACAGGAGCCGGAAAAGAAACTGTACCATTCTACGTCGTTGACGGTGGAACGTAAGGAAGAGCGGGTTGTGCAGCTAACGGTGGAGAGGCCGGAACTGAAGAAACACGCCAGCGAAGATACAAGGCTAGTGAAGACCGAGAGGGTCAGGGAGAGACCGAAGCTGGAAAGATCTCACGCGAGAGTCGACAGCCAAACATCGAAAAAATGGGGCGTGAAGGAGAAAGTGAGTAGCCCCGACGAAGGGAAAAAGATTCGATCCAGATGGGCGATGAAACCGCACTTCTCTCTGCCCGTCGAGAAGAAGGACTCGAAATGGAGGAGTCAGGACTCCACGGAAGGGTTCAAGAGCAAGAGCTTGAAGGAACGGCCAAAGTACAGTATTCGAAGGAGCATGTCGCCAGAGCCGGATCCTCGACAGATGTCCAAGCTGGATAACAGAATCGTTCGAAGGTTGATCTCTCCAGAGATCACGATCACGAACGCGAAGTGGGCTCCGTACGAGGACGCTTCTCCTCTGCCGACGGTCGGGATTAAAAAACGGGAGCCGAAGCACATCAGCGAGATCAAGTGGACTCCTTACGACGGTTCACCGACGGAGGGTGGTGGCGGTAGTTTCGCGGTTCAAGAGCCGGAAGAACCCAAGTCCTGGTCGCCCTTCCACAACGTAACGCCTACGCATCATCCACCTCCAGAGGCGACTCCTTGTAGAAGCGACGACGAGGACTTTCGATGGAGAATCCTTAACCAAGTCTCCGCGTTTCCTATCTATCAAGGCGGCTGGAAGGACGAATCTCCAGAAAGAACTCCGCCTAAAAGGATACAGTCTCCGGTAGATCTGTCTCCGCCAATTTGGTCTCCTCAGGTTCCTGTCACTCCCGTGAAGAGACAGAGATCGCAACAACAACAGTACTCTCCGCAGCCTGTTCACAGGAAGAGTATCGTAAAGAGTCGTGGCTTGTCGAAGAAAAAGGCTCTAAGGGCTAGATCAGAGAGTAGTCATCAGAGCGAGGACAGATTGATACCGCCTACTGTGATCGTTCGCGCGGCTAGCGAGGAAGCAAAGGGCCGTCAGAGGCCGCAGTTGATGAGATCGAAAGCTTTGTTAGAGGTTCCCGTGACGATGGGGATTACCAAGAGATCGTTAAGCGAGGAGGTGCCCCGAATGCGTGCTCGTGAACGGGCACGTGCTCCTAATAGAGCTCGCAGCGAGGAGGTGCCCCAATACGAGGACCCGTGGTTTACTAACGACAGGTTAGCTGAAACGACCGAGTTGCGGGAATACGTGACGACGGTTTAAGTGGGGACGGTAGAAACGGTTGACGGTACTCGAAATCGAAGCGAAGGTATTTTATAATTAATTTCGTCCCTCCCTTTCGTCTATACGGTGGGAAGGAGGGGTGGCGTTTCTCATAGTTAGCCCGCTTAGATATTTTGTACCGGTGTAGAAAAAAGAGAACGTTAAAGAGAAATTTGCGTGCAACTGCGATGACAAGGTTATTTCCGTCTCTGAGCCATACACACTTTGTTCAATTGCTGCTTCTGCTTCACTCATCGTCGACGCGTGATGGATGAGTAGCTAGGAATCGTACTGAGACCGTGGATTCATGAGAGCGAACGAACAAGGTGAGGAAGAAATTTACGAACACCATAAACGATGTATAGTTACCATTGAAGAGGAACGAAAGAACGAGAGGATAAAGATGACGTGAGAACGAGAATCTCGTGACGGCTATCCACGCTGGCGCAATTCCACATCGTTGGCCTACGAAACGAAGACTACGAATCGATTATTTCGAGCATATACCGAAAGAAAACGGTTGAAGTAGTAGTAGTTGAAGAGTCAACGATTCTTTCTATAAAAAAGAAAAAACAAGAAAAAAGTAAAAAAGAGATGTCAAAAACTGAGCGGATACACAAAGGTCGAGGCGAGGGGTCAAGTCAAGGACTAATCAAACCAAGTTCGCGTCACAACGCTTGGAAATACTCAAAACGAACAAACCAGAAATCATGGTAGCCCTCGTGTGAGCGCTCTTCTGATAAACGAAGAATGATTTTTCGGCTCAATAATACTGAACTTTTTCAGCAACACTGAGCACCGAAAAGTACAGCTCGACGCGTTAACGGTCGAACGTAATATTCGATTAAATGGTACATCCGACATAACGATAATAATACGAGCTTAGATGTTTAAGTATAGTTGATATTAATATCGAATACAAAGGAGAATGGAAAGGCGAGTTACAAAAACTATGCGGTTTGCGTGTTGCTGATGAAAGAGCAGACAGATGGAATACGAAAAAAGAATCGTAGGATAATCGAATGGAAAGGAAGACGAAACGAAACGAACGATACGATTAAAGTGCACTGTGAGGGTTATACGAGTATAAATCGGTCTCGTACCAAGAACGAGACGAGAGTATAAAAGTTCGTTCGGTGAGTCGTCGGGACTCGACGAGAAAGACATCTTTGTTACATATTCCTTTCTGTTTTCGCGAATAATATTAAAAATCGCGTCAACGACTCGTCGTCGTATAGTGAAAATAGTGGATCCCTCAGGGTCTCGGATGGATCGATTCGCGAATGCATAATACGCATAATTAAGTTCATACATGAAGTAAAGTAAAAAAGAAATGAAGAAAGGGGGCCGCTGTTTGACAGCTGAGCTAAACGACATTTAGCAGCCCCTATGTGCCGGCGCGTGCAATATTAATTAGGATTATATTTACAGTTCATTGAATAGCCACTTAAGGATGGGGTACTAAGATTAAGCGAAACAAAAACGCAACTAATCCACGTTATCGACGGCTGCACGTACTTATTAATGACTACGGTATGTTTTTTCAGTAGCGAATCTTTTTCCATTGACTGGTAACCGTGGAATCGACGAAGCTCGCGGCTCGTCGAGGATTTTCGAGTACTGTATACATATTGTAAAACGCATATGCTCTCTGTACACACGTTCGTCGGTCTCTTGCCGGCTTCTTTAGCCGCGATACTCGATCGTTTTAGATTTTTGATATTATTCCAAGGAGATTCAGACGTTTTTCTGACGATACGGAGGAAGCCTCGATCGAAAGTCCATTTTGTATTTCGATTTCAATGTGTCCCCGATCATTCATCGGTCTGTGCTATACCGATTAATCAGTGCTTCGAACAACGTGTCACGTATATTTACACGAACATAAATACAAGAACACAGAAACGAGCATTTTATCGACTTGAAGCGTTTAACACGTGTGTTACTTTGTTGATCAATTTTTCAAAGTAACACCTATGTTAGCTGCTATGAACAGAGCTGAACATTTTCATGCATCTGACATACATGAACACATACACCACGCGTACACACAGATTTTGTACATATTTTTAATAATGTATAATAACTATAATTCTAAATTACGAGTACCAGAGTATCCAACAGCACAGTTGCATAATGCGCGTGATCGTATTATATCGTGTATGCCAAAAGAAGAGAACAAAAAGAAAAAGAGGTAAAGAGAGAAGACGTATTCTGTTAAAGAAAAAAAGAATTTTTGTAGTAACTCGGGACTTCCTCCCATAGACTTCGGACTCGAATTTTTTGTTCGATCATTCATTTTCCTCGCGGTTTCTCGATGTCGTCTCGTTGTATGAACCTGTTGCAAGCAACGTGGAGGTGGTTTTACGTCGCGGGGGTGTGAAGTAAGCTAAATAAGAGAAAAGAAGAGAAAGATTAGAGTTTCGCGACGGACACTTTAATTCTAACTAATCGCACGAATAGAAATCGGAACTTCCGGATCGGTTTCTAAGTCCCGATGCAGACGAGCGTCTTTTATCAGCGCGATATCGCTACAATCATACGTCTTTCTTTGTTTTCCCAATTAACAATAACCAAGCAGACGTAGGGTCGCAGTGATATCGCGGGAAGAAATCGTCGCTCGTTCGTATCGGGCTTTACTCGTGTGGCACTTGACGCTATCGCTACAAAAAAAAAAAAAAAAAAATTACAAAAAGAAAAGCGTACTGAAACACAAAGAAAACTCACAGAGATAAAAATTATTTTCTAAAGAATGAAAAAAAAAGTGTGAAGTAAGAGAAAAGGAGAGAAAGTGATCGAGAGAAAGTGAGAGAGCGAAAGTATGATAAATTTAAAGAAACAAAAAAAATATTTAACGGAAAAGGATTAAATGTCAACGACTTTGCTTGCGCAAGAATCGCGCGAGGAATAAAAGAACGGAACAAAAATAAAAGAAGAGAAAAAAGATTTAAAAGAAAAGTAAAAAAAGCTAAAGAGTTAGACGAATATAATTCCCTTTTTTCTTCCACGTGTTACGCGCGATCTCGTGCTCGTAAACTTTTTCTATGGAACTGCGGGTGTTTTAAGACGAGATCGAACAAACTAAACAAATTGAAAAAAAATAGAAAAATACAAAAAATCTACGACAGATACAACAGTATAAGAAAATTTAAAAAAAAAAAAAAGAGAAAATGGGAGATTAAACAATGTCTAAAGTACTGCGCGCCTGATTTTACCGTTGCATAGCGTACGAGAAATTCTCACTTAGGTATTTGTAAGTACCGTTTAAGGGGGTGGGGGGGTGGGGCAGTCTGCAGATAATTATACGCCATTAGTTGCATTTGATCGATAATATATTTAATTAGTTGGCAGTTATCCGTGGCTAGCAATCTGTCTTTCTTTCGTCGACTCACGAAGGATTCGTTTGATCTCGAGAAACCGTGACACACCATTTTCTTCGTTCAGAAGTTAAGGATTATTCTAGCGTAAATCGTTAGCGGATAGAGACGCGCTCTTTTTTGAACGCTTCACTTTACATTCCCCCTCGAAGGCTCCAAGGGTTTTTAATGACTCAACACATACACACAGATATTTACGCATACACGCATAAACATATACACGTATACATACACGAATACAGTCATGTACATACAAACGCATATGTGTACTTATGTGAGCTATTCCCAGAAGACTATGATCATTTTAGACGTACGAGCCCTGTCTCTTGTTTCGATTACTTTCTTATTCTCTCGCTACGTATATTTAAGGACGCCGATGTTGTAGCCGATTAACGATAGCTGATAAATTACGAATATGTACTTTTACGAGACAAAGGCTGTTGTTGCATTTATTGTTTAAAACTCGACGATCGTTCGTAGCTGCACACGAATATGATATAGTATTTATATAGCGAGCAGGATCCTTTCCCGATCGAGCTTTCTCGAGATCACACGCGAATCTGATTCGCGTGGTCGCCTTTAGAACGAAGCGTATAGATACGTGACGTCGAGAAGGGTCACGATGCGTTTTTCATCGGATACCAGAGCATCGTATACACGAAGGTGTTCCTTTTTGCGTTTGAAATTCCACGTGGATCGTCATTCTAGACGATTGTTTTCGCGAGATGAAAAAAGGCGAAGGAAACGATGAGACGCGATCAGTTCGCCGAATAGGATAAGTTCGAAAGAAAAGAAGGGAAAAAGGGAAGAGAGGAAGGAGAAAGTAGAAAAGGGACAAAAGAAGGGAAACAGGAAGGAGCCACGCCACTTATATTAAACGTACTATAATAACGCGCTGCATAGCGATTCGTTTCTTCTCGAAGTACACACGTATACATATACATATATAGGTTCTTTCCTTCGTAGTGCATACAGTAATTAATTCCGACGTATTCATTGCGTACTGTATAAATGTATACATAGCGTAATGTATTAATTGCGTAATTATTATTCGGATGGCGGCAATTTTAGCGGTTTCCGTGCGCAGGGGAGCCGCTAAACGCCCGTTACAAAGTGATTCATAACAAGTTATTTCTATAAGAAGAAAAGACTCGGGCACGTTAAGATGCTATACGATGTAAAACAAAGAAAAAAAAAAGAAGAATAATATTGTATCTGTGCTGCCATTAGCGTTAAAAAGGAGAAAGAAAAAAACAAATTAAAAGGACAGACAAAGCCAAAATATTATAGTTAATGAAAAACACGCGGGTATTACATACATATAAATACGATACACCCAGACACGTACACACATTCACACGTTCCACACAGTGGATCACGCATGAAGGTGAGAAAACATATACATATGATGACATATGAAGATCGGTATGTTGAGTATGCAACATAAGTTTATCTGTATATATATAATATATATATATATATATATATATATATATATATATATATATATATTATACGTATGTTTCATACAAAATATAGGTCTTCACGTATACAACACGTACATTACATACCCAGCGATGTAATTAATAAGTACTTTAATCCCGACAAAAAAGATTCGTTTCGCGGTATGAGAATGATTTTAGGAGCCTTCGTGTTGAATAATTAGCAGTCTCATTCTATGTATCGTATAATCGAGAGATCGAGTGACCGTGATCAGTACGTATATAGCGATAAAATCATTAAATGACAAAAAAAATGCAAAATGATGAACCTGTTAAAAAAGAATTACGGTTCGTAGTGTGTACTGTATTCGAATGTGATCGATTTGTTACTTATGTCCCCGATTATTGTTACGTTGTGCTTTTTATTATTGCTGATGTATTTATTATTATTATTATTATTATTATTATTATTATTATTATTATTATTATTATTATTATTATTATTATTATCATCATCATGTTTATTATGTCTCCGAGAAGTATTATCATCATTGCGAATATTATTAGCTCTATGACTGCGATCATTATTATTGAATATTATTTATTACTATTGCTATTTATTATCATTATTATTACTACTACTATTAAGCGAGCAAGATCGACCGCTCATTTTTTTTTTCTAGTCAAATTTCTCTAGTCCCAATTAGAGTACTGTCGATACTTAGTCTCCCCCGTCCCCGATGTATTTGATTTTTTGTCAAATAATCCCAAAATGATACCACGCGTTGCAGGACACATAGTTCTTGCGTAATAGAGTGATGCATTACCTGTGCAACAAATGCAGTATACAACCCGTAAATATGAGGTCAATGTTGATTTGTTTAAATAAATGTAAGTTTGAAAACTCATCACGGATGTAATCATTTTTGCTATCATTCTCCCTACGATTCTCTTGCCGATTAAAATGTAATTAGATAAGATGAAATCTATTTTATCGGCATATACATAATGTGCATGTGCGGTACATTTGAACTTCACACTTGTGATATGTACACATAACATATGTGGTTTACACAGTGCACTTCTTGCTTGCCAGAGTACGATGAAGATAACGAATATGTCATGTTCCCAGATTAGTATTTGAAGGATACTATGAAGTAAAGATATCTTTCAAAATGGAATTATTGCCTATTGTACTTTGTGTATATAAACGTATAAATATAAAGTATGGCGACGTGTCAAAATGGCCGATCTCAACAAAGAACTAAACGAATATCTTCTTAGCAGTAAAAATGAAAAACAATTCAAAATTACCGTACCTTCGGTGACGATACCGAAAGCGAATATTGGAAAATGGTTCGGTCGAAGCGAAGATGATAAACAAGAAGCGGGATGGATCCAAGGAACACAAAAGGAATGTTGTCCTAGCATGGTTTGTATATACGTTTTAGTATAACCTAACCCTCTAAATATTCTTAAAAAGTCTACATAAAAAAGTTAACAAATTCCATCTTTCCTCAACAGACAAAAGCACAAAGGCTAGTAGCATTTGTTGTATGCTTTTCTATGGGTTTACTTTGTTTCTGTTTGTCGGCGATTTATATCCCAGTTTTGCTCCTTAAGGCAAGAAAATTTGCACTTCTGTATACATTAGGAAGTGCTTTCTTCCTCTCAAGGTAAGTTGATAAATACGGACGCCACTGTCGGGAATAAAATAAGATTTATATTAAATTAATTTTTATAGCTTTTGCTTCCTTTTTGGTCCATTAAGTTACCTAAAGTCATTATTCAGCGCTGAAAGAAGGTGTTTCAGTATATCCTACTTTGTAACTTTAGTAGGAACGCTTTATTGCGCTCTGCATTTACAATCTACTCCACTAACGATACTCTGTGCTGTTTTGCAATTAATAGCTATGTTATCATTCCTGATAAGTCATATACCAGGAGGAACTAAAGGCCTAATGTTTTTTACGAGAATGTTCAAATCTTCGGTAAATTCTACATTGCCTGTATGATACTACAATTACTTAGGCATTAAATATATACATGTGAAATCAATATTGTATCTTCAATTTTAATATTTTATAAAACTCCATATATACGATATTTATATGCAAATCAACGACATGCTATACTGCATGTTTTTATGTGGACACAACATATACGAAAGACTGACTTATCTTAACAAATAATCAGACCTTATATACTATGTATAATAATATGTTTATTTGTATTTAAAGGAATGAATCAGTAAAAACACTTATGTTATAAGAACTAAAAAATAAAAGTTGCTATATATATATAAATTAGTTATATGAAAATATAGTTTTTGTATATAATGTATTTATATGTATAAAAAACAGAGTTTTGTTATTTCTATATATTTATGTATACATATATATATATATGTATTCATATATGTATATATATGATGTAAGGACTATTTATTTAATAAAATAAAAAGTGTATTTGTATATTCGATATTTATTAACATGTAAGATAAGAAATTCTCTGGTGACATTCATGAAGTATATGATACTACTATGATGCGACATTATTTTTTATATTTGGAAACTTTCGCCGCTTTTGCACGATTAACGTTACCCTGTAAGCGTTTGACTTTTAAAGGTAAATATTTAACATTTGCAGATGCATTATTAACTCTTGGAAACTTTTTTCGTTTTGTCGGATGCTGATCTTCATGAATATTAATATATCTCGTATGTTTCTTTATATTTGTATCGAATTCATCAGAATCATAATTAGCTAAAGAAATAAAATTATCTTGTTCTTCTTTTTTCACAATGGGCTCATTTGTGGAACTTTCTGTTGTGCTAGGTGGAACAAATGCCCTTTCTTTGTGTGAAGATCTATACATATATACATTTGTAGATACTGTATGTTTAATTGGTTCCGAGGAGACTCGAGATTCACTCTCAACGTTCATTTTGTTTTCTTTATCTGATGTAATCTGTTCTAATGTTTCAATATCTTTGAATAATTGGAGCCTATTTTTTGGTAAAGGTACATCCTTAAAAATATCACATATTGTTGTATACAAAGGATGAAAATGATGATCTGTATTATCCATCACGACATTCTGAAATCAAAATAATAAAAATAAAATAATATCAGCAAAATGTCATTTATGTATTTAAATAATTATACCTTCAAGGCACACGCAGCAGATGCAAATCCTATGGTGTTTAATGTTACAGTTTTCAATTTAGGCAATAATAATACCGGTATTTTCTTATTTTGTGCCATATAAATAACATGCTTTATTAAAAGCGGCGGTGAAATGTTCGCATCCATTAGAATACAACAGACATTGTTTTTTTCCAAAGATCTTGTGATATTATTTATGCCCAAGACCACAGAATTTCTAAAAATGTAAGTTTTAAAAGTATATGTGAATCGGAGAAGTATGTAACAATATAGTTAAGAATATTTACATTAATTCTGAATTAGGAATATTCTCTTGTTTTAGAAGCGCTTCTTTTTTGGCTTTTATACGTTCTTCTTTCTTCATATGTCTAAGTTGTGACCATGGAACTAATTTAGACGGACGTTTTATAGATGGCATTAATCTATAAATATGAATTATAAAAGCATTAATTTATACCAATATTTTCTATGTTTTACAATTTTTTAAAACCTACTTGTTTAAAACATCTTCCAACAATGGACACTTTCCTTCATCAACAATTGGCCTAAAAATATATATATATAATGCAAATATAAACATTTTTAGTATGGTATCTTTAAAATGAAATTATTAATTAGAATTATATATGAATTGTAGACTTTACACTTACCAATAACTATCTTGTGGTTGCGCTAAGACATTTCGTAATCCTTTGACTGATCCTTTCTTCGCTGACAATGACTGTTTCTGTTGTTGTTTTGTTAATATTGGAGTACCCATAGCAAAAACGTTAAAATATTGATATAGGTTAGCTTTCACGTAGACACGTTGTAACACGATAGTATCACCACGATTAGTGCGTCGTGTCGTGTCCTAACGTGATAATCGAATCAGAGATGAGTAGAGAGAACTCTCATGACCATGAGGGAAATTCAATCAAAAACATATTTTACGAATTACCGCTCCTGACGGTCAAAGAACCGAACTATTCGCATATTTCTTTCTTCGGTATGGCGATTCGAAAATGAGCGGTAAAACGGTGAGTCGTATCATGAGCATCTATAAGTTTTTGACCATCATTTTCGTATGTGAAGAATAGTTTCACCTTCATCGGTCGAGGAACGGAATTAAATCATTTGAAAATTACGCAATTACACAAATTATATACAAAAAATTATGAACTCATTGTAAAATTGCATAATTAGTGTAAACTTACAACATAGAAGATGACACGATTTCAATAATTCTTGGAATTTGATGTCACTTCTCAGAACTTTCGAAAGCTATTTTGCGATCTTTTTATGCTATTTCTATTTGAATTTCTCGTTCAATTTTTTTGTGGAAATAGTTAGAGAAACGGATAAATAAAAGGATCGTGAAATGCTGTTAAACTACTTTGGTTTATTGAAACCCTTTCTAAACACATTTTATATAATTATCTTGCAATAAATAATCTTAGTTTTTATTACATCGTATAATTATTTCTAACAAACTGATTGCTGCTGGTTGCTAGTGGTGGCTGTTAGTTATTGCTGACTGCTCTTGATATTATTATTGTTGTTTCTGTAATCATTGCAAAGAAACGCAATTTATTTCCGATATTTCATTAAACTTATAAGCAATTTTTATGTTTTTCCGCCTTTATCTTTCAGATCGTCGGTACGAGACACATTTCTACTCTTAGCGTACATACACATGTTTCTCCCACCAAAAGCACTATCGAGGAAATGTACGTATAGTTCGAGCGTTGGTCACTAGAGGTCCTTACTGTTTGTTCGCACTTTTCGGCTGACTTTTTAAACATTAAATCGGCATTCTCTCTACTCATCTTTGATTGAAAAAACTTGTATCTATAATCTAGTTGTTGTTTAAAAGTTCTCCTTGTATGTGTCTATTCTTCTTCTACATTTCCGATGTTTTACCTGTTAGTAGAAAGAAAACCAAATTACATTAAGTGTAATTTGATTTTAACTTTTGCAGACTGATTAGATCAATTTACATTCTAAACACATGTATTTCAAAGTTTACACTTTCAACTACTATAATTTTTATCCAAGTTTCGAATGTAATTTATGAGAAATTAATTATTATTACAGTTATTGCTTCGAACTGTTGAATAGAATTTGTAGATCTTTATATATGCATTTCGTAGGTTAAAAGGCACGTAGGGAGAACGTTGTGGAATTAATTCGGAAGACATAATCACAAAAGTTCGCGAATTCACCTTCTTAATTAATTTCTTTTACTAATGAAAATTCAGTACATCATGAAGTATGATATACATAATATATAAATGGACCATCGTTTGCGAAAGCTTACAAGTTTATGTCGAAATAACATAATGAATAGAAAATAGTACGCGAACTTTTAATTCTTTAAATTCAGTTTTCTGTAGAGAATTCGAATCGTTAGCGCGAGAGCGGCGTGCGCCTGCTGTTGTAAACGGTACCCATCGATTCCAGCGGCGCTTGCGAAGAAAGTTTATCGAAGTAAAAAACGTAGATGCTACGCCACTGGACCAAAGTGCAGGGGAATGGATAATGTGCAGAATACGGTTTCGAAAGGGAGCAGGACCGCAGCAGTGCACGCAGCAAGTCAAGATTGTCAAGATGGATGCTCGGTGCCGTCGGTGCGGAGTATGGATTTTGCCGCGTGATTCGTAAACGAGAATTGTCATTGTTGTTCAGTGAGCAAAAAAGGAAAACGTGCGTCGGGAAGCATTGTTGTTCATGGTGTTCCGAGGTGTTCCATAGTGTCTCAGTATGCAGCGTTAAGTAAACGGAATGCTTTCATATAGTGATGAGAAAAGCACCTAAAAGCAGTGCGGTAGTAGCGGCCTTCTACAATGGTGGATAACAATTGTATTATCGAGGGAAACGTCAAATTTCGTGACGGCAAAAAGGTAAGTACTTTCGTTCGAATTTTTTCTCAAACACTTATCTTTCCTTCATTTACCATCGAGGTATCCAATTAATATCAGCAGAATAATCGCTTAATTCAATATTCGTTAAAATAACATGGTTTAATTTATCTCACAAATCTGTGTAATGTAATATTACACGATGGTCGTTCATATCCTCGCGAAGAAATTTAACGATGCTCCGCTCTGATAGATCATAATTCAAAGCAAACTCACGTTCATGTTTAATTATTCCAAAGTCACTTGAGTACGGTACGGTTTCAATAAAAAAAATTATATAATGATGTAAGGATCTTGCGCTAACGCGCTCGGCAAACAGTTATATATACGTATATACATTGCATGTAAGGTGTATATGTATAAGCATTCATTGAATCAATGAAAAATATGAAAGTCAGAATTCAACTAAAATATGGTTAAATTTTGCCTCTCCTGTGAATACACACCATAAATTGTAGTAATATGTTGAAAATTATGTTGTAAAAAAGTTTATAATTTTATACGTTCAATTAAAACTTTTTCTACATAGTTAAATACTAATTAGCAGCCATGCTTCATGTAGTAATTGAAAGCTTGAATGTTTCAATGAGCCTGTGTTAGTATCAAATATTTATTTCTTTATGCCCATTGAAATTTAAGTACAATGGTGAAGTTTATTTGTCATGGGCAAGAAGTCAAATTGAGGTATCCTGATGTGATTTCAATGAACATTACAACTTTTAAGTAGTTTGTTGAAGGCTTAAGGAAGTATTTAATGTGAAAGAAATGAAGAGCCACAAAGCCATAAAAAGCTAGCTCATTTTCTTTTATTTACATTGGGGCATCAAAGAAATCATTCAGATGAGAAAGGGTAGGAAACTCTTTTATTTTTATCACAGGGGTACGGAGGGTCTGAATAGATTCAGGCAAATGTGTATTACATATGTATATGTTTCCCTGCATAATAAGTCTATGCAAACATGTAGCATACTAATATATGATATTCATGCATATGATTACTAGTCATGTTTGTCGACACTGTATCAAATGATATCAATTTAATAAAGCAATTATGTCTGTATTGAGTTATTCAAAATTGTTTGTTGCATTACAGTGGAAATCAAGATGGTGTGTCATGAGGAAGTTGTCACCGGTTGCAGGTAAAAATGTGTTTTTTATATTCTTTTAATGGACTACATTTTCATTTTTTACAATTAAGGAGTATACTTGATAAGAAATCACTTTGCCTTTTATGTCACCTACAGAAATATAAGATATTATCACTAACATAAAACATGAGAAATCAACTGTAGATAGTAGACAGGAAGTGTTGGATATTTCATAGCACATATCTCTGTTCTTGGTGTCAAAGATGAAAACACTTCCCTTTTTATATAACATCTGTGCATTCCTCACAATGAATCATTCTTGTGCACCATAAGAATGAGTCCCTTTAATCTTATCAATGCTGATAAAAAAATGATAATGTTTGAGCTACAAGGAACAAGGGAATGCCAGATGTTGCAAACTGGCCCTAAAAAGCAATGCCAATTCTATTTCCTACCACATTCCTAATCATATCTCCTGAAAGAATTTCCTTACTTGTTATCAGCATAAAGAATCTCTCCCTCTGATTCTGTCCAAGGGTGGCAGCTGGCACATCTGTTATAGATTGACTAGCTGGAGAAACAAAAAAATTTCCAAGAAGAGCTTTGCTTCTGGCAATAACCATTAATACCTGACCCTAGTAACTGGAGGATATTTTAAAACTTAGGGACAGCAGTCCCTCATAAATTTTCTTTGGGGAGAATTAGTTAAAAGTACATAGAAGGGTCTCAGAATGGATTTAGTGTGTTTCTACGTCTGTATAACTGTATTAATAGCATGTTGTGCTCGTCAGTTAGCGTGTGAAGTTTCGTTGACACATTTCGTTGACACGATCTTCGATAAAAAGTACTCGTTAAAGAAATTTTTCATTAAAAAGTCTTCGACCGTTTGCATATTTCAAACAATGCACGTTGTTTAGAAAACCTTATACTCCTTTGTAGATTGTCTTCATTTACAACTTTACGGAGATAGCAAGGATCGATATAAGCAAGGTCAAACGAAAGCTTCATTAAGTTTGCAACATTTTCTCGGCGTGGAGAGTGGTTTCACTCTTGACAAGGAATCCAATACTATAGCTATAATATGCCAAGACGTGACGGTTGTTCTGGCTTTCGACACTAGAGAACGATTGATACAATGGCAAGTGAAAATCTCGAACAACTTGGGCGAAGGTATGCATCTTCAAAAATAAAAAAAAAGAAGAAAAAATTACATTAAAAAATCAGCAATTAAAAATTCACGATCTAACACAATATTTATTTTACTCCCACAGATCAGCAGTTCCTGATACTGATCTCCACGGTTCCATCGAAAGCGAAGCTCACAAATGGACCAGCACATTTACACATTCAAGATCGCCGTTTTTGCATCACCGTCGGCATACCTCCCAGATTAGTCGGTATTTGGGAAATCGCGCATCTCCGACGATATGGCGTGGTCGAAGGACGATTTTGCTTCGAGGGTGGTTCAAGATGCGGTCGAGGAGAAGGTCTCCACGTGCTGATAACGGATCAAGGAGAAGATATCGTGAAGATGCTGCAATTAGCGGCAGAGGGGAAGCTGACCAAAAAACGACCGGTTAGCAGAGAACAGATAACGCAGGAGAGCCCGCGTCGTCAGTTCTCTCGATCGGAAACGAGGGCCAGCGATTTTTTCCCCTCGGCTATTTACTCGTCCACATATGAAGAGCAGTGCGACAGCTGCAAGAACGAGAGCTCCCCCTATTGGTCGTCCACTGAGAGTAGGCAACAAACAGAGCTCGACAGGGATTACAGTAGCAGAGACACTGTCTCCGTGTCGGAATTGACCGATCAGCCAGGGGAATGGCGCAGCTGTTCTCTTACTCGTCAAGGAACATCCGCTCTCGAGAGATGCGCTAGCTGTATCAGCAAGCTAGGAACTGTATCCAAATCGTCGACTTTAGCCACCACGACTGGAGCAAGCAGTATAGGCAGTCCAGCAGGAACGATGAATAATTTTGGTTGCCATCTACAGCCACGTACGCTCGATCGGTTATCGTTATCCTCGTACAGTAGTAGCAGCCACGACAGTGACTATTCCAGTTCACAGCAGATGGAATGTCACTGCTCGCAAAATTCAAAGAGCTCGCAACAACAAACGAGCGTTCATCGCGTGTCGCCAAGCCCTAGCGCACTGCCACCGAGACCTCCGAAACCGTCCCAAAACACTGCCACGAAGAAGGTTAAGAAACCTCCTATGCCCTTGCCAAACGAACAAGTTTGCGTGCACTCGCGTAGCAAGCAGCAGCTGGTTGTACGAAATGCAACCGCGGCTGCTGGTCCTTACGAGAATTACGACGTACCCAAAACGATCTTGGGCCATCATATGCTGTTAGAACAAAGTTCCCAACCGGATCAGTATTACGACACGCCAAGGAAAATTAAAGAATGTCTAGCACTGCCAAAAACCTATCCTAATTACGATACGCCACAGGCGCCTCAAGCTGTGGTATTACAACAATGTGGTTGTCCGGCTAAACTCACCGTTCAATCTCCCAGATCTTCGGGATGTCCCTGCCAAAACATGATGAGTTGGGCTGGTTTTGTATTGCCGTACTGCAGACGCGGAGCAGGAATTGAACCAACCGGTGTTGCCGTACATCCCGTGAAACTTTCTGGAGAAGGTAAGATGCCTGTTGTGAACGCGAGCGGGGAGATCGCGATTTACGCGACGGCGAAACGGCCGAAAAAGTCGGAGAAGACGGAGAACGACGAAGACAAGAACAAAGACAATTGCGAATGCCCAGAGAATAGAACAAACAATTACGAGAACGTCGAGCCTGTTATCGACACGCAACCTGAGTCCAAACAAACGAATTACGCGAACATAGACTTTACCCAATCTCTCGAACACTATGAAAACAGCAAAGATCTTTTAGCAAAGAGTGGAATTTCACAGGAGGAAATTGAGAAGTTTTCCAATCAAATTAAGGACGAGACATCTGAACCGCCCACAGAAGATTCGTCCAAGATATGCCAGAAATGTGGCCACGTTAAGGACCGAGAGAACGATTACTTAGTCATGGATCTCGAAAAGCAAACACCAAAGAAACCGTTCTCTGGATACCTACCGATGCAGCCAGCGCACAATGCTTGTTCAAAGGAGATTTTGTCGAGAATTTGTAGCGGTATAAAGAGCTCGAGTAACCCTGCGTTATCAGGTTCCGCGTTAAGCGAGGGAGGGAAAAAGAGATCCGATTCTGAATTTCGCGTTCCAGGTTCGGCGATGTTGTCTAGTCCGTACCTTAGACGCCGTTACCTGGAGGGAAATAGCGGAACAGAATCCAACGGGAACATTGGTCTATTGTTGAGAAAACGATCTTACTCTGCGGAATCTGCTCACTATTTGGACGATGAGAATCATACGTTCCCATCGACGTTGACCATTCACAAATGTTCCAGCGAAGCGGACAAAGCTTCCCTGGTTAGAGGAGAGACCCATTCCCCGTGCGTTAACTCAGAAGTCAAGATAAATCAAGATAGCGGGCAGATATCGATAACCTCACCTCAGCCGTCATTCATAAAAATTCGACGCTCCTCCTCCGTTCCATCCAAGACCGGTCACAATAGAGACTCTTCCAGTAGCAACGACTCAGGCGTTTCTACGGGATCTCTTAGTCACAGAACGGCGGAATTTGTCGAGTTCGAATTGTCATTGGCCCCATCGACGTCGGCGAGAAAGCAAAACGTGTTGTCAGTTTATAGGAAGAGTCCACCGCCTACGTGTTATCACAGCAGCCTACCAAGGAAATCCAAGTCCAGCGATCCGCTTCGAGAGTTGTCGTTTCAGTTTCAAAAGATTAAGATTCCTACAAAATCCTCTTCAGCGGAAGCCGATATTCCCACGTGTTTACCTAAGGCCACGAAAGGATTCAATAGTCCAGGGGAAGTGTCTAATGCTCCTTATATCGACTCGCGAAGCACAAGCAGCGGTACATCCGATATGTCCGACTACATCGAGACACTGTCGTTGTCGTCCCACTCGTCATCCGATACGCCAGACAGTCTGAGGTAAGGTACTCGTGGAGAGAATGTAATTGTTACGTTTTCTTAGAGCTTCTTCGCCCTCTAGCGAAGAAACACCGACCAAGCGTAGAAGAGGTCATTAAGAAGAGAAGATGAATGCTCAGTCTTTTACTCGGCTTTTTGCAGACTGGGTGGCAGAGCAGTGGCAACGACGCTTCGTCCTCGCAGCGGGAAAGAGTATTACAAGATTGACAGAAGTATTCTTGTTGAGCAAGGAAGAACGTTGACGACGCCATCCGCCAATTACGCGAATATTACCCCGGTGCTTGAGAAAAGCGAGTCCCCTTCGCCTGGATACATGAGTAGCTCTCCCTTTGAACAGCCACAACCTACTCGTGAACACTTTTTGTTTCCCGATGTGAGTAGAATGATTAACGGAATTGTTGCATTAAGATTACGCTAACTCTTTGTTAATAATTTATGCTTATTTTTTTATTCTTTTTACAGGAAGCTTGAACATAGCAACACTGTTTGGCAAGAGAGCGGAAAACTTGAAGTTCCTAGGAATTCCAAACAAAACCAGTAAGAGTATTCATGGTAGAAATTATAATCGGGGCATCGTGACTGTTTACACTATACGCGGGTATCTAGTAACTGACCATTAACGCTTTTCGAAGCTGCACACGGTACGAAAGGTGCATTTCGTTAAACCGGGAAGAACGAGGATATCATCTTCCAGTGGTCCAAGGTTTAGGAATCATAGTAAGGAATTTATTCAGGACGGTTATCTTTCTGCGTTCTTTATGTCTTTTTATGATAATGTCTTCTTACAAAGCGAACCCGCACAATCAAAAAGAACCTAACAGAGGGGAGTTTTCGTAAGAGAATCTAGGTTCTAGCGTATAGTCGAAATGAAGTCAATATACAATTGAAATACTTCCTACAACGACTCAAACAATTTCTAAAATATGCTCAATAAGAAACTGTAATAGTTTGTATAGTAAGAATCCTGCCCTAGGATAAAAACAAATGTGTGCATCGTATACTTTATATGAGTATATCGTTTTTTGGATATGTTTTATTTTATATGAGTATACTTCTATATAGGGTATTGTAAAGCGGTTAAACCAGAGGATTGCAATCAATGCATTCTGTGTTTATACTGGTTAACGCGATACCATCGATTTACATTCTAAAATATACAACCAAAAGATAAAGCAGATGGAGAGGAAGAAAGAAAAGAAAATGCAATGAAAGTAGTCAGTTGCATAGCGTTCACAGGGTTTTCAAATCTTTACTAGTTATTTTCTAAAGGCTTAAGATAACATTTATATAGCCGTGAAATGGTCTTCTTTTTAACGAGATTTATATGGTGGATATCGTAGTCTCTGGGCAATCAAAGATGGCACTATGTATAGATTATAAACAAGATTTAAATAAGTCCTAAGGATACGCGAACTGATATAAAACTCGAATTATTTTTATTGAACATTTTAATGGTTCATGGGCAGACATTTTTATTCGTAATCATTCTCGTCGTAATACGTTCCCATTTTTATACATTCATGTACATTCGATTTCATATGATTTTCCTACTAGATTTACGTAGATCTACGCAACGAATTAGTTCTTAGAATCATAATTGCAATATTATACTTCTCTTCTCATTTTTTATTCGTAATAGTAGCAAACGTACTTAAGATATTTTTTATTCGTACTTAAGATATATCTATGTCGTTTCGTATGCGCGAAGAACGTATATGTCTATGGAATTCTTTACGAAAAAAAAGCGACAAAAAGAAGAAAAAAAAGAAACGAAGAATATTTATTTTTACTTCAACGGTGCAGGATCTTTTTGATAATAAAAGTATATCGTAGACGATTAAGCGAGGGAGCTAGTACGACGTATCGAAGGGAAATCGAACTAGTTAGGCCTATTTTACGTCTGCACGGCTTCGAACTTTCTTTTGATCGTCATTAACAAAAAAGGAAAAGATTAATTATATATGCGCGAGCTGTAATTGAACATTTTTTCATGGCATGCAATTTTTCTTGCTTATGTCGAAATCGCGCATAAAAAGCAATAAAAAAGAGAAATAAAACAAAGAAACGCGCGCAAGGTTACGCGATCGTTAATAGAATCTTGCACCGAGGATAATCGAGTTTTGGAACGCGCTGGTCGGGCTGGTCGATATTGATATTATGCAATGCAGTGATACTGAACGCAATAATAGAAATGCTAGGAGTTATATGGCCATTAAGAATGAAAAGAAAGAAAAGAGAGAAAGAGAGAGAGAGAGAGAGAGAAATGAAAGAATCGATATCGAGTGTTTTCGCAATTGAAATATATTAAAGCGGATTATTCTCTGTTTCATGTACATGTTACGCTCCGCGGAGTGAATAATCAAATCAGTATTCAGAATCAAAAAGATCAACGGTAACGTGGATTTATCATGCGTATTAGAGGTTCATTGAACAATGTAAAGTTAACCGGGAATCACGATTCAACGACAATATAGCTTGTATTCCCACCCCCGTCGCCCCTCTCCAACACTCAAGGAATTGTTTTCATCGAGCCGGAACAGAATTTGTAATATACGATAAATTGTAATAACTCTCTAACACTACTACGTCCGTCGATGATTTTTCGAGGTTATGTTCTGGTCTAACCTTCTTTTACTTTTTTCTATCAGAGCAATCGCAACTATCGCTGTAGCAATGCCACGCTTGTCCTTTTTATCACGCCGCGGTTTTTTGTAAGGATCCGAAGCGAAACGAGCCACGAGCAACTAGCTCTAAAAGGCTGTTTCGCACAGAGAGCGATTATGTATAAAGAATTATATACTTACAGTTGACTTTATAACGAATTGTAAAAGTATTAAAGTAGTATTAATCACAAGACTGAATGAAAAAAAAGAAAAGAGAGAAGAATGAAATAATAGTTGCTGTGTGATTAAATCGTAGGAAATATCTAAAGAAGCTAGATTTATATATCATTTTTTGTTCACGTGTGCGGCTCCCTTCGAGCGCCATTTTCCGATTAACCATGTTTAATCAGGGAGACTCTTCTCTCCCTTTTATTTTCTACTCTGCATTCCGTGCATCGAACCTGTGTCTGTGTCTTCTATAATATCGTAGATATGGCGAGACGTAAACGCGAAAGAAAAGAAAAATACGAAAACGCAAGAATAAGGTTAGACATTTGTCGTGCTTGGCAAATTTAGCAGGTACCAAGCCGCTCTGCTCTGTCCAAGCTGTCCGAATTTCATATGCTTAATTACATTACGAGAAACTCGTATTCTCCATACGAATGATTTATAGAACACGGCACGAAGGATGCTTGTCGAGCAAGAATCGTACGAATATTATTAAAATGTCAAGATTATTCGAACGTAGAATTAAATCGATCGACCTTTATATTTCTCTCGCGAGGGTCGTAGAGACCCGGAGGAAGTTGTTAGAACGTAACGTCGAGAAAAGGTATAATCTTTAAGATACAAGCTGACATTGTACCCCACGATTTTCCAGTAAATATTGTATAATATTAAAAGGAATAATAGAGATGCGTGACGAGAGTGCGTCCACGGATTTATTACGCGACTCTATTATACGTTGCATCCGATGATTCCCAATCGAAAAGAACGAGTTTCGAAGCGATCAAAAAATGAAACGTCTCGACGAGAGTGTACCGTTTAACGTGATCGCTATTATCGATTCTACGTGGTGGCGTAAGAATTGGGAATCGGTTCTATGAATACATGCTAGTCAAAGTTAAGTACTATCGTAGCGATAATATATTTTTACTGTAAAAGGGACTATCGCGGACAGGTCGAAGGCTGAGCACGCGCTCCATTGTACGGAAGGGGCTCATTATTCGAGCGACCAAATCGTCAATTGAATCGTCTCTTCTTCTTTATCATTCCATTTTTAGAAAAATATTCGATTGCAACGTACAAAAATCGAATCGTATCGTGTAATTACAAAGCTATAATAACGATTGCATTTATAATAAGACTTCTTAAATGCTAACAGGTAGCTTCTAGTCAACGAAGGATCAATCCGAAAAGTACGATGAACGCAGAAGAATAATCAAATCGAGTTTCTCGCACGTTGCCATACAACGTGTTCGATACTCTCTGATACGCTCTAGAAAAAACACGATCCCTCCAGGCATTCGAACGAGCTTGAGACGAGATGACGAGGAATTGCTGGAAGTCGTGAAGACGCGTGCCAGCCTTCGAGCCTCGAACAACCATATCTAAGAATTTACTAACGATATTATTGATCACGAATAGTGAGTAACGTTTTTCGAGGGTATTATATATAATATATATAATACATATATATATATATATATATATATATATATATATATATATATATATATATATATATATATATATATATATATATATATATATATATATATATATATATATATATATATATATATATATATATATATATATATATATATATATATATATATTATATATGCTCTGTTTATAATTTCTGTACATATAGTCGGTGTGTGGCATTAGCGTAACCAAGGTTTCTTTATTTTGTGATCCGAGAGAATCGCCGCTCGAGAAGATGAGGCACGACTTTTACTTAATGTATATACGAGATAATATACAGAAAGAAGAGAATGGAACGGCTCGAGAGCAGATTGAGAGATATCTATCTAGCGTGACGAAATGCGCTGAGATCGTCTTCGGTAACCATTAACGCGTTTCGATTGATTTCGCTCGCGCGTGACAATGCCGCTTCGTGTAATCGCACGTTCAACGATGGAATAATTGGTTCGCGAGAAACAAAGAGAGAAAGAGATTTAATGGCGGCAGAACCGCGAGCGGTCCGTATTGTCGTCGTCAGGGATTATTTATGCGATACGAGCAATCTGAAACGCTTTACCGCGCGTACACATATATACACATGTATACAAACAAAGACACACGTACACACAGAGATATTATAGCATACGAACGTCAGAGACAAAACCAAAAAGGTAAGAAGAGAGACAGACAGACTGGCGATATTTGTTCTCTCCGTGTGAATTTAAATCTGTCTTTTTTTTTTTTAATGTGTGTGCAATGGTTTCGCGAACGGTTTTCGAGAGAAGAAACTAATCGCGAATCATTTGTACGTACACGCGAACACAGATACATAAGCAATCCGTTCCTCGTGGTCGTCGATGCTACCGAGTCGACTCGAAAGTATTCTCGATTGCACGCGATCGTAGTAATTACGGGTAAAAATGGGGGAAGTGCAATCGAGAGGGACGCGCTGCGTCTTCCTACGCTCTTCGATTCTTACTTAACGCGTTCTCGTTTCTTCTTCTGCGATATCGTCGAGCCACCGATAAAAGGATATTTCAGTTCGACGAACTGCTAATGGCTGTTTGCTTCTTAAAGTACATTCTTAAAGTACATCCTTCTTATATTTCGAGTATACGATCTCTGGTTGGATGATTCATGGTCGTACTTTCGACAGTACCAAAAAGGTTAGAAGAAGTTTGTTATAACTCTACTGTGATTCTCGAATTTGTATATCTCGATCTTACATTCAATTTTGCAAACGAAGACAGATCTTTGATGTTTGACGAAAATGGCTAACGTGAAATTACAATGGCAAATTTTGTCTCACTTTGTTCGAACTTGATTTTTTAACGTTAGAAAAATACAACTCTCTATTGTAATTGCATAGAATACGCAATACGAACAACAATTATTTACGCTGTCTCGACTAATTAGAAAATTACTCGACCAGTTATCATTCGACGAGATTCTCAATAAAATATTCATCTTCGATTTGTAATCTATCTACACGATACTCGATTTAAATACGCTGCTTTCCTTCTTATTCGTTTTGAGCAGCTTTACGCGTGCGATCCAACCGTCTCCGTGTGCCAGGTAAAGAAAAGAGAAGACGTTAAGCGCAAGAATGCGAGGGCTATTTCGACGAGACCGATAGCATCGAGTCACGAAGTCTCCTGTACATACTTCTGCCGCAGACAGTCTGCTGATCAGACGGACGATGATCGTGTGCAAATGAAAGAACGCTATAGATATAACGAAAGAAGTAACACGTTGGTTGCACGCGAGTCATTCCAAGCGAGCTGGTTCCGCGTAAACGATTCGCATGTGATGAATACCGTGCCATCTTTATTCAGCTATTATTTATAACCTTAAAATGGCACGCGTTAAGGCGATAGATGTGTACTTACGTGAAAGAGTCGGAAAGGGGAATGGTTGAATTCCACTAGGCGATAAGGGCATACATTGCAAGAGCACCGAGAGAAGGAGAGAAAAGAAAAATGAACAGATCGGAATCCGTTTACTTTGACAATCCGTTCTCGACATAAAACGAAAGAAAATATTCAGTTCGGACTGTTCGAATGTACTACAAAGGATTCGAAAGAACGATCCTCGTTTTAAGCGAAGATATCGTTCAGAGAAATAGAGAAAATTTTATATAAAGCCAATCGCGAGAAATCGTCCTTCGACAGTGTGTTTAAGTTCTACTCTCCCCCTCCCCCCTGAAAGAGTTCTACGAATTAGAAGAGGAAAATATATAGAATGGAAAGATGGTATTTTACAATTGTGGGATGGAAGGTGTTTGTTGTCGAGAATCTCGAGAAAATATTTAATATACATAAATGCCGCGTTTATTTTCGAAATCCTCATTATTATAGCGTAAACATCGACGCGTTTAAAGGCGCGACGATGAATTCGACGGATTAAAGGGGAAAAGAGCAAACGAAACGATAAAGCGACGGGAGCTTACGTACCGGGCCATAATCGAACGTTTAGAACGCATTCTATCGAACGGTGAATGGAAATTTCCGATCGATTTATCTTTTTCGAAGTTTTTTATAATCAAGGTAAGCGGGTGCGTGTGAATGAGCGAGGGTGATCGAAGAAAAAAAAAAGGAAAAAAAAAAATTCATTATTACGTATTTCGTAAGTAAATTATAAAAGGAACTCATACACAGTTTGTAGCGACTCGAGTCACTGATTTATTAAGAAAGTAGAAGAAATAAAGAGATTAAAAAGAAATTCTCCGTTTACTTTTCCTTCTCCCTATTCTTTGATTTTTACAGGGAACAAATTATCGGGCGATAAGATCGTTAAGAGAGACGGGTTGTGTAACAAAAAAGGTTCGATTTATTGTTCGTAACGTATATTAAAACAGATGTATAATATCGACAGAGCCAATATAATCTACGATCGCGTTGTTCTTTAGTCTCTTCACATTTAACTAGATTTTTGTTTTGTTTCTTACAGGTATACCTCACAAAAATACACTTCTCTCTGTTTGTAACATTCCTTATTCTTTACGGGAGCAGTTACGAGTAATAAAAATATCGTTCGACGAATTTCATCGTTCATCATGCGCGACGTGAACGACTCTTCGCGTTATTTATTTGTTTCCTCTTTGTTCTCGCGTTTAAATATGTATCTTTATTTTATGTTACTTTATTTTTTTTGTTTGTCATCACAGATTACTCCTTCCCGAAAGAAACACGCAGGCCATAGCGTTCGATCTTTTTTTTCCCTAACAGTTTCTAACGCGATAAATTCAATTGACGCACGACGTGCTTCTCTTCTTTCTTTCTTTTTCGTTCGATAATCACCACGCCGTTGTTCGTTTTTTAATACGGTCGACGACCGACGTTTATCCAGAATCGAAAAGATTCTATCTCTCGAGAGTATTCTCGATTTACGACGTTTACGTACGCGATATACGTAACAATATGTATAATATATATAACAGTGTCAGCGATAAAAGCGCTCGTCTCTTTCTTTCTCATTTCTTCCCTTTTCTTTTTTTTTTATCCTTTCCCTCTACGTATATAAAGAAACGAATACGTAAGATAACAATTACGTAAAACGAGCGTAGCACGAGTGTGTGTACTTCTTATATATAATATACTGCGTATTTTTTTTTTTTTTACTTTCTGGCACAAAAGTTAATATTAACGTACACGGTAAGAGATCTGTACAAAAATAAGGAGCAGCATTTTAAGCGATTATTTCTTGGCGAAAATTCGACGTTCGAGAAACTTTACTTTCTCCCTGCGTTTTCCTAGTTATCCTTCTAAACATGCCCGAGTAAACCTTCTTCGTTTTCTACTTTCGCTTGCTTTTCTTCAAACTGCGCCTCCCCGCGCTACGGCTGATCCTATAGTTGCACATTTAACAATTTGTTCAATTTTTCTTAAATCATGTATACTTAGCGTGTGTGTATATATATATAGTATATTCTAAGATTTCCTATAAAAAAGAAGTTTTTTTTTTCGTCGCATGGTTAACCAACAACCGTACGATTATGCGAAACACGCGCGCACACACACACACACACGCTCTTTCTATAAACTCAACGCGTCGTAGAAGGATAGAAATTTCTATCGAGAAATGTCTGTACTCGATAGATACGAGTATCATTGGATCCGTGTTTGTCATTAGACCTCGCGAAATCGTACGGCTGACGCTACCCTAAAGTTTCCTATAAAAATAATACAACAAGCTTCGCTATGTTATTATACATATATAAGTCGGTAGCCGTACGATCTTACAATTATAACAAAATAATTAATATCGTTACGCGGCAACAATCGATCGGTAAATTGCGTCTCTTTCTAGTCCCTAAGCGTAAAGAGTGTGATCTATTCTCGATGTTCGGTAGCTTGTAGAAGAAAAAAAAAACTATATCATCCTGCTCGTAAAATCGACGGTAAAATCAAATAACGATTAACTGCTATACAGGCGAATCTCGCGAAAAACGGATTGACTAGCGATTATTCAAAAACGTTCTATATAAAATCGAGTTGTTATCCTCGGAAATACGATCGGAGAAACGAACGAAAGATGACGAGAGGTCGAAACTAAACGGACAAGCATCGAGCGTAACGAACGAGCTATTAATACGTATAAGAAGAATTAGTCGATGCCTCGATTCTTGAACAATATTTTTATATAAGTCTACTATGTAACTACTATAATCTTTCTTTATTCGAGCAACGTATCGAGACCGTGATATTAAATATCGGACGTGAATATCGTATTAGTTGCACGATACATGTATTTTGGGCGTTATTTTTCCAAGTTTCACCGTAAATTCATCGTTCGACGGTACGGTCACCCTCTTTTCAGGCGTTGAAGTCTCCAGCGTCTATTCAATGGCACTTGCACTGTCAAGCTTACATAGTATATGTACATGATACAAGTACATAATGCCTTTAAGGGTTTGTACGTTGATACTTAATCGTATCGTTTAGATAACATCTTTGGCTTCGAAGCGTCTTATTATCCTTCATTTCAATTCTTTTCGTCCTTCATCCCAAAATACATTTATTAAAAGCTCAATGAAAATATTCTGCGAAGATATTATACGTGCCCTTCCTATGCTGTACAGTTGTACACCTCTTGTCGTTATTTCGTTCCATGATAAATTTATTAACTTCTCTTCCCTCCCTCGATGCTACTTTATTAATTAGACATTCGCTAAATTGTCTTGGTCAGTCTATATACATATATATATATATTAATATATGCGTGATTTTTCTCTGTAAGACTGTATGATATTTTCGTAGATATTTCTCGTTTTAAGACACAACAGTAACTCCAGTCCGCTATATAAGAGAATAATTATAATCGTTCAACGTGTTTAGAGGGAATCGGGGAATCGAGAGTCCCTAAAGTTGCGCTCAAAAAGATTTTGTTTTTTTGTTTTTGTTTTTTTTTTTTTCGTTTCTCGTCAGTTCACTCCTTCTTCGAATAAAAATTAATCGTTCGTGTCGATGTTTGTAAATAAATCGAAAATTACGATAACTAGTATACAACGGTCTCTACGCAACGCGATACAACAATGGAAAACGATTAAATTAGTATAACGCTGTCTGTTACAAATAACGTATAATACATACGCGCATCTATGTATACTGTACCAAGCTGGTTCTCTGTAAATTCATGCTATATCAATAAAGGTCATAAAAATTGCGGTAAAAGATCCTAGTAAAAACTTATCTACCTTCGTTAAATGAATTCGTTGAAAGGAAGATAACGATAACGGAAAAAAAGCGAAATATAAAAATCGTATCGAACGTTTAAAAAACGCCATTTCACGGACGTTGGAAAACGAGAGCTGCTTTTTATAACTATTCAAGACTAGACCTACAATTGGCTACTAAGTTAATTAAACTCTATCTTTCGTTAACTCTTTTGTATAGTTTCCTAAATGCAATAATCTATTAGAATATATTCAATTAGCGAGTAAACTTTGATAGAGCAGTACGTATTAGATATGCAGCTATAAAATTAAAGTGCAAAATAGTCTTATTTTTTACTCTTACGAACTGCGATACGGCATCGTCTAATAAAACAGTCTTCCAACTCAAGCATGCGTGTCTTGTACAAACTTGTACAAACGCTAAAACACGCGATGAATTCTTTCCAAACGATATATCGAAAGATAAACTTTTTCTTCTATAATTTAACATGGAAATACTTTGGACAAGATAAACTAACTAAAAAACTATCTTGTGTAAAGCACGCGTTAATGGTAATAAATGAGATATCGCAACAGTTCTATCCCTTGGCCTCTTTACCTTTTACCAATTGCACACGAATAGAAAAATTAATCGTTAAACTCGTTAATAAAAAGTGAGAAATGTATAAGGCCGTGTGAAAAAAAAAAAAACGATCGTCAACTACGGACGAAACGAAACTAGTCGAGACAACCTCGTAACAGTTTCTAAATACGCCGTTATTTCGTTAAAGGAAAACGTAGACTTTGTGAACTTCAGATTTTCTAAAAGATCAAAATGCACAAAATAAAAAGTATCCCACGAAACTTTCTATCTTTCCGATACACAACATGTTTGCAATTATAATATGCGAACCAGCACATACAGTTATTTTCTTCCCCCCCGCCCCCCCTCCTTTTACATGGAGATTTTAATTTCTCGATACCTTAAATGCGTTCTGTGTAATTACACTAATACAATTGGTACTCCTCGAACTTTCGGCACAGCTTGTCGATCTCCTCGTACCTTAATTGCGAACCTACGGGGCTGGAAGCCCTGGTAGCTGGTGCGGTTCTACTACGACGTACAAAATTTCTTAAGGGTATTTTACTATGTCCCTGATTATGATTCACGTCTAAGGTCGAATATCGTCTCAGAGCCCGGCTTAAACGTTCCGAAGATGTATAGTCGGCCACGTCTAAGCTATGCTGAGCCTTCAAGATAGGCTTAGTCTCTTTCGTATCCAGCATCTTTAAACTAAAATTCGCAGAGTGTCGTTTAGTCCTGTCCAGCATACACTTTGACTGTATGATTTTAGGCTTGTCTTTATCCATTATCAGTGAGTTCCGCCGTTTCATTTTATCGTCCATCGACCTATCCTGATTTACGCTGAACCCGAACCTAGATCTCATCAGAGGCCCAAGATATAATGGATCCTTCTTGTCGAGCTGTTGATTCTCCTTCACTAGACTCAAACCATCCTCGTAATCGATCGATCGTAATCTTATACCTTTCGCTTGATTAGTTCCGTTGGTTCTCCGTTTTATACCATCCTCGTACTCGGCGGAGAGATTTCTCTTGGGCTTTCCCTTGTCGAAATTGACCGAGTTCCTTTTAGTTCTGTCCAACGTGCACTTTGACTGCACAACCTTCGGCTTGTCTTTATCCATTATTAACGAATTTCGTCGTTTCATCTTGTCGTCCATCGTTCTCTCCTGATTCACACCGAATCCAAATCTAGATCTCATCAAAGGGCCAACGTATACAGGATCCTTCTTACCCAGCTGTTGATTTTCTTTTACCAGTCTCAATCCGTCCTCGCAATCGATGGAAGTTCTGACATCGTCTGACTGATCGGCATTCGTTCTTCGTTTCATGCAATCTTCGTATTCAACGGAAGAGTTTCTCTTAGGCTTTCCCTTGTCGAAATTCATACTGGTAGGCCGAGCATGATTCACGTTGAACGAAGTTCTTCTCTTGCCAAACATGGAATCTTGCAGATGCGGTATCTTAGAGGTGCTTTGAGAGAACTGTACCGGTATCCTGATACCAGCGTCTACCAGGAATTCGTCATCCGACAGCATTACCGGTATCTCCGGCATAGAGCTACAAGGCCAACAAGAGTTATAGTGAGCTGCAAGCGTTCTTACAGTGGCAGTGTCCTTGCTGGCAATGTTAGTGGAAAACTCGCGGGCATAGTCTCGGGTTAGTAGGAAATTTTGCTGCGATCTTCGCCGATTCTCTCTCATGATCGCCAAGAAGACAGACCTCGCGTAATCGGACGAGGGACAAGAATGGAAAGCGTATTCTTCCGCATAGTCGCATTCGCACGTTTCCGGCCACAATATAAATGGCAATGCTAATTTCGATCGACTCTGCTGAGCCTTTTGCATTAGATAATCACTGCACGATCCATTGTCAAAGTTAGTATGGGTTGTACTAATGTTTGAGTTGGTATGCCCTATTCTTTCCCAAGGATGTGTTAGTTGAATTCTGTTAGATGCAAAGCATGCAGAATTTGATATTAGGTTTTGCATGATATCGTTAGTAAACTAAGAAAGATAGTGAGATTTAACTCTACTTTTTCATCGGTTCTAAAAAATCTATCTCTTCTATTCTCGAATATTAGTGTTATATTAGACGTTAGCATCATGCTTAAAATTAAAGTTAGTTTTATTTGTATATGCGAGGAATAAGTAGATATGTAATTTATGTACCTCGCTTTTGATCCGTCGCTTGATTGGCGAGGTGAGCCTATGCTATCTGTAATAAATATTATTAATTTTAATCATTGTTCTGAATAATATTTTATGTTTAATCGGTGGTAACGAAAGCGAATATTTACCTTTCGATGATGTTTGCGGCCTGGACAAAAAGAACAGAATAAATTAGTTCAAAATTTCATAGGAAAATCATTAGACGTTCAAATTATAAAGTATAACTTACATCGTTTTTGACGAGGAATCGGCAGTCGCATGACGCCACCCCCCTACAATTACAGGATTCCAAATATTCAATCCGTAAGTAATAAGAATTGCTATAATTATGGAAATTTATCCTCGCGTACCTTTCTTTATTGTAGCACCTCCGCCTGGAGATTTCCCATTTGCCATTCCTGATAATCTTTTCTCTTCCTCTAACTTTCTAATATCTTCAGTGCCCTGTTTTGAAACTGCTCCAGATGCCTGAAACAAAGTATTTTGTACAAACATAATTCGCTAACAATAAAAGTGAATTATACTGAATATTACTTACAGCTCGACCTTCGTATTTAAGCGATATATCATCCAATTTTTTTATAACGGATGACAACTCGGCTAGTACATCTCTATCCTTTTCGCTATTTATTAAATGCGTTATAGTTGATTCTAACAAAGTTAATAATTTTTTATCGGCCGGCATCCGCAGCATACTTTTTAACTGAGGCAACAGAGAAATTACTTTCATTCTTATGTTAGCTACGGGATCTTCTGCCAAGTTCAATAAAGCAGTAAAAAAATGTTCCTTGAAATATGCAGAAGAAAAAATTTCCAAAGCCTCTATCATCATACGAACGAACATCATTCTCACATAACAATTCGGATTACTAGCTAAATCTGAATACAATTTGCTACGAAGTTCTACCCTTTGCATAGGTTTCATGTTATAACGTAAAAGGAAAAGATATAGAGTTCCTGCGGAGAGTCGAACGGGTATTGGCCTCTGCAAGTTAAAAATAGTATTGAAATTTGATTATGTCATATATTTTGGTTAAAAACGAAACACGAGTAATTTTAAAACTTACAGCGTGTAATATTCTAAAAAAGGCCATTGGCACAAAATATGAATATATAAAGTCACTTGGGAAGTATTTGGGCAATATCTCAAGTTGTGAATGCATTGAAGACACTAATCTCCAATTATGTGTAGCTGCTATTTCCGACTCACATTTCAATAGAGCTCTACCAATTTCCATAACAGTGGAATCCTGCAGTCGACAAACAGATTAATAGAAATAGAGCAAATATATTTAGAAAATGTCTAATTATAGAAAACGCATACGAACCATTTTATCTACTCCAATAATTTGACTTTCAGCCAAGCAATCAAGCGTTAATCCTATATGAGGAATTAAACCTTGTAAAACTTCTTCAGAGTTATCTTTCAATAATTTTATTAGATCTGTTTTTATCCGTCCACTTTTTGGACCTAACACCTTGGCCACCTGCATGGTAAATTATGATTGTTACTAAAAAGTCATACATCCCAATTTCATATTCTAATCAAAAAAGTCTCACTTCATGGATTCCACACGCTACAGTTCTCCGAACCAAATAATAGTGATCACTCGCCAATGCAGTGAATGTAAGAAGTAATGCATCTGTATCATCCACGGAATTTGATACAAAGATGAACATTGCTGGCAAATTAAACGCGCAACACCTTCTGCATTCTACATATTTTTCATCTTCGTCAAAATTAATATTCATCTAGAAAGGTGTAAATTTATGGAGAAACTTCATTATAAAACACATTCGATTTTATCAGAGTCTATATCATATTCGTACACACTTACAAATGGAAGATGAGGCTTGGATTCTTTTTTCATTAAGACAATACCCATTTGTGCAAGTTGTTGAAAATATTTTACGAACCATGTTTTTTCCGTAGGTAATAAGCATGCTGAAATATCAATTGTACATCAATTCACTGCGATCGTGAAAGTAAAATTTAAATTCATAAGAGATCTTACTTTCTAGGCCGAGTACAATTTTTCCAAATTCTTGGGCAATGACGCATATCACGTTATCGTCTGACTGTACAGATTGTGTATTTTCACATAATTTCTTAACAAGTGGCACTATGGTAGTTTTTATTGTATCTGTAAATAATTATAACTACGTTGCGTCGCGTTCTTAAAAAAACTCGCGTCCAAAAATTAATCGAAACATATTTTACTACAAAAATCTTGGAATGCTTATGATGCACAACTAGTCATTAAGCATACCTTCCTGAAGATGAGGTAGCAAATACGCTATTGTTTGTACAGAGGCGCATCTTACATTGCTTTCTTCATCACTTGCTAATTCTACGAAAGATGGTAGCAAAGCAGATTTTACAGACTCAGCACCAAGGCCTTCAGCAACAAAACGTAGCTGCAAGCAGATACTAGCTCGTACTTCACTATTTACATCCTGACAGAGGGAGTGTACCATTGGTAGAACTTCCTTCTGTATCCTGACAACAATTTCAATACGTATACTTATTTAATGACTTTATTGAGAAAAAGTTGTCTTTTGGCATATGTTGCATACTATTCAATTTCTGTACGTTTAATCTGTCACTCAAGAATATAGTGTTTAAAAGTTGATACCCTCGATAACAAAAATATTGGATTTTGATAAGATGAAACATACTCACAGAGCAGATTCAAATCTTGTACAAATCTTTCCTAATATCTTGCTGCATATTATCCTGGAGTGGATAGGTTGTGACAATTGCCCTTTGCTTACAGTCAATGGCAGAATCTGTATAATTTTATTTCTATTATCATCCGGATGATGTTAGTTACTATATTTGAGTATGTTCAAGTTTCAAAAAATATTTGTATCGTTAAAGCTATGTTAAATACATAGCATCTCTTTGCAACATATGAGTTTTGATAGAGTACTTGATGCTTAGTCTAATGCCAGGTAACCAAGTAACATAAAATAAATCAACCTAATTACCAATCTACCATAATCATATTGTAAGGTTGCATATGTGCTACAAAAATTACAATACATTTGCCCTTCTAAATGACAAAGTTGTCTGAATATCAATTTCTAAGATCATCTATACAAACCTGCTTTCTTATGACTTCTACCGGCAGTAACTCTATCACATCCAGTAAGGTCTCCAGCCATGCATGACAGATAACTTTAAATGTACATATATACATGTTTAGTTACATGGAATAATACCAAATGCATGAAACTGTCGATATAGGTTTAACTAGCAACCCTAGTTGTACAAGAGTGAACAAAATTTCTTTACCTGGATCACGCTTTTCAAGGGAATCTAAGATACTTTGAAGGAATGTTCGACTGAAGACATTATGGTTCACAAGTTTCTGCTCTAGAATCGTTTTGAATGTTGTTGAAGCTGCAATATGGAATTCCGTGGATGCTGTAGCCAGTGACTGCTGCACTTTTGGTATCACGCGTGTTATACATGATTCTGAGTCTGTGGCTAAGAGGCTTGGTAATGTTTGTATAAAATTGAGTTTTTGAATTTCATCGCCTTTCCTGCAATAATTATGGATATAACAGCAAATAACGCAAAAACGACAGCTGTATTAACGAACATAGATAATGTAGAAAACAACACATTTTTAAACATTAATATTATTTATTATTACAAATATATTAACTACGATATAAATTACCATGATAACAATATATTTAGGAAGTATAATATTTTCTGGAATCGTTAAATTTATAAAAACAATCCCGTCATCCTCGCGTTATTTTTTTTAAATGCATGCAACCTCCAAGGACAGGAATCTTTACATAACATATCCTTTTGAAGCATGTGACAATGTTTTCACTGGTACAACGTGCACGATTCTTAAGGTTTTTATTTCATCGTAAATCCTCATTGTTACAACAAAACACTCGTTATTACGACATCGTTATGCGAAGAGGAAAAAAAGACAATCGATAATACTGTCAAATCTTCGAACAACCTACACCTTGAAATCTTATTACTTCGAACGAAGTCTTTAGCTAACTGTTTATCAGTTACTCGTAGAATGTCATTTCTTCCGAGTGTCTTTAAAGGACTATAATTAGCAACGCTTAGACGACAGGACAGTATACTCCTTGAACGACGCTGCGTTATTTTTAGAAACCATGCATGGGTTCGAACGAAAGAGAAACAGTCGTGAGAATGAGAGAAGACGGGCGCGACAACTGCGAGTAAGATTCACTAGCTAAAAAACCATTCTCTATTTCGGCCACTTACCGTGGAGATGTGCTCTTGTACAGAGCTTCCTCTTGCAACATTTTCAAAGCGCATTTTATTCAACGATCGCACGAGAAAGCAGCGAGGACCGATATATTAATTTCTTTACGTGAACGACGATACACGCGTACGCACTCTCATGACGCACTTGACGCAATAAAAACAACACGACCGAACGTAGATGACAACTAAACTGGGCTCTGACTCCAAGGTATCGATTATATGTGACTTGTCCTACGAGACAGCGAGCAAGACCGAGTTCTGCCGGAACCGACCGAATGCGGCCTACGTACGCCACTAATGAAAAACACGTAATGCTGCGTTGCGCGTAACGCGTAATACAATAGACCGGGATGCGTTGATCGTAAGTCGATGTTGTGTAATCGACAATTCGATGTAGTTATTTTGCGATTCCCATGCGATGATGCATCTCGCTTTAAGGTACGTCGGTTTCGCGTTTCTAAAAAAGAACACTGCTTAAAACGGCGATATTTTTTTATAGCTCGTTACGCAACGAGTATGACACGAATTACTTGTATAATTCGATCATATCGTCGAGATCCAAATATAAACATTTTTATCTACTGTCACGTAATATGTATTATTTAACAGATTTATTATCGTTTTATAACTGAAATAAATATTACTCTGAGATTGAACCAAGTAACAACATCGATGTGTATCATCTGTACGGCAAGTGCAATCTGTGCTTCTGCTATAGACCACTATCTAGATTTTATAAAATTAATTAATGATACTGTGGCAGCCTTGATACGATAATCATACGGGATTACGTGATTTAATTCAAGGTTTTGTACAGTGATTTGTCGAAGCGCTATGCGCAAAATTACTATTATTAACCATGCCCCAAGGATATGCCGCTTCTCTGTAAAGAGGCGTGTCCTGGTAATACGGAAGACGCGGTTTTCATTTTCGGCGAAAGTGACTCGTTATCGAGTCGGGTTTATTATCATATGTATATTTAAGTTCCACTTACGCCAAAAGATGAAGCGCTCTGTCTATAGGCCTTTTTTCCAAATTAGGATCTAAACTGTGCTTCTTTAATTGCTCTTCATTCTAGGAACGTACATTTATAGTATGAGTCGATCGTTCATAGAAAATCGCGTTCACGCGTGATATTACGTACTCTCAGATCAGGCACAGGCTTGTCTAATTGAAGGCTAGCGAATTCCTCGTAATCCATAAACATGGTGAACGCATTTTACAGATAAATGCTGTATACGAATATAACCCCATTTATTTGAAAGATTTGATCAGAACAAGAAACGCATATTCAGGTGATACTCGCGCGGAAGTAAAAAACACGATCGTCCGCGATGATTTTCAGTACCGATCACTGAAATTCTTGCGGCCGCTCGCCAGGGTATCAGCAGGATGCGAGAAATGAATATTGAACAGAGTTGAACCACACGCAACTGTATAAAATACGAAATATATTTACTTCTCATAGCATGTCGTATAATTTAGATAAGTATACATACCTTACGGGCATTGCATAGGGTATATCATATACGTTTAGCAATATAAAAGATTACAGTATACATTAATATATACAGAGAAGAGCGAAAGATTTGGATCGCGCGAACAGCTACGTTCAACTTTCGCGTGTATCTTATAGTTTAAGATAATCGCTCTTTTATTCGCGTACACGAAACACTACGATTTATATGTTCTAAGTTTAAAAAAAAGATAGAAGACAAAATGGTATAATTATAATAAACAGAGAGAGAGAGAGAGAGAGAGAGAGAGAAAGAGAGGAAGAATTATTTAACTGTCATGTTTATTCCGCAATGAATCAATTTCTTGTTGGGAGACAAGAAGGAAACGTGAATCTATTATACAAAGAACACAAGAGGAAACGCGATAGGGGGGGGGGGGGGGCAGTCAATGCTGTTTTCTTGTTGCGCGAGTTTGCGAACGTCGGACAATCTCGAAATTGCGGAACATATCAATACAGAGATGTGCGCTTAGCTATGTGAACGTATTTAAAAAGATGATGTTAGGACGTCGAATGGAAACGAACCTCGCTCTGCCTTTTCTGACGTAGTTGCAATAAAATTTGCATTTTATTATCGGGATTCGTTCCGTAGATATTGACGCCTGATTCTCCCTCTCTAAACGGCAGTTCGCATTTGAATATCGCACAGATTGTTTTTTTTTTCGCATAGTACTTTACACATTATATATATATATATGTATATATATATATATATTTTATTCTTCTCCATTTTTACAAAAATTCTTCGCGTAAGAAAAGAAATTACGAATAATATCATCTCGACGCAAGTCTTGTCCGCTACAATCTATACTTAATAATAAATGTCTCTATATGAATAACTAATTTAAAAGAGAAGGGGAAACCTATGAAGGTTCGTGGAAGCACCCTGAATCACTGTATAACAGTCAAGTTCTATAGCTAAGAATCGTCGATAACCGATAGCATTTTGTGATTTACGAATATATCTTTAAACGTAATTACTTTAACTTTTCCGATCTGTTTTACATTTTGACGAAACAAACACTAAGCAACTCTGTATAATTCTTCATTCCTCGGTGAGCATACAATTCAATATTATACACATCGCTATTCTTTCCGATATCGTACGTGCGTTCCAGTTTGGACTAGTTTCAGCCGTAACGAGATCGCATGGATACACGAGCCAACATGTATCCATGATCTCGACCTGCGACTTTTTCGGTTCTTTGATTCTCCCGAAATGCCAACATACACACAGACGCATCATACGTACACCACACACGTACACACAAACATACACGCGAGAGCGATTCTAATAGCTCCTAATTCGAATAGCGTTTCATATTAAACATAACTCTCGTCATCGACGACGGATCTTCCATATCCTAGGTGCCTGGTGGTAACCGAGGCACGAGGTTGAGGAGGCGGACGATAAGGAGGAGGCGGTGGTAAAGACCTTGACCTACCCGCCACTTTGTGTCTGTCCTCCAGATTCATGTGTACCGGTGGCAGATGCCTCAATCTCGGTGGTAGTGGTGGTGGTGTATCCGGCCACGTTCTCTCTTCTTCATCGTCTTCGTCACCGTACAAATCGATCGCCTCGGCTTGCTTGAACGAGTACAAATCACTCCTCTCTCTCGAATCGTATATCTCGCTCGTTCTGTCCCTATTCCCATAGATGCTACTCTCAGATTCGTATCTCTCCGTACGCGTCGTTTCTTTGTTCACGTATATCTCGCTCTTCACCTTTTTGAACTCGTACAGATCGCTTCCCGAATGGTAGCTACCGTTCTGAGAGACTGGTGACTCGCGATTAACATACATTTCCGACTTGACCTTTTTGAACTCGTTGAACCGTTCCTTCTTGAATTCGTATCTGTCACTGGTCAACGTCGTGTCTCCCGACAGATCCTGCTCCGAATTATGAATGGAGACCCGTTCCGTACAGATGTCCTGTTGCGTAGCTCTTTCGTATTCCGTCCGAAGATCCCGCGTTATGTCCAGTTGCGAACTCCTGTAGATGTCCTTGCAATTCTCCATGTTCTCCTTCATGGAATCTTGTCTCAGATACTCCCTACCGTAGATATCCTTCTCATCGAACCTGTCTTTACGATGATCGTGCTCGTCCAACTTTGTTCTTGGCGTTCTCTTCAGTTGAGCCCTCAGCCAATCTTGTCTCTGAAAATTCGGATTAGGGTAACCGATGCCGCTCTTCTCCTCCCTGAAATTATGCTCAACGGCGCTCGTGTGATGATTATTTGCCGCGTAGCCGTTCATTCGCTCTTCCCATCCACCGTAGACACGGATATACGACTTGCTGGTAGACTTGTCCTCTTTGGTCAGAGACTTGTCGAAGCTGGATGACGAGGCATTCGCGGCAGAGTCCTCGGATCCCACCGGAGACTCTGGGATGAACAGCTGACAATCCGACAGGGTCAGACCAGAATCTCTTGAAAGAGACATGTGGTCTTTACGCGGTGGTTCCGTCAGGTCCAGGCTGTCCAGAGAAAGCCCACCTGCTGCAACGAGAGAAATTCCTCAGTGGACTGAACACTTACATAAACTGAATACCAAACGAACAGATGCATGCTTCGCTTCTGATTCACAGAGTAAAAAAAGAAAGAAGAATTAAAGAAAAAGACGAAGAAGAAGAAGAAGAAGAAGGAGCAGAAGAAGAAGAAAGATAAAGCAAAGTGCTCACAGTGAAGGCTATCGGTGCTTTCTTCGGCTCCACTGTCGCTGCGTTCCTCCCCAAAGAGCTGCGTGACGCCCTCCCCAAACAGGACTTCACAATGACGAATCAACATCTCCGTCAGTGTAGGGATCGCCCTGCTCTGATTCACCGACGGATTTGGCGACCAGAGTAAGCTTGGTCCACAACACACGCCCAGATTACTGGCACACATGAGATTGTGCTTCGACCGCCGTGCCACATGGTGTAGAACGCAGATCAGATGCGATAGCAGGGTGTAATTCGCTTTGGGCAATCTATCTAAAATACTGAAATCACCATTGTTCGTTAAATATCGCACAAACAAAAAGAATTTCTCGTTACTGTAAAACCGTTTCTTCGCTTACTTTTTAATAGTTTGAACAGGATTTGGTGTGTCCAGGCTATCCATCCAGAGGGGAAACAGGTGGGAAGTTAGCAAAGGGTCCGGTAAGGATCTCAGAAAGTCTTTAAGGAGAGCTGCCACGGCTATAATTGGAGCATCTTCCAAACAACTGGGATCTCCAGTAGACTCGATCTGGTCTCGTAGTTCTCGAACGATTCTAACATTCGCCGATTTTCTGAAGATTCCTTGCGTGAATGGTCCCTTGGCGAATAATTGCTGGAGCATTACTAACACAGGTTTGGGCAATCCATTTTCGTCGAGCCTCGATAAATTGACTCCAAACAAACTCGGGTTCAACGAAAGGGATCTCCTCAATAACCCAGTGATCTTGGACTTGTTCTTCTTTACCGGCGATTTTGGTACCGGCCTGAGTATAAAGTGGCACGTATCGTGTCCACTTTTGTTGCAATGCTCCAGATCGAAACCTTCCTCCGCGGACAGCGTGTGTCTTAAATTCGACAGTTTGACGGCGAAAGGCCTCTCGTGTCCTATCAGAGGATACGGCGCCTCGTCGGCAGACGTTCTGGCCCACAGCTGAAAAGGTCCTTGCAGATCCAAGAGACGCGTGGCCAGATTCACACAGGCTGCCGCTGTCATCTCGGATCCCACCATAATCGTCTTACACTGCAAATACCAAGATGGGACGCGGATGTAGCTCGCAACACGAATAACAGGATTGCTCGGAGAGAATCGTAATCGCGCGCAACACAGACATACGGTAAAGAGAATACGTGCTGGTACACGCGATTATACTTATTAGGGGTTACGCGAGAGTATGCGTTCACGTTGACCGCAGCTTCTGGCAAACGATAGGCGCTCGCGTGTTCTCTAATAGAGGTGTCGAGCGGCGCGTGTATTTAAATACGACGCGCTGGTCGATAATGAACCTCGACCGGAGGAGCGAACACGTCGTACAAAGGCCGCGAGATAGAAGGAGGGTCTTTTTAGTAGAACCGATCCACTCCAGCGTTGACGTCAATGATATAAAAGGGGCATCTGAAAGAAGAATGCCTCCAGGAAGGTCAAGCGATCGAACTACGGTCTCTCTTGGAGCGCTACGATGCGCAAAGAATGGACCGTGAAGGCGTGACCGCGTGTATCTCCCTCTCGTTCGGCTTTGAATACGCGTATGCGACTGTATATTGCGCGCAACGGCGGAGAGCAGTATGCAGTACTTACGTATTCCGTGTTCGTGTCACTGTCGTGATACACGACTTGAATGTTCGTGTCGGGCGGCTCCTTCATACTCTCCTCTCGTACGAGTTCGGTCAAACGTCCCCACCAGAGATCCCTCGCTGCAGCAGTCCTGAAAGAAACGAATAAACGTTTGTGTGATGCGCGATGTCGCGATAAAGCCGACACCTCGACGGTTAATCGAACGATATATCTCTTTGCCGCCACCCTCGAGCGGTTTCTCGTTTGCGAGTTTATTGCGCCACTAAAAGAATTCTGGCTGGAACCTCGAAGCGACGCGGAGTCGCGACGTCATTACGAGTCCAGGTAGGGTGTAAAGAAACGTGAAAAGGGTGCAATAACACAAGAGAACGAGATACCAACAGCGTGGATAAGGCACGTGTAAAGCATCGGCAGGCACGTACATAAAAGTTGCGACGACGTTCGTAGTGGGCCAGCCGAGGACGAAGCTCGTTTCCTGAGATTTGCTCGTTTCGGCCACATCCTCTATGTGCCCGGCAGTTAGCCATAGCTCGCTCATTCTTACGGATTGTTTCAGCTTAAAGTTACCGCCGCTTCGTGCCTTTGCTATGAGCAATAGGTCGGAGAAGAGAAAAAGGTGTCTGTCCTGGGATTGTACACCCTGTAAATACGGAAAAGAGACTGTATTATTACGGCGAACTTAAACGTAATGTTCGAATTACTATTATGATCACTCACCGTGGTGAATTGTACCGGAGTCTCCAAGAGGAAAGTCCTCGGCGGAGATTTCGGAGCTGGTGAGTTGTTGGACACGTTTAGAGATTTCTGCGACAGCACTCTCGTCAGCCTTCCAGGGTTCCCGCCGTTCCTCTTGCGGATCAGACTCTTCATTTTCTGAAACGAAACAGACCGCGTTGCCGTATAACGAAATCAATAACAAACTCTGCTATATTTGAACAAGGGCAATACCATACCACTGAGAAGCAAAACAAAATTCCTCCGATTCGACCTAACCGATGCTTTTGGATCGCCGTTATATTTGTTGCACGAAATATCACGCAGGGAATCGACATTGGAAATGGAAAATATCGACGCGGTATCGAGCATAGTTGACAAGGGATTAGCATTAAATTATCCATTGGAAGGGGCGCTCTTCTGTCCAGTTACCGTGTTAAAGGGTCACAAAGTAACGACTAATTTTGATGCTCGGATCTAGGACATAAATTATTATCATCCTCGCAGCAGGCGGCTAATAACTGAACGCCAACGTGCCAAGCCGCATTAACATTCGGATGACTGAACAGCATTATTTCACCGGCTCTCTATTCACCAAGAGTGAAGCACCGTTCGAAATTTTCAGCAAGGAACCCGTTCGAAATTTTCAGCAAGGAACCCGTTCGAAATTTTCAGCAAGGAACCCGTTCGAAATTTTCAGCAAGGAACCCGTTCGAGATTTTCAGCAAGGAACCCGTTCGAAATTTTCAGCGAGGAACCCGTTCGAAATTTTCAGCGAGGAACCCGTTCGAAATTTTCAGCAAGGAACCCGTTCGAAATTTTCAGCAAGGAACCCGTTCGAAATTTTCAGCAAGGAATCCGTTCGAAATTTTCAGCAAGGAACCCGTTCGAAATTTTCAGCAAAGACTAGTTCACATTCAACGAAGCTACTGGAAAACAGTGGAAAATACCGATTTATATCGAAGCCGTTTAATAGCAAAATTAAACGACCGTTTACTAGATGTATTGCGACGCAGTTCCAGTCGAGAGATTCCAGCGGATACCAGTTGCTTTTCCCGTGACTTCCGCTGATGTCAAGACGCGCAGAGACGGATGAACGGTTACGTCTGACAAATAACCCTACCAAATATAGCAAGAAGACGACACACGAAATTACAAACGACCACAGGGCAGACTGATTAACATATTTCGCTTTGACGGCGTCGAGAGCCAGATTTGTGTCCCTCGTCGTTCCTTCTTGGCCTTCTTCTGCCTTACGAAATCGATGCTCCTCGTATTCCGTTCTCTCGACTAGGTCGTAACTCGCAGTCGTTTCTGAAACTATCGGTTCTCTACTAATGCTACTGCTTGGTTGTTGCGTTGCATCGAATTATCGTATGTTAATAAATGCCGTGGAAATCCAGGTAAACATACCGATGACTCCAAATGATTCTACGTGATTCGTGAAAGCGTTCTATCATCGTTCTCAGGAATATGCGCACGAATGTGCAGAGCAGCATTGAGAAACTCGAGCACGCGTCCACCTATGCGACCAGTGCAGTGGAACCGTGATCTCACTAGATGCCCCGTAATCCCTGCTCTTGACAATACGTACTCTTTACGCCCAGTATGCAAATTAGACTGCGATACACGTGGGACGATGACACGCCGCACCGCGGCAAACAGTGTTGTCATTCGTAGATACGAATGAAAATCTGTATCACCGACTTGCGTACTTTAATCATTGCGTATGATCAAAAAGGAATTCGAAGGAGAAGAAGAAGAAAACAATCTACTCGAGATCGGCAATACGAAGTATCGAGTCACGATCTAAAGACAAAGCTGAAGACTCGGCGTTTACCATTAGCTTCAAAGATTTATATATCATCTGTCGTCCAATCTGAGAAACGAAGAATTGCAAAGCGAAGCGTCTGAAGCATAAAATAGCTGTTGGATCCGTTGATTCACGAAATACGAATTGTAAAGTCGAGTAGTACGTTAGTTACCGTTTAGAATGGAGAATTTCGACGACGAATATAATTTGCAGCGGAGCTGGACCATTTTTATGGATTAAGTATGCATATTTCCGGGTCAAAAAGCACAACGCGCTTCCTAGTTAATCCTAGCAACTAAACTAGCAACGCTGTTTTTTCACGATACGTCACATCCATCATACGTGAAAATGGCATAGAAAAAGATTCTGTGGAGTGGCTTGTGAGATCCGTGGGAAACATCACGCGTGTTGGACGCGTCAGTGTTTTTCACGAGTGCCAGGAAATATGCTGTGGGGTGCTCGTGAGAATCGTTGAAACGCATCGTACGATAACGTTCTTTCCTACTTCTCCCATAACTGTTACATTTTTTAAGCAACAAATTTTTTACGCTTTTTTTACCGATTTTCTCTACGTTGGGTAATCGCGATGACGAAGGAAAAAGTTTTATGCGCGAATGTATATGTTAGTAAAGCGCGAAGAAACAGACAAGTACCGTGGTAAGGACATCTCGTTCGTGCAGCCGAAGATTGTCACCAGGAAAGAGTTCCTGGATACGGTGAAGATCGCCCTCGAGCTGACCACGTTGAAGAACGGCGCCACTGCCGACGCTTCCGTTTCCGTTCTCCACTAGGTTTCTTGCCTCCTGGCCTAGGTACCTCTCGTATTCGGCCAGCCTCTGGACCTGCAACATTTAAAAAGCGTTTTCTCGTTAGATTATCTCAGTAAATTGTTTCTCTTTGCATTCTAGATCGTATCATAGATTCGCTAAAATTCTAATATATTTTATTCATACCAGGATTGTGAATGCAGTACGTAGCTTGTTCTATTAAAAATGACAAAAATATCGATCGATATTGTATTCGATATATTTTTGATGTTTTATCGACGAGGACCATTGTCTATTGGAAAGAAGCCTGACCTATTGGAAATTACCGAATAACAAAACAATATCGAGTATTTCTGTTCTTTCCTGAAGGTACTTTGCATATTTAACAACGATATTCTTAATGACGTATTAGAAAATTAAAAAAAAAATTAAAATATCCAGAAAATTATTCCTTTGCATTACCAACTCTCGCACGCTCTCGAGAAACCAGGCTCGAGTGATCGCACCACAGTAAATCGATGAATTTTGCGCAACACTCTGCGAAATTCCTCTACTTCGCCACAATTACGATAATGTGAAGTTCTAATGGTAAGATTGTGAAAGCAGGAAAAGGAAACCGTTGGGAAACAGGGAGTGTGTTCGTTTTCCCCAGCGATCGACGCACCAAGTTACTCAGTGATATCGTTCGGTGAGTCGTAACGCGAAATGCTGCCGCGGCAAAGAATCGACGCAAACTTTTTCAATCGCGACGATCCGGATAATCGTCGTCCGCGATACATCGAAGCGAGTTATGTAAATTCATGGCGAGTCACCGTTCAATCACGTCGTGCCGTTTCGTTCGAGCTAACTCTGCTCGCTGGAACGAACTTTTACCGACTCGCGACCACGCGATCGGTTGATTCATTGCTTAATTGCTACGAGGCACGAGCTGTTCGCATCAGCTGTTCGAATTTCCGTTACTGTTTACGATAACCGCCCACGGATTGGCCCAAGCTGTAGACCCGTGCCAACGTCATATTATTGCAAAACTATTTCATTCTCGAACTATGTACGCTCGTGAGTCTTAGCTCATTTTTATTTTTAACGCGACTTCGATGATTTCACGTCGATCGTGAACTTCAAATTTTATACGACTGCAGAAATTTGTTAGCATGAAAATAAAATATAGAACTTGATGAAACGATAGTCGATCGTTGAAACATAAGTTTACTTTCGTCTTTCGTGAAATAAATAATTATTCTAAGAATCGGGAGCGGGGGTGTACACGCGAGACATCGACAGAAATATCGTGGTGAATTGCAATTTTCCCTGACTAGTCGATTCGTCAAGGGTAAGTACGCCGACGTTTTTACATTGCTCCGTTTATTATCCGCACCCACACGTGCTTCGAAATTTTCAATTAAAATGCGACCACCGCGGTGCGTACCACCCACACAGAACCGGCTTTCGTAACGAAAGTGTACGTACCACTTCTACGTCCGTGTTCCGCTGCGTGATCGAACCAGGAATCGGATTTGGTATCCATGGTCCATGTACAAACGAGGTAATACGAATCTACTGAAAGCCGGTCAAATCGCGGTTAATCCCACAGAAGGCAGAGGATTAAGACGAGCCGCTAACGAACCCAAATTTCACTATGTCGTCGATTATTCGATGATCGATCGTCGAGGATTGTGCAATCACTTCGATATTATCATAAGCCAACACGTGTATTCTATAGTAGCCCCTGTGATACAACGAGATAGTGAAGTCGGTCGAGTCTACGTCACGTTTGAAGTCGCTGAACGAAGTTTCGTCGTTGGCAGAGAATTACTTACGAAACGTGGAAATTCCTCGATGTCTTAGAATTCTGTCAATTGTGCTTTAGCGTTGGAAGAAAATACGTGAAACGACGATTATTTTCTCCCAGCGATATAATTATAAAAACGAACGTCTGTATTCGATAAATCAATTGGAATCGTAACGCAACCTCCGTAAACATACGCAGCGATCGAATAGTCGGATAGTTAGTTATATGGGCGATTTAACAAAAAGCGAGCAATAGAGACGGCTAGGTGATCAAAGAATGGGCTCTATTCGCGATAGACGATCGAGCAAGAGGCGGTTCGTAACGTAAAACAACTTAGAGAAGACAAGGTTAGCCGCGAAAATTGAACTAAATTACAAACACCTGCGAAGAATACGCGGTTAGCGATCTTTCCTCTCGAACTTCAGTGAAAGACGTTTAACTTGAAATTACAGCTGGCTGCCAGCGAATGGTTTGCGGTAACTGTGCGCCCGAGTTGATTACTTCTTAATAAGGTACATAAGTAGTTTAGATAATACTTAGGTAGCGAACTCTTTACAGATTTCAGATTCCCATTCGTAGATGCTGCATCGTTTGATTAATTTAGAGCCTCGCCGTATCGTGGAAACTGCTATACGATCTCAAACGGTGTTTCAAACTCGCAATTGCTTCGATTCATTCGATCGCAACAAATTCTTCTCACGTTTGGTATACCTACATTCGACGAGTCGGACATGTAACCCTCGTCCATGAACACGTCCACGTACTTGATGAACATCTCGATCTACGAACGTCGATCGTGAAATACGTTTCTGACAACGACACGCGACAACACGCCACGAAAGAAAATATACGGGACAGCTGCGGACGTCGTGAGGGAAGGCGTGACGAGGACCGGTTGCTCGCCTCAGAGCTGCCAGACTGACTACAAGAACGGAGCGAGATTTCGCGCGCAACACATCTCGCCCCGTGATACATCTTTCGCGTGCAATGAATCATCGGACCACCGGAAGTAATCGCTTCCACCTGAGTAGAGACTGTACCTCGTATGTCACCGCTTTTCTTATCTATGCGCCTTCTCGCGTGACGAGTACCAGTAGACGCGTAGAACGCGTGGCCGAATACGCTTTTTTTTTTCGCCATCATGTTTTTATCGTTTTTTATCGAGATGGAAAGTTTTCTCGAGTGGGCCGACCCGTAGAGAACGATTGGGCGTTCTGTGTCATCGAAAGTTTGTTTTTCCTTCGATGGAAGGCCTTCGCTTTAATCTGCTAATCGAATTAGCTAGGATGTTGCGGAGGAATATTTCGGCGATCGTGAAAAGAATTTTCTGTGGCGAATTTTTTTTTTTTTTTGTTTTTAATACATTTAATACATATGGATATTTAATAAATTTAGCCAGGATAGAAATTTGTTAAAAATTCTACAAAATTATCAATTAATCTTTTAATAGATCCAATACATTTAAGAAATTTATGAAAAATTCGTAGTAAATTTATTTTGTAAACATTCCTTAGGTTTCAAGAATTTTCTATAATCCACAAAGTATTTCTCTGCGATATCGCAACAAACCATAATCAACAAAAATCTTCGTAATTACTAATATTAAAAATTATCCGAATATTTTCCCTTTATCATTTAAAAATCCACTCTTCCCAGGATTGTAATAGCGCTTGATAATCAGGGTCACGATGGAATTCGTTCTAATCATAGTTCCTTTTCTTCATTCTCGTTTTACCGACGCTAGTTAGGTTCGCGATAATTGCCGTGTTCGACGTGCTTTACGGGAGTCGGAAAATTTCTCTTTCACGGAGTAATTTTTACAGTTTGACGCTATTGGCATTCTTCGATGCGTATCATCGACCACGAGGCCACATCCAATATCCTCTCTCTTCTCTTCTTTACTCGTTTTCTTTCGTTCCGTTTCCCATCGTCATTGTTCCAACGACACGTACTTTTACGCGGCATTCTTACACCGGCACCGTTTCTGGGCCCGTTTTCGCACACTTTCACCGCGCCACATCGATTATATTCTTAGGAATAGCTGGAACATGGAACGCGGCGTTGTACGTTCGATCGACGATCGATAATCGTTATCGAGTCACGAGCTGGCCCACGTATCACGAGACCGAGTCATACGTACTTATTTTCTTCTATTTCCTCTACAAGCAACGACACATAGTCGCAAAACATTCGTACGAACGTACGAAAGCTTCGAATCGCTTTCTGTACACGATATTCTTCGTTCGATCGAATCAACTGGCCTTTTTGCTCGACCAATGTCGAAACAACTCGATCGATCGAATATACAAGTCGTTCGCGTTAAAACACATCGAACTCCACGTGACGCACTCCAGTTCCCAGACATTTTTCTCAGAGGTTGTTACCGATTCGCTAACAGCCTAATTGAATTCTTTTTTCAACCTTCTGCAGACAGCGTCTAGTACATCGCTAAGAAACACACGGAAACGAGATATTCCGTGACACGTCTGAAATATGTACGTTCGAATTCCAGACGTTGAATACTAATACCAGCAGCTTTCACGATGAAACATTTTATACTCCGTTTCTTTCTTTTTTTCGACTAATCCCCATATATTCGAGAATCCTCCGTGTCTTCCAAATAAAAGAGAAGAAACAGCCGTCGTCAGAACCACCGAAATCCTCGATGCCACGGTTCGTATGATTCGTTCCAGGGGCAACAAAGAGTTCCATCCCAATCGCGCCTCGAGATCAGCGAAATAAATACTTCACCGAGCTCGAGTGCTCTTCGGTACAAAGGAACTTCTGCTGGATAGGCCGTAGAAGAAAGAAAGAAAGAAAGAGCTATTCTAGGGAAACCGTAGGAAGGTTTCTTCTTGCAGGGTGGCTTTTCGAGGGGTAGGTGTCCTGACCATGCACAAGAGGCTGCTTGTTAATGCAGCTGGACGAGCCTCAGGATGCCTTCGCATATTAATCAGCGGCACAAAGGAGCGACATGTATGTCCTGGGGACTCGCGAGAGCAAAGAAAGCGACGTGTGAAAGAGAGGAAAAAAAATTGGTGAGGTAAGGAACGTACATTTCGTTCCGGAGAGGATTTCGACGGCGCTACAAGCGCCGACCGGTTAAATTATTGCTAATTAGCATAGTAAGCACGCATCGGGGGAAAAAAGGAGACCCAAGAAGTACGTGTACTTTTCTATTCGAGAGAAGTTGCGGCTCGACGAGTCGTGTGTGCGCTCGTAAATCGAGCTTTCTGGCTCCGGGCGTAGAAATCCGATTCCGCGTATTATTCCCGATGCTTTGCACAATCGACGCGTCTACTGTACGTTTATCGCGAGACCGCCGTTTCTATCCACGTCGGGTCGACGTGTGATCTTCCAAACTGCAAAGAGGATTGCGTGCGTGCAGATACTTCTAGCGCAAAATAAAATTCTCGATGACGTAACCCAAATATTTCTACGCGTGTAAAACTTTGTTCGTCGTCTTGGTTTCGAACAATCGTCTTTTATTAACACTCTGTATACGTATGCCAAAAATATGATAATCAACGACACGATAAAACCTGTCGAGAACAAAAGTTAATACTCGTGTAATACTCACGTACGCAAGTACGGAAACGCGATAAAAATAACTGATATATAAAATTTCCAACTATTGTAGTCGGTTCATCGTGAAGAACGGCGACAGCAACCGCACGATACACGGTAGAATCCTTTAACCGTTCCCAGCGATTCTTCTCGAGTGACGAAACCTAGGGAGCCCGTTGCTTTTGTGTCGCGCTGTACAAAGAGGAGAAAAAGCGATCGGGCAGAAGAGGGCTGGCGGCGGTTAATTTGTCGGCCGGCCGGCACGATAATTTGCCCGTCGGGGTGATCAATCATTTAATTAGTCAGCGAGAACGTGCCCGCGGCTGGAAATTGTTCGAACGCGGTGAATGGAAGAGAAAGGTCGCGGGGATTCGCGGTGACGGCCTTTTTGCCTCGGCTCCTCGGCGATACGTCCACGAATGCATACATCAACCGGTGCCTGGAATACGCACGGATATGGTATATATACCTCTTGGTCATCTATCTGGAAGCGTACTTAAACGTATCTACCGTTATACCATGTTCCAATCGACGACCTCGCGACTCCGAGCGTTCGAGCTATTTCTCGACGGACTGTTTACGCCTTTGCGCCGTCCAGGACGCGATTCCAGCCCGGATGACTCTCGATCGACCACTCGGCTGACCTCTCGAGGTCCACCAGCGGGTTCTGATTAACGCGACGTCGGGATAAGAATCGCGAACGAGAATCAAGAGGATGACTGGGTAACGGAGAACTGCTTCTTTCCCTGCGAATTTCACGGGTCAACGTTTCTATGAGCTAGCCAGGTTCGATCGTTATCGTGTTTTCTTCGGGGAGATAACGAGTTCGCTGGTTAATAGAGATCCCTTCCATGAAACGGTTCAACGGTTCAATCATGTGATGGTTCCTAGCTTTCTCGCTCCCTACGAGTGTTCTCTGAACTGGTAACCTCTTTGTAGCGTTATTTATCGTCGCGATCTTATCTGCGTTTTCTTCCCTTTCTTTTGGCTTTTATACCGACCACTTTTCTATATCGCATCGTAAAACGAACGCGACGGAGCAGAGCTAAGTGCGACGCGAATGATACGTAGAGCTGCGAATAAGACCAGCGAGATGATACAGGAGCAAGACGGCTACTTTACTCGTACTGCTCGATTAATAGAACCTGACTACTGTGACCGATAATACGCTGCAGGCGAAAATTCGTACGAGAATGAGACGAATATATTCCGTTACGACTAATCGAACCGGAATCTTTCACTTGCCTTCTTTCCAATCTCTGTACGATACTTGGTATATTCGTTACGAAGCTGCCTGTAGAAGAGAATCGAGCTCCGCGACGTCACAATTTTTTTTAGCGATTGCGGCAATCGCGAACGGCGAATGGAAGTCAACGTGGCCCCGAAGGCTCGACGCAGGCTTGAATAACTTTTTCCATCCAGCATCCCGATGTTACGAGAACGGAGAGCGTGGACGGGTACTACATACGCACACGGAACAAATTGCTGGGAGGCTGACGCAACGTAGAACACCTGTCTGGAAAAGTTACAAAATCCGCTTCCTGTGGCGGTGATTTACGCGGCGACCACGGTTAGATTTACATCCGAGAGAATCGATATCAACAGAAACAAATCTTCCTTCTGTCCGCCATTGGAAACACCGATCGCTGGGTCGATCAATAAAAGGATCTCTCGCCGAGCGATTCTACTCCAAGAAAACGTTCCGTTCGTTCCTCGTTGGTTTCACGGGTATATCCTTTTATCCTTTGCTTCCTTCTTCGCTCGTTTCTCGCTTGTACGCACGGCTGGCCGATCACGGCGGTTCGTTTATATAACGTAATGGGCATTAATAACACGGCATCGAGGTCAAATCCACGCGGAATGCATAACGCGCGTACGAATGTCGAGGAATGCAACGTGCATTACGTACGATATATAGGCGTGCATAAACGAGCACGTACAAGAGGCACGTTGCAAGAAACGCGAGGATATACGTCGACTACCGAAGGGATTACGAAACACCGTATATCTACCATGGACGATAATTCCGCCGCGATCCAACTGGCCCCGTCAAGAATATGTAATAACGCGAAAATAAAGCCGAAGATCTCGTGGAGATGTTCGACCGATTCGATCTTATCCGAGGCTGCGTTAATCCTCTTGCGGTCGTCGAATTTTTATCCTTCGATCTTCTTCGAAAAAGATTTTTTTAATTTATCTCGTTTCGTCGTAATATATTTCGAAGTTACGTTTCGTTCAAGTTGTACCACGAATCCAATATATATATAGTTATTGTTACACGATATCGATAACTGCATCTTTCACGAAACTTTATACACGCGTTTACGTTGTACCGGTCGTAAAAATTATTTATATAGCTACATACGGAATACGTGTGCGTTATACGTGCTAATTAAAAAGACGAAAGTATTTTTACCAAACAACATATGTCCTTTTATGTCGTCGAAAAATATTCGATATTTTGTCAAGCGCGTCACCATAAAGTTCGTGCGCACCCAAGGCAAATACCCCGGAGGGTGTCCCATCGATTTCTTCGAAAGAAAGTTCGGTCGTAGCCGTGACGCGCACGGTGAACCTGTTCCTCCGGTCACCGATCCATTGAAACGAGCCTAACGGACGAGGAACACGACGATATACACGCCGACTACCGAGAGCCGGATTACGAAACCTCGACTATCCGCGAGCAACGATAATTCCTCGACGAAGCCACGACACGCTCCTCTGCCCACATTCGCCTTTCGCCATTCGCGTGTGACGCTTTACAGGAACAGAGGAATCTTCTTTGAAAGGGTTCAACGACGATACAGAACGCGGCTGTACGATCGAATCTTCTCGTCCGTTTCAAAGTCCACGAGTTTTCTTGCCAACATTTCTCCAGTCTACGAGAAATTCGGAAAAAGTCGATTTCTCCTCAATTTCCACGTATCGTGGCAAATATCCGTTCGTATCAATCGTTGTAGCTTTCCACCGATCGCAAAATATTTTATCGATCTCGTCGGGTGTTTCGAAGAGTACGCTGTCTCGAAATCTGTCGGATAGTGCGTGGGTGGATAAGAGGAATCTAAAATCTGGTCGTGGTCCAAGAGAAACAATAGCCACGGAGAGACGATCTCATCGTATTTATTTATTATACCCTTTGCTAATCTGGATAAAAGACCACGATCGCAAATCCGTAACCACAGAAACGTATGGAACAGTCGAGCTTCTTATAAAAATATCGAACAACATTCCAAAGCGTAAAATATAAGGACGATGCACGTAAGAGGGGAAAGATGGTTACTTGGGTCGAAATGAAGCGATTCCAGTAATGGAAGCAGGTGGTCGCGTAAAAATTCACCGGTGCACGATGTTCATTCATTAAGCGCACGCGATGGTAGAGCACGGCGTGTACGGATATAGTTCGCGGCGTATAATAGTAATACTCGAAGCGGTCGAGCGAAGGCAGTGCCAAGCCTTGGCTTAGATTCCACCTTTGTCGCGTACGCTAACTCGCGATCAGTGGCGTAGGGCCGTTCTTAAGTCTCTCTCTCTCTCTCTCTCTCTCTCTTTCTCTCTCGAATCTTGCTTTGTACGGTACTTTCTCCGCGCAGCGGGATTGTGACACGTAATTGCATACTTTCGTCGACGGGTTATGATGAAAGTTCCAAGCAGAAATCAGCGGTCTTTCGCTTGCCGTACGGTTCTTTCTCGCTGTTTCGCCGAAAACTTATTTCCTATGCCTTTGTAACGAGCAAAGAAAACGGATAAAACGAGCGTAATTTCGATACCAAGGTAACTGGACAACAGCCGAAGAACCAGGAAACGATTGAATTTCTAGCGAAAGACGAGAAAACGCGAAAGACCGCGATTCTACGCCTCTGCGTTTACACGTACACACCTTTACTATTTAGCGGCACTTCGTAATAACAACTGGCAAAGGTATTCGAACCACGACCAAGGAATCTCATTCCGTTCACCTCGATGACGGAATTCCGATAGCGGAGAGGCTGACCGAGCCTCTGTCATGCCTAGAAGCTTCGTGCCGTACCACGATCCTAGCGATTCAACTACAAACGTTCAACCCTGTCGTCCCGGTTTCTAACTAACAATATAATCGATCACCACCACTCACGTTCGTCTTCCAAGACTTCTTTTCAGATCTACAACCGTCGAGTTAGACACCGAGGCGAACGATTTCACTTCGACTTCCATTCCATTCCATTCTGGAGAAACGCGTCGAACGTTACAATTTGTTGAACGATGTACGATCGATCGTGAGCCGTCTACCTGACGAGAGAGATCCAGGCTTTAATCCCTGACAGGTAGAAGAGTCTTATTAGGCACAACGTATACCGTTAGCCGTTCGGTCGGTAGACGGCGGTGGAAGTCGTGCGACCTAGCGCGTTTCATACGCGACCACGAGAAGTTGGCACGCGTGCGTTTCTTCTAATCGCGTTGGCCAGGTCTGTAACCGATTTTTCGACCTCGAACAACGAAAGTCGCAGCGTGTCGCGTTCGCTAGTCCGATCGCGGGGTACCGCACACAGGTTGTAGGTTAACGGGTTGAAGACAGACGGCCCGTACGTTAACGGCGTAACAACGATAACATTGTCGAGGCACGAGCGTCGCGTGCTTTCTCTTCCAGTCGTTCCATACTCCATACCGAGCCGGGTATCGATCGACCGACAATGGAGACAACAAGACTACTCTTGTAAACATCGACTCGTGATAAACGTTCTGGTAAAAGTTCCGTCTGTCCGATTTGGCGTTGCGTACATTTTTCTGAAAGTTTCTTTTTTTTTTTTTTTTTTTTTTTGATCGTAGTAAACTAGAAAAGGTCAGAGGTTATGTCGTAAGAAAGAAAAAATACCGGGGAAGTTTAAGAAACAAAGGGGATGCGTTCGATCCCTCCGTAAAAAGTAATCTAATTTGACAACTGAGTGGGGAGAAAGAAAGAATCGAGAAGTTGTGTCGTCGGACAAGGAGAATCGGTGTCGATGAAAGGAATTTGGTGAATGGGAGTGCCACGACTCGTTTTCCACTACAATGGCACTGCCGTAAGAGATAGAGAAGAACTGGAGAAAGAAACAAACTCACTGCATACGGTCCGTGCATCGGGAACCGTGGAATTTCTAGAGATCATAGTCGACAGCTACGACCACGATATCCCAAGGTGATCGAGGAGGATCTGTCGATATCGAAGACGAGCAGAAATTTCGAAACCTACCGAGTAAATTCCCTACAGCGACATCGAAAGTCTTTGACGTCATTCCGTGAAAGAGATGGGACCGATAATTGCGCTTCTCCTGGCAGGCGTCCGACCACACCGCCCACGATTATTCTCTCGCGTGGAAATTCGAGCGCGTTCGAGTTGTAATTCGTGGCAGCGACGCGGTCGTTGATTCGTTCGGAAACCGAAATCGCGTGGAAAGTTCCTCGAAAGATTCATAGCTTTTACTCGCGAGATATTCATTGAGCGACTGGTCCGCTGAAAGAAAAGAGAAAAAGCAACTTCTCCGTAACCTCGTAAATAGCTGTGTTTACGAATTTCTGTCCATCGCGTGTTCGCTCCAAAGACTCGAACATCGTAGGCGTCACCGTTAAATTCGATGCGCAGTTGAAACAGTAAAAATGGTGTTTTAATCGTCGGGTATTGTGTACCTCTGGCATTTTTCACGCTTCTTACGAGCTGTGCTCACTTTCCATGGAAGAAAAATCGTGCAATTAACGCAACGTCGAAGGTATCGACGAGAGGGACGGGGCGAAAATCGACGAGAAGCAGCAACAACAACAAAAAATCACGATCATGAGGGGAGAGAAAAAAAAAAGAGAGGAAGCGCAGCGAGATTGGTCGGAGTAAAGTCAGAAGTTTCACGGTGCAGATCTGCGATAGCGAACTGAACGACGACAGGAACAAGGGAGGAGGGAGAGGTGGGTGTCCTTGAAACATGGTAGTTAACCACCACCAGCATCGACCACGAGGGACCATTACCATCGTCATGGATCTCGTCCAAGGGAAGGGAGCTTCGAACGTAGATTAAGGTGCGTGCACGCGCCCCCATCCACCGATAACGCTATCGAGGCAAAATCAAAGCTTATCTAACTTAATTTTGCCTTTCGTCCAGATCTTCTGCTTATCTTTTTACGATCGTCCAATTATTGGGTTTTGCTGGCGTCCTGAATTTGGGAAATGCGCGTGGGACACTGCCGCGGATTGACAAAACTCTATGCGAGGAAACAATTGAACTTTGATGCTATTCCATTTGGTTGCACGTCCCTACGAACGAACTGGTCAAGTGGAAGGCGCTAAACGAGGAGTTTGCGAACGATCAGTTTCGAGTTCGGGCTTCTCGAACGATAACGATAGCTGTCGAGAGAAACATTGGTTTTGGAGCACCGATTGTCGTTCGTTCGTGAGAAAAAATTAGCCTTTATCGAGCACGCGATACTCGACAGAGGTCGATGTTCGTGCATAAGATAAGAGCTAAAACGGAGCGATTACAGGCAGACGCGAGATATTTCTCATTTTGTGATTTTTTTCCTCTTCTTTTCTCGTTTCAGTTTCTCTCAAGCTCGGGTCTAATAAATAACGGGGAGTTTAAAATCAGGAATAAAAAATCTGAACAATGTCCGGGAGAAACAAAGAGGCTAAGGTCTCGATAGAATCGTTGCTGTAAAAATAGATCGCGGAGCGGATCGTTGGTAGAGTCGCGGCACCTTTTTGCACCCGTTCGAGATCGTAAATCGGCTCGTAGCCCGCGGCAGGTAGCAACGATACAATATATAATTATAGTGTAACGTACGATTTAATTCTCGTTCGGGCTCGCGCAAATTATTCGCGCGTGCAACACTCGTCTCGGAGAAGGCCAAGAGGGAAGAGCTGTTCAAAACCAGTCCGGGCCGCGCGAAATTGGACCGAAATTTAAAGGTCCCCCGCGTTCGTCCTCGCCTTTTTCTTCCTCTCGGAAGGTTCTCTTCTCTTTGGAACGCAGCAACACCGAGAGAACGCTTTATGCAAATTTTCTTCGCGAACGCGTTCGACCATGTAGCAAGGTCGTATTTTAACGAAAATATCGACCAGCTTGCCGTTTCGCGTTTCGTACACAGGTGCAAAATTACGCGTAATAGCGGCAGCCCTCGAATCGAACAACTTCTTCTTTCGTATAGACTGCCCTGACGACGAACACTGGAACGACAAAGACCGAGACGACCTCCTGGATGGAGAGACAAAAATTTGGTATTCGACGTGGATTCGTCGTCGGGCGAATGCCGCGAAAGAACGAGCGGATAGAAGAGACGCGGAAATTCTTGCGCTCCACGTCACGCTCTTCCTATTTCAAGAAACGAGCACCGCTTCTGACTACTCTCGGCGACGCGAGGGCTTTGAAGACCGCCAAGACCCTTACCAGGAAATGCACACACGGAGCAAGATAGAGACCAACTTCTATCTCTAGCTGGTCCGCCTCTCTATCCACTCTCCTTCCTCTTACTTCTTTATTACTTCGGTTCCTCCGCCGCCTTCTTCTTCTGCTCTCCGCTCGAGAGAGCTCTTCCTGTTGTTAGTTCGCGGCTCCGAGAATGATTCCTCATTCGTCACGAACAGGTGCGGACTTGATAAACGAAACTGCTTCGGCCGTGGTCTACGTGGAAATTAGTCGCGAGGAAGGAAATAGACGACCGCAATAACCGACCTGACGCGACGCGCCTCTAATCGGATCGAGTTTCGCGCGGATCGTTAACCGTTCGTGATGAAATCGTGTCGAGAGATGCTACTTAGTTGGTGGTAGTCTTGATGTCATCTTGGAAATTCACGTTTCGCTGAGTAAACGATAACTGTATTTTGATTAGGATTCGCGGTACGCGTCGACGGTTTACTAGCAAAACCGTAATTCGCCAGACGCTCTTTGGTTCAATCCTTTCAATAATTAAATTCAGTGCTATTTAATTAATCGCCATAGGAAGAGATTGCCAGGACAATTGAGTATTTCGTAAGACAAATCGTTGTGAAATTTTTTACGGAAAAGTTATACTGCGTTCTCTCGAAATATAACCAAACTTACATAATTTCAAAATTTTAAAATCTCGCGGTCCACGATCGAATCTAATAATCGTTCAATTTAATTTTTTGTCTCCTAAAAGTGGCGTCTCCAAATGAAGTTATCTTCCTAAAGGAGAATTTACAATAAAGAGGAAGAACGTAGAGTCTTCGAAGAAAAACTGTTTTGCTTTTAACGCTTTGTATACTCATTGATCTCGTGCACCCTGGTCATGGATTCACGCATTAGGGGACGTTTACGACGTATAGGACGCGCCGACAGCTGCATAACGCGTCAAGAGAAACACGCGAGAGTGTAGACACGTACAGAGAGAATCGCGGCGCACCGAGTGACTGGCGCCTTTAACGAGCATACTTTTGACATCCTTAAGAGGGATCCTATAAAGCGCGCGAAGGGTCGTGACAACGACCTTGTTGACGTCCGACTAAGGAGAATGGCCCTTAGTCATCGTAGGAATGTCCACTAAACGCATATACGGATGCCGATGCACTTCCTCTATCTGCCAGAAGTTAAAGGAAACGACGCGGTTACGCGTATCAGCTGTGTATCGAATATTCTTAATGGAACCCACGGATTCGTCTTTCGAGTAATGGAGTCGACTATTTTCTTTAGTCCTAATACGTCTAGCGGCGTGCCCCAAATTTTCTCTATCTTTTAATAAATCTCGGATAGAATCAAATTCAAAATTCAAAGTGAAAATAAAAAAAAAAAATTTTAACGACTCACTCTTCGCGTTTCATGAAAAATGAGCTTTTACCTTGGCTTTATACCCCGTTGTATATTAAACGAGTACATCGCGAGATATGAAATATTTGTTAAATGTGACGGTGCAAAAGTGAAACGAAGCGTTAACGACGAAGTCTGCACAATAATTTCACGTCTACGTAGTTCACGGAGTAACGAAGATTTAGGATTCTATCAAATAGGATCGCGATGAAAAAACATAGATATTCTAAACAGCATAACGATAACAATAAACGGACGATGAAAGGTGTATCAGGTGGAAGGTGGCGATTCCCGGAAAACGCGTGACAAGACAGCCGGCAGACTGTGCGCGAGGATTGCAGTCAGCATACGGTCAATGCACCAGCCCAGTTTTCAAAATAACTTCAAACGCGCCTATTTGCCTGTCTCGTTTCCACCATACGCCGTCTTCTTCTTTCCCATCGTTTCACGGAATCGAGAATATCCCTCTCGGACATTCGCAGACTGTCTCTTGACCAGGCGCCAAATCGCCCACTTTATATTTGTGCACCGACACGGGAATATGCATAGGCCGATTCTATAATCGTGCGTGGTCTACCAACTGAATCGCTTATAAATACATCACCGAGACTCGGACGTAATTGGAAGAAATTTCTCTGCAATGTGTGCGACTACACGTTTCTCATACAGCTTTTCTTACCTTGTTCCGATTCTTGCTGCAACTTCTTAGTAAGATCCTCAAAGTCCACGAAAAACACTTCGACGTCTTCCCCAGACACATGATTAACACAGTTAATTTTAAGATATAGTTTAGAACATTCTTCTCCTGATAATATTTACGAAAGCTTAATACAATGATATACAACTTTCGCTATCACAAAAATTCCAACTTGTCCGAATATGTCACAAAAATAAAATTCAAAATATAGTTGAAGCACGTTTGCAATAATAATAATTTGAAAATTCGTTGTAATATTCACTTTTATAGCAAATGATAGTTAAATAATACTACACTAACTAGTTAAAAATAAATTGTTCGTTGGATCGTATATCGCGAAAACAGAGTTACGTTCAAATCACACGCGTGTATCGTTAAGGTATTGAGACCGGCTTCGAATGCAACCAACAGGATCGATGCTTCGAAGATCGACTGGCTCACGACTGACAGCCGGGGTTGCGAGGTACCGATTATCGGAGGTGACACTCTGGTGGTCGGTAAAGAAAGTAAACCTACCCCTAAGTCATTAGCGTTTACAGTTGGATTTCCTTTCACTCTTTATCTCGGTGACGTAGAGATCTTCAAACTGCTGAGAGCTTATCTATTCTGCTCGGCTTTCAAAATGGTTGAATAATGTTGTTGGCAGTTGGCGGGAATAATAGGGACAAGCCAATAACGTTGATCGCTCGAGAATGCAATCTTATCGATCGCTCGAGACATTCGAAACAATTTTATTCCACGTTTGCAATTCATCTTTGTATCGATCGTTGATGGTCAAAGATATAGTAATTATCGAACTAGGCATTTTTACGATTATAACTAAGGTAATGGATTTTAAGTAAAAATTTGTTTCATACTAATATTCATATTAATATCAATTTTAAATATTACGATACGAATACTTTAAATATTTTATATATTTTCGCACACACTTGCACGTTTACGTTTCTCTTGAATTTTACTACAAAGTATAGAACGATTTTAAGTGGATTTTAACAGTACCTTTCGGCAAACACTATGAACACAGCTGCACACATTTATTATAAAAGAATGAAACCTTTCCTACAGAATATTTCCTGTGTTAATTACCCAAACACGAAAGTATTGTCAACAGACAATTAAGAATACAAAGAGATGGAAGAGACAATATTTATCAGCCTCATAAATATTCAGTACTTTTAACGAACGTGTACTAATATCCTGGATAACAAAATCGCATGTAATAATGCCACAACTGTCTAAACAATGGGTCATTTGGAAATTGTTTGTTAAATTTTCTGTATTCAATTGGCCACGTTTATGGCGGTCATACCCTTAGAACCCTTCTTATAAGATCCCAGGTCAACTATTATCTGTTTTTGGCTATTACGGTTTGAAGAAACCCTTTTTTACCTGATATATTCTTCCGCATTATTTTCTTTTATGATCAAATATTTGTTATGAAATTTACTGTATTTTGTTAATCCTTCGATCCGTGTCGGTGCACTCAGATTTTGATTTATGTTACTTGACTTATCGCGTTATCGTATAATAAGTGAATAAATAATACTAGCGTTAATAGAGTAGGTCGATCGATAAATTAACAGCGTATTTGGGGAATATCGGTCACCTCGCACGATCGACTCTCAATTGTCTGGCAGAAGGACAAATATTTCGTGTGCTTCTGTCGGCGTCTTCTCCGTTTATTAAACCACCGAATCGGATAATCTACTCGCGGAATTTATTGAGATATTTCTGTGCTTATTAAATCCTGCTAAGAATCGAAAGAAATATTAAACGCGCTAACGGACAGAGGCATAAATTCTTGAGATACGTAGAAACAGAACTGGAAACATTATATTTAGCGGCAAGAAGCACCTAATAACCCGAATGGCAAAGTCATGGGGCTCGTCTCTCTGTACCAAAGACTCAAAAATACGTTTAACACACGGTGTAAAGAATATTCTTTTCGCGGGTAAGAAAAAGCGATGAAACGGAACGAAAAATGGCCAGAGAGAAACGTTACAACGAGTCACATTTTTCAGCGAGCCTCTGGATGGATGACAGTGTTGCTCGTTTTTCGCGGTTCAGGGTGGCGACGATAATTTCGCCACCTGTCGTCGGTTCTCTTCGTCCGGCTCGTATTATCGTCTTTCCCGGAGTCGAGGGGGTGTGTTTTTTTGATTTCGAAACCGGATACCCTGGATACTCGACGAGAAGCAGCGGGTAAGGGGAAGGACAGGTCGGAACCGGCGCCAAAATAGAAACGCATCGGGGTGAACGCTACAAGTGGGACGTCGTGAAACGAACACACGTCAGTGACGCCGACGAACACGAAGGGAGGAAGACGACGAAGAAGAAGAAGAAGAAGGAGAGGCGGAGGAGGAGGAGGAGGAGGAGGAGGAGGAGGAGAAACCGACGAAGAGATGCATCGAAATAACCGAACGACTGGAAGAAGTCCAAGAAGAAGGAGACTGTCTTTGCACGCGCCGGCAAAGAACAAGACAGTGCACGTCATTCACGAGACTCGAACGGTCTCTTCCTCCTTATCGAACGTTTCGCGATTGCGACGTTCCCGTGTGCAAAACACTCGTTCGTCTCGAGACTCTCGTGTCTATATAGAAAATCTATCCGTTGTCGTTTGCGATGTTTTTCCATCGAGCAAATACAATTCGAGTCGACTTGGAATCTGGTTGAATTTTTTACGTAGCAGCGGTGAAAAGGAGCGCAGAAAACGGTTTTCCACGGCGAGAGGTTCGCGTTCGCAGGATAAAAGCGGTCGCTGGTTTCACGCTCTGTTGGAAAACGAACAGAAGACGCGTCCTCGTCTTCGTTGACGAGGGCCGTGTCCACTGTCTTCTACGCGCTCGTTATCGCGAGCCAGCGACCGAGGAGATCAAGATACACGGCTGGACTGCACGGTAGCGGCGTGGTCGTCGAGGAATTCGAAAAAACAATTTCGATAAACACGGTAATGGGACGGCTACGTTTAGCAGTTGAAGGTCCGCGTGGAATTTCAATCGCGTTACGACGCGTCTCCCTCGAATATTTCCACCGTCTTCGATTACCGTTGTTGCACGGAGGGAAAGCCTCGACACTCGAGGACTACGGGATGGTTGGCAAACTGTACGATTAAATGGAAATTCCAAGCGAAAGATCAGGTCGTCGACTCACCAGCTCTAGCTCCAGCTTGCGCACGTCGTAGTATCCCTTGTAATATTTGAACCACATCACTTCTCACTTCTCACTTTTCACTTCTCACCCTATCGAGCATGGTAACCACGTAAAGGATAAACGAGGGGAAAAACTCTTCGAGGATATTAAGAATCCACGATGAAACTTCCTGTATTACGGTCCTGTATTATAAGTCCTATATTATAGTCTTATATTATAGAATAATCGACGCATATGCAAACACGCAACACACACTACACGCCACCGTGGTCTCGTCGCTTTATCAAAGGCCGTGTAGAAGAGCACTTCCGGCGTGTCAGCGCGCGATCCCGTCTGCGTAGCATCGAACGATGGAATGAAAGAGTGTTCTGTTCGACGGGTTCGCTGGCTAGCTGGTATCGGTGTAGCATAAAGTTGGCGCAAGATAAATAGACGGATTGGAATGGAACGGTGGATCGACGAAGTCAGAAAGAGAGGAAAGAAGCGCGTGATACGATGCACTCGAGGACCTTTGGGAAACTGTTCGCCTCTCGGCATAGCCAACTCGGGGGCCAAGTATAGACGAGGGCTGCTGGTGTACGAGCGCGAGCGTTAGTTACGCTCTTTCCTCCCTCTGTGTGCGTGCTCGCGAGCTTGCCGTGTATGCACGGGGCCACTAAAATTAATTAGCCGTTTCATCAACGGGACTCCCTGGCGTTCGATCCTTTTTTTCCAGCCACGTGGGATTTCGCGCGACTACGGCACCGCGCTTCTTCTTCGTCTTGCCTCTTCGTCTTCTTTCTAGCGTAAACGCGACACAAAGCGTTACTTGTGTATCCGAACCGGCCTTGCCTGTCAGATTTTTACGATAAATTCTCGTTAGCGTCTAACGAGATAATTAGAGGCGTATACGAGCGAAGTTCGATCGCATGCTACGACTACGCCAGCAGAATTACATTTTAGATTAACTTCTTCCGGATTAACTGCCTACCGACTTCCGCGTGATTCGTTCGAGAATTTGGAAAATTCGTTTATCTAGATATTTCTAAACGTTTCAAGGATATTTTACGCAAGAAAAGTCAGTCCTATTAAGGCTCGTTAGCTTATCTACGCGGCCTAGATCGCGCAGGCTAATCAGGTGTCGGCCGGTGAACCGTGATCGTTCGGTAATCGATTCCTAACGAATGACGAACGAGTTTCTAAGTGGAAAGAACTATGTCAGGGCGAACCGGATTCCGCTAATTTTTCATTACCTTATGAATATTTTTGTGTTTGCGATACGACGATTTTAATGTCAACTCTGTCGCTCAACGTTTCAACGAGCCTCGTTACCCTTCGTCATCGAGAACGTGCAATTACGCCTACTTTCTCTCCGATATGCGATCGAGTTTACTTTGTATTCTATTCTGTCATGATTCGATTCACTCGCATTTACATGTTATCTTTGCGTGGAGATATTACACATTCGGAAATATCCACACCAGAACAGTGTTTAATTAATTACGACTGGGACTGCGTACTGCATCGGAAATAGTCGCGATGTTTAAATAGGTGGTCGTGAAAATCCAGGAGAAGTATTACCGATTCATATTCGATTATTCGTCGATTCGTAAATGAAATTGCCACGTTCTTCGCAGATTGTTCGTGCTTTTAAATATACAAACTTTAATAATGATTTTAAAATGAAATTTTTCCCAAAATATGCTAGCCCCGTTCTTCTATATCGAAGAATGTATTTTGTCTTGAATACAAGATGATCCATAGAATAATCGAAAGCGGAAGAGAAATAAACGCTTCCTGAACAGTTACTTCACACGAAAACCAGAGATCTCGTATGTTCTCTTATGGAGGCGATTCGATAAAACCAGTGCACCGAATCCCCTGGTGCCCCTGCCGCATGGTGCAAAGTTCTTGCAGAAAGAGAGGCTGCCGTTTTATATATAGCCGGTTGCAAGAGCTCGCTGGAATAAAAATATTATCTAGTTGCGCGCATAACGATAACGTTTATCTGGCGCGCGTTTGTCTACGAAATACCATTGATTCGGTTAATTAGAAGATGCTCTGGCTTACATAACGACGTTGCTTCGGCTGAGAAAATCCTGGTGTAGCAGGATTTTCGAACTCGGCCTCTTCCTCGAACCGGCAGGGCTGTTAAAATAAGCTGGTAAAATCATCGTTTTTAACGAAACTACGATTATCTCCCTTTCTAGGAAAGATATTACACTTTTCAAAACATCTTCAGCGTGCATTGCATATCTTTGAAACAACGTTTCTAATTATTTCAACGTTAAATTGATCGGGACGTCAGATTTTATTTGTGTGTTTTTGCCAAATCTCGAAGTTACGAAGATAGAATATTTTAATCGTCAGGACACAACATGCAAAAGTAGGTGTATTGGTGTATAGGTTGGAGAACAAATCAGTAAATTAGAAAAATATTCTCGCGTAGAAAGTGCAACGTGGAATTAGATTGCCGGATAACCGAAGGACGATCACGAGTAACAGCGTACATCGTATCAAAGACTGATTTTCAATCGATCTAACATTCGATATTCAAAGTATAGAGATGTTCGTTTAACGAAAGACTCGTTTTTCCCAATTTCTGGATGTTATCGAACTGCTTTGCATGCTAACGAGACAGCCGCGTGACTGAGCGACTAGCTGCGGTATCGCATCGCGGAACATCGGAGGCAACGGTAATTTACAGAATATTTATCGTCCCGGTTCGAGCTACCGGGAACGCAGTAAATCGTCGAAAGCGCTGATCGTAACATCGAAAATTACAAACCGAGGGTACAGGGGACCTCCTGTCCGAAACTGGTCGAACAGAGAGCAAGCCGCTGCTTACCGGTAATTAATTAACGAGCTATAAGGGCTGCAGGTCCATTGGCAAGGCGTCTGAAATTGATCGTGGAAGAACGATGGTTAAGCACAAATGAATTACCTCGTTTTGGGAAAAGTCAACCGACTTTGTGCGACCTTCCCCTTTCTATTTCTACCTCCTCCTGCTTCTCCTTCGTCACCTCCTTCTCCTCTTCTCGTAATTGTCGTGTTTATTTGCATAAACGATTCGCCTGTTCGCGCGATTAGCGATATTCCTCGAAACACCTCGAATAGCTTTAGTTCGTTTCTTGCTTTGTAACTAAATAATAACTAAATAAGTTCGATAAAAGACAAGTAAACCAATACGATCTGCGAAACTCTTCAAGATTAAAATATTCGATAAGAAATCGTCGAATCTTTTTAACGTTTGAACGTTTCATAGGAAATCTGTTTTTAAAGTTACAATATTTTAGATTGTACAGATCTTAGCCAACCTAACTGATACAGCATGATTATCAGATAAAGAACAGTAACTTGAACGAGCACGTTATTGTTCCAACGCGATGCTACATTCTCCTTCGCGCTGCATTATCACCGCGTCGTTTGTCGATAAATAATTAAATCCGACAACTTGGAACCGATTCCGTACTTGCAAAACCTTCGAGGGACTCGATAATCATTGAATCTTGAACGATCTTGACCCTCTAAAGTTCCGATCAGTCATGGAAACTCGATATCTCGCGTTATACTCTACCTTCGATATCTTATACAAGATACGAAGAAATTAGATAGCAATGGAGTATTTCAAGACTTATCGAAACTTCAAAGGCTCAAGATCTATCAAGACGCACGATTCGAGACTTTAGTAAAGTTTTTCAAACGTTCTAAGTATCGAATCATATTCGAAATGACTAGGATTTTCGTAGCACAGAACTTTCAACTATACTTCGAAATTGAGATTCAAGAGACAGTCGCTAGAAGAAGGGAAGAATAAACGTTTGATGGCGACGGAAGCGACAGTACACGTGGTTTCCGGGCGTCGTGGGGACGCGATGGATCGAGTAATTAGAATGCACTCTTCCTACCATCACGCACAAAGGCGACACGCGGCTATCGATTTCTTGGATCTCGAACACGTGACCGCGAGTACCAGAGCCTTCTTTGAACTCGCTCTTCTCGTGAATAAATTGGAAAATCGTTTCTTAAACATCGACGATCTCGTCGAGATTGCATTGTCGGTCTCCCCTTGTATACGTAGGTACTATACCTCTATGGAACTACCTATAAACGTACTTTCTTGACGTTGAATGACGCGTCGTAAGAAGATAATCTTCGTCCGTAAGGTAAACGCGATTAACGAGAAAAATCATTTATAACGTCTGACGAGGAAATCGGGCCTATTGTCGAGTTGAAGAGGTTGGTTCGTCGTTACAGCCTGAATCAACCGCCCCCTTCTAAATCCTCGACGACCCTACTCGTTTACTCAGCGTCTGGAAATTTATGAACGGCACTTCCATTAGTCATCGTGCTCGTATTCGCGTTCATTTATTCCGAAAAACCATTGTTCGCGTACAGTTGCTTACGCAAGTATTCGAACGCTGGATGTGGATCTGTCACGAATATACAGGGTGGTTGGTAACTGGTGGTACAAGCGGAAAGGGGGTGATTCTACGCGAAAAAAGAAGTCAAAAAAAATAGAATAAACATTTAAAAAAATTTTTTTTTTATTTTTCCATCGAGACAACGATCTACAGTGAGATCCGTTATAACGAGACGCGATAAAGTGCACGCGTACCGAGCGAAAATTCAAAGTCGATTTTCTCGAAAAGAAAGCGTCAAACGAAAAATTTTTATTCTATATTTTCGACTTCTTTTTTCGCGTAGAATCACCCCCTTTCCGCTTGTACCACCAGTTACCAACCACCCTGTATATACATACACGTACAGTTGTACATTTTTAAATTTCAGCACTGCAATGAAACTGGATAATCGTTGGTAAAGTTTATCTATTGGTAGAGTTCAAACCAAATATTAAAAATGCATAAACGAGCTATGTTATCTGAGATTTCTTTCTGACACGTTGAATATTAATCATGTAACCGAATAAAGTAAAATTGATAACCGCGTAAAAAACGGAGTTGGTCGGTCTAGTTTCTGACAGATCCATGCGCAACATGTAACTGCGACAAATGTTCAAATATTTCCCATTGTACGTTCGTCTATCGGTTTATAGCTACCTTGCGTAGATTTTAAAAGCTCGTCCGTTCTCGGAACATTCGGAGATGTTCGTCCTTGCACTCGATGATAATCGATCGCGACGAGACGCGCGTCGCGATAAAATGCATTACGATCGAGTCGAATATATTTTACGAGTGGATTCACGGTCGATTAAAAGGGCAGCTTGTCCGTTCGTATCTTAAGCGATTAGCCGGGCGAATTAAAAGCGTTAAAAAGCTGGCTAATCACGGCGATCCAACGACATTTATCAATCACAGGGCGGTTAGCAGAGGGCAATATTAATCTCCGTGCGGACGCGCAATTATCGGGATAATTGCGACTCGAGCGAATGATTGCTATGTCGAAACGCGTGATGTTGCAGCTTTCGATGCACCCTTCGTTGCCACCGATTTATCTTGGAATCGCAGCCAGTTATTCGCGACCAATTATCCCGTTCGTATGATCAGCGGTTTCGGCCACACTAGCGCGTACCATCCATCGAAACCTATTCAAACCATCCTTCGTATTTTCTTTGTTTCCGCGAATTACAAATCGAATTTTTACTTCCCGGGACCTCGGTGCAGTTCTTGGTATATTATAGTTATATCAATTACCCTACATAAACCGGGATTATTCAAATGCATAGTATATTTTCATTCACGAGGCTTCGAAAATGTAAAGAAAATTGAACGACCGATTGTTTCAACATATATCATCGCATTGTCAAAGAGAAATAACGTTTATATACGTCGGGTTCACGTCAAGAATAGGGTTAGGGGCGTTTAACGAACTTTCGCTAGGATTAGCCATGGTTGTAATACAATAGCGCTAACGTTTATTATCACAATCGTAGGTATTACAAAGTTGTCGAGAACCGCGGTGATTAGACACGAATGACGGTGGCCTCAGGTTCGATAACGAATCCACGGCCAACGGAACGACGAATGCGATGTGATACACGATCCTGGTGTTACTCAACGTGCAAGTAGTACTGCCCTCGATATACTCCAAACAGTACACGTGGAACCGGAAGGGCAGTTGCCCTTATATAGTCCTCTCCCCACCTCTCGGGTCAATCTTTGTTTTTAAGGGAAGCTATATAATTATTCCACACCTCTATTAGGCACGCGTCTCTCTCGTGACCGTCGTTACGTTCAGTGACCCGTTATGTCAATTCGAGCCCAAACCCATCGTCATAAACCTTGAGCACCCATAATCGGATTAGAACATTACAACTATTTCTTAGCATTATTACTTAAGTGTAACTATAGTAAAAGCCTGGACTAGGGTATTGGGGTTTTCCCCCAACGTTACAAAAGGGAGGCCCCGATGTCCTTTCATCTCCGACATATATAATTAGGTGAAACAATTCATTGGGTTGGCAACTAAGTGATTGCGGATTTCGTCAATATCACCGAATGACAAAATCCGCAATCACCTAGTTGCCAACTCAATAAGTCAAGGTGTAACCGTTTTGCATTCGCGTTTTAGATCTTCCATTACAAAACGATATTTACTATGAAACGAGATGTAGCAGGATAAAAAATACTCTTCGGTCGTAAACACACCAACTTGTTCAACGTTAGATCTTAATATCGAATCGATATCACTCAGCGATTCCACGTCCAACGGGATTCTCTCGCTTTCACCAATCGACAGGTCCGTAAAATATTCCGCGCTCGTCCGCGGTCCTGCTGAAATATGCGCTCGTAAATTCACAAGCGTCTTATTCATGCGCATCGTTAACCGCGAGATCGTAATTACGCAAACACAATTTCTATAGATAGGGTGTACGCAGACAGGAGGGAGGCAGCACCAGTGGTATCATCTGCCGCGTGACCAGGCGACTTCTGATTTATGAACGGCTCGGCCTCACGCAGTTTTCAAGATTGTATCTATTTTGAACGCTTCGAATTACATTTTTCCCGGCGGCCGGTGATTGGCTTCGCACGCTCCTACACGCACCAGCCCCCGTGTCTGCTCTCGGTCTCGCGCGCGTAATCTCGCGTTTCAACGGGCTCGCGGTGCCAGGCGTCGGAATTAATTTCAATCGATCGTATCTCGACCGCGCCAATATCGTAAAATTTATGAGGACCGGTCTCTTGCTCGCTCTCTCTCTCTCTCTTTTCCTCACTGTTCGTAGACTGGCTGAAAAATCCTCTCTCGAGGAACGGATATGTATACGGCGTAAACGAAAGGAAGATCGTTGAAAAGCGCGAAAGAACATGCTTGTTTCTGTTATGACGAATATAGCGAGCTATGGTTATTCGAGGCAGCTAAGGTTCGTCGTTTTACGATTCGATCTTGAACTTTGCATAGGATCATCGAATCTGTTATACATCACGTGACTTTCTTAGTTTTTAACGTTATAACGGGAGAATGAGAAAATATCGTGTACACTAAACTCGAGAAGAGAAAATACGAAAACTGAGAAAATTACTCGAACGATTATACGGTAGGACTGTTCGAGTCGGTATAACTCAAATGTTCTTCTCACCCAAAAATAATCCTACCTTATCCTAACGCTATCGTCTGTGTTTCCTTAGGGAAAATTCCAGTAATTGCGACGTCGTCGCGACCATCTCGCTCCTGGGTTTCAATTTAAATCAATGCCGTCTCGAAAAATCAATCATCGTCCGCTCCGCTGCTGACCGATATATCGCGGCGAAATTTATGAACCACGCTCCCATTAATCAATACTATCGGGTCGCGCTCGTAAAAATCGCAGATTCATTTCTGTTGAAAGGGGGCTCGCGCGCATAATTGCATCCTGGCCACGGAGAAGAAAGGGGTAAAGAGAAGAAGAAAGGAAGAGAAGACAGAGAGAGAGAGAGAGAGAGAGAGAGAGAGAGATAGAAAGGAAAGGCTGGGCACAATTTCGATTTCCATACCACAGAGGGAGGGAATACGACGTCCACTGGTGCGCGGTGGTTGGACTCGCGAGATACCGGACGATCATCTCCGCACGTCCGACGATTCCTGATTTATGAGCCGAGCAACGCGTGCACTTTTCAAAACTTTATCTCTCCCTACAAAGCTTAGGGTGGTGCAACGCTAGCTTCTCGCGTGTCCGTGCAATTGCACGGCACTGGCAATTATCGCGAAGCCCGAGAGAGTCCTGCGTCGATCGACCGTACACGCCGCTTTGAAATCTTTCACCGCCTGTCTCGCGTCTTTTCCAACCCTTCTCTCGCATTTTCCTCTGATCGTTTAAGACAGTCAAACGACTCGCAACAGATTCGTCGAACGAAGCGCGACAGCGAAGAAAAGAAATATGCAAGTTGTAATAACCCACTAATGGAATAAATACGATATATGAAAAACATTGATATTAATCTTGTTGCAGGAGGAGGAAGCTCTACCTTAACGTATAGTAGCTATCCTTTGACCTAACTCGAACCTAACCCTCATCTAAATGGAAGTGTGAGAATCACAGCGGCGCAAGTCAGGTCTTCGCCTTAACGACCACCTGATATTCTTCCAAAGTTCTCTCTGGTTTTTAAATCTTTTTCACGTTGCCTTGGTTCACCAAAGAGATCCACGTCACTCGATACTTACAACGAATCTATTTGATACCGAGAGTTTTAAGACGAAAAGATCGAGGATTAATGGGGATTTTGTGTCGGGTTGTACGAGTCTTCTCGAAGTTGCTGCTACTTGAAAAAGACTGACCGTGGATATAAGAGCTGTCTTTATATTCGTCCATCAAGGCAGATTTATGTGCCTCTCGGATATCGGAATGAATGCTCGTCCCTACGATAATGAGCCCGTTTATTCTACGATATCAGAACAATAGGGGTTTACCGATCGAATTATCTTGCAAGTTCCTTCGTTACGCAAATCGACCCAGATAAAAATATCGATATTTACGCTTTGATATTCTTTGTCACGTTTCTTGTATTTGTACGATCGGCCTTTTCCTTTCGTAATTTATTTATAGTCACGCGTAAAAATCCTCGTCCTGCCTCGCAAACTGGCGGCTATTGCCGAAATCAAACATTCTACGACACAATATCTTTTCTCTTAACGTTCAAAACAATAATAAAGCGGCTGGTGTAGCGAAATTTTGTAGTATTTTATCAGAAAAAAAAATATTTTTTTTTACATGATGTACGAAAACCTTCTGCGACGATTATATATTTTTCAAATTAAATCCACGAGATATCGAAAGAATCGTCAGTGGTTTAAGCGTGGAGCTAATCCAACAATACCTAGACGCTAATTAACGACCGTATATACACTTTCTCCGAACGAACGCGAAAATTTCTCCGCTTGAACGCGAAATTCGCAAGCTAGACTAATTGCTCGCGTAAATAATACTCCTTAACGCTCGATTCCACCAAGCGTATTTTGTCCGCGAATCGTCTCGTTAATGAGCCACGACCGAACGTACGAGCATCTGCTTCGAGCTTAATGCTCCATTAAAGGGAGCTCGATAGTCGAGCCGCGAAAGCCAGATTTGCAAATCGGCCGCGCTGTAAACTGGCCGCTTTATCGCTCTATCTTGTAGTCTGACTCCAAGAAAAACCAGTTACTTTGTGTTTAATTTCAAGACCTTAAATATTTGTTATACTAGTACAACACAGAGACTTTTCTCTCTTTTCTAATAATACGTTCTCTCTATTGAGAAACCTGATATTTTTGTCTTACCAGATACTATGTGTTTTTTTAGATTGATCGGATGTCAAAGCGAAGGGTTCGGAGAAAAAGAGTATCAATATCGTTTGGTTATAAATATCGACGTTATTTTAACGCTTTCTATACTCGTCTCGTTCTTAGCCAAGATTAGAGCTACTTTGTCATCGAACCCCTCGATCAAACGTTAATCGAATTATCGAATTAACAAACGAAAAAGCTTCAGAATCATCCACCTACTGTATCCTCGGCTCTCTATCGTTCTACATTCCATTGCCTGGGCAATCCACGCGCAATCAAGAATCCATTCTTTGCTCGGCCGAGCGATTAGGGGAGAGCCAGCTCGCATGACGTAGCAATGCGATGCACCTTGCACCGTGAATTCGTAGCGACCCAACCGTTACGCGCTCCATTTTTCCGATTCTTCTGCTTTTCTGTCCGTTGCAAGTTGCTCGCGTTGCTACGGCTTTCGAGACACGTTACTCACCGCTGCCACGTCGAGCATGTCATAGGAACTTACCTGAAACAGAGAAGAAAACAATGGTTAATCGATAGCTCGAGGAGAAACTGCGTTACGATGCAAATTCTTTTCTACTTCGTATTATTGTAGCGTGTAGAGTAAAAAAAGAAAGAAAAGAAAAAATGTTGAGATTAGATTCTTGTTGTCTTTGAAGCTTTGGAGCGAGTTTGGTATATTTGTCTACCAACGAACGTTTGAAGAAGATAAAAGAGGTTCTGTGAAGGAACGTGCAGAGTTCCACGAGCTTTCGATAAACTCGTAGATAAAGATTCGTAGGAAAGAATTTTTTATTCGAGAAATAGTCGCATCGTTGCAAAGGAAGAACTTTGAACGGGGGTCTGTGAAATTGAACGATTATGCCACGCGTTAGAGAATCTACCTCTCGATAAAAATCAGCCGAACGAATAAGAATTCTGTTTATTCATGAAATAAATTTGTTATTCCGAGCAGGAAATATCGAACACGAAGATCCGTGAAACTTGATTTCCGTGCCACGTGCTTCGTCACGAATCTAACAAAAATCACTGCATCATTGTATAATGCAATTACTTGAAATTTTAATAAATGAAATTCATAGTCATTCCCTTCTTCCTAGAGAACATAAAACATAGCGAACGGTAAAAACGATAAGATCTACTTCTAAATAATCACCTTAACTGTTCCAAACGTGATGCACATTCTCGCTGACGCCGCGTGGCTGTGCTCCTCGCGTGTAACATGAAAAACTCACGGAAACTCAAGGGACGAGGAATCGCAAAAGCACAGCGAAAGAAGCAGAAGAATAGAAAGTATTAAAAAAGAAAAACAGAAACAAAAGGAAAAACGATAGAACGAGAAAAAGTAAACGTTTAACGCGCGTTCCAAGATTTATCAAGCAGTTATCGCGACGTTAGTCAGAATCACACTGAGTTTTAGACGCATCGGTTACGCGACATCTGCTTCGAACACTCGAGTCTAAGGGTAGGGATGCCTAGTTGGCCTCCGATTGGACGAATCGACATCGAGGTTGTGTCGACCCTCTGTTTCCTTCTCAACTTTGAACTCCGAAAAGACGTGGCTATTTTCGTTACCCAAGATACCGAAAGGTACCGCCTATAGCGAGAAACTGACATGGGAACAATTCGGAAATCGAACGTCTTTGGAAATAAACGCGCAGAAACCTTTCGACTTATCTTCGACGTTGATTTGACGCGCTCGTCAAAGATGGTTGTGTCTAACCGTTTCCGAAAATATACAAATATACAAGTAGACGAAGTGATTCAACGTATAGAAAGAATTAACGAGACGTAGCAAATCTTGCGTTCTGCTATTTTGTATCTCATCCCCTTGCGTGACAATGCACATTCGAAGACACTTCGAAACCTGATATTCTTCCAATTCGACGAAACGCTCGCTTGATTTTTCATCGAGGTATTTCGTCGTTTCTAATAAATGTTGGCATATTTCGTAGATACCGGATTTCAAATAAACCACGGAATAGGATCAACAGTTATTATTACAACACAAAACTCGCCATATAATTATAAATAATGGACGATATATCTCGCGAACGAGACTTTTATCAATTTTTCTCGTTCTTTTTACGGACTGAATATTGGTTAAGCGCGTTAAGAAATACTCTGCTACACTTGATGTAAAATCGACGAGGATAAGACGGAAATGACAATAGCGACCTCCCCGTAAGTAATATTAATAGCGATGATGATGTTAGTCGAACATCAACCACTCTGACTTAGGAGGCCTCCCACGCCAGAACCGTTTGATCGCTGGAAACAAATGTGAGAACACGCGAGACGAGCTCTTTCCGTGTCTTCTAATATTATACAAGTACTGCAACGGTTATATGGTGTGAGGAAATTGCTGGATTTCTAAACGAATAATTACGGAGTACGCGTAAAATGGACGTTCGCCTGATCGGACATCGAGCTAGCGATTCCAGTCTCTCTTTGAATTTTTCACGTTCCTCGCCAGCCCATGTAACGGAATGCACGTTAATCCGTGAATCACCGTTAAATGCGTGCTTACGTGCTTACGTTTATGCGGCGATGTAATTAGCGCCGCGTCGATTCTTTGGGTCAATCACGTGTCGATGCATGCAAATGCGTTGATGGACGCGCATCGTTACATCCGTCTCGGTTCGACAAAGTCTCCCTGTTGCTCGAGTATTTTCAAATATACAATAAAAAAAGAAATAAAAGAGATAAAAAAAGAAATAGAAAATATAGAATAAAAAAACTTTTTTTTTTTATTTTTCCATCGAGACAACGATCTACAGTGAGATCCGTTATAACGAGACGTGATAAAGTGCACGCGTACCGAGCGAAAATTCAAAGCCGATTTTCTCGGAAACAAAGCCTCGAACGAAGAATTGTTATTCTATATTTTCGACTTCTTTTTTCGCGTAGAATCGCCCCCTTTCCGCTTGTACCACCAGTTACCAACCATCCTGTATAAAGCTTGCTTCGTATAAAAGAAACAGATCTGCGTGATATTAATCTACCGACTGATCTAACGTCGTATCAACGCAACATTCCATTCGCAATTTTGTTCGATCGATTCGCGTTATCGAATTCCGTTTTTAATATCCTGACTGTAAATGGGAATTCCAGAGGTTGGTGGAATATTTTTCTCCGCGCTATTATTTCTTCCGATTAATATCGTTAATCCATCAAATTTCTGCCGAAGGAATGGTAATTTCATTTTCGTCGTTCCCACACTCGCCGTAGTTGTAACAATAATTTTACGTAGAAAACTGCCCTTCGTTTTGCGAATCGTTTGCAAGAAAGAGAAGAGAAAGACGAGAACGCCTGGAGGGTGGTCCGAAACACGCCGCCACCTGCTATTTAGTTGCAGGAAAGCGACAAAGCGTAAGACGACGCCAGGGAAAGTCGACGATTTTCTCACCATTTAGGCAACACGTGCAGGTTAGTTGTTTAGTTGTAAGACCCTAACCGTCCTCTGACGCCCTTGTAGTGACCTCCTGGGCATGATTTAATTATCCTGACCATTTAAAGCCTCTCGTTGTATTACTCTTCACGTACTTTTCCGTACAATTCACCGTCCTATTTGTATTTTATGGTTGCACTGCATCTTCCTGTCACGCGTAGTGGCCTCGTGCTAAATTCTCAATTGTATAAATAAGCGAAAAACGTTTTCGTCGTCCCTTTCCGTGATTTTTAGTTCTTTGCCATCGATCCGTTTATTAAATAATCGATCCTGTCGTACTTTCCTGTCACGCGCAGGATTCTGAAAGAATACCTTTGTCATTTACTTTACTGTGATCCTTCTTTCCTCGACCATCGATCCTTTTCAATTTATTTATCTTCTCTTTCGTCAAATTCTTTCGCGTGACGCAACACGCGTGAAAGGATCGCCTGTTGACGCAGAGTATAATATAAATACACTTCGCCTTCCAATGGAATAAAATCCACGTCCCTAAGGACCTCCCGGCCCTCTTGACCGACCTCGAGGACCGCGCGACTTTTACGACAATTTTTATAGTTTCCTCCCGCGACACTACCGCGTTTCTTCGCGGTTGTGCTTTCGAACGGCACGATAAAAAAGTCAGTCGAAAAATTGTCTGCCCGGAGCCGTGCTTAAAAGCTTCCCTCCTTTCTCCTTCCATTCCAAAGTGACTCGTAAACAACGGTGAAATACGCAAACCCTCCTGCGACTCAGTTTCTGTGACACTTGAAATTCTTCTTCGTTTTTCATCCGCTTTCGCTTTCTCGGTGGACCGGTGCGTATATCCGAAAAAAAGCTTCGCGAAGGGAGACTTTGATCGTTACTCGTGGAAAAAGACGTACGTATTTATAGCTGGCAATTTTACACAAGCGAATATCATTTCGACAGTAGCAGTGCTAAATCTCTTTAGCCGAATCTGTTGCATTTTAAAGAAGATACCGGCTAAGCGAGTAACTCGCCGATCCATTAAATTCCCAACAGACTTCTCGCTTCGAACACTGTAAATCGATATATTATACGAATCGCTTGCGTCACAATCAAATTACAGGCCCTTTCTTTTGCCCTAATTGGAAGATTGAAGAGTTCCAAGAGGGGAAAAGAAAACACGATCTCGAAAGGACTAACGGTTCGTGAGCTGTTTCATCGGTTGTCGACTACTCGTCTCTTATATAGAAAGTACGCAGCTAATCTGCTTACGATAAAGCTTTCCAGCGGTCCGTTCGACAGACAGAGCAACGTTATCCGAGTCAAGATGCGGGACAGCTTTTCCACGAGGGAAGAAAAACGAACCGAGCCAGTGCCTACGTGATTTTGGTCACGACGCTCGCCTCGGTCTCCGACGTTCGGTTTCTGACGATAAGGATCTCGGCTCGAGAAGAAAAGGAGCACGAGTTGGGCCTCGAAGCACGAAACACCCAAGCTACGAAAATCGGAGTTTCGGTAGGGTGAGTTAAGCCCGAACGGTCGAACGCGTGTCCCACCGTGTGTGGCGATTTTGTGACGCGCGGATGTCCACGCCTCTGATCCCTTCGAACCTTCGAAAACGAACCAACCACGCGAGCAATAGTCGTCGTAGAATCATCGTCATAGAGGTGGCGTACATCGTTGTTCGAATTAAAATCGACCCTTGGCAATCCCGATTTCGTTCCCCCCTGCGTTCTCGGCATACGTGACCGGGTAACGATGGATCGTGAGATTTATAGACGGCCGAAATAAAAGGGTTCGAGAGGTAACCCATTGCGGATTTATTTACGGCCGACGCGCGGCACTGGGGGATGAAGAAAACACGTCCATGAGAAGATTCTGCGTACACGGTCGCTTTCTTTAAGAACGCAAGGGAATTGTTGCGCGTGATGAATTTCAATTGTTTGTAAATTAGCGATTTCGTCGTGCAACGATAAACAGCGCGCTAACGAACCGATAACGCTTAAAGTTTGCTCGATCTCCCTTCGACTCGCGAAGTTTCTTCAACGATGTACACGTATACAGTTGCGTTGAAAGTATCGGTGGTGAAATCGCAAAGTTTCTAGCGACAGAATGCAAAGATGGATAATCGAGCAAAGTTGCTGTGAGACATCTGTTAGGGTGAAACTTGTTTTCTTCCTTGTCACGTCGAGGAGAAGCGGCAGAATCGCATTTTTTTTCTTTTGGTCAGAGAAATCATCGTCGTTCCTCCTACCTTGCACCGGGGCTTCATCATGCCGATAGAAAGCCGAGAGGAGGGCAGATCTATAGAGACCCGATTTAGATCCTCTTCGGTGAATCGAGTGGTGGAAAGAGGTCGAAAGGTAAACGTCCTGGCCCTGTCAGTGGACGCGGATCTCACGTTTCGAAGATTCGTCGTTTCCAGTAACAAACCACCCGTTAAAATCATCGAAACACGGACCGACCGAGATATCTGTGCTATAAGAAAGAGAAGAAACAGAGGAACTTTAATACGTCGTCGTTACTTATCCACCATTAGACCCCCATACCCTCAATTCAGAAGCATTAGGATTTAGTTGTGGTACCATTAACGTGTCGTTATAATCTAACCTCTCATTTATAATTATAGACAATAAGAGAACATGCTTTCGATGATTAACTACGCGTCATAAAATTAAACGTTCTTCTCGTTTATGACCGCGGCATCGGTTAATCGCTTCCTTGGTCAATCTCGATATTCCTATTACTGGTCAATGTATTTATTATTTAATTTATTTCGTAGTTACGTTTAGTCCTACGTATCGCCACGTATCACGAGAATATTACGTTTTATACCAAGTACTATTTGCCAATTACCGCTTATATAATTTATACTCGATCAACAGGCATTCCAATACTTAGGAACGCGAATGTAACTACGTTTCGCTCGTATACCTTCGAAATGATCCGAAATTACCCGTCAGAAGGGTTTCAGGACCGGTGACTGTCTCTCCTGACAAACGCGCCTGTTCCATTATCGCGGTTCGACTTATCGTCGAGCAAATTTATGAGGCTGGCTCGCGATCGTCGGCGTTCCACGGTCTCGCGAGTCGATTTATCACCTTCGAGGCCGTGATTACGGGCCGATTGTTTCTCGAGCCGTCCGATACCTCTCTCGTCTGCACCCGCAACCAATGGAACGCGCGATTATGCGCCGGCTCTTCGCCATTTAGGACAGCTAAAGCCTCCCCGACATTTTATCGCCGTACGTGGAATAATAGTTTTCGCTTCTTAGACCGTGCGCATGTTTCAATAACAACGTTTAATGACGGTAGTGTCAATAATAACGACGATGATAATCGTAATAGCAATGGGAATAAGAAGGAGGCTCGAGCCGTCTCGGGCTTTCCGTCTTCCTTTCTCTTCGGTCTTACGGAGAAACTTGGCGGAGGAAGAAAAATGAGCCGGCACAGGCTGTTGCATAATGCCTGTGCACGGTATGATAGATAAGCTGCGCGGCTTGGGTTAATTCGTGGATTTATCATAGACGATCGGTGGGCAGCGTGGACGCGCGAGTCGCTGCCCATCGCCGCGGATATCGTCGTCGAAAAACGCCCGAGGCTTCGCCTTAAGAACTCGGGGCCTCGCAGTTAATTATTTTCTGGCTCCTCGACCATCACGACTCGGTCTACGCAACTGTGAATTAACATGTCCCGACAGAACGAAGAGTTATCGCGCGCCATGACGCACTGGGAACGTGTAGCACGGTCTTCCAGGCCTCTCCTAGGCATCTTACGATCCTTCCTTCAGCCGTACTCTCCAGCTTTTTGATTGATTTCGAGTTTCCAGGTTAGGTGGCAACGGCTAGGTTTTGAAATAATGCAAAGTCGTAATTTCAGACGCTAAATAAGAAATGTTTTTGCAAATGAACGATCTCGATGCACCGTTATTAGACCTTTCTTCGTTTCTTCCATGGTACATTCCACGCTGGATGTCTTAATTAAGCGGACAGCCCCGGATCAGCCGCTTACCTCCGACATTACCTGCTATTATCGAGAAAAAAAGGGCAGAGATCGTCGGATTACACGCGAACAAATTTTTCAGTCATCTGGATCGTAAGCTGGCGGATCGAGAGGGTACGACACTTTGACGGGGGAAGACGCAGGTAGACGATCCGAGGATCGGATTCGAGGGGAGGTTATTCTACGCTGTTCTTTTGCGACGTACGTTTTATTCAAATTTTATCTCGCGCTACGTTCCGTTCGAATCGTTAGATTCCAATTTACTGATTCAAGTATTCGAACACGAATATTCGACTTTCAGGTGGGAATTTCCAAATTCGAAGATCATCGTTCGTAATTCGCTTCGGGCTCATGCCACGAATACTTTAGAATCCTTGGAGAGATCCTCGATATTCGAAAGAATCCGTTCTAAGGCCTTAACGTCGATCCACGTATAAAGTCGGAATGCATCCCAGAAACGTAATCGTTTTAGAATTAGTACTCTGAGTGCTTTATCCCGAGGAATCTCGCCAGATATCCTACTCCATTATGACAGCGTATAGGGTGAGCAGTTAAGAAAAAAAAAGTCGTTCGAGAAGCATAGCTGAAGCAGATCGCGTACAAGGATGTTAAAATTTCGTCGGTTATACCACCCTGAAAACGTCATTCAGAGCGCAGTTTTACGACTGTGTGAGTTCTCGAAAGAGACATGGGCGCACAAGTCGGCGCTTTTGATTGCTCGAAACGAGTCTCTCTAATCCCACGACTAGTAAAATCTGACGCAGTCGCAGCGTGATAAAAGCGTTTGTCGTCGTTCGAAAGCAAACTGCATGGGTGCATGCCACGATGAACGTGGCGAAACACATCTCGTGCGTACTAGTCGCGCGTCAGAGATATCGTAGAAAGAGGAGGAGTCGGAATATTATCTCCACAAATATTGTTTTAGTTACAAGATCTTCGTGTTTCCGTGAACGTAAGAGTGTTTGCTTGAATGATATCGACGCGTACGGCGAGCAGAGTGGTTTTCTCAATGTCTTTGGATTTGTCTGTTGTGAGACAACGTTGGTCAATAGGGCAGAGAAAATAGCTGCAGGCGTCCAAAGTTTCTATAAACTTCGTGACATGTCGATTTTTTCTTTTTCTTTTTCGCGCTTAATTATATCGGAAAGGAGTAAATTTAGATCGACCGACCCACGTGGTCACGCACGCGGCAAGTTTGCATAAATGAACGACTTGGCGATCGCATCGATCAACTCCGCAAACTGACAAATTTCGAAAAGCGACGCTGTTACAAATAATTTGTTTCTTAAGAGTTGAATGTTAGCTACGTGTCCGTGTAAAGAAATGGAGAAATTTACAAAAAATAGAGTCGCTCGATTTCGCTTCCGAGGGGCGCAAACCTTATTACTCGCTGTACATCGTTCGCGTAATTCCGATCAAAGTCGTCGAATCACCGACGAATTTATCCAAGATTTCTGGTCACGCGTCTACGTGGAACCTCGCTGTAATCGAGAAGATGTCCGTTCGAACGACTCAGAATCCATCGTTGGTCCTCGGATATATCGATTAAGCCGAGTCGAAAAATTTCGATACTCGAGGCGCAGTAAAAAAATAAAAGGACGTTCCTTAGGGGACGCGATTCAAATTTATGCGAGTGTCTTCCACCGGTGCGAGGTATTTATGGTAATGAGTCTTCCACTCGGCACTCGGACACGGGCTTGATTATTCAATTTTTCGTCCTCTGCCTGTTTCCCGCTGGCTTTTTGCGTTCCATCGATCCGCAAAACTTGTAGGCGTGCACGACCGATTCCCCTCGTTTCCACGCAGCGAAGAAAGAACCTCACTGTCCTCGTAGAATTCCTGAGAAACGTTTCTCTCGATCAAAGAAATGAAAGAGAGAGAGAGAGAGAGAGAGAGAGGAGAAGTACGGCTCTTCAACATTTACAAAGCGCATCGTGGCCCGCTGACATCGGTATCGGGGAGCATAAAGAAGCGTTTTGTATCGGTTCGGCGTGTGTGGGTGCGTTCCGCGTCTCAATAAGGTCTACTGTGCCACGCTTCTCTTTTTCCAGCAAGCAGAAATCTCTACCGTATACATTTCTGTTTAATTACTGCTAATTCACGAGATACAGTTTTCTTAGCTCTTATTTTCCACGAGATCGTAGTAATTTTTCCAACGTCAGAGACGATTAAGACGATCGTCGAGAAGTTAAGAAATATCTGGGTCAAGCTGTATAAAAGCAATTTGCCTTGTAATTTGCCAAATTTGAGTGCGAGCAATTTTCAAACGATTTATATTCGATAACAAACTAATCGACTGGTTGTTAACGACGTGCCCGCTGTTCGTGCTATCGGTTCTCGTAAACAATGTCCTACAAATGAAAAAGCAACGCTTCTCGTCCATCCTGTACCCCTAAAATATTAAGATAAATGTACAAGCTGTACGTATTTGCGAGTGATTTAGCCGCAAGGTGTCGAACGGACAAAATGGCAGGATGAGGAGTCACGGCGCGACGTGGTCCTCGGGAGACGCGCACGAGCGATCGAGCGTGCTGTGTTCGTGCAACTGCAAAACAACGCGCGAGCCTCTTTCGCCGGTTTTTCCCCTCGTTGCAATCTTTCCGCGCGGCGAACGTGCTTCCTCGTTGCGCCGGCAAAAACCTCCGCGTCCCTTCGACTGACAGACGTCTATTGGCAGCTCGTTCCTTCAAGGCCGAACATCGGGAACACCGTAGAGAATCGACGTGCCGCCGCCAACCTTGTCGTGTATCATAAAGTCGCGGGACAACCGACGATACGTCGCGTCGTGTATCACGCGACTTCGCGATCGCTATATAATTGCCGCATCGTGATGAGTCCTGGCTAACCAGCTTTTCCTCCGCCCGATCGAGCCCGATGTACGTTTAATATCGCAATTACGCCTGCTATCGAGTACTTCGGCCGAGTAGCTCGATACTCTGGTCTCTCGACTGATAATTTAAGGATTAAGACCGCTACTGCGTGGCCTTGCGGCATATTTATGGATATTAGACGTCGTAATTGTGATGTCAAGTAACACGCGAGACCAAGTGTTTCAGTAGTCGGCAATTAGCTTTATTTTTACCGGCATATCTATATTACAGCTTCATCGGATAATCAACGTAATACTTCTGCTTCGTCGTAAGAATCAAAGATCGATATGTACGTACGATAGCTGTGACACGAGCGAGTTAGAAGCGTCAAAGCGTGTACACGTTTCTTCATCGATCTTCTTGTACGAGTCTCGAATACTTCGTGGTAAATTACCTCTGAATCAGCCTGTACTCGTCGATGCTAACTTATATAACTAATTAAGGTGATCCGATTCAGACGAGAACAGTCTGTAGAAGTTTTAAAGGAGAGAAGTCTGCGTCAATGGGACGCGTAGTTTCTCCAAAGTCCACGAGCGATCTCCGATAGGATCCGAGATCGGTAACTCCAATTATAGATGGCGACGCAAAGAAATCTATTTATAAGGCGAAGAGAGAAGCCAGAGGTGGCGTGCTCGATGATTTAACGATGCACGTTCCCCTTGCAATCGCCGATTGCCGTTGAATGGAGTTTACCTTAATCAGGTATATTAGTCAGGACGCTGTCGGCGATTAATTAAACAGGATATTCAGATCGCTGCCGTTTCTATTAAGTGCGAAACCGTGCATCCGAAGGTGTGGCGGGATAACGCTTCGGTGAAACCTCTCTTCTCTCTTTTAATCGTTCCGATAGAACATGAGCTCCATCGCTGGATCGCGTGAAATTGTTCGTGTACCGCATTTAACGGTAATTATGGTAATGGACTAATAAATCGATCTTATCTGCGTCTTCCGACCACAATCCTTTCTTCCGTAACCTACGAACATCGAACTGCCAGGCTGTGTAAATCTAATTCTACTCGTCGGCCACCGATTCCTTGGAGAACACGAACAAAGTCACTGAAATTCCAGTGCTAATAAGAAACCAACTTGCTCCTTTACCTTCGGGCAAAAGGTCCATCAATTTTTCATCGATGTTATTACTAGAATAACTGCAAGTTTTATAACCTATCGTTTTAATTATCAGGTTGTCCGAGAAGTTTCTTTCGTTTCATAAGGTGATAATAGATGAACAACGATTTTTGTTTTATATTGTTTTATTGAATTAGGTATCGTCCATTTCGTTCTATTTCTATTATTACGTTCGCGCATAATTCGATAAACTAATATGAAACAAAAGACATTGTGCGTCTATTATTTGCTTATAAAACGAAAGAAACTTTTCGAACCACCTAATACTTTGAAATTTTTCATTTCGCTCGACCGTTCGCGGAGAGTCGTAAATTCCCGTTACGATTATACAATCGGCGCCACGAACTGCTCGATCCCCTATTTCGGTTAGCATAATAGAGGTAGTTGAATTGATTATAACGCCGAGCTAACAGGTTATAATTTACACTTCATTCCAACAATATAAGCAACAACAGTATATTTGCACTGCTGTGGCCGCCTCGACCGAGGGATTGATTCCGGGTTACGCAAAGAATCACCGGACGTAACACATTTTGCGCATTTACAGCGATCCATTTCTCAGGATTTTCATGGAAAAGGATCAATGTCTCAATCAATCGATAGAATTTCACTCACGGGGACGAAATGTTCATTAGTGCTCGATTAAACGACGTGATCGATCGAAAAATCGTAGATCAGTTTCTCCAACAGGTTCGGATTCATCCATCGTGACTCGATCTAGTCACCCTTCGTTTCAACTTCTTTGGTACAACCTTTCCACTTGAATCGTCGATAGTTGCGACGTTAATCTCGTCAAGATGACGTGCCAACGACTTATCTGCTCGCTTCGCGTCCATTTTGCATCTATTAAGCTAGCAAACGCAACGTTCCAGCGTGACGAGTTTATCATCTCAATATCGATAGAAGCATCGGCGTCGAGACCGAGAAGCTTCAGCTTTTTTCTACCTTTGGTTCTCTGCTTGGCCGTTACTACACGCTACTTCAACCGCGAATTTCTTCTGCAGTTTACCTTTCTGCGAGACTCTTCCGCCTCTTCTTCGTCCTTAACCAGCCGTTTTTCTTCGCCGTTTCTGCTCGCTCTTCTCTCTGGCTACCAGCTGGCCAAGCTACACCATTTCACCAACACCCATTTCTCTTCCTGTTTGCTTCCCCCTTCTCGGCCCTCTGCGGTTCATTTTTTGAATTCTTCCAGGCAAATAATAACCGCAAAAACCCGATATCCAGGCTTTGTACTTCGGACGATAGCTTCCTTCGTCGGCGGCATAATTTGTTTCGGAAACGCGCGCGGTTGCCCGGAACGCGATCGCAATGCGCCGACGTTCGATACTCGCCGGTCCTTAATTCTTCTCCTTGGCGATCCTAAATAACTTAAAATTTCGACGATCTGCGCGTGAAAATATATCAGGTTGTCCGAAAAGTTTCTTTCGTTTTATGAAGAAATAATAGACGCGCGACGTTTTTTGTTTTATATTATTTTGCCGAGTTACGTACGATCCATTTTGTTCTAAACCAGACAAGCACCGCGACATTTCGCAGACTTGGCTTCGCGTTTGTACGAAGGTGTACTGTTGTAAAAAACACGTTTGCGAGAGAAAGACACTTTTCGGACAACCTAATATAAATTCGGCTTACGATACTTTTCCAAACCACTCGGTTCTTCGACTCGGAGAAGCTTTTTCTTTCCGTATATTTCGAATATCGGTTTAACGACGTGGTCAGCGCACCGTAAGGCATCGCTCAGCCAAAATACGCATAGTTTGGAAAAGCAGTACGACGTGCGATTATTGTGTCAAAGTGTTGAGGAGTCCGACTGTGACCTATCGCGTATCTACCTAGATCGAAGAAGTTCTTAGATCGAAGAAAATTATAGAACTTTTTTCTTTGCCAGTCTCAGAGTCGGCACGATCACCATCTTGTCTTATCCATTCTCATGCAGTTGGTTAATCGCTTAGATAAGACGCGAGGAAACTCGAAGACGCTCGGTTATCTTCTCAGCTGGCGCACCTGTGCCCAGACGTAGTGGGTGGGCGAAGATAACGGAGCTAGGAACAAAAGCGAGCGTAACGTTGGCCAAATGGAAAAACAGAGTGGGCCGTAGTAACCCTAGGAGCGGTATGTGTACCAAGAAACGGGATGGACGTGTCTGTGTTCGCCACTGGACACTCGACCTCTGTCGCCTTTTCGTTGTCTCTTCTAAGAAACTGGACGCATACCGCGCAACGGTTATCCATTTTCGAAGCTTCGGGATATTTGAGGTTCTCTTCGAGATTTTCGCGCAGTTGTTGAATTTGTCAGAAGTCTCCTTCGCTCGGCCTACTCCGAAAATACTCCAACTCTTCGCGAAATCACACTTTCGTTCGCTCTTCTCAACGCGAGAGGAGTTTTCTGTATTCCTTTGGCTTTGCAACGGAACACTCTTCGTTCGTCAAGCTTCCAGAACGTTTAAACTTTCGATTCGAGTATCTCAATTTGCAAAACTTTCAAGATACTTCGACTTTGGTATGGAGTTTCCTCGACTCGTTGAATATGCAAGAGGAATGCTTCGATTTTCGAAAATTCATTTCCAAAGCTACCATTTCGATTGATATACACAACCGCATTTTCGACAAAAAGTTACCATCAACCATTGCAATTGCATCATTCAATTATCTGTATATATGTAGGAATGTTATATTATAAATTGATAGAAAACAGTATGATAAATACAATATCGTTGCACTCACACGAAATCGAATATAATATTTTTCTCACTAATTCTACGACACAACAACACAACGTACTTCATACGACCACGACTAAATTCAACTCTGACAGCATTTTCCATGCTCATTTTTCCCTTAACCTTTACCTTGGTAACGCTCGCAACGTTCCTTGACAACATTAACATATCTTGACAACGTTAATAAACGATTACCCCTCACGCCACGTCTTTCCCTGACGTCACACTATCCCACATGTATATTTTTATTTATATCTTAATACGAAACCAATGTCCACCTCTCTTGTTGTCATTTCGACATTCATCTTGTTTCTTTTTGATATCTTTTCTCCTTTTGCTAAGAACCTGACGTAAATGGAGTTACACCGGTGAATAAACAAATAAGAAATAAATCATAGAAAGTATACTAGCAGTTTCTCTCAATTAATCATCAACCAGCAATTAGCGATCAAACTCTTCAACAGCTGAAGCTTAGAAACGGCCCATGGAACGATCGAGCGCGTGTCTAACGTGGAAAACGAATGTAGTACACGAGGATCGAATCCGCGATCGAAGTTTCTTGCGGCTCCATCCATTACGATTCTCGTCCTCGGGGTTTTTGCTCGATGCGCGGACTCGAGGATAAGGAGAAAGAAATTCCCGACGCGTCACGCTCACGCGTCCGTCCTTTTTTCATCTACATATCCGAAGATGGAGCACGCGATTCGCGTTCGTGTTACACTCGAAGCGTATTCATCGTTGGATGATCGAGCAGAGAAAATCAGCGCGGTTCCGGTGCAACGACTCCAGATACGAGTATACGCGTTTCGCGCTTTTGTTGTTGCTCGATACATACGGATGAACAACCACGAACACAGCTGAACGCAAATATACAGGAGTAAACGGTTTGGTACAGCACCAGCAAAGGAAAAAGAGAGACGAGACAGCCTCTCGAGCCAGTGCAATCATAAAACCTCTGGCAACGTTTCTCACCGGGCACTCTATTCGCGTGGCTGGGCGAAAAATTGCGAAAATCGCCAACACCTTTTGTATTTCTGTTCAGAGTCTGATGCAACGAAGATTCGCCGGGTGCGATCGATGCGGAATCGAGGCGCGATCGATCTCTCGATGGAAGATTCCGATTTATTCGTAGCACATTTTACTTCGCGTTTGCGTATTTTGTCGATTGACACTGTCGAAAGTTATATTCAACAGCTGGATCTTACAGCGTTAACGAAATAAATATGGAAAGAATCGCGACCAATGCATTAGGCGTTTCGGCTTTCGCGAGCGTAACTCGCGTATTATCCTGCGCCAACGACTCGAAGCGTCTTTTCGTCGATAGAGAACGAAAGTCGTTGCGAGTTACTCCCTTAAACGTTACAGTTAAGGATTAACTGGCGCCGTGTAACAAGCGCAGAAGCTCATAGGTAATTTCGTCAGTGGCGAAGAAACAAAATCGAAAGAAGCAAATGCTATTCAAATTGATTCGCTTTCGGAGAAAAACCGCAGCCAGAAAATTGCCAGAAGATTACCGAAGATCTATTTTTCGAACAAGGGAGGAAGAACGCGTAGCTTGCTCTGTTCTCCGTCCGTATCCGATAGTCGAGAGCCTTTTAATCAGCATCGGTTATACCGATGGGGAATTCGTATTACGCGGTTTATTGAGAGTACTCGCGGGGTACGCGCTACTTTCGACCATACGTTCGTGGACATTATGATTACGGGGCGATACGAGTGCGGGCCGCATTAAATAGAAATAAAATAAATCCAAGCTGCGGAGTCGGCAGCGGCAGAGAAAACGGAAGAATCCCCGCGGGCTTCTGCATATTACGGCCGTCCGAGGCAGCGAGGCAGAAAACCAAGAGCCAGTCGGGGCCTGATCTCCAATTCCCTCGTAAAATGCGTCCGCGGCACTCCGGCTGCACTTAAAGGAATCGGTGCAGCTGCAGTTTTACAATGTGAGCATCGTGTATCGTGGCTGTCTTCGTTTCTCTTCGGTTTCACAGGACCCAACTGGATCTTTGAAAAAGAAAGAAAGATCGAACACCGTGACTGAACACGGAGCGTTTCGTTCGAGAAGAAACTTCTTGAATCTCTCGAGGTACTGGCGAATAGGAATTGGTTTCGAGTCGATTTGCAGAGCTTCGCGCCGTTACGAGCGTTAACCGTGCTCGTAACTCCGTCGTATTCCTTCCCGAAAGAAGCTTTATCTGTGCAGATACGAGGGACACGAGTCGTACAGGTGTCACCGGCTTTGTAATTGTAAAAACGAAACACGTGTCTGGCCAAAACGCGATACGGACGCTTCGTCGCGAGTATTCTTATCTTCGGGCTTTCTCGCGCTGGCCTTTGCTTATCGTCTCGTCGCTGATCGACACGGAAGAGCAGTTTGCGCGATTCTCAAAATCGGATTCTTGTTATTTTCGAAAGCGTCGATGAGCGAAGAGTGCGAAGCGGACAAGACCGAAGACAGTGGCGAATTTAAAAAGATTCGTTCGTGAGAAACAGTTGCCAAAATACGCTGACGCTTTTGCACGAGTTGTATACATTTTCGTGTATCCATCGGAGATATTGCTCTGGCTGAGCAATCGAACGAACAGAACGAAGCTGAAATGGAGCACGACTGTCTAATAGTGGTTCGTCCTGGATCGTGCCTCGAGTACGAACAATCTACGCGCGTAATTATCCCATTACGCGTACGCAAATGATCGCGCGTATCGTTTCGTACGAGTTCCGTTTGCGTGGAACGAATGGAGAAATCGAGAGGATTTAAAGCAGCCAAGTAGTCGATAGTGCTCGTTTGGAGGGCAGCTGCAACTTCCTGGTCGTAAACTTGCCATTCTAATATGTATCTCGGGAAACACGCTATTACTAGATTCAGATTAATCTGTCTTCGAATTACCTAATCTCTGACTCTGCTCGTATACTGTTATACCTAAAGCACCGCCGAGATCCATAGAATACACGGAGACAAGTACTTAGGATCGAATAAACTGTTCGTTGAAATTTCTATGGCGATTCGCGCGAGCCAACAGCTAGGAACGATGATGTACGGAAGCAGAGGAGCTGCACGATCGTGCGCGCGTGTACGCAGGTTTACGCGTGTGCGTTTAACAGCGAGAAGGGGTACTGACCGCGCATTCCACGAGGGAGGTGACCGCCTCGCTTCTCATCTGTGAGAAGCTATAGGCAGCGACGACAGAACGTTGCTGTGCACGCTGCACCGTCTTTGATAACGGCTATCCGTTTGACAAGAAGTTGCAATCTCGATCGTTTCGATCGGTTAAAGATCAAACTGATCCCGTTGATTGGACAATTGCTTCTACGGTAGCTTACGCGTACATTCTCCAATTTCTTTCAAATTTTATCGATACGATCGTAACGACGCTACTGAAATTTCAAAATGTTTTACACGCGTAACGTATTCGTAAGAATTTTCCACGATAAACGTTCAAATAGCTTCGTGAGTCACTGTCTATATACGTTCGTCGGACGAAAGAAACAGGCAAAAAGATATATAGATATCTAAGGGAAGAATATAGAGAAGAAATATGAAAAAATTGAGCAAAAATTTTCCAGTTAACTCTCGCGGCAAATTATCACATAACTCTGCTGGTCAATTACCGATAGAATTAATGACGTTGGCGAACAGACGATCACCCGTCGTAAACCGAACCGAGGTGTATACGGTCGTTGAAATTACGCTGAGCTCTATCCAGATGCTTTTTATCCGCTGGCTTATTCGCGTTGCTTAACGACGCCCCATTAAAACGATCACAATGCCACGGTATAACGAGAAGCGGCCAGTTGCTTGGCATCGTGTGTATCTGTTGCTTGCTGGTTGCTCGCGCCAGGATCAACGACCAGCGCAGCTTTTTCATTCATCGTGTCGCGCAACTTGCATATGCAACTCGCCAGAGTACATACGTTACGTATGTATTCGCGCGACACGGTCAAGTCGAAGTAACCTGAAGGTTCGATCGAATGGTCGGACTCCTTCGGGCGGTATCATTAGCGCGGGCCTTTCCAGCCGCGTTTTTCCTTCCCAGTTTAATCATATCATCGGCTTTTTGCGAGATTGACTTCTCGATACTCCGCGTTCCTTTCGAGGCCGTAACGCACGCGCTCGAATTAATTTCTTAGCGGAGGGACGAAAGGTCGTCGATGGACGTAGCACTGCGATAATTGCGCTCGACCAAAGTTTCTCTCTGAATGTCGTCGCAACGTTAGTCACATCTTTCGACAAGACTCGGTAGATTTAGCGTCTAGCGATGTTTAGAAGATTTAAACCTACGATTAATTTTGTTACGAATTAGTATCGAAATTAGTAAATCGAGCAAACCACGATTTGTTACGCTGTTCCCACGTGATCCTTCGTACGATGAATATTTCAATACACGTTGTTGCAAAAACAACGCTGAAACTCGAGAAACTTTGCTGAAAAATTTCTCCAATTTTAACCCAGAATTAACACGTGAATGGAAATTGGCGAAAGCGTTTAACGCAGTTGGCGAGTCGCGATCTCTTCGAAATTCTATTAGCTGCAATTATGTTGCAGTGGCGTGGGCTTGTTACGTTAACTGTAATGCGAGGCATCATCGATCTAGCCAACAGCGTATCGACCGGGCAAAGCGTATCGGCTGGCAGCCGGTATAGATCGATGATTCGGTTCAATTAATCGCCAGGCTTCGATCGTCGAGAATACGCCGTTACGATCATGCCGACGCTAGAGAGAACGCTATCCGAGCCACGAGACACGGTTCGAACACGCTGCCTGTCCGCCTGTTCATACCTTCTCCAACACAATCCGCTTCTACGAGCACGTACACGCGCTACGTGCTACACGTAAAATGAACAAACAGACGACGCAGGGTCCACCCACCTTCTAACCTACATACAACTCGACGCGTACCGTTCCTGGCCTACACCCTGCGCGACTTATCGCCACGCTGGTCACTGTTTTCTATCTTGCCGTTCGACCAGTTCTTTCCTCCGTGTCTGCGATTGGTTTTGTCTTTGTAGGGCAATTTACGATCTTCGATCGTCGCTTAGGCTTCTATTTCCTATTTTCTACACGATATTTCCAAGACAGCGATCGTCCAAAGTTGGAAGATATCGAAGCGTCGTCGTCGTCGTCGTCGTCGTCGTCGTCGTCGTTGTTGACGTAAGCTTCGAGTTTACAGGTTTGCGAGTTCGACTCACGATCGAAATTGGCGGAAGTTCGCGAGTTCGAACGTCGACTCGTCGAAGCTGGAAGACGACAATTCTCTACGTAAATCGTAAAAGTTTAAAGCTTGCGAGACTAGTGGTTCGTACGTCGCTGCTTGGAAACACGTGTAGCGGAACAATCGAGATCAAAGTTCGAGATCACGTGGGTGTTATCTTTCGAGGAAGTTATTCCTTTCTTCGTGCAAAAGGAGGAAACTGAGACGAGAGAGAAAGCCGCGGATGGAATCACCTTGCGAATTACCAAGCGGAATCTTCGAGGAAAGAGAGGCCTCAGTAGGTAGGGCAGCAGCGGGGGATTTAAACACGGCCTCGATTCACCTTCCGAGCATCCTTCGATGCCGAATCAGTGAAAGTCATCTGTACCCTTGACCAGTCTCGATTCACGCGCCAGCGTAGTTAAACTAGACCGCGCGAGTTTAACGACGTCGTCGTCGAAATCGAGGCCAAACGCGTGCCACTCGAAATTCGACTTACAGTACGTCGCGTTCGACGAAGTCTGCTACCAAACGCGTTTTCATCGAACCTTTCTTCCGTGTGTTTGTTAGCGCGAACGACGCAAGTCCGAATCGAGGACGTGCGAGTAAAAATCAGTGGTCGTACCGGTACTGACCGGTGGCAAAGACCGCGCGGTTTTGTTTCCCTGTCGGATCTCTCCATCGCAATTCACCGGCAGCGGTTCCGCTAGGTGAGTAAGTACATTGTGTGGGCGATTCAGAGTGGCCTTTTCTCTCCCCTCTGCCTCCTCGTGCCTGTCCGTTGTCCAGTCTAGAACCTGCTCGAGGAGGAAAAATCAAGGGCACGCTTTCTCGTAAATTTGCCACGCTAATGGAGGTAATTTGTGGCCCTTCGTTCGCCCGTGTCTTTGATACACGAGTGTCCTCCGCGTCTAACTATTCGGCGATAATTTACGCGAAAAGCGTGTCATTTATCGATCAAGAACGTTTAACGACCGTACGCAGAAAGATATAGTTTTTTTTCAAATATATTAGAAAATCCATCTTGAAACTTACTATTATTTATCGCATCGTTTCACGACGAGCGTACCGTGAAAGTAAATTATCCGTGTTCGGTGAAGTTGGACGTTAATCGGAAAGCTGAGTAACGATATCAAGGAACGTAGAAAAAGCGGAATCGATCGACTTGCCTTCGGAGAGTCTGGCGTATACGCGATAAAATAGATTTCTATATCGTTGGAGGAAAAATTCCAGTTTATTTAAAGTCTCGCAATCTGCCAGAAAGTTTTTCACGCGAGGCCATTGTGCGGTGAACACGAGAACAGGATGCGGGTTAGCGTGTCTCGTTGCGAGAATTTCCTTCGACCTACGAGTTCATCCAACTTCCTGTCGCATCTCGCTTCACCCTCGTCGTCCGACCGTCGAAAACTCGAACCTGTCTGCCAATAGAGAAAAACGTAAACTCTGTCGATTAACCGTCGCGGCCCATACAGACTGAATTTAACGTCGACGGCTGTCTTTGTACGTCGATCACGCATCGAGCGATTCAAAGGGACCAAAGGAGAGAGAACTCGGTGGCTGTTCCCTTTGCACGACAGTTTCGTTGGCATCCGGTGGAGGCCGGTTCGCTCGAAAGACGCGATTTTATCCGCACCGCGGCTCTCCTCGCCGATTATTCATCCTCTTTTCTGAGGCAAGGTGTGGTTTATGTCGGTCGGAACTCAGAGATAATCGTGGCGGTTCCAAGGAACGACCGAGGCTCATTTCTCCACGATCGACGATAATAATTGGTAACGGTACGACACGACCAGGATGAAGAAAAATGAGGGTCCAGAACGAAAGATTTTTCTTGGAAACCATGGAAATCCGATTCCTTTTTTTCTTGCTTCTGGATATATCCCTTGAAACAACGTGTCCCTCGTCTCGTAAGAAATATGCATGGGGTTCGCGTGAAAACGTGCCCACGAAACTGGAATTTTTATACATCCGATAGTATTTTATCAGGGGATCTTTAGAGTGAAAAAACCGCAAAGATCGGTTTCTCGTCGCCTTCCTGTCGACGTTAGGTTACGCGATACATTTTATGAACTCGATAAGGTGGCGCCTACGGATTGCCACCTAGTAGGTTTAGTCGCCTTGTCCTTTCTCCGATTACGTCGTTGCGCCGTGACTTTCCAAAATAATCTTCTCCACTTTAAAATCTCAAATTTTCCTAATCTTTAAACACGCACTTAGTACATAATACTTGGAACCTTGAGACAGTTAATCGGATACTTGGAAGCACGTTCGTAAATTTCCTTAGCAGTTTTGTACGCGCGTTCCGAAAATATCACGTAGCAATCCTCCGGTCACGTCGAACGAACGACTTATCGAGATATAGAGGGTTCGTGGATGAAAAAAACGAATATACGTAAAAAATCCGATAACTCGATTCGTTTTTCTGGGTTCATGGATTACGAGATCGTGGACCGTGCGACATACGCTATACACCGCGAGGTATCGACGATCTCGAATCGAGACGATCCTCGGCGACCATTCCACCTGTGCGGGTGCACTTTCGACGAGAGCAGGCTGCGGATTCGTGGCACCTGCGAGAGCCGCTACCTTTCACAGACGCTAATGGTGTAAAGGGAGAGGGAATCGACGAGCACAGGCGACTTCTGCGGGCTGGTAATAAACTTTCTCTGCCGGAGAGTCTCGGCTCGCGCTCCTTCTTCACCGGTCTCTCTCTCTCTCTCTCTCTGCCATTGTTGCGCCTCCGGTCGAAATAAACGACGAGGAGACGAGGACGAATACGAGGCGGCGTAACGAGCCATCTCTTCCTGGTGCGGCTTTAACGAAAGCACGCGTGAACGCCGGCAATGCAGCAGCCTCGTGACTTCTACACGCGTCCGACAGACTACTTACTATATCCTGATCGGTGTTGTTCGTTAAAATTAACATGTGTTAAGGTTCTCTACTATCGGCCGTATAAAGGAGGCTGCTCAACGGTTAAATCCCTGAGACAGTTTATCTCGAGCCACAGTCATACAAGATCTGTTAGCACTATCGTCGAATGAGTTTGTCGGTCTCGAACTACCTTCTTTACTAACAGGACGAAAGGTACTTGACTGGAAAGCAGAACTTAACGCTGCGAGTATTAGAATAAATATTTTACTTGGAATATTTTGTACACTTGTACTAATATGTTTGCGCGTTGAAGTCTCTCACGAACGCGTAACTCGTACGTTCTATGTAAATTGTCGAAGGATCGATCCTCGCATGAAACGAGTCGACTCTTTCACATCGATCGTGGTATAATCCGATCGATGTCTCTATTCTACGGGAAGAAAAGTATACCTTTCGAAGGTCCGTGGAGCGGAGAGTTTCTTCGATTGGCTAAGGATAAAAAGAAGTTTGCGGATACGCGAGAATCGTTCGGATGTAGGTTAGGTATAGTATTACCGTGATTAGGTCTCGGTTACGTCTTGCTGAGACTTGATCGATAACTTGGGTCAGGTCACGGTTAAATATCAATTTTCGGGGTCCAACTAAAATTGCAACCGCATGTTCGCGTGTCCTGCCACTCACGTTCGCTGTACAAATTGTAAAAGAAATATATCTGTCCGGCGTATCCACCCACGTTGACGAAAGATAAGATGAACCAGATGCGTGAACGAGTTTATCATATTTTTCGAAAGACAGAAGCGAGATCGTCGTAAAGTAGCATCGACGCGGAGGAAGAAACGGCGCGTTTGCTTTTAGGAGAAATCTCGAGGGGATCATAGAGAGTGAATGAATCGACTCGAGGCTCGACAGGGTGCATAGATAAGCAACGTACCAATGGCAAGAAACTGCGTTGCGTATCAGATGATACTCTCAACCTGTTATCAATTTTTTACCAGTTAAGCGGCTGGTTTCTCGAAGCACACAGCTCTATGCACGTCCCGATACCGCAAGAAACGCGGATAATAATCGTAGCTCGTGTGTACGAGGCGAGCATCGGCAAGAGACGGGCCCAATCATCTGCAGGAAACAATCACACGTAACTGTTCGCGTTAAATGAAACGAGTGGATAAGGCAAGATCGAGAGTCAGGTTTCTTGAACCTAACCTACACGATCGAATCCAGGAACGATAGAACCTTCGATCGAGTTTCCACCTTTCCAGCTCGATTCTTCCATCGTCGTTCCCATTTTCTCGCCAAACGTAAATTACGTCGAAGAGCAATTTCACGCGCTGGCTATTAATTGCGGCGACGAAGCAACCGTGAATGCTTCGTTTATAAAATAACTGCCTTTTTTATGGTCCGCCGCCGTAATTTTTATGGAGCTTTTAAAAGAGTCCGACAGGAATATGACAGAAAACGTGCAGCTCCGACTTGGGTTATTTTGGGTAGTTTTCAAACGAATTCGAATTAAACGAACAGTCGATATTATTCGTTAGCGTATTCGATGCGTTCATCTTTTACAATTTCACGATGTTAAGTCAGACGGAATGATCGAACGATTTATACTTTACTCATTGTGCAATAGAATTCTTTTATATCTACTAAGAACTTGTATCTTGGCACTCGTAATATGTCACCGATAAAATTAATGCAATCGTAGGGGAGAACCGTGATGTAACTAACTAGGTGCAAGGAAGTTAGTTTTAAGAGATGCAGTTGGATTAACCGAGGTAAACGCGAGAAGGGCCTTCGGAAGGTCGTTCATCGCGGTTCGTCGTCCGGCGCATTGCCGGAATCGTCGGCTAATGGGACGATCGTGGCACGGAACGCTGCGTCTCTGCTAGTACGAAAGCGTTTCCGAGAGAGATTGGCACAGAGAACGGTCCTGGCAATTGCCGAGATCATTCGAGGGCCACTAACGATGGTTCGAAACAACGTGCTACGAAGGACTCGCGAAAAAACCGAAATATCCAGAAGAAACTGGTAGCTAGGACCGATCGTCCCAGACGGAAAAATGATCGGAAACTCTTTTCAAATCGGAAAGAACAAAGCGAAGAGGATCGAGTTCATCGGAGTTATCCTAGGTTAAGATTAAACTCATACACAGAATGGGACGAAGAGTGTTGTAAGAAAAATATCCTTTGGAAGCTGAACGTCGTACGAAGATCGCGCTGTCGCTGTCGCTGTCGCAGTAGCGAGGAGAATACGAAGATCGTGCGAGTTAGCTGGAGCCAAGGTCGAGCTTCTTATTTTCTCAAATTTTCGAGAAGTCCTCTTAAAGGTGGAGAAGTATCGAAATGTCAAAGGGAAAGCTCGAGCTCGTTCGAGTTGGCCCAGGTCAAAATTAAGATTCAGGCCACATCGCGCGTAATAAGACGAGCTACGAGAAACGAAAGCTACGAATAAAACGAACGAAACGTGTAACACGGAAAGAACAATTATTTCAGTCAGCAGAACGTAATCGACGAGGTTATCCAAGGCGAAATTGACGAGGAGCGTGTAACCGCGGAAGCAGCGCGGCCAATAGCAACGTGAACTTTAATTGATCTGGGATTTTACGCGGAATCGCGGCGGCGCGTTTAACATCGACCTGCCTGCAGCTACACGGATAAAACGTTGAAACCGCGGCCAGATTCCTCGGCATCATTTACGGGAATATCACGGTATCGGTCTCAGTCGATTAGCTCCGGCCTGGCTCGAACAATAGCTCGAGGAAGAAGAAGCTCGCGTTACGAGTTTCACGGTAGCCGCCGGTGCTTCTGCCTTCGTCTCTGCATCCTCCGACAACGTGTATCGGTCGCGAACCCCCTTCTCGCCACGGAACATCGAGCAGATATCGTTGGGAATGACCAAAGAAGAAAATAAGTAGCAGTCGAGAAGTGGAAGCGCAGGTTCGAAAGAAAAACTGGTGAAATCGACTCCCTGGATGCCAAAGAGTTACTAGGTTCAGACCGCATTAGCGGCTGGCCAGATGGAGAATTGAATTAACCTATTTGAGAATGATAGATGTCACCTTGGAGACCCATTACCGACCCTCAGCGTGAAACTGGACATTTCGATTATCCGTTTCTTCCAAAGCGTATCGTTACGAATAGCGAGCCCTCGATTAGGTTAAGGTTTTTTGAAGACGGAGGAGTGTACTACGTAACTGGGTTTGGCAGAGATTTTGCTTCGTCAACCCTTCGTTGTGCAACCGATGTTGCACAGAAATTTTAATAAATTTCGTTATTAATCGTTATCGATCTATTTTTATCGTAACGCGTAGTGGTTCCAAACTTTTGACCAGTTACGTACCGCTCTCGATAATTATGCAGATAAAATCCACGTTCCAGTCGATAGGAAAACTCTACTGTAGCCGAGAGTCTGCTGTGGCAAGGTGCACCGAGAATGGAATTCTGTTCGATCGATCACCGGCGCACCCATCCAGAGAACGCCGCGAAATTCCACCGCCGGAGCAATTATCGATCGTCCAGTTAGCTGGGAGATCGTGATCTTGACAACAATGCTGGATGCTGACCGCGAGTGTGACCTGCTTGAGCCGTATAAAAAAAAAAAAATATAAACGCGCAGGCATCGCGAGTACGTTTCATAGGCGTGTACGCGAGGCGCACGCGTATGATTTCCCTTCGGATTGATGGCTGCACGAGCTCATGCGAATAAATCGTTAGAGTCACGAAGTACATTTCCGTGTGATTCCATAATTCCAACTCTGGACGGCAGTCGAGTTGAAAAAAGAGATTGACCGGCAAGTAGGATTAACGGCGATTCAGCAGGAAGTTGGATGCGCTTCCTTTTTCATCGAGCGCGATACAACACCGAGTATCTCGCGTTTCATACGAGATGTTGGCTAACGATCAGCAGAGGTAGCTCGATTCCGCGTTTTCCTTTAATTCGACCCATCGAGCGACGGTCACGGGATGAAATTCTAATTCCAACGCTGATAGGTTCCCTTAAACACACGGACGGACGAATAAATCGATGGAGTCACGACACCGGAAAAGGGAGCCGCGTGTTGCGACCAGCTTCGCCTATTACAGCACCACGTACGCTTTATTCGTGTCTCCAGCTACCTGTGTTAATTTTTCTTCCCCTTATGAATGCAATCTTCAGCAACGGTCTCTCCAAATACAGAGCTTCGCCAAACTTTCAGATCTAATGGACAGAGACTCTTAGCAATCGGCGTCCTCTAACAGAATCCTCCAGCGGTTTCAAAGCTAAAGGTATATAGAATTTTAAGGTAAACTTTATACGGTTCGATCCGAACGTTGCATTTGCCACGACGGTGTAACGGAACGCGTTTCGTTGGATGCCGTGCGAAGAGTTAGCCACGCAATTTTAAAGGAATCTCAAAGTCTAGGAACGTTAGCTTCGGTAACGAGGTAAGGGCAAAAAGACTGGCGCACGAGCAAATACGAGTGCACGCGTGTGAGAGAAAATACGTAGGACGAGAATACGGTTCGGTAGGAAGCAGTGACCTTGACCCAGGCAATCAGGTATCGTCGAAGCCCGCGCCAACTGCTGGCACACATTCCCGCGGATCTATGCTGTCGCTTGTTCACGACCTTCCACGATGACCCAACCTCCGACCCCGGAGTCACAATAGCGAGGATCACGAGAGCCTGAGTAGGCCACGACAGCCGGTGAACGCGAAACGAGGCCGTTCCGGGGATAATTGAAACTCGACGGGATCGAAGGGAAAGGAAAGTCAGCATCGTGATCGTACGAGATTGGACGGAGGAAATTCTTGGAGAAAACTGGAACGTTTCCCGGAAAAATTCGCGACAGAGAAATTGCTAGTACGTACGTTAGCACCGATTCTTACGAAGTAACTCGGCACCAACGCTTTATAGAAGAGATCAAATTATACCTACGAGACCAGAAGACGAGCATTGGTCGTACAAATTTCATACGTTCTCGCGAGTGTTCTTGAAACAAATATCGAACGTAATTGAAAAGGAGGATCGATTAATCGATAAATTAAAATGTTAAAAATGCATCGCTTGCGACATAGTAAGCTGAATTGACTTAAATATCAACGCGAGAGGAGATTGTACCGAATTAACGACATCCCCAACGAAGTAACTTGAAACGCGAATTTCCGTTCAAAATTTGCCGTGTCGAAACATACAAATTTCTGAATATGTGAAATTATTTCATTGGATCCGATTAATAACGCGTTTTTAAAAACTTAGTTTCGTAATTCTACCCTACAGGTGACCATAGAAAATTTGTTAATCTTGATTATAGGAATATGGGTGGCCTATTTCGAGGAATCTCGGTTTTCGTACAAAAAACGAGGTAAGTCGGGTGCAGGCTCTTCGAGAAGAAGAAAAAACCGTAATCCCATTGATGAATGGGGCGATGATATTACTTTCCTAGAAAAAAGCGCACGAAAATGAAACGGAAAGGCCCTCTCCCTCTATTGGGCAGAGATTACGTCACAAGAATAATCCCCGATGCGAGCAACCCTTTATCCGTGTCGAACGATGCAGAGGAATATTTTTAATGCACCTAGACAACTGTAAACCCTACGACGTTCAGAAAATCGAGCCTTTTTCTTCCCGGTATAAACTAGTTTTTCTTTACAGTTACTCACGATTAGTAGATCGATTAACTGTGCGTCTTTGCTTACCTGTAACAGAAAAAAGGACACGAAGAATTAATACAAAATTCGAATAAGCTAGTTTAAAGCGTGTACACGATGATATAGAAACTTTAATATATTAAAGTATACAGGGTGGTTGGTAACTGGTGGTACAAACGGAAAGGGGGTGATTCTACGCGGAAAAAGAAGTCGAAAATATAGAATAAACATTTAAAAAAAATTTTTTTTTTTATTTTTCCATCCAGACAACGATCTACAGTGAGATCCGTTATAACGAGACGCGATAAAGTGCACGCGTACCGAGCGAAAATTCAAAGTCGATTTTCTCGGAAACAAAGCCTCGAACGAAAAATTGTTATTCTATATTTTCGACTTCTTTTTTCGCGTAGAATCACCCTCCTTTCCGCTTGTACCACCAGTTACCAACCACCCTGTATAATTAAATTATGGCAATTTAAAATATAAAAATATTCCGTACGAGACACGTGCATTCGGCTATCGATACTTGGCATTGTATTATCTTTGCGGCTCTTTGCGGTTAAATTGCATTTAAAGTTTAGATTCTATAGAGTATTAGACGCCAGCACACAATGCTCTTACCCGTTACATAATCAGCCAAACCCTTACACTATCGACTGTCCGAAGAAAAAAAAAACCTCTTCGCTCGGAGCCCGCAACCGTTTAACCGAAGAGGAAGCTGTCCGAACGGAACCCGGTTGGCAATGTTTGAATTGGCCAGGGGCTGAGCGAAAACACACGGCGATGTTTTCCCAGGGCTGGCTCCAATCGGTCGTCGAAAAGCAAATCTGTGTGTTTGCACACGTGAGAAAGCTTCAAGGTACTAATCGTCGATAATACTTAACGACGACAACCACATCGATGGACGAAACAAACGGTAAAGTAAAGAAACGCAGGAAGAAAGGAAGCGAGTAAAAAAAGAAAGAAAATTTCTTACGGAACAGGAGGAGAGAAGCGAACTTACTACGCCAAAAAGATTAACCTTAACTATCGTGCTTGTCGATATCTATTGGGTTGGCAACTAAGTGATTGCGGATTTTGTCGATACCACCTAATGACAAAATCCGCAATCGCTTAGTTGCCAACCCAATAATATTAACTGTACACGGTTGCTCGAGGTAGGATCAACAGGAAAAATTACATCAAAATTATATCACTGTACCGTATTCGCGATAATTTGACAGTGTCGAAATATGTAGTTACGGGACTGCGGTGTATTTCGTGGACGTGGTTGCTTCGACGAGATACTCGAGTCGATCTCTTCCTGGCTATGGCGATCGCGTGCCACGAAGCTTCGTCGGCACCGAGAAACGTAGACAACAACCGAACGAAGTAAAAAGAGAGACCGTAGGGCGGCTGGTTCTACCAAAGAGCGAGAGAGAGAGAGAGAGGAAAGAGAATCGAAGGGAAAATGAACGAGAAAAGGACGAAGGGACACGAAGACTAGCGTTCAGGAGCTGGTGTGCTACTCTGAGCGGAAGAACAAAGGGAAAAAATCTATGACGGTAAAACGTCCGTAAAAGCAACCGACCGAAAGAAGACTTCAAGGCGCCGCAAATCTCGCGTAACGGACTCGGAAGGGTCGAAAATTTGACTTTAGGACGTGGGGTACCTCTGTCGACGATCCGTGGGAATGCGTCCGACCCTTGTATCCGCGTGCATTCCCTAATGGCTCTCGCATCAACGTCCAATCTGGTCGAATCTAATCTATTCTTTTTCCTTTTCCGTTTCTTTCGCTTCGGATTCTATTAAGTCTAGTTAAGTGGATCCGCGTAATTTATTCGCCAAGTGTCTTTTTTACCATGGTTTTTTGCACAGTGTGGTTTTCATCGGCTGAACAGATTGATTGCCTGGCACCCGTTAGACAGCACTCTTCAAAGAAAGAATAGGTATGAATTTCTCTTTGGTTGCCTCGAGCTACCGAAAAGGTTTGCACCCGTCGGTGCACCTGCTAATCGCGCATCAGGCACTTGTTGCCTGTTGTTTCTACGAACCACGAATTATTCTCTGCTCGTGTCTAACGTTTTCAGAACACTCGTAACGCCGCACGAATTTGACGATCCCTCTCGATGGATTTAATTATTTCTGAACACTTTGACTGCCACGCCGAACTCACACGTTTCGCTCGGGACGCCACAGTGTTTTAACACGGTGCACCGTTAGATGCAAGAGTTGTTCTTATTTTTTTTTTTTTTTTTTATCGATGTTCTGATAAAAATGTTTAATCGTTCAATGGGGCACCTTTTCATTTCAAAGTATCTTCTATTTATCGGTTATATTCAAAATTCCCTAACTGTCAATTTTCAATCAATTTTTACAATTGTAAGAAGTTCAACGCCCCGGTCACCAATGACCACCGTGGCGTCTTTCTGATGTTTTTTCTTTTTTTTATAGAGAAGGTTGCTCCATAAAGCTTAACATCCTAAACTCTAGATGCTTCATAGTACGCACGACCAATTTCATTGAAACAGGTTCTTTCACAAAACTCTACTTCGCAAGTTGCTTGATAGAACGTGTAACATAACCGTGACAGATCATAGACTTGGGGCAAATACGTAGGTATCCGCAGACCGGCCGATTTGTTCTTGCTTTTCCTCCTATACAGCTACGCATATGCGATCACAGTCTCGAACGTCTAATCAAGACTAATCGTTCGGTTGATTCCTATCGATCACCGTGATTTTTTTCACCGACGTGTAAGCTGTTTCGTATTCTCCGAGCAGAGAGAACCGGAGAGACAGGAAGAGGTTCTGACGCGCAGAAGGCAAATCTTCGATGCGAATTTGCCTCGCGGGCTAGCGTCCGCTAGCGAACGACAAGAAACCACGCGGAACGGGTTGAGAGCGCGTAGAAAATCCTAAGACGCGGTTTAAAATAAAGCTCTGAAAGTAGAGTCAATATTTATGCCGCGCAATTACACCGCATTTTAATAAACTTTGCTCGATCGTTTACGAGGAGAATGCAGCGCTGCGGCGTACACGGGCGAAGCCGGTGGCGGACGAAGAAAACGAACATGGAAGAAGTAGAGACAAGAAGAAGAAGAAGAAGCAAGAAGAGGAAGAGCGGAAGGTGAACGACGAAGAAGAAAGAAGAAGAAGAAGCAGTCGTTTCATGCGAAATGGCGATTCCGTCCGAGCGGAATCGCCCTTAATTTGCGCATCGGTACACGCTGCAGAGAGAGAGAGAGAGAGAGAGAGAGAGAATGCGCGAGTGGAAGCAGAGGAAGGGGATAAGAGATGTATTCGCGGCTGGTACCGTAGACAAATGCACCAGCATTCCGTCCTACTGCATCCCGTCCAATTATCCGCCGCGCTCCAGCAACCAACGAGATAAAACTCTGGCAAGAGAAAGAGACAGCCGAGGAGAGGAAGAGAGAAGAAGGAAAAGCGTAGATGGAAATGCTCGAGTAGAATTATTTTACTCGATCATGCAATATTTATATGTAAGAGCGCGACTCGTCGCGCGCGACCAGCGCGACCAACAGCCAGGAAAGAAAACTACCGCACTGGTGGGGGGCCACAAGGTGGAAAGCTCCGGTGGATGGAAACGGAATTAATGGAGGTTGAAGAAGGAGAGAAAGGAAAGGGACACGCGATCTCTCTAATCGTTAGAGAGAGCGCAGACCGAGAGCTCGGTTGGTATTCAATCGAAACCAGTTCGCCAGGTACAAGCGACGAGCGACATTAGCGATGAGTTATTGCGAGGGATGGAACCGGGATCCGGGAAAAATGGCCAGTGAATGGTCACGAGATTACCGCGGTTTTTCTACGTTAATACCACGATTTTTCTCCCCCGAGGCGATCGATTCTCCGCCTCGCGAATTCCGGAGCACACGCAATTCCCGCTGTGAGAAACGCACTCTCCAGCTGCGACATTTTCTCTTCTTTATCAGATCGATCGAGTTTCTATCGATGCGCGATAGATGCGTCGACTTTTGTCAGTGCTTTGCCCGAGTTCCACTCGTGTTTTCGCGCGAACGGAGTTGAAGTAAGAAAGAACCGTCAACCAAATTCACAAACAGCCGGTAATGGAGCACACGTGAGATACCTTGGACGACAAATTTCACACCTGAGTATCGCGCTTAAACGAACGAATTCGAAACTTCTAGGCGATGCTTATACGAAACGTCGCGTTTAGATTGGCTCTAAGCTCGTCCACGGTCGACATCCGGAGCGACCTGTTCCTGTTCTGGACCAGTCCCGGGGACAGATCCGTCGCTGAACGGGGAACGAACTCTGGGTGACGATCGACCGTGCGGGACGAGTCTTCCTTGGAAGCCTGCGGGACCAGTTCACCGCATTGCCGTTTCGAACTCGAGTTCGAGGGAACGAGACGGGTAGACTGCGTGCAGGGGCTACGAGAAGGAAGCGAGGGGGACGAACCACTCTTTCTAGAAAGAGAACCTCGAAGAGGGACGAATCGAAAAGAACGAGCGAGTGGAACTAACGTACACACGGGCAAAAGAAAAAGAGTGAGTGTGTGTGTGTGTGTGTGTGTGTGTGTGTGTGTGTGTGTGTGTGTGTGTGTGTGTGTGTGTGTGTGTGTGTGTGAGAAAGAGAGAGAGAGAGAGAGAGAGAGAGAGTACAAGCAACTGAAAAATCCTCTACATAATTATTCGCCGCGAAGGCCGTCCTGTGCGTTACGCGGCGGACGTGTGAGTGCGTGCGTGCGTGCGTGCGTGCATGTGCGAACTGAATGCACGTTCGCTGGACACACGCGTCTCCTTCGTCCCGCGAGGGCACAGAAACGCCGCGATAGAGAGAATAAAACGAGGAAAGGAAGTGGATAGAAAAAGAAAGTGTATAGAAGAGGGACCGTGTCACGGACCTGTTCCCGATATACTGGTCTTTGCGAAATGCCGCGGGATTCCACAGTCGAGCGTGAGATCTCGATTTTCGCTGGTCGATCGATACGGTAGCGGTGGATAAGGTAACGTACCGTACGTTATCGTCGCTACGGGATGTCTAACGCGAAGAACGTAGATCTGATTGGATCGAGTGGTATAATAGGATCACTTTCTCTCGACGTAATTCGGTCCTTCAACGGTACGATATCGTATGACAATGACAGCAGCATCTGCAATCGTGAAAACCGACATGGCAATTCTCTCGAATTACGCGAACGAACGGTACCCGATCGATATAGATTTCCGCGCCAATTAACCGCAAAACCACGTCATTTCGTGGCTAGGTGAGGCATGCACGCGCGTGTACGAGCCTCTCGTAGATAATTTACAGGCAACGCAGCTGATCGAATCTCGCCAGGCAGATAGAGTAGATTTGTTTCGACCGGAATAAAATCGAGCCGGTCGCTGGACGAAGACGGATGATTCGAGGGACTGAAAACAATTTAGCGGAGGGGAAAAATTCGCGGCCAATCTGCGAGACGTAATAGATAGGCGCGACCAGAGCCTTGGTGAAATGGTAACGAACGAGATCGCGAACAAAGCGGCGTACAATGATCGCGTCCGGTGGTCTGACAGGGCTGCAACCATGAGACCGGAGAAACGTATCGGAATGATTCATCGGAACGTGCCCGCGCGAGTGTGGAGAATTCGAAAAGTTGAACGCGTCCGCGGGACGAAAGCTAAGGCCAGCAGCCCTTTGTGGCTGCGCTGCTTCGATTCAAGGAATTCTTTCGGCGTGATGCAACGCGGGTTGCTCCAAGGATACCAAAATTTAGTCCAAAGTAGCGCGACTATATCGCGAGATAGAATTCGCTTTTAACCCCTGGACACAGAGTTTGGTTTGGAGTGGCGGGTTTGCTTATTTGCCGGCTACGTTCAAACTATAGAATTATAAAACTAGGAATGTCGCGTCAGACGACGAGTGGCGAATAACGGAAAGCGCGATCGTCGATCTGTTTGCAAAAAAATGTTACGATAAAAGAAAGTACAAGCGCTTGTTCACCGCGCCGTTATAACTTTTTCGTTCGTGTAATAGGAGTTCGCGTTCGGATAGATTCGAGTAAGAAATACATTCGATCGACGAGAGTTCGTTCGATCTGACGCTAAGCAAAATTTCGTCCAAATACAAATAGAGTCCGTATAAACGTAATTTCGCTACGAATACGAGGCACGCTTGCCTCAAGTGCAATTTAAAGAAGAAAAGGATCGTGGCTGTCGAGAGATCTCGATTTATTTCCGCAAGACGATACCTATAGATGGTGATACGGATTGCTACCTCGCAGAAGGGATTCGTCGAGTGTAGGTCGTGAGACCAGGTGCGAGAGTTCGACGGACATCCAAGGATCAAGGTTGGCGAGGAAGTTTCTTCTCCGTGTATGCGCCAACTTCCATACGGCAACGCGAACGCGTTACTTTTCGCGTCGAAGCGTGAACGTATAGGTGGTGTGCGCGAACGCGCAGGCAAAAGGAAAAAGACGGCGAGATAGTAGGAAGAGCGAGAAAGAAGATTCAGCGTAGAGCAGCGGAGAGGCAGTACGGTCATTCAGAGAACCGGCAGCGAGAGCAGGCAGCCGGAGCCGGCCAGGCAAACAGCCAGGCCAGGACAACGAAGAAAAAGTCTTATCCTCAATGGCAAGAGGACGGATATAGCGCGAGAACTGGAAATAGGTGCGAACCGAACAGAGAAAGACAGAGGAGGGGGAGCTGCATCCAGGCCAAAGGAATAAAGCAGATTTATCGCGATTCGATGTCCAGGATTCGATAGGGTCGCGTACCAATCCCAAACGATCCGAAACGGTTTCCTTTCGTGAATCCTTTCGTTCCAACGAATCGAAAACGAAAACGCGGAGGAAGAAACGCGCGCGATTTTTACCAAACACGTTTCAAAACTTCTCCTTTTGAGATTCTTCGTTTACGAATGAAACGTTACGTTGCCTAATAACCCGAAACCAATGGCAAACGATTTCTTTCAGAGATCGGAAGAGAAAAACGAACGAAAACGTATACGTCTTTCTCGATAATCGTTTCAGGATTCTTCGATCGTAAAGAAAGCATGCGCGATCGATGTATAATCGCGAGGTATTCGCGACCGTCAAGGTCAGTTAGCTCGAAAGCTCGGTTCGTGGTCTTAATCTGCTTGTACTCATAAATTCGCTGGCACGGTGTAGGTAGATCACGCGCAACGATGCTGCATCTGCTTGGTCGAGGAACGCGATCGCGTTGCGCTAGCTCGCTGCGCTTATCGAGAGATCGATAACCGATTGGCTAGCGTTCGCGAATACGAGTTACGCGAGCTCTTAACCGAGACGAACGCCCTAGAATGACGTCATTTGAATATCAAATTCGATTCGTTCGCTGTTCTCCCTCTTCCGGCTTATTTACTTTATCCACCCCGAGCTCGCTCGCTCGCTTTCTACCCATCATTTTTATCGACACGCTATATTTAGCCTCGATCCAGGCCCATCGACAGGGTTCTAAACTACTTGCATTAACCGACGCGAATAGACGTTATGTTCGATTGCAAATACTTTACGCCGGATATACTTCATACTTTTATTCCTGCCGTTTAAAAAACATAGAAAATTTCTGGCCTCCAAACCAGTTCCACTCGAGTTACCGAGAAACGGTGCTGCCTCCTTATCGCAGCAGTCCCTTCGGATCTCGATTGATACTCGATCGATGCTAAGAATCTTCGACTGAAAATAACCGCGGCTACCAAAAATACGTAATTCGCGGAAAACATTTGGCAATCTCCTTAGGGGTCGCGACACGCAAATTGGAAGCCCCAGCTGCAACATGCCTTTAACTATGCACCGCCTCTTTCTAAGCATTCTGAGGATTCTTCTCGCATGAATCGTGCACGTTGAAAGCTCTCGAGACCTCGACCGTGTAGCATCGAAGGATGGAACTACGACGCGAGATCTATCGCTGCGGGCATTCGCCGATCTTTGATCGGTCATCGATCGGGTGTAGACGCATCGCGTGCGGCAACTGGTGACAGAGACAAAGAGCGGAGAAAAGATGCTCTCTCCGGATCGTTGCTCGTGCGCGACGTGAATAAAGTGCGCGCAAGCGGAGTCGTACTGCGGTGGCGGCGTTCGCGGCACACGGCCACGGATCAAGAGACGAGAAGAAGAGGCTTTTCTACTCGAGGATCGATGCACGGCGAAAAGGCGAAAGACGGAAAGATCCGGTAGGCAGATTATCCCGGATGGAAGCTTTTCGTATCGCGCTACGTTTCGTTCCACTCTTCTTTTCGTCAAGTTTCTAGAATGCGTATATGCGGAATCAGTTTGATTCGCAGTGGAAGAGTCCTGACGCGTCGCATCGCGTCGCGCACCTGCACAGCTGTCCGACAGCTGGACGCGATGGGATCACGTAGAATATAACGGTGTAACGGGCCCTCGAACGAGGAAGGAAAGAAGAGGGAAAACGAGCGGGCAGACCGCGAGTTACATACGACGCCGCGGAGAAGAACGCTCGATGTCTCGACGGTCGCCATCGTCCGTTAACTGCATCGCGATCCTCCATGCCAATGATCGTCCACGGTGAAAGCATTAGCGTCCTTACGTTGCAAGTCGCTTCGAACGGCGCCCAACTCTTGCGTTTAAACTTTAAACGAGCGACGCTGGAGATCAGTGCGAAACGAAGATGCAGAGCGATAGAATCGTTTTTTCGTCCGAACACGCTGCGAACGTCGAAGAATCGCGATTCGTACGCCCGTAAGGATCCACGTACGTGTACATATTCGATCGTTCGTTGAGTCGATCGACGTCAGATCCGCCAGTAACCAGAAACGTATTATGGGGTCTAGCGTCGAACGAAAACGAGAATTGGTGGAATCTTTCGTTGGCATTTATGCTTCGAACGTGGCTTAATTTTTGCGTTTACAAGACCGATTATGGAGATTATTATACAGCGTCAAATAAAAATAGAGACCGGTAGAAGCGAAGAAGCCTGGGCGACAACGTCGAGAGAAATACTCGTGAGTCGCTGCCAGTCATTAGGTTCCTCGGGAACGTCCGCGAGTCCAATCGATTCGACAAGGTCTGGCGAACGGGCGACTATAAACGACGGATTCTACACGCTACTTTTCATACACGCTGCGGCTGATGCAGTCGCCGGTGCTCGCGTATGCTTTCCTCGAGCAACTTTTCTCCCGCGGTGAACGGTTCCTGGGGACGGATTTGATCGAAGTTCTTAGCGGTTGCACGCGAATGCGAGGAAAAAAGGACCTCGGTCAACGAGGTACGGACAAAAGAAAACGCTGGGATGAGCGACTGCGCGAACACGCACGCGATACGACGATTTGTAACCAGGTTACGCAACTGTGCCACTCTGTTTTACAGATCTGTCCTCTTTTCGATTCGATACTACTGCTGGTACGTGGTAATTCTTCTCATACAACGATAAAATATCTCTTTGTATAGACACGTAGAATTATGGCAGGTGACTGCAACAACGTCATTGATATAGCGAAGTGTCTGACGTGGAAGAGGAGCAAGGAACTCGCGAAGTTGCAACAGGTGTACGGATGGGTGGCGTGGGGTGTGAAAACTCGAGGGAAGGAGTTAAAATAGACAAGGTGGGACGCGTGTGAGCGGAAGGGACATCCGGAAAATCTCGCGCAGAAATATGGAGTGCCTGGGGCAAGGGTGAAACGAGGGGAAGTCGCAACTGTCGATGATTACGTAAATACGTATACGCAGAATTGCAAAGAACTCGTCCGAGAGGAAACGGCAAAGGGAATTTTGGTACGATCGTGCGAATAAGAGCGCTTATTATTGCCTTAAGGTTCGTATTAGAAGACGATTTCGTATCCAGAAATAGAATTATATCGCGACAGCGAACGAGGGTGGAGAAAAGGGCAACTCGCGAGCGAAGAAAGGATCGACGTAACAGAGAATCTCTTAGCGCATCGAATATTGTTCTAGCAGCAAGTTTTAAAAATAGTATTGAGTCTAGAATAACCTGGTTCGATATAGTCGGCACCTGGCGTAGCTAGCGCAACGTTAATTTTAGCGAAGATACCCACAGTGTGGCATCGATGCAACGAGAGCAACGTTCGTTGACGATTTATTTCCTTTCTAAACGATCAAGCCGTATGAAAATAAACGCGTACGCTAGTAGTATAAAGAGAGTAGCGAGGCTCTCTGACGTAAGTATTCACGAGGATGGACGTCAGAAATAGGGTAAGGTCAGCATTCGAATCGTTTTCTCTTTTTAACGTTTCCTCTTGATGAGCGTAAAGTACGTGCGCGATACTTTATATTAATCGCGTGTTTGTAATACGCATCGAGTTTCGTTATCCTATGCAAATTGTAAGATGGAGTTTTAAGATGTCGCAGCTTATCCGAATCGAATAACCCTACTTTACTCTGTACATCGAAAGATCGAAGGAAGATTCGGAGAAAGGCGAGGGTGCATTGGCTCGTTAGATAAGAGCGTCGCGGCAACGATTCAATTAAATGTCCTTGGAACGCGATATTCATCTGGGTAAAGAGGACGAGCGGACGAAGAAGACGCTCGCCGTGTTGGACACGTGTTCGAACGCGGCACGATCGTCTCGGCGCGCGCGAATCACACGCAATATACACGCACCGGAGACCTGGATGGCGGATGTACAATACGAATCCATGGTACGTAACTGCGTTATGTAAATAGCGCGTCGCGAAATACGTTTTACACGGACGTAGGTGTATCAAGATTTCCGTGGGGATCTCGTGTTACCGCAGCACAACAGCGACTACGGTAATTCCACATTTTTTTCCCCTGCATTATTACGTCCGTAACGCGAACCCTTTCCCCGCGCGACGCCCCGTCAACTGGCGGTCCTTCCCGGAATTAATGAGAATCCCTTTTCAAATATTTCCCACCCCTCGTCCCTATAATTCTCTCCATAGGACGTTGAAGAAAGGATGTTCGTGAATTTTATTGTATGCGTGTACTCTCGTGCTATTTGTTGGCTTTTTAAACGCTGTAATGCTCGCATTTCTTTTAAATTTACCGCCTCAAGGATACGTAAACCTTCTCTTTCCAAATTCATATTTTGTGCATATCGTTCCTTATACCGTTTTCTGTATTTTGAACCGCGTACGACGCGTACTTTCACGGTAACAGAGACGAAAGACAATGCTCGTATCGTGCGATACAAATTACTCAAATTTACTTTGGTAAAATCTCGCTGATCGATCGATCGGATGATCTTATCGCGTATGAACGCGACATAAGCATGATCGTTACAAGATTACGTTGCCAGAGGAAAGAATTTCTCGTAGAAAATTTTGGTCGTTTATGTTGAAACGATATTTATTTTGGTCGAACCTGAACAGACCATTCGCTTCCCGCCTCTCCGCAATCTTCACTTTCTTCCTCGTGCATTCGTTCAGAATCTTATCGTGTAACGGAAATTCGTGACAACGTCGGCGGAAACTGAAAGACGGACTTCGGCCATGTGCTCAAAGCCCACAGCGTGGCTGTCGAAGCTCTCGAACCGACGACGGCCAAGCGCGAACGGACTGAGCGACAGATCGCGTTTTCTAGTGCGGAAGCGAAGTTCGAAATAGGTCCCACCGTTGGCCACGAACTGTGTACGATGATAAAGGCGGGTTTTCGAGCGAGCGAGCGAGTGCAAGAGACGCGCGTAACGAGCCTCGCGCAAAAGCCCGTCCTGCCATAATCGGCGCAAGCGAGTTATACGGCCTGGTTGTCTGTATCTGGAGCGGAAACAGAAGAAAAACGAAATGGAGCTCCTGCTGGGAATCGCGCGGTTATAATCTCGCCGACTCTTCAACGGGCCGTGATACATTTTCGACCATACTGTCCGATTCGTCGACGAGCCAGAAGATCGATCCTCGTAACGCGTTCCTTCGGGGAATCGGTGATTTGCTGCGTCGATAAAATATGATTGGTTTTTGTTTAAGAACCGAACCGAAGCACGCTGCGATCGTGGATTCGTGGCAAACTCAAAACTCTTCGATGTTCCAAGCATCGTGAATTTCGGTGAAAGCGAAAACAAGAATTCCGAGTTTTCGCGGTTTAGGTCCAGTGACGATTACATCTCGACTCGACGATATCGTCCTAGTTTCTAGATGTAGCTTCTTCGGAGATCGAGCAACGCGTTCATATTCCTTGATCGAAGCTGTGGAAGCTATTAATTATTATATCTGCTTAGGGAAAGCAAACTTTCGTAGTTACTTTCGCGACGATATTTAAAATAAAGCCAACATCGTCGGCAGACGAACGATATCCCAAAGAGACAAATGGAACACAGGCCGGCTATATAGCTCTTCGTTGAATCAGGCCACTAATTAGCATCTCTTTCTAAGGTTAGGTTACTCGAAAGGAGGTGGCGCGAGGACTCGAAGAACGAGCTCGGCCAATCAACACAATGACGAAATAATTGAGCGTCCGCTCACGTTGGCAATAGGGTTCGCGAGGGCACCCGAGGACTAATTAACGAGAAATGGAGAAGCAGCGGTACGTGGTCGGACTCGTTTCTTTCGGACCGCGGTCTGCGAGTCTGGAACGCGAAACGGGCGCATGCCATCGCGATGCCGTGACCTGGGCGCGAAATTTTCCACTCACCTCGGCCCCGCAGGAGTCCCGAAATTCACGAAAAATCACCGATCACCCCGCGCTAACGGTACTCCGTGACGCGAGCATCGAAATATTTCTTCGTGCCTGGTGCCGGTGTCTGGACCCGGACAGGAGCATTACCGGTAAAACGTGAACGAGACACGTTTCGCCTTTCGTCTTTCGGTATATCTCGCATTGTATATCGTACATCAGCTCTGTGACCAGTCTTCGATGTCGATATTCCCTTTAAAAGCGGATCGATGCGTCGAAACCCTGACCGAGACCTCGAGCAAACCTTCGGCCAGTGTATCGAATGAAACGTGAGCTGAGTACAGTAGGTGAGAGCGATATAGCGAGATCGTTAAACGAAGTAGTCGATTACTATTCGCGGTAATATCCTTTCGTGCCTTTGAATGCGAAACCTATGGGATTCTTTCTCTTTGAATACATGCAATTTAAATGTTGGTACTATCTCTGCATTGCAACGGCTTCTTCAATTGAAAACTATCCTCTTTCTTACGCACCTATTTGTCTTTCCCCGCGAAAGCAAAAGAGTACGTAGCAGCTACTCTAGCGTCTTTCATCGTTGTTCAATATATTCCAATCTTCTTTCTTCTTCCTTTTTCTTCTTTTCTCTCTTTCTTTTTTTCTCTCCTTTTTTTTTTTTTTAACGAAATGGCGATTGTTCGAACGAAACGGTCAAATAAAAATTGTAAACTTCGACCACGGACTGATTTTACGATCTCGCCGTATCGCTTCTCCACTTTCTGTACTTACATACAACGATCCACGGAAGGGATTCACCGTACGTAATCGTATATCTTCTCTTCGTCGCTGGAAGATTCTACTGAATAAATGCGACTACGACGCGGCTATTTCTCTCCCTTGGAAATTCGTTCCCTTTTCAGATCTACCTTCGGTTTCACCTGTTCGCGGAAAAGAAATTCGTGGAAACGTCTTGGGGAGCACGGCGAGATATTTCATTGGCAGGGAGGAAAGTAGCATCGATCGGAGAGAGAAGAGGGATAGAAAGAAAAAAAGAAGAAACGCGGATCGAAACCGATTCGTCTGCCTCTCGGTTCGTCGATGGAACAGGTTAGATCCGCGAGAATCTTTCCTTTTTTCCGTGGCCGACAGTTTGTACGCACGCACGCCTTAGAAAGAGAGATATAGACTCGGTAGCTCGAAAGGCAAGGGAGTATCTAAAGGCTTCGATCAACGTCTTTGCCTCTCGCGATCTCGCGTGGAAATCGATAAATGTCGACGTGTGTACGTTGGTCACGTATCTAACCGGAGTATCGAACCTCGACTCTTTTGGAGTTAAGAAATCGACTCGATCCATCGGAGATCCGAGAGAAGGCAGAATGAGAGACTCGCCCAGGAGTCTCTTCTCGGTTGGCTGTCCTTTTTTTCATCCCACCCCGGTTCCAGCGCGTCAAGGTTTCTCATAACGGACTCGCGAAACGATGCGAGATGACAGGATATCGGCGACAGCCGCGTCACAGCAGCCTAAGCTAATTAACACCGAGCGAACCTTCTAATCCAATGAATTTGTTCGATGCAAACTAGGCGTCATGATTTATGGCGAAGATCAATAACCTCGAGAGATGCGTAGGCATAAACTTCTTCGAACGGATGTCACGTAAATCCAGGAAGACGCGAGCTTCTACACCAACACCATCAACCGACAAACATTATCGCGTGTCGCGTCTAAGTTTCGCCATTTCTATTCCTACGTTTTTCTCAGTCTGCATGACTCTTCCGTTATAATTCAAGACGCAACACGGTGCAAAACGAACGGGAAAGCAACTTTGGCTATGAATGTACAGGGTGTCCTGTATTCCGTAGTTTCGTTCCAAGTTCGTCAAAAGTAATATTGAAATGCGAACGAAGAGAGAAAGAAAACGCGATAATATTTATTTTTATTACGCTTAATGGAACACGCTAGCGGAGTGTGAAAAATGTGGGACACCGCGTATTTTCGAGGAAGGGAAAGAGGATCGTTTCGCAGGATAGTTAGCAATGGGTAGGAGCATTGTCGTATTCGCGCAATAGGTGCTTCCTCGAGCGTGTCGGCGCAACGTCACAGCTTGTTTTGCAAGCGAAAGTTTTGCTCGCGCGTTTCCACGATAACACACGGCAGCGAACGCGGTCGAAAATCGAATTTCGTATGGGCACGATCGATGGATCGGGCGACGCTCGCGTGGCGCGCGGGAACACGTTCCACAGCGCGGCTATTCGACGTTCTCAAAGGCTTCGCGATCCTATCGAGAACGTTTAATCGCGCAATTAAGTCGACGTATTGCGCGATCCAAGATTATTTTCATCCACAAGCGCGCGCGCACATATATCCACGTATACAGAGTGTCCCAAGGTTAAGCGGATAAATTTTGTCAGTGTGTTCTATGGCTATATGCAAGCGAAACACACGTTATATAAACGTGGGTCGTTCAAAGTTTTATCATCGTAGAAAGTTACGAGAAGAAAAACACGAAAATAGGAAGGAAAGCGTACTACCGATTTCGATTAGCGACTCAGTGGACTCCTGTGTGTCGATAATTTCAAAAAAAGAAGACTACGTCGAGTAAAAACATTGATACGTTAGGTGACGACGGTGGTGCAAGACACGAAGAGTTTCGTCGAGACGAATATTCCTTCGATGAGACGAGGTAAATTAAATTCTTCATCGCTGTCAATTTCGTATCGAGGGAAATGGTACGTGTGTTAAAATAAAGTGTTAGAATAGAATACTGGAATACATTGACAAAGTTGAGTCGTTAAACCCTGAGACACCCTGTATATATACAGCAGCAAACAACGTTTTAAAGGAACGAAGGGCGAAAGAGAAGAAACGACCAGCACATCGAGAGAGACTTAGTCCTCCGTTGGACTAATTAATTAGCATCCGGAACGCGACCGGCTCGAATCGCTGCATCGCAATTTTCGCGTCCGCCGCGATGAAATATTTATAAAACCTCGCGACTCGTATGTTAACGCGAGACTAACTTCGCTAGTGTGGAAGTTTTCCCACAGTTCCGGTGCTGTACACAATGCCGAAAGGACGTGCTCGCATCCTGTTGGATGCCTCCTTCCGGTTCGTTCTCCCTTTACCTTTTCTCTTTCTCGCTCCACTTCTCTCTCTCTCTCTCTCTCTCTCTCTTTTTCCCTCTCTGTTTCATTCTCTCTTCCCCTTGCTTCTTCGGGCTTGCTTTTGTTGGAACGTTCCCTTGCGAGCCACCAAACTGCCTCGCCACCTCCTCGTTATGCTCCGTAAATTTCGTGGAATCGCCGAGATAAAAAGGAACACGCGTTCTTCGTCGAATATGAAAGGGAAAGCGCCGTATCAGCCGGTATAAGCGTCGAACCTTTATCCAGAGTACCGACCTAAGTATTAATCTAGTTTTTCTCGTTGATCGAGAGTGAAAAATCGTTCGTGGTTTTAAACCATTAAGAACTTTGACGCGATACTTCGTTCGAAGACTACAGCTGAAACACGCGACGAGCCGCATTTCCGTACCATTTTTTACAGGAAAACAATTTTACGATTCGATACGCGGTCGATTAATCCCGTGTTACTAAAATTCTCTGTATAATTAATTACGTAAATCCCGATGTATTCGCGCCTCGAAATTTTTCATTAAATCATAGACGTCCACAGACCGATAATTACAACTTCAGTCTCTTAAGAAACTCGCTAACGTTTCGTAATAATTTCACGTTTAACGCTCACCTTGGCGAGTCAAAGGTGAAAATTCCATCGACCTGGTTCCCTGCATAGAAACAACGCAGCATTACGTCACGGCCCAAGACTAATTACCCCGTTGATGCGTTGTACACGGAGAACGAGGGTGGTCCTCGAGAGCGAGTCGAAACGAAGAACGCGTCAAGTGAGTGAACGTGCAACGAGCGCGACGTCTTAATGAAAAAACGAACGACTCACTGTTTCACTGGCGCTTGCTTTTATATTTCTTTTATTCTTCCTCTTCCAAAAGTTCACCCAAAGTTCGAAAGAGAGAGAGAGAGAGAGAGAGAGAGAGAGAGACAGGAGGAGAGAAAATGGGGACAGAGAGGACCCCGTGAAATCGATGCGAGAACAGATTCACGGCGTCAGAGATGCACAATGAGCCCCCATTTTTTAACGTCCGTCACACGGGTCGACGTGTCTCGTCACGCGTTCTAGCAAGCGACAGCTGCTGCGGGCTGCTTTCCAGCCGTCCGCCATACAAATCGGGAAACATACCGAGCACGACCCTTATGATATAAAAACGTATTAGGGACTCTCGAGGAAGAGAGGGTTCCAGCCGAGGATTTCTCTCGTGCGCGCATGGGAATAAGGGAGACCGTGGATTCGCATACGTTTCGAGATCCAGCCACTTCTTCCACTCTGTTCCTGCCAGCTTACGTTTTACATAATAAACGTGTTCGGTGGTTAATCGAACGAGGATTCGTTCTTTAGCGAGCACGTACGTGGAAAATGGCTGCATTTATTTCACAGGAATCAAACGTATGTTTAATCGTATGGTCACAGTCCATCACGGTGTCCATTACGATCGTAGAGAGAAGCTTCTTTCATTCGTAGAGAATAGCATGGTTTAACTCGGTTATAGAAAAACGAATCATTGGTGATTAATAGAAGTTGGGTTAATTCTTTGCAATGAACGATCAGAAGACAATAATAATCAGAAAAATACCTCCCTTCGATCGACGGTGTGAGTAAACTCAGGAAAATAAACGTAAGTACATAAATCTTTATTAGGCAATTGGAACAAGGTTGATATTCTTTATACAGCGCTATCGTGAAAAAAGTTTCTTTTATTCCCATGGTAATTATATAGCGAGCTCACGTATAGAGAAATAAATCTCCCTTGAACGATCCAACGAAGGTTAATCGACCGACGTGATTGCAAAAGAAAAAAAGAACCATTTTCAATCGGAAGTAATTGCACGTAAACTCGAACGTCATTGGAGGTTACATACACCATTTCGCCTGACTGATCATGCATGGCGGAAACGCGAGAACGGATCTCTTCCAGATCGCCTACCTTGCCTGTACCGTGAACGACAGCGTTGCGTTAAGATATCGTGCACGTGCTGCAACCTGACTTCTCGCGACTCCTTTCCGAGAGACAGCTACGAGTCACAGGTGCAAATTGATATTAAAGAAAAAAAAAAAAAAAAACGAAGGTGCGGCGGAATTGCGCAAACGGTGGATATATCGTGAGATTCTCGTCCAAGGACAAGGCGTTTCCGAATGAAATCGGTATCGAATCGCGTTTAATAGGTCGTCTGGTTGGTCATGCGCGCGGAACCAGGTCGCGTCGTTCGATATCTAAACGCGATCAATGGAAACGACGCCCGAAACGAACATGAAAATTGACTTGGCCTAGAAAATCGAGCGATGACGCGTCGAAACCGTCATCGGGTGCAATCAGGGGCAAAGCGTAAAATCTATCTTCGATCTTTAAATCGATCAAATTGACTCCTTTATGCGAGTTTTATCTTCTTTCGTCCTCTAAATAGCGAAGAAGATACGAAAAGATGGCAAAGATCTTCTAAGGATCGTTGCGACTGTCGCGAGAGATGCATAAATCACGACCGAAGAAAAGAAGGTGCTAGGAGATGCTGTAAACGTACGTCATCTGGGAAGATTCTTTGCAAATTTTAAGGTGCAGAAGAGAAAGAAGTACCCTAAAGGAGAGACAGAAGCAGAGGGAACACAACCCTGTCGTGAATCGTTCGCGCGTGTACCATCGTATCGAGAGTACTTAAGTATGTACGCGTCCTCGTAGGGGCCAAGCCTCTTTCGCGGAACATCTCGACCCTGGACCACGTGTTCCGCCATCCTTTCCCCTCCGAGCCAACTTGATTTGGCATTGTGATGCAAATTTACCGGGGATTCGTACTCGCGAGAATTCCTGCGAACCGACCTCGAGTGTCTTCCCCCGTTAAACTAACAACCAGATGCTCGTTCTTCTGCTCGTTGCTTCGATCGATTCGCCGTCGTATCTGTCAACGTTCTATACTCCATCCATAATAAATAGCGACGTGGTTCTAACGGTACTTTACAAAATTACAAGCGTTAACGGATAGAAAGAAGGAAGATCGCCGTTTTACACCTTCAACGAAGATCTATAAAACGCTCAGCAAAGTCTCGGTTATATCGTAGAATCGGTTTTTCGATCGAAAGATGGATTATTTCGAAGATTCTTCGCGAAAAGCAAATTTCGCTTCGAAGAAATTTACGAGTGAAGTTTCGCGGAAAGCGCAAAAGGTACGGACTGTTCGCGGATGGTGAAATACCGAATCAAGGAAAACTCGCGCGTTATCGCGTTCGCAGGGCTGGAAGAACTTTTTCTAAAGAGAGTTCATCGACCCAGCGAGTCGGAGTTCAGCGAATTCTCGATCTCGCGTTCGACTCCCGCTGCTCGTTTTTGTAATGGGCAGAATACAAGCGTCCACCGGGGCTAAAGGGACATACGTACGTGTGCGAGCTCTGGCTTAATATTTGAATAACGCGCGTAGGTTTGACCCGGCCGAATCAACGACATATCGGCCCGGCCATAATCAGACGACATTGTGCGCCGTAGATTATGGGGTAGAGAGAGAACGCGGCGACTCGCCGAGCCAGCCGCACGAATGTATAAGTAATGGAGTTACGGGACGACTCGTCCTCCCGAGGAGCACTCTCCAAGTCCGCTTTATTGGCTTGGTCGCGCGATCTTCGCACCTGTCGACTAAATCTTCCCCGAACCAGGCAAACTATGGCGAGTTTACCAACGGTAGAGTAGGTATATATTTGGACAATTGTCTGTAGCAGGTGATGGAGTTGTAATTCATAATTGAGTCGGACGCCAAATCGACCGACTCCGCTGTTTCTCAATTTCTCAATCTCATTGCTTAAGTTGGCGATTAACAATTAATTACAAGGTAAATTAAATTAATTACAAGGTAAATTTCAAAAATGGTATTTGCAACATGGTCGCTCTTTTTTTTTTAATCTTTTAGTCAAGTTTAAAACGGTAGTTTCGTTAGTTTTGTTGCATTACGTCGTGTCGTACTCTTACGCTTCTAATATATTTAATTGTACTCTTATCGTAACGTCGGAACTGCTTTATATTAGCATCTTTTCACTTTTAAAAAAGATATTACGATAGAAATTTCTAAAATAGAAAGCGATCTACGAGAAGCTCGCAGCGAATTCGCGAAGAGTAGTAGCCCATGAAAGAGGAGATAAGAAGCGGCGATTAGAAAAAGCGAAAGAGATTTCAGTAAAAAAATATCGAGTCTGGAGTAGAATTCGCGTAGAACGATGGCATAGTGGCGTATAACGGTGCACGTCGGGGAGCACTTAAATCATACCTCTCCTATTCTATGGCGGGCAAGAGGCGCTGGAGTGCGTGCACGTTTATCTGACACGTATCAAAACGAAGGAATACGAACGAGAGATCGCGATCAAGAGAGCTCGTGTGCACAAAAGCGCATATTTCATACAAATCAGTTTAAGAGCCTATAGATTTAGCGAGACGAAAGCAAAGGGAAAGAAGAAAGGCGTAATTCAGCTCGCAGCTCTAGCGAATCGAACGAACCTTCTATCATAAATAGAATCATAGAAAAACACATAACGACACACAGAGCTGCGATATATTTAGAACGATAATATTCGTGATAACATTTGAAATTGCATTAGCACCGTAACGTAACGCGAATATCGTAATATTGTAACGCATATAATTCCATATAATTGGTGTCAAAGATGATCTCGTTAAACGTTCCGGTTTCTCAATAAACGAACAATCGACTGCTCAAGTACTCGGTGCAATGTTCGAAGCAGCCATCTCGCAACTTCTAATTTAATCTAAATTTTAATGCAAAATTTAATTTAATATAATCGCGATGCTGTCGATGAATTACGTATACCATAGAAGCGTTCAAGCACTTTCGTGAGTTAGCGTGCATATGCCGTTACTTCGTCTATACTTCGCGATCGACGTAGGATACACCGAATATCGAAATCAACTCGACAAACATCGTAACCCTGGACGTTACAATTGGGACGATCGGCAAATACGAAGAAGAAGAGGCACGCTGATCTCCTATTCGCCTACAGAGGCCTATGGTGTGCACACACCCGGCATCGTGTACGTACAAGCGCCGACAACGGCGACGTGTACACGGATGCTGACCGAGAGAGCATGTCCGGAGATAAATCTCGTTCTCGGTGATATTGCCCGGGGACTACCCGCGGTGGATCGTTCGCGCGATCGATGGATCATCGATCGGTACTCGGAGCCAGCGGGTGGGTGCAGCGTGCTGCTATGCGACTCGCTCGTGCAACACGTTTGCGCACGCGTATACTGCAACGTATACGCTTGTGGTACTTGCTCGTCGTCGCAAAAGATAGCGGAAGATACGTGGGTGATGTTCGAGCCTGTCGGAAACCGAATCGATCGAATCCACTTTTCGATCTCGTTGTCCGAACCGAGCGTCGAAAAGCGTTTCGAAAGAAGCGGAGAAGCGTTTTTCGGAAGGTGAAACCGAAATCCATTCGTTGCTTTCGCCGGTCACGTAAGAAGATCACGAGCGAGCTACGGCTGAGAATTTTGATCGTCGGTTGCTCGTTTCGCATTCTGACTCGCGTGTTTTCGTAGTTTTGCGAGTGGACGAGTCGCTGTTAAAAATGGATCGAACGACGTGGCATTACGGAACGAAATCTGTGAATTTGTAATAGTCGAAAGGAGTATCTTTGTAGCGAGTTCGTGAGGTTACTGTGAGAAACGAGTGAAACCTTGGAAATTGCTGAGAAATTCCACAAAGACGTATAAACGCGCAACGACACGATAAAATGTAATTTACAATGATATTGAGTCAAATCTTTCGAAACCCTTTCCCATCTCGTGCTAAAAAGAAATCTTTACACGGACCACGCAATACATGTAGCAGGATCGGAGCCAACGAGATTAATTAAAGCGTACAATTAATCACGCGTCTTTTATACTCTTTACTGATTCTCCGCGAAATAATTCCACGGCAGACGGTGTCTTAAAATTACGATAGGCTCGGCTCGATTCATCGAGCTCGGTAAAGGCCAAGACGAGCGTAGACTGACGGATTATCGTTTGGTCGATCGAGACGCCTCTCGACTCCCTAATGATCGGATCATCTGGCTCACCGAGCGAAGATTGAACGCGCCTAGAAGACGCGTGTAAGCGTCGCGGTCGAACGCGAAAGGAAAATACCTGGCTTGCTCGTAGGTGTTTGCAAACAATGGCGGGGAATCGTCTACGGCCGATTTCGACATGTGGTTGGAACGACGCTTGTAATACGACGCGAGCAGGGTGTGCCACAAATGAGCATACGCTCACCGGAAAAACGAAAAAGATGCAGCTGGATGGAGAGACATCGCTGTGTGACTCGTCATCGGACTACGTCGTCCAATTCCATCAAGGATACATCCTCCATTTCTTTCTTCCATAATAGTAGCGCGCAACTGTATTCGAACGACTGAAAAAGTTTATCGACATCGTTCGAACGATTTCAATTGGAGAACAATCAAATCGATACGATGTACGGTACAATTCCTGTTTCACGAACTCCGATCTACATTTTACACTGTACATTGACGTGATACAAGATACCCCAGTGTATTTGATAAATATACTACTGTAGTATCGTAAGCTGTTAATAATAATTAGTTAATTAATAACAAATGGATTAAACAGAAAACAATGGTTGTTTAACATGAACTAATCGTAGCAACGTATTATAATTAATTAACGACTCTCGTCAACACAGATCCAACTCTCTCTCAACAACGCTAACAACACTATCTCGACAAAGCAATCCGCACTCTCTGGCTTCTCGACTCATACTACTGTTAATTCGTTTACGTCTCTTAGCAACCCTTTGTCTTTTGTCTGATATCTTTTGTCTAAGCCCCATCATGCACACGCTCGACAATCGCTTGTTTACAATTCGCACGACACCCCTCTAGGCCCCTCGTCCACGATACTACACTACGAGCTCAAAATGTTGCGTCCGATTATTCTTTACATAAACCATAATCGATCCCTCGATCGAGGCGATTATTAGCTGTGCAAATATAATTAGTCGGACCGCAATGATCCTAAGGAACTGTTATAAAACTCAGCATTTGTATTTACCGTAAGGCCTTTCATTGTTATAAAATATCGTTATTGTTATCGTTTCATCGCGCAAAAAATCGGAAGGTCGTGTTTTTCCCATATTCAACGGTCATTTGCACCTGCAAGCGACCGGTGGTGGAGCGACCAACACCCAGCGATAGTTTTCCTCTGCGACAGTATCGTCACCGAACTTCACTGGTTTGTCTTTGGATCTTTGGATCAGTCAACATCTCTTCACTGGTTTTTCCTCCGTTGATCGGCCAGTGTTCCGACTGGTTTTCGTTCATTGATCAGTCATCGGTTGTAACTTACTATCCACGCGTCTCTGAGAATACGTCTGAACGCACGTCGCGTAACTATTTATATCTATTGAGATATGTATAACTTTATGTGCTAGACTAGGTCAGATGCGTAGTAGTAATACTTGTATGTGAATATCAGTACGTGGAAGTATGTGCGCGGCGTCTAGAAAACAAATGAATGTAAACTGTTCAGTCGGTTAACCCCTTAACCTACGATTTACGTTCGAGAATTTTGGGCCGATTTACGTTTGGCTCGATCATCGTACTACGGGCTATGCGCGTAGTTGTAGATTAAGGGATTAACAGTCGGATATGAAAGAAAGTGCTGAGAGGCGTACAAGTGCGTATCGATGAATATCTTTGAAATCGTTTATCAAATAAACATATAACTATTCTAATATAAATTCTAAGTGTAAATTTAGTGTTCCTGTATCATTGTTTCGGCTATTAAGATCCAAAATTCTCAATAATATCTACAAAGTTGTTGGAATAAATTACATACATTGTAACCTGTTGCTTCAGTGTTATGATCAGTCAACCATCTCTATTATCCTAAATAGGGGATCGACCAATTCGTGGCGTGGATTATCGAATCGTAACGAGAATTTACGACTCTCGTTGACGCGATCTGCCGCGAGCTCGTCTCTCCGCGAACGAACGAACGCAAAGAGAGCTAAAATACTGACAACGAAAGATCGATAAAAGAGACCTAAAAAAATCGCTAATAAGAAGAAAAGGCTGGCGAAAGAGATGCTCCGAGTATTGGGAAAGAGACAACAACCATCTGTCTTCCGAACGTATCGTTATGGGAGTAACTGCGAAGATGATAAAAAGAAAAGCGAGAAAGGGCGGACGCAAGAGGGACGATAACGTATCGGTCGTAACGCGTTAAATGAAATGGGCCGCGGCTGGGCACGGAGGAGGCTTGTGTTCCAGGAAATATGAATGGCGCGGATAGGCATGCTCGTTACTTCTCTTTGCCGGCTCTCCGAGTCTCCCTTACTTCGTGTCCTGGCTCTTTCTCTTTTTCGCGTTAAGCTCCACCGTTCGGCTTTCTCTTTCTGCCGCGTTCAGCCGGCAAATATGTATCTCTCCGGTCAAGTTGCACGCGTCTGCGTGCGTGCCAACCCACGCAACAGAGACGGAGGCACCGGCGTCTAGATATATGACGCGACAATGAATCAGAACCGGAACCTTCGGCATTCCCGAGGGCCGTATTCTGCGTGGAACAAGGTCCCTGTCTACACCAAACGCCTGTTCGACGCGCCACCGATTCCACATCGCGTCACCAAACCCACGCAAAATTGTTTAGCGAAATTTCCAAAATTTCCGAAACACGGTATTCCGACACTAGGTGGAAACGCAATCGGAAGAAATCGTGAGAAACATTTCGCCCGACCGAAATAGCAAGAGCGAGATTTAAGAGTTAAGGCGAAACGTTTTCTCACGATAAAATACCTAATGTCGAGGATCGAGTAGCTTAATGACATTTCAAAGAACGGCTGTGTCAATCATCTAGGTTTTTGTCGTTAAAAAAATTCACGATAATCCGCCGGAAGTTCCGAAGTCGAGAAAAACTTGAAATTTGTAGTTCTTGTCCTCCAGGAAATTCTCTCGATCGTGATATCAAATATTTACGATGCCTCGACAAGCGACGCGTAGGTATGTGCGTCGTTCCTCGAGTATCCCATCCTGGCAGTTAGCATCGCGTGCAATAAAGAACGAAAATATAACGCGGATTAACGCGAGTCAGCCGAAGGCCATGCGTAGCAACCGCTTCGCCATCTAATCCGCTCGATCGAATTAGATCCAACGAAGACTTCATTCTCCGTTTCCGGTGCGCACCATTCTGCATGTATTATGTATAACGGCGGAGAGACAGAGAAAGAGAGAAACAGAGAGAGAAAGAGAGAGCAATGTACATACGATGGTTGTATCTCGTCAATTAGCGTAATTCGAATTAAGCATGTCCCGCGGTGCGATCGAGGATCGCGATCGAAGATCGTAAAGACCGTGGGGTGGTACGTGGAGCAACTAGATCGGTGCTAATACGCTCTTGGGCAGCCGTACCGCGTTCGAGATACCGATCGATTTTATCGAGTTCGAGGTACGGCAATGGAACCGTGCACCCGCGGCAGAAATCGATGGCGTTCATTGCGTAACGAGCCACTTACCGCAAATCAAACTAATAGCCAATAAAGTACAACGGGTCTAAAATCGTGTTCGCGTAAACCAGCCACACCTGGGATCCAGCAGGACTCTTTAATCGGCATCGTCCATCGGTCTTTTTAACGGTGCGATCGTTCGGTCCCTCCCGCGTTCCGCGCGCATCTTCACCAAAGTATCTGCATTCGATCCGTGTGGCCATCGATCGCGTTTCTCAAAACGTAATTCGACTGCAGCTTCGTTTAGTCAGGAAAAAATCGATCTTCCTAGTACTGGTCGTTGCTTTCCGAATGGTACGAGACAGCCTACGAGTCTCTCTCTCTGTCTCTGTCTCTCTGTCTCTCTCTCTCTCTCTCTCTCTCTCTCTCTCTCTATGCCTCTCAGAGGATAACGAATGGAACGGATAGTTCACGGGGGTTAAGCTATTCGATTGGCTGTAAAGCATCGTAAATGCCGAGATACGAAATACGGAATGCCGATCTGTTAAACGCGATTAGAATGTGATTAGACACCGCGAGACGGCCGCGTAAGTACGCAAGCGAGGATGTAAAATATAGATAAGCCTTGTATAATCGGCATAATTAATAAACAGAGAGGTTGAGGTGGTCGAGCCCCGGAACAATAATAGACAGCCTAGGTATGCGGTAAAATCGATACCGCGAATAACAAGCCGATGAATAAGCCGTCTCGTATCGGAACTCGTTCTGCTCGCGACAACCGAACGTAGTAGAGCTACGATCGACGATTTTCACTGGTCGATGATTTAATCGCGCTGACTCGAGAGATAGCGCACGTACAAATGTCGTGGACGTACCCGAGCGCACGAGGGACGTGTCCGCCAACGAATCGCGATCTAAACGCCAGGGCATCGTTCCTTCTTCCGTTCTCTTTCGAATTTTTCTTGGAACTACGAAACAATGGTCCCCTGCGATGCGATTAGAGAAGCTCCAAGAACGATACCATGGAGCGGAGAAGCCGTCATTCGAACATTTCGTGCGCTACGTTGGTTAACTCGGTAACGGTACCTCGGATACTTCGAACGTGAACGCTCACGGGTTGTAATTTTGCCGAGCATGCATGTCGAACGTCGCGTTCACCGGCCGAAAATAATATTTCGTCGGCAGTAGCAATTAATCCGGCACGAGAGTCCAGAGGAATGCGGTTCTGCATCGCCAGACGTCCGTACGAAGCGTTAATTAAGATATATACGCAAATTTTTGGCGATAAACGTTCGATATCGACCATCTACGAGATTCAGGCTCGATGAAAGATGTTTCGTCGACGCTGATTAAGCGCAATCGTATCGAGCAAAGACGAAAAATGTAAGAGGTACTATCGAACAGGTCGAGCATTTCATTTCTCGCAAACGCAATCCCTTTAAATTGTTCGTCTTATGAGATTCAAGCGAGGTTACGACTAATCGATCGGATGCCTGTAAAAAGCAATAATCGTATAATCCTTAATTATCAGAGATTTTGTGCGATGTCGCGTAAGAGTAAAAACGTAACGATAGAAAGCGGTTCGATTTTTAAAAGAATCACTAGGCTAAGAGGTTAATAGAGTCACCGCTATAAAAAAAAACGGCACGCAATCTCGATTTCCCTCGATTATTCCTTCGTCCGTTTTAATCGTGTCTTTTAGGCTACTATAAAGCTCGTTTTCAGCCACTTTGTCCGTGGCGCGACGTTAATTCTCCTTTTAACCTGAACCTCGCGTTCTTCGGGTCGAGGATCTCTGACATCGGGCCGACAATCATGACTAGAACAACGAGCAAAGAGGAAGAGCGAAAAGGAGACACGACGAGGCGACTTAATGTCGAGGTCGTTAAGACCTCGTTTTCACTGCATTACAGCCGGCCAGCGTACAACGGTGACTCGCGCCCCTTTTCCGCCTTTTCGTTACGCAGTTACTGACCCTTCCACGTTCATTGTTCCCTCCATTTAGGTGAAAGCATCTGGCGAATGACTCGTTCAACAAGAACGCGCGTCCTTCGACCAGCGTTGGTACATTCCTTTACACCAGCCAATTAGCGATTATCGGTAATCGACGATTAAATTAACGTTAATCGATGAAAAATCACACCACGGAAAATTTAAAAATTCTTTCTTAGAAGGAACATCGTAACGTTAAATTTAACGGGGACTCAGACCTTTGTATTCCTTTAGTTACATCTTTTATGCTCTAAAAAATATCGTTCGTCACTGTAGACGCGAAAACAGCCGTGAAAAGAACGTACATACAGAGTTCGTACAATACGGAAACATGTACAGAATATCGAACAAATTTTTATTTCAATTTTATTTCTTCCGAATTTCCACAAACATCCGCCGTCTAATTACAGTATTTATAATAAATGCTAATATTATTCCTAGGCAATATCATATTCACGAGAATATTACGTAGTGTCGTTTATTCGTCAAGTTTTAGCATCGAGTTTTAGCGCACGAGATCGAACTTTACGTCATCGATGAGGATATTCGTGGCAACCTTTCTATGCTCGATCGATTACTCGCGATCGCTTCGAACAAGCCTAAGCGACGCGATATACCATCGAGCCATGGTATCTTTCTTTCATTCATGCGCCATCCTCGATATCATCATCTCGCATCGTGCATCGCGAAGCATATCGAGGAAAATGCGTCGCGATTGCGAGGCGAAGAGTTTCGCACGAAACTCGTGTGAGACCGGAGAATTGAATTATGGGAGCACGCCTCGACAAGATACAATCTGATTCCATAATGAAAGAATGCTCTATGATGTTGCGTTTTCTAACGGCCTGTGTCGGCCAATTACCATCGAAACGCCCTGCTTGGATCGATATCGCGTTATTCCGTGGTCTATGAGCCGAGAATTGCAGAGAAAGTTCGATAAACTTGGATATTGCAGAATATAAATACAAGTCTTCTTCGTTCATGGTCACAGAAAGAAGGAATTCTTCTATTGGATTGGCAACCAAGTGATTGCGGATTTTGTCAATACCATCTAATGACAAAATCCGCAATCACTTGGTTGCCAACCCAATACAAGAGCTCTTTTTCATTTTTAATTTCGTTCCGACTACTCGTTTCGTGACATTCTACGAAACGAAACGAGGAAATATTTTTGTCCAGTACCGTCTGTTTTGCTTAATTTTATGGTCGATGGATAAAACGAAAGTTAGGCTCCGATCATGAACGAAGATCTTTGTTATAGGAACGATATTATCGAGCGAAGTTGAAACGCGTGCCCGATTAACCGTCTGTCGTCCATGAAGTCCCGTAAACGAAGAAAAGGAGAAAACGCCGTGTTCTTATCGAACGCGCTAAATCTAGCTACGATCGAAACGACGACATTTCTCGTGGATTCCCAGCGAGATAGTCCTAAAGCCGTTTTCGTTTTCTACCTGTGTACGTACGTACGTACGTACGTACGTATATCACGATTGCACCGTGGCTCATTTTCTAACGAAACTGTTAAGCTGTTTAAACATTCCGAGAGAAAAGAAGAGAAAAATGAACTGCAAGGAGAAACAGAGTTAACGAACGGGCGTATGGTATATAAATATAAAGCAACGTTCGGTAACCGGTAACTATATTAATTACCGCGAATAACTGGATCGCATCGGGAACAAAACAAACGAATTCACCACGCTTCCTCGGCCGTGTTCAGCGCTTTTAACGAGACAGAGCGGGAGAAAGAGCAGGGAAGAGAGAGGAATTACAGTGAAAGAAGGGAATTGTCTCGAATCTAATTGCGATCATTAACGCGGCTATATTTCCCTGAGAGGTAACGATCCCGCTCGGGCAACATTAGACAGCAGCAAGTGGCAACCGCGAAAACATTCTCCGGTTTCTTTTTCCTCGGTGTAAGGCGTGTCGTCTTAGCGACGAGATGCGATTACCTTCGTTAACGAAACGATCTGGCCGTGAACGAACGATAGTTTTGGGCCAGTAAATTCGCGCACGCCCTAATAGCCAGGTGTAACGAGACGATTCATCGCTTTGATATTTCATTCGCCACGCGCTGTTACGACCGCGAGAGTGGAAGTTGAGAAAAACTGAAAACAACGAAATGAAAAGCCTGGCGGGAGAGAGCCTGAGAAAGAACGACACGGTTGAAAAGCGTGAATCCACCATCGATTTACATTTTCTACATACACTTCCACTTAATGGCTCGCTAATTACAGCCTCGTATCGCTCAGTTTTCATCGTTATTTTTCCACCTGGCCGTGTAAATTACGAGCAACTAGCGACGTTTTAATCCGCTTCCGAGAAGCTTCCATCGAAATGTGCCAAAGAGCAAGATTCGAGTATCGTTGCGCGTTGTTTCGCGAAACCACCGCACGTTTTCCTCGACGTGTTTACACTCTGATAACGCTACTAATGTCACGGCTCGTTTAATTATTCATGCGCGTCTGAGTCGCGCTACGGCGGCGTTTCATCGATCAAACTGCAAACAAGAAGGAACAGAGGCGAGGGGAAGCGCCGTGCGAAAAATCGCTGGCGCGCCAAGACGCGAACGATTTCGAAGAATCGCGTAAAGAAAAAAGGGCATTCGGTGAATCGGTTTGTTCGAACTATCTCACGAGATATCGCAAAGATCTTCGGAGGGGCCAGGAGTAGGAGAGTTAATTGCAGAAAAAAGTCCAAGTAATTAGGATAACGATCGAGCGCGTCAAAAGCTTCCTGCTCGCGCGTTCCGGACACCTCCGGTTCGTATATATTCGTGAGTATTTTATTAGCTTGTTTCCCCTCCTCTTTCTCAATCGGGCATTTACATCTAAACAACGTTCTCAACGAGAGAATCTAGCATCTTCTAGGAAGGATCAAGGACAGGTGGAAGGAACGAGCAACGACGATCAAAGAATGTCACGGTCAAAACGTTTCGAGAGACCTCTCGTCTTTTTTGCCATCAACAAGACTCGTTTTTCTACGAAATCTGCTGGCCCTCGGGAATGGTGCAGCGTGTCGTAACTCCTTTGGCCCTGTGGACGTTAAGGGATGCAGAAAAAGGCGAAGATTACAGAGCGGTGCTCTCTCGAGAGAGAGAGACGATCCTTGGTATCTCTCGTAAAGAACGAAACCGATGACCAAACACCCCCGTCGGGATTTTCATATTCACAATTAGCATGTTCTCTGCCTCGTCTTTTCGAATTCGTCCGAACAATGGCAGGGACACCCGCGGCGAACTGGCTCGTTCCATTGGACAAAAAGCAACGCGGATTTTTGGCAAATAAAAACGCGAGTCGAAACCCGCCGCGTGTTCCGCTAATCCCTTTTGGCTGTGATATATTCGAAATTGATGGCTCCTCTCGTCATTCGTTTCGCGTTTAGGCGATCTCGCGCGTAAATCTTTCGAAGAAAACGCATCGGTCAAGCTGGTAATTTCGTTTAATCTTTGGACGCGAAAGGGAGGATCGACGAAAGAGAGTTTACGAATTTTCAAAGTTTTTCTGAACGCCAGATACAGGTTGTTGCGGTAACGATCGCTCACGGGTACGCCGTTCTACGGCGGTATAGCGAACGAAAACGAGGTTTGATTCAGAGTTTCGGAATGCGCGCGGTTCGTGCTAAGCCTCCGGGCCAACGAGCTTCCTCGCAAGGTTGCTTTCCAATCAACGAGGAATTTCAGTCGGTCTACCCCGGCACCGGTTTCTAACGACCAAAATCTTACACTCGATCGCAGCACAGCTACGTACTCAGTCTCTTTCGTACTCTTAAACGTAATATTCGCAACAACTATCGATGACATTAAGATCGCCGAATCGGCGAATTCTCTTCAAATTTTTTATCCAACTTCTTTCCAACCATTCGACCGATTCACAAGTATCGAACGTAAGTGCCAGTGTATTTCGTTTATTCGATGGGATAAATACTGTCTGGCTAATGTTGGAAGGTGGTTCAAGGCCTTGCCGCGTTCAAGGACCCCTGGGTGTGGATGCTGCGGAGGCGCGCGAAGAAAAAATCGACCAAACGTTCACGCGAGCCGATGTTGAGGATATTCGGCTACCGTGCTCCATCACGTCCGATCGTCGATGTTATCTGATCGAGAGAGGCGGCCTGGGACTTCCTTGTGTCTCGCGGAGAGCGACAGAGAGCGAGAGAGAGCGAGAGAGAGAGAGAGAGAGAGAGAGAACCAGAGCCCTGCGAGCTCAGCGATTTAACTAGATGCGCCCAGGCAGATCCCTATCTGCCGCGATTGCAAGAGTCGTTGCTGCTCGACAAGAGCTCCGCTGCCTTCTCTCGTCTCCTCTCGCGTTCGACTAAAGGGGAGCGAGGTAGTCGTTAAGGGCTGCGCGCGTACCACCAGGAGTTACATAGCGCTAACGCGTTCGACGAGATCCATCTTCTTTCTTTTTCCGTACGAAATTAATGGCACTTCGCGTACCCTCGCGAAACAGCGGGCGAAAAGAAAAAAGGGGAATGTCTGCTCGGGGAACACCAAGTTGACGAAGGTTAGCTACGCTGCAACCCGGCTTGGAGAAGGGGAAAGAACGACGAAAGTCTTGTCGTCGTTAAGAGTTAAGAGTCGCTCGAATTACGAACATTTGGCAACGTCCGCTTTTACTGGCCGGCTTAATACCCCCCGTTGCACACGCATCCTATATAGACGCGAGTGCACGTGTGTGGCGCCGGCCAGAGAAACGCACAAAAGCCTGTCGGTGGGCCTTCGTCGTTCAAATACCGAGTCGTTAAAACCGTGCAATTTCGTCGAATTACGAATCGCGCCGCACCACCGCGGACGACATTTAATGGCCGCTATGCGCACCGAACCCGCCCCGTCCGCGTGCACCGCCGTTCCTTCTACCCACAATTTCGCGACCCACTGCTCGCCGCTTTACGGAGAGAGCACAATTTGCTCAAGTTACGAACGAGCCACGCTATTGCATTACGCTCGGTGAAAGCTGCCGATTTTACGATCATCCTTTTTCTGCGCTGCAGTTCGAAGTACGCTTTTTCATCACCGGCCAGGAAACACGCGCAACGAACCCGCGAGATGCGCGCAATTTTCGTTATTTCGTAGTTGCATTCCTGTACCATCGGACAGATGCACGTCGAGAAGAATTTTTGGAAGTATTCGATCAATGAAGCTTCTCAGAAACCAAAGAATATGGAAACTCCACTTTTTCTCGGGGGACAAACGATTTACATCGATGAGATGGCACGGATAACAGGACATTCTCAGGTAAATTTTAACAAATTTCTTCTCTTACAGATATACATCCTATGGGCCTACCCTTGGCTATCTCGACCCGATCTTCGCAATTTTAGCTACCACCAGCTTTCTTTCCTTTCTTTAATTACCACGATACAGGCCATTTTGCGTAATGCAGCGGAAATTGTGGTCGAACGAGATGTAAGCCCGTTGGAAAGCAATCGGAGCGACACATTCCCAATCGTGCTTCAAATTGAAACACCGAAGGAAGACGAGAAGCGAGATCGATTACCTTCTTGATCGGTTCCACCGTGGAAGCCGGAGAACGCGTTCAGATAACTTAAACCAGTTCGAACGATCCCCTCGTAATTCCGAATATACGTATGCACGTCGATATTTGAAATAGCTAGAAATCCATATTACAGGTAGAGAAGGATGAAAACATCCGCGGTTGAAAATAGCCGATAATCGCGAGTCAACTTACAAGTCGATCCGTTTCAACGCGAAGTAAACACACGAGGCAAGCGAGAAATTCCGCTCGCTCGGTGAATTCTTTTTTTTTTTCTTCGAGCTATCCGGTGTTCCGGTTACGCGATGGAACGAGCGTGCCACGGATACGAGGAAGTAATGGCCGCAACGTTTCGACGCGCGGCGAAATAAAAAGTCATTAACGCTTGCCTACATAACCACGCGCGCGGATTACGCGAAACTCGCTAGTACGGGAACACGAGACCATAGTAAAAACAGCCGTTTAAAAACTGGTATTACGTTGCGATGCAATTATGTAATCAGGTTGCGGCACGTACATCGTCAGGTTTCCAATCGTATTTAATTAAAAACTATCGGCGAGAAACAACGCACGGGCCCCGTCACTCCGACTAATCGATTCCAGCCGCAACCTAATATCCCAATTTTCCACGAGCCGCGAGACAGGTCACGGTTTCTGTTCCAGTTTCGGCATGGAAAACGGTGAAACCTGTTTTCGATTAAAGTCGTAGAGCTGTAGAGCGTTATCGGTGATAAAAACATCAGACGCGGCTTACAAACCACTTACGTCTACCGTCGTTCGACTGTTCTGTGTTTACTATCGTTCTCGAATTCGTGGAATAACGCGAGACAGAAATTCCTGCTAGTTACTCTACTAGAACACCTCCATTCGTACTTCTAATCGTTACAGGAGATGCTTGCACGTTGTTTATTTATCTTTTGTTTCGTGATTTCTCTGCTCGCTTAAGCGATATTCGTGTAAACATAGCGTACGTAAAGCGCGTAATTTTGTTCGCTTGGTTCATTGCGTTGAACCGTTCACAGTAACGAATTCCTAGTCCTTTTAAACGGCGTTTAAACATCTTCGATATTTTAAATATCGATCTAGAAACGATTAGAAATATCGTAGAATCCGTCTTCGTCTAATTCTGTCCCTAAAATCCACGAACGTCACGAATCTGATATTATAAAACAAGGGATTAATCGTTACATGTACGTTCCTATGACCGGTTAAATTAAAGAAATTCCATCGAACAACGCGAATTGTCTCGATGATGACGCATCGAAGGAATTTCGACGTTACCTTGCTTAATTACATTACGCAACGAACAACGCCGCTCGAGAATTCCAGGTATCGTAATCCCATAAAATGTACGTATCAGCTTGGCGAAAATATTCGAAGGGAATAATGGGACTCACCTCTTTCATGCCATCGAGCCTGCCGAGGCTCTTGGTACCCCGAAGCGGCGGAAACGCGGCGTCGTGCCATCCGGAGTTGCACATCTGCACTTGCTCCGAATGCACGTTCAAAGCTCGCGCCCTGCTCTTGCTCTTGCGCTTGTCCAGCAGATGCTTCGCCCTGGATTTGCGGACTGGCGCGGCCGGATCATCCTCCGGATCGCTTTGCACCTCCCAACGCGACGGAGATTTAAAACGACGTCGAGGACTCGTCGGTGAGGTCACCGGCGAGGTGAGCCTCTGGACGAGGGTGCCGAACATGGTCATCATTCGACCTGCTTTAACACCGACGTAACGATCAACGATACTTCACTCCGACTTGGACATCGTGGTATCGAGCTGTGCGCGCCTCGTCCTTCGATAACGTGGTTCAGCTCATGCCAGCACACGATTCGTGTTCTTCCACGGGGAGAAGAGTATACAACACTCTCTGTCACTCGGTGGTTCGCGCGAAATCCACAGGTGGTTCCCGGAACGGATACACGGTGCACACCGAGTGTATACACTCGTGCCTCGCGTGCCAATACACAGCTTTCTGTTTGTCGATGGACGATGCCGGTAGGAACGGAGCAAAACACCGTGGTTCACTTGAAACTGTAACGCGTGGATAGAGCAGTGGAAGAAACGAATACGTAAGATAAGACGCGATAGAAAAAACCGGTCACTGTTTACTATCGCACGATTTTTATTGCGCCGCAGGTAGATAGGTTCAAGAGCTCGTGTATGTAACTTGTCTATCTGCCTGTCTCTCTCTCTCTCTCTCTCTCTTTCTTTCTTTCTTTTTCTCTCAGTCTGGATCTTGGTTGATCCTACGCGAGACGTTGCACGCTTGTTTTTCCGTGCGTACGCGAATTGAACGCAGACAGATACCGTTTCAGGTACCTGTGTTCTACAGCACGTTTCACCGATCGAGCAGAAAAGTAGTGGCCTACGGGGAAGCGACGTGTCAGAGGGCCGGATCGACTTGAAACCAGGCACAGGTATTTGCCTTCGGGCGTGCAGCGCTCTCTCGCAAACACGGTCCGCGTTTAAAGCGGTAGTCTACGTGCACCGTTTCTTTTCTATACGGTTCGCGGTTTCCAGTGTTACTCGCCGTTCGCTGGACGGCCTTCCCTCGTACTATGTTCCAACGATCGGAACGAGACGCGAAAGAACGCACAACCGTGTTACCGAAACGTGACAACAAAACACGAGATACGTTCGAGACGGAGACTGAACGTAAACGCGACGCGAAACATACACGCCACGAGCACCGATCACTGGCTACGTGCGGAATCGAACTGGTCGCGCGGAGACTGCGTCTGCCGACCGGTTGGCCTCGCTCTTACGAAAATGCCCGAGTACGGACGAACTCGAACGAACCGGATCGAAGTTGCACGATCCACGACGACGAGACGCGAGACCGAGTCACCGGTTACCATGGCGATCGGGACTTATTCCCCGTTGGGCCTTACACGTCGTTCGTACCTGACTGGGGAAACCGAACCAACCGAACCGAGCGCCGATAAAAGGTTCTTCCGTACGTTTTCCATGCCTAATTTTCTCCTATATTTCACTTTTCTTTCCCACGGAGCCCTTTATCATCGTTTCGTCCAACGATCGGAAATCTAAACGTCGACCGTATATGTGGTTGTTGTTACGCGGCAATCGCTAAAGAAACACGCGGTATTTATTCCGCTGGATCGTAGAAGATCGCAACGGATTACGAACGAGTTAAATAACGAAGTACCGATTGATTTTACAAGATTTCGAAGGATTCGATATCAGAGATGTACAGAGGCTGGATGCGCCGCAGGGTGCATCGTACTCTATTTGCAACCGGCGGAACGTGTCCCGCCGTAACGGTCTCGGTAACGATAAAACGAATTGATAATGCCTGACCCCGGAATGAATTCCTGTTTCTAGGCGTCAACCGGCTAATTAATGGCACGATGACTGGTTCTCGGTTGCTTCGCGGTGATATTCTTGCATGTCGGACGCGATAAATGGGGAGTAGTCGTGCGGAACATGGCGAGAAGTTGCCGGGATGTCGTGGAACGCCAGCTTCCACGAAGACTCGCCGGTTGAAAGCACGAGAGAGGCGAAAATGAGAGCTCGATAAGCGGCAAAGGGACACCGACCGATCCCGGCTTTTAATCGATGGACGCAGGGTTAATCGCGCGTCCAGACTCCCGATGATTTTCATCGAGCTTTGACGCATCGCGATCTACCCTACCCGGTAATCAAGCAAAGAGGCACGCTCGTGATTCTTCGTCGCTTTCAAGGACAACGAAGCCTGACGCGAATCAAGAACGAACGCAACGTGCCTCTTTCTTGCTTGAACGATATCATTAGAGTAAGATCCCGTCAAAAGTTCAATTATTCTCGCGTCTATATACGGTGATACTGGAAAGTTGATTAATCGTGTCAGAGGCCCACTCGGTAATTATTACGCGGCCGCGTAATTAGCGCGAATCGTCCGATACCAGGTTCATTCTCCGTTCCGTGTCCTTATCTTGTGGCAACGGTATCCGTGAGAATCTGAGTTACGCGAGGCAAACCGATTCAGATTCGTCCCTCTGTAACGAGCGCGTGATCCATGATGCAGCTCGAAACGTGTGCGGTTAGTCGCGTTAGTTTCTTCTCGCTCATCTCTCGTCTTCATCGTCTCTCGTCTTGTCTCGTCGAGTCCAGTCGAGTCGAGTCGTGTCGAGTCTCCTCTCGACTCGTCTCGCGGAAGTCTGCTCGTCCTACATCGCGATTCACCTATGCGATAAAACGTAAGAGGCGTGTAACTAGAAGTACGCGTTATCCTACTCGGCTACCTGTTGAATATATCCTTGCACGTATGAAATAATTAATCGTGTCTCGTCCAAAATCTCGGTGATTACTCTTGCAGACGTCCTCGGTTAGTTTACCGGCGAAAGGAGGAATAAAGTAGCGGCAAGAAAGGAACAAGAAAGCGAGAAGGAGAAATTCGTCCAAGTTTCTTGACGTACGGAATCTTCGTTCGTAGGATCGCGCTTCTTGTCGCTGAAGGCTTAAATTTCAAGACCGCGACAGGTGCAAAGGCTGAATAAATCCCAGCTATCGTGGAATCGCGTCAGTCTGCGGTCGTGGCTGACTTTTTTTTTCACATTCTTTTTCTCGCTTTCGTAGGCCTCGATTTATGCCCGTCATTGCGAAGTAAAAGTACGAGATTCAGGATATTCGGTACGAGTTTGCTAGTACGTGCGACTGAAACGTGCCACGTGTCTGCCTATTGTTCGTAGTTTCGTGTTCCATCGCGCCTCCTCCACGTTTCTACGTTGCACACTCACGAGAGCGAATCTGGAGCACGCCGCTAGAAGAAACACGTAGTGCCCGCCTAGAATCGAAGATAACGTCAAAGCGCCATAAATATCCGATTAGATCAGGTCGCTGGGCGCATTCCTCTTCCACCAGTCATAATCCGAAAAATAAATCCTACACGCGTAAGTTTACGTAATGCTTCCTCCCTCGTGTACTACAGCGGCTACAAAAGGTATTGGCACGTACGGACAGCCGACAATGAGGCTCACGATTAAAATGCATCGTATACATCCAGAAAACCGAGTCATGTTCCTCGGTCGAGTTTCTCAGCGCTAAAACTGGAATGCCAAAACTGCGTGGCCACGGAGATCCTTCGCGTAATAAATCCATGTTATCAGGAAGAAATCGCGGTAAGTTTTTTCAGCCAGCCATTTTTTCGACCCTCCGACCAACGCAACGTCCTTTCGGAACGCGGAAAGTTCTTCAGCGCCGCGCAAAACCATCTCGAACTCAACGAACCGAGCACACGCGAACGTTTTGCGCGCAAGCAGCGTCCAGGATACGGTTCATAATCGAAACTTTGGCCGCGACATTTGCATCGGACTCGATCCGCCTCGCGTTTCACCGCGTCATAGCCGAGAGGACCGATCGAATTGAATTTTCTGCAGCAAGAGAAAAATCGTCGGTCGATCTACCGTGACTGATCGTCACCCCGTAGCGAATCACGAAAACGATACCTCGATCGACAGGTCGTTTCCCTTCCGGTGTGCAATCCTAAGCGACTTGCGAACGCGAACGCGAGTCTTGGCAAAGTACGTCGCGCGTTCGCTCGTGTCGTCGATTTTCACGAATCGCGAATGCACACGTGCACCACGCCGTGGACCGATTGGTAAAATCCAAGAGTTAACTTCATCTCTCTCTCTCTCTCTCTCTCTCTCTCTCTCTCTCTCTCCTCTCTTATTGGGAGAGAACGTGCTCTCTCGTGTACGTGCACGAGAAGGGAAACATTGCGTGCCGATTATACTGTCGGCCAGTGTGAGAAATATTATCCTTTGATCTCCGGTGCTGCGCACTCCGTGCCGGTTTCACTCCGGCAAGAAATTAACGACCACGGCCCGCCGTTTCAGTACGACCTGCCTTCGGAGATTATCAGTCGCGAGAGAGCCTGAGCGAGACGGAAGTGAACGTGCCGCAGGAAGTGGTCGAACAGCGATTTCCCCTGACATTGAAGCGCGAGCTTAAGCAACCATTCGCGTTTAATCCACGCGTATATACGCCTGTATGCTTCGTACAGTTCTAAACTCGGTGATATACGTCAAGGATGACGATTTGAGAAATTTATGCGTACGACCGGCAGGGTTCGTGCGGTGTCACTCGAATGCAAGGTTGAACCAGCCGATAGTACCAGCTATAGTTTGAACAAGCAAACGTGAAATCTCTGCAACGAGTTGGATCAACTGGGTCAAGGAGTGTAAGATAGAGGATGTTATAAAACGAATTCGATCGTCGATCGGTTAACAGCAGCGTGAAATTTGTACGATGGAAATAAATTAGGCAATACGCTATACGAACCTTAGGTGTATGAATTATTTGTTTCTTTCCTAGGTGAGATAAATGGAATTCTACTGCAATAAGAATCAGAACATGTACATATATTACACAGAACACTGAAACTTACGGGCTTATAGTTGCCTATCGACTGGCTCGTGTGCATTAAAAGTCCCTGTTTTTGCATAGTTAATCCGCGCATGACTAATACGGAAATATGCGAGCCGAACGTTTAGACATCGAAGATAATCGATATGAATCGCAGGCAAAAGCATTCGGCAAAGCAACCATTGCAGAAACTTCGCCTAACTTCCGCGAAATTCCAGAGGAAAAAGAGAGAGGAGAGGAAATTGCGAAAGAATTTGGAATGAACGGAACGGTTTAGGTTTGGGTTTAGATAAGATAGACGCGTTGGTAGGCGCGGCAGATTGGAAAAAATCGGCCACGCAAGAATCGTAGTTATTCGAAATAGTACAGAGAGAGAAAGAGAGAGAGAGAGAGAGAGAGAGAGAGAAAGAAAGAAGGAGAGAGAAAATAGTGATTTACAGCGTTTCACTACTCGCGACGCGTGTGCCCGTCGCGCATTCGGCGCTCGGTTTTCAAGTCGTCCCGTTTAACAAGCTATGCGATCGAGAGTTAAGACCGCGAACGAGATCGTTTCTTCGTGAAAGTCGCGAATGCACACGGCCACGGAGTCCCGCCAGGAAATACTCCATTCCATCGATCGAGCAACGATAACGATCCGCAAAGACCGGTCTAATAACTCGCGATCTAAAGGCTCGAGAGCATTGGCTATCGTGTGCAGACCACGCGGTTATGCTTGCGTAAACGGGTTAATGGAGAGGTCAATGATGGAGAGGTATTAATAAATGGCTGGACAATGGGCGTGGAATTCGCCGGCTTCGGTGAAGCTTGATCTTCCAATTCGAGCAACGAGGCGCGATTGCCCCTTGTTTAGCCTCGTGTTTTATACGGTTCTACTATGTAGCAGAGAATCGACGAGAAATCGACGAGAAATCGACGAGAAATCGATGGAAAATTATATCTTTCTACGTATCTACGCGTCACCCTATATCTCGGTTCCTTTCAATGATTCGTCCGACTCGTACGAAACGCTGATTGATTAACCCTACGAACCGCGATATTCGTTCGTAATTATTCAAAGATATCGTCGCAAAGCTCTACGACGAATCAGTTTATATTTTATACATCGACACCTAACAACGAAATGTTATCCGATTCGTGTAAAACGACGTTTGATCGATCCTACGAACCATAGGATTCGTCTGTAACTAACTATTCAAGGAACCAGTGGTAAAGTTCTATGAATCAGTAAACATGGTTAATTAATTTCCTTTAATAACAGGCTACTACCTTTTCGCCAGAAATTAGTTCAGCTTGGCGGGATTTAACGGCGGCGTTATGTTCTCGTAAATCACGAATAATGAAAGTCTCGCGTGTCGCGCGGGAACTGTCGACTCGTTCCGTGAGTAAGCTTTAACCAGGCGTCGAATTAAATGGATTCCAGACCTTGTACGGGTCCGTTGTTATGACGTCGGCGAGTTATCTTTCAGACCTTGGCCACGCCAAGGCTATCTTCCACGGGTGGCCAGGAAACGGCTCGTCCTCCTGTTCCAGGGCCAGGAGGAGTCTTGACCTCACGCAACGTTTCCGCGTGCTACTATGTTGAATTCTTTTTTTCGGGCGCACCTTAAACTACCAGCCAGCTTATGGAAGCTTAACTTCGACTTTGAAACCATCCGCACGAAGCATAGCCGGTGTTTTTTTTCTTTTCAGCATCTCGTAAATTCTGGTCGCATTTTTATAACGCGATCGGAGCGCGTTTCGTTATTTATGTAATTGTGGGAAAGATTTAACGCAACGGTCGTAATAAATACAATCACCCCAGCAGTCGTACTCTTAGACACCGAGGCGATAATATCTTAATTTATGTTTCGCAACCCGCCCCATTATCTCATTGACGATTCTTCCGTCGGAAGACGATCCCTCTGCCAGGATTCCGCGACCTCACGCAACGTTTCCGCGTGCCTGATGCCTCGCACTCTGTGCACGGCTTCGTTTAACTTATTCCCATCCCTTCGATGAATCAATTCCCCTTTACACCCTGATTCTCTCGCACGATCGAACTAATAAATTTTACAAGTTGCAATTTACCAGCGTTAATAAATTTTCTTGTCTATCGGTAACGCGACTTTGCTAATAAAATTTCGTACGTTACGAGGCGGTCGATCGTCCCATTCTACGAAAGATTGTAAAATTATATACGACACAAGTGCTTGCGCGAATCGTTTACAGCTTTACCAATCACTCGCGCAAAAAGATACTTTTCACGCCGAATTGGTCGTTAACCCACTGAATTTCGTAATTGCTCGTCTACGGAAGATCAGAGATACGACTTGTCGTGTTTTTCAGCCGTGGCGTTCCAATAAATTTATCGTATAATTAGTTGACGAAACGTTAAGGTACAACGTTGCTTATGCGCGTCATAGACCAGAAACACCACTTCGCCGATAGTATTAATAAATTATCGTGCAAGAGGGCCCTCTTGCGATATAAATCTTTAATTGCGCTGCTTCACCGCGTCGTAAGAGACGAGCGATTCCATCCCGAAAGGGTACTCGAAGAAGCTCGATCTCGCTTCCAAATAATCACTCAGCGATTCCGATCGGGCAATTTTCCAGGAAAGGCGAATCAACCTCGAAGAGAAGAAGAATCACGAGCCGTGGCAACGTTTCCGCGTGTTTGGAACACGCGTGGTTCCTCGTTTCCTGCGAAGCCCCGTTCGCGGAACGTGCGCATCGCACGCGGATCCCGACAATGCTCCAGCGTGGCTTTCGTACGTTCCTTTTTTTTCATCGGACCCAGTAAGGTCGCGCCACTTAACGGTCCACGGCATATTGCATCGGTCGTTTCGTGCGTAGACGGGGAGATTCGAATGGGTATTAAAGATGGGCGCGCGAGGTATCCGCATGCCACCGAGTTGCGAGTTAGCTGGCTCGAGCCGAATGAAAATCCGCCAGGGAAAAGAGAGAGTGCGTGCGACAATGGCGCGTAACGCGGAGGATAACGAGCGCGAGTTATGTCCCGTCATAATTTGCAATTTAGATTTCATTATCACCCGCTGCCCGCTGATCTCGCTACCATCGAGTCTACGTCTAAGAGTCGCGGCTACCGGCGTGCACGTGCTCCTCGAAAACAAGCCCCTGGCTACTGCCTACGTCGCGAGTATATAGACGATTTTCCGCTTCCTGTCAGACGCGTTTTGCTTAGAAAATTGTACAGCCGTACCATTCACGAGGAGAAAAATTACGACAATGATCGATGGATTCCGCTTCGTGAACGAGTTAAGCCGTATCTTCTGGTCTTGAGCAACGTGGAACTTTTAGCCGAGGTACCACGTTTCTTGAAAACGTCACAGGTTGGTTATGCTCTCTTTTTCGACCGCTTCACAACGCGATTTAACCATCTGTCGTAATATTTCAGCGACGATAACGGAGGAAAAAGTAGCTCGAGTAGCTTCAGGGAGGATGCACAGCTTTACGCCGAGACGACGTTGCGTCGCTCGAGAAAGTGCGTCGCGTTACGCAACGACGCGTGTAGCAATACGCTGAACGCTCCGAATTACACAATCGTGACCCAACGATCGACATTTACACAGCGTTAACGTTATTTTGCATAAGGGAACGGCAACGATATCGTTCGGTTACGTTGGACCGCGCGCGATCAAGCAGCGTTGATACGTCGGAAGTGACACGAAAGGTATGGCAGTAAGATCGTTTTCGACGCATTTGGCCGGTACAGAAGCTTCGAGAAATCCGCGGGATGCCCCTCGAGCCGAGCCTATTCCGCAAAAGTGTGCTAACGACGCGCAAACCGCCCTCGAGCGAGCATTTCCGCATTGCGCGCGAGCCTTTAAAGCGCGGAAAAACGCTCTTCGGAACACAAGCGTGCCGCGTATACGAACCCGCTCGTTCGGGGTAATGATCCTGGTTAACGGTACCGCAAATTGGTATAGTAAAGGGTCCGTAAAGTCCTTTATGGAAATGTCCATTGCAATATTGTTGGTACAAACTGCGGAACGTTGCCGCGCATCTGGTGTGGGATAAATGACGCGAGTCGTCCGTTTCAATCATTAGAGGAATCGAGCCGCGGTCGATCACCGATACTTTGTATTTAGAGCCGTTTCTGTGTCTCGTATCTCGTTGCCTCTGCTGACGCTCTTAAAACGGTAGACAGAGAAATCGCAGATGTAACGTCGATGCGCGAAGACGAACGGAGGATCCGAAACGAAACGATCGACTCACTTTACCAGCAGATTTGTAGACTCTCTTCAGTTGGAACGCGAAATTTCTAAATTCTCCATCTGTAATTCGCGAATTCATCGCGCTTCCTTTCCTATTTCGCGGTTTAACGGGCGTTGACTTGCTCCTTCGTGTTTCTACCAGCAATTTGAAAACACGCGCGCTAACGTGTAAAAAGCCAACCTACAAAACCTATCGTTCTCTCGACGAGTCTGTAATTCGCGTGGGACTTTGGTTACGCGGAGGAAAAGAAGCGTTGGAAAAAGACGGAGAAAGCAGCGATCGCTAGTTTCGACGCGTCTCCTAATTCGGGCCGAGAAGATCGAGAGACATCTTTCGAGGAGCATCGGTGCAACGTCCTGCAGAAGAAGAATCCTCCTGCCGGTACCTTACACCAGGTTCCTTTGGACTGACTCACGTACCGGTCGCTCGAGCCCTCTCCCTCGCCCCTTCGCGCACGGTGCCACTTTGTTCCACGAACGCACGGAGAACTCGCTTTTCGGAAGCAAAAACGAACGTGGGCGAACTTCTCGAAGGACATTCTCACAGATTCTGTTCCATCGCGACGGCGTTCCTCTCGTTCTCTCCTCTTTCTTACCTCCTTTCTTTCCTCCCTTGCTTTCCTCTTCGTTGCCTTACTCTTCGATCCTTTTCATTCTCTTTATCTTCCCATCCTTCTCCCGTTGATCCGATCTTTACGGCGCGCATCGAGGCTGCGTTCTCGATGCTATTTAGACACCGTGTTCTAACACCGACGACTCGACTCGATGCGACTCAACGTCGTATCGATGGAACGCAGTCTCTTTTCACGGCGCTGAACGACTCTGCCGGCTGAGATTCTCGTAGGATGAGTTTAATACAATCAGAAAACCGTGACACGTAACGTCAGATCCTAGCCGACGTAAAAAGCCGTGGCTTGCCGACCGATTAAATTGCGCCCTTTACAAGACCCCTTTTGTTCTTCGTGTAGAAGCATCTAATTCTTTCGATTCGACCAGTTTACGGATCAATATCTCGAACGCTTGACCGATGCCACTTATTGTTAAGGCAGTTAAAAGGCAGATATCGAGTACACGGATATCGAAGTACGTTGATAATGCGAATAATTTATCGCTTCTCTACCGGATATGTTTCAGCGGTGAACGACAATGTGCGATTCCTTCTCAAACGAAAACCTATTTATAGGCGTACTTTTCCACGCAAATTATAGTGTACGTTGGAAATCGAAGGGAACGTGGCGACAAGAGAGCTGCGCGTTCCAGTAAATTCCAGCAAACCGGCAAAAGCCAACTGAAAATCAACCAAAATCGCATCGAGTCTCTTCGCTGCTATCGATTCAGTCGCGTCTTTGAAACAACGTGCGCTGTATCTTTTCCTGTCGAAGAAACAAAGACCAGAGTAATAAAGATCCGAAACGTTATCCTACCATTAAACGGTACACAATTTACGTGGTCTATCGCTGTTTAAACGAAAGAACGATCATCGTCACCGTCTCGATCCATGGAAACCATTACTGCCATAGCAAGAAGAGCCGGTATCGCGGAAGTCTGTTTCCCCTAAAGGACTTACGAGTGACGTCAGAGAGTGGCCGATCACGAGGCTGAACGAGGAGCCGCGATAGCTCGATATTACGGCATAGTGGCGATTGTGCCCGTCGTTACCCTTATCCAAGGCGGTTCAACAGGAATTCAATCTGCGTTACGAGCGCCGCCGAGAGAACACCGGTTACGAGTATGCAAACGTCCCGATGGTGCGTGAATAAGTGCGTTGCCGCGTGTTCGGCCACGTCCGTGTATACCGAGAGCTATGATTTGCCGGTGCCGCGTACCACCGTCTTCGGACGTGATCGCAGAAAAGCGAACTCGCTCGTTTGTTCCAGCTGGAGCCGAGCAGACGTGGTACGCGGTACTTCGCCGAAGGAACGATAGGCAACCAAAGTTGGAAACTTCGTTGGCAGCTTTAGGAGACGAGAAACGGAATTAGTTGGTGGACGGTAGAAAATATAGAAACTGCGGACTTGGAAATTGCAAAGGAAGAAACCGCAAACGTGAAAATTATAGACTTAGAGATTGAAAACGCTGTAGGAACTTAAAACGTAAAAATAGGAAAGTCGGAAAGTAGGATATTAAATCGTCGATCGTTTAACTACTCGAGCCATAATGAAAGAAAATCTAAAGTAGCAATTGGAATTGCGATATTTCCAGAGTTTCAGTTAAATACACGCGAGCAACCTGCTCGGGAGAAAATTGCACGACTGGTTACGCGGTTTCCAGGAAGGCGGTTGTCGAGATTTCGCACGTATTTTATCGCGCGTTTCCTCGTATACCTGTTACGCGGCGAGCCAAGTCGCAGGTGAGCGTACAGGTAAACGTTTTAGGTGACACTTTCGTGCGAAGGTCGTCTATTCGACCTTACGGAGGTCGCGCGCTAAGAATTCGATCTACCACGCATCCTACCACATTTTCGCGTCTTATATTTTAACGCCTTTAACGCCTTTCGTCGTTCCGTTTCGATCACGTCGCGCGATGAAACGCATCCGTGTCTATCGAGCCAGATCGACGGTAAACAGTCGTTCGTAGAACGAAAAGCTGAATGAACCAATTAACGGAGTTCGACGTTACATAAATCACGATCGACAAAGTAGATTAGTTTCGCTGTAAAACGTAACGAGCTCCGGGCTGTGCGGCGTGGCGAACATAAATCTGCTCATTTTCTCAATTACATCGAGCACTACCGCGCGCACGACCCACTTTCAACGACCTTACGCGAACTAAAAGCCCATTTAAAGGCTGCACGAATTTTTGTGACCCACTGTACGTAGCGCGATCGTCAAGGTGCTCGGCCACCTTGGCCGTCGGCTAGCTTTCCATCGGTGAAAGCTCCGCTTTGTGAAACGCTCAACGCGCTGCATACGTGCCAACCTGTCCCCCTCCTTCTTTCTCCGTGTATACGAGAATCGCGAGACCGGTTAGGGACCTTCCTCAATGCGTTGTGTCGTCGATTCGTCGATGAGAAATGAACGGAAGTGGAACCGTGAAGCGCGCTTTGACGAAAAAAGAAAAAGAAAGAAAAACGAGAAAGAAAGGAAAGCCAAGGGGGATGATAGAAAAGACAAACGAGAGAAAGAATCGACGGGTTCGCGATACGACGATGAATCTATGAGCGATTACTGGCAACGCGTATTTACTTACAAGATACCAATTCGAGTCTTTTCCTCTCTAATTTATGTACGATCGAAACTGCGAAACGCAGACGCTACGACGTCTTGGAAAAGTCGTAAACCAAGGGCGAAGCTCATTTTACAACAGCCATATCCTTGATCGTCGATAGGAGAAACTCGCAGGAAATCTCATTAAGTAGAGTGTCCACAAACGATAACGACGTCGTTAATGGCTCGTTCGGAATAATTAACTACGTGGATCTGAAATTCGTTGCTTTTGCGTAGAAACAATGACGCGTGATATCGATATCGTTTACTCGCTTATTCCTTCGTACGCTTCTTAGTTTAAAGAGGAGAAAAAAAAGGTTCGTTCACGAGCTTGACTCGTGCGTCCTCCCCACGATAACCTGTTCGTCTCGTCACGCTAAAATTAGTTAAACACGAGAAAACAGAACGAAACACGTCGATGACGCGTTAACGAACTCTTATTAGACCGGACAGTAAATCGACGCGATCGTATTACCTACGTTTTTCAACGTTTTATCGATCGGATTTCTCCTAGGAATTATCTCGCGGATAATACAGGCAATTCGTTAGAATGTCTGATTTACGTGAAAACGATAGAGGCAAGGTTGAAAAGCGAGCATTGTTTACCCGAACGACTATAAAACTCGGTAAACGATCGAATCGAGCAACGATAAGAAACGCCAGCGATAACGTGCAAATAGGAATTCTACGCGCTACGTTTGCGAACGTTGCGTCGCAGCTGGTGTTTGCGAATAATTCGTTGTCTCTCATCCGGCCGAGTAATATCTTCAAAGATGTTCGCGAAACGTACTTCTTTGAAACGTGTATGGAAAAATTCTCGGGAACACGGTGTGATACAACGTATCGCGCGTGTAACGTGTTTGTAGGTTTCGAAAACTGTTCGCGAGCTTGTTACAAGCGGCATTCGCGGGAAATTCATAGAGCGGTTATAAGATATTTATGAACATCTCGTACAGTCGGCTGACGAACATACACGCCTTTACAAGTACCGAGTTGGCACGTGAAGCTAGGTAACGCGAGGGTTTCGAGAAGGTGTGTTGCGTGCGCCGTGAGATTTCTGATATTTTTAATAACAATCTAGGCGCTATCTACCGACAGGATCCGAAAGAAATTGCGGTAACGGAGTCGTTTTGGTACCGCTAGAAACAGTCGATGCCAATCTGGGAAACCTCGTGGCGTGGTTGCGGCGAAATCACGATTGCGAGGGCCGTGTATTCATCGCAACGAGTTTCAAACGATATTTCCCACTTTCGATGCAATAATCGTACAACGACGATATATGCCACGACCGTATCCTGCTTTACGACGCCGACGATTTCTAATATCTCGTTAACGTTGCGTTAAATATTCCAGGCTCGATGATTCGAGTAACAGGTATTTCCATATCCACTAAATCTTCCGTACGTTCTTGTCGGTCTCTGTCTCGCCCTCTAATTTCCTCGGAACGATTCTACTCCGATACCCTTCGTTAGAATTCCTGGATCGACGAACAGGTTTCTCGGTCTATCCGTGGCCAACCCCGGGGAAATAGATCGAAGTTGGCCGAATAAGAGCCGAATCTAAGCGCGGTCGGAGAACACGCGAAGCGTACTTGACTCGAAACAATTTTACTTTACCGACGCGTTGCTCGCGCCAAACCGGCTATTTAATACTTACGCGCTCTTTCTTATCCAACGCCGCTCCGGCAAATTTAAACGATTACCACGTTGAACGGTTTTACGAACCTCTCGATCGCAGCCCGATGATATACGAAATCCAGGTGCTGTTGAATAACCGCGATAAAGACACCTCGAAGAGATATTCGAGCGGTAATATCGTGGTCCAGAGGCATCCACTTCCTCTCACTGTCGTTTCGATCTTGCCTTTTGTAGGACACGCATTGGGTGGCCAAGCGTACCGTGCACGACCGATCAAAAAACGCGGCGAGATTTCACTACGTCGAACCGCCCTTCCTTTCTTTCTCTTTCTCCTGTCCTCGATGACCACCGACTGCACAATTTCGTTGTTCCCGACGTTATTACATTAATAACGATCCAGCCAGCCAAATAATTGGATCGAACGAAGAAAAAAAAAAGGAACGGTCTCCTCTCGTTTCTCTCTGTTCGGCTTTCCCTTTTACTCGACGTACGCTCACGGACAAGCCAACACGCATATTTATATTCCGCACGCATCCGCCGTTACGAAATTCGCCATCGAAACTACATTTTCGATCATCTTCGACAGGCGTCCACTTGGACGAAGCTTGGTCTTGATTTTCATCGGCTAAGTAGTCGCAAGCACGACATTCGCGAAGCGAAGATAAGGAAGCTGGGAACAGAAGCAGAAGACACGCGGTTTACGTGCCTAAAATTCCTCTGGATGACTTCCGGTGTCCGGTTTCTCGGCCCGTTAGGCCGACGCCCTGACGAGAATGCGTTTTCGCAAAAAATTCGCAGCTACGTGGACGCGGTGGATACGCGGGCCCAGCTGAACAAATACGCGCGGTTCTGCGGCTTCCACGCATCGAAATCTCCCGGCCTCGCGGCCTGCGTGCCACTCTATACGTATTTATAGATCGACCGAGCAAAAGTGAAATTGCCAGTGATAAACGGAACGAAGGTTGTTACGAATTTATGACGCAAACGTTACATCGGCGAGTATCGACCGAAAGTCTCGATAATCTTCCATTCCGCGACGTATATTCGTTTCAATGGAGATAGAAGCACGACACTTTTTATCAACGACAAGTACCTGTCTTTGGAAAAATTCTTTGTCACGAGGTTTAAACACGGCGTCGATTCTTCAAAATATACGTGTATCGCGTATTCCATCCAATATTGGTCGTCTATGGTCGTTTCATTTACTCGAAATATACTTTGCCTTCGTTGACCTTTGTCGATCGCGTATCCGTACAATCTTCGCGTTACGATGGTTAAAATCGTCGAAGATGGTTGAAAATTTCTCACGAATTCCTCCATCATCCACCTATGGATTCTAACTCGTATCGGAAGCTTTTACTTTTATTTCATGACGTAGCAATTTCGCTGCAACTCGGCGCTTTTATGTTTCTAATAACGAAATCGCAGGCTCGTGTGTAGCACCATTAAAAACATAATAATCCTACCGAATAACACGGCTGCTAAATCGCACGGACGTTGCACGGTTCGTCTCGATCGGAGACTCGTGGCGGACCTTGAAGTCGTAAAAGCGATTAGACCGCGGTGCTCGTAAACGTCAACACGACGAAACGATCCATTCGCGGGAAGCGTTGCGATCTCGAAGGGTTCGGGAAATTGGATTAAGCCTTAAATACGTTGAAACGCGTACCGCGGACGGCCGGATCGCGCTTAGAACCGCGCGAGATAAGGGACGGCCGGTTATCGTGCGTCTACCTTCTAAGGTACGCGTTGCACGGTCTGCTCGCTCTGCTCGCGGAGATATATACCCGGCCAACACCGACAAAGAGAATACATCTGGCCTCGCCGATGCGGTTAAACGCGGCGAATCGATAAATAAATTCCGCACGAAATTTTATTACCGCACGCGAACGCGTACGCTTCGAATCGCGGACGAACGATTTGTCCGGCCGGGAAAAGAGAAAGAGCCGCGCCGCGTTCAATGAAGCTATATAAATTATTGTATCGATTGTTTGTCTTCGTAAATCTTTAACGAGTATCCCGGTGATCGGTTCGAAAGCGATTCTAGAGAGAAGACGCGCATCGATCAATTTATCACGCGCGGTCTCCGTTTCTTTTCCTGTTGGATACACTTACGAACAATGCTCTCTTCCAAGTCGAGATTTCGATTCGTTCTCGAGTGTTCCTTCGCGTGTATGTGTATGTGTGTGTGTGTGTGTGAGAGTTATCGAAACGAGGAACATTTCTCCCTTTCTCTCTCGACGAATATTTGATAGTCGCGATAATTACGAATATTTAGAGTCAACACGCGTATGGCGGTAGAAAATTAAATTTTTTTTGCGATACCTGAAATAAATAGGATTTAAATAGGAAGAACGGTGATCCGAAACGAGCAGGCGTGTCCAAAACGAATATTTCATGCATACCTTGTACGTTACAGGTTTGTATGGAATATAGCGAACAAAGAATAGCGTGGAAGAAAGATGATGGAACCTACGGCGGTATCAACGATCGATCAAAGTAATTTTCGATATTAAGATACTTTCTTTCCACGCTGCAAACTTTCGCGCAAAGATCGGATTGTTTCATCAGCGAATTAAGCAAAACGCTAACCGGACAATGTATCGCGATCAAATTGATCGGATGCGGCTGCAATTTCATATAAAATAATCAACGTCCGATCGTCGTTTAACTTGGTAATCCGATACTCTTGTCCGAGCCTCGATACAGGCATTACGTGAAAAACGAGTCGCTTTCCTCGTTCTTCCTCTTTTACAAAATTCCTCGTAACGCCAAAGAGAAACCGGCCACGTATTATATAAGAAATAAACGCGGACACGTATTGCTCACCGATCTCCGAGTATCCGACGATATAGTTCGTCGGTTCGATTGGTCGAATCGCGGCGCAACTCTCTCGAACGCGCGCAACACGGAATATGAAATTGTTCGAAGGTGAGAGGATCCCGTGTTGCACGAAAGATACCGGAAGTTATTCTCCGGAACGAGACTTCGAATCTCGCCAGGCACGTAGAGTATGTTCTCTCGGTACGTAAAGTCGCGGCGAAATTACGGTGGATTAAGATTTTTCCATAGGATCGTCGATGGTTACAAAGGAACCGCGTGTCCGACGATGATGTTCGCTGGTAACTTGGCAAACCAGCCGACACGGCGTAAATATCCGATCAATTTCAACGGTGTCGAATACTTTCGTCGGATGAATACCCCGCCTATTACAGCGAAATTGTAGAATAACCAACGGAATGTTGCAAATTCCACGTCGATCGTGCTTACGGTAGAACTTTGTTCCTGCGAGTATCGTTTATGCGAGCGACGTTTTAATCACACCATCCGTCGAACTTTAATGGAGCTTGTACCACGCGAACAACTACCGACCGTTGTTCCAGTTAAATAAACGATTACTTTGTATCGAAGTTGGCTAAAGTTTGCCGTGCGTCGTTCGTCGTTTCATCCCCGATAAAGCGTTCGAACGACCTGTTCGCGCGAACCCGCCTGCTCCGGATAAGACAAAACGGAGTTGCGTTGTGCCAGAGCCGAGCAGATACTCGCTCGTAGTCTCGAAAAATCGGTGAACCGATGGAAAAAGATTTCACGCAGGTTCGTTAATCGCGGCATAAAGCTGGACACGTGGATGATGCAACCGATCTCGGACGATGCCGGTCGAAAAGGCTATACTCAGACATGGAACTCGACTGGAACGCGTGCAGGCTGTCCTCTGTGTCGAAGGAATTCGCTGCTGTTGCAACGGATCGATATCTCGATTCTCGGTCGCGGATCAAACCGCCGCGAGCCGAGTTTAACGCCCTGCATGTAGGCTACTTTGCAGTTCCGCCGTGCACGACGGTGAAAGTGCACACAGGCGCGTGACCCTACCATGGTATGCGTGTACGTGTACGCGAAACGCGCACACATCGATCGTTTGCCGATTCTATGCACGCGCATCGGCGTGTCGCGCGAGTACGCGCCATCATCGGTCGGGGGAAAAGTATTTTTCTCGATGCGCTTCAAAGAGAATACGCGACGTAGGTACGTTTCGCGCGCGAATCTTCGCTGAAATATTTACATAACGGTCGGAATATACGGAATACGACTGTGGAAAAGCTAGCCGAGATTTATATCGACGGCTTTCGAGGCAGATGTTTCTTGCGTCGTTGCGAAGTTGGAGGCGCGCTCGAGCGGCACGCGCGAATTCCTTCTCATCGTTCGACGACGAAATTTTGTAACCTGCCTGGAACGTGACTACGCGAGATAGAAGCGATCGGTCACGATCTCTCTTCTGTTCTACGTCGCGAGAGAAAGAAAACACGATTAAACGTCTCACGGAGATAAACTCGAAAACGATCGGCGATAGAAAAATTGTAGAGAACGCGCCGTTCGCTCCGTATCACCGGAGTTCAAAGTCCTGCCGGGTAGAGTTCCATTCGATCGTTCGATCGTTGCATAGATCACGCCCCAGAGAGATCAAACGGCATGTTTTCTCAATAATTCAGCGCGTGCCTGGCGTTGCGAGCAGTTCGATGTTTTATTCATGAGGATCGTGGCGTCCTTTTTGTAATTACGCCAGCCATGCATCGCGCATAGGTGTCTCTCGATTTTCGATTCATGGCTTCGATTCAATCGTACACCGGGACGGTGGTCGTTCCATCCACGCGATTAATAATACTAACAAATTACTATCCACGGAAGCAACCTTCGCTCTCGCATTTCCTCCGCATAATTAATGATAATTACACGCCGGGCTCGCGATCTTGCATCAACGTTCCTCTTGATACTCTATCAATGACCGGGTCAATGATGTCGGGACAAGCCGAACATCAATTTAACCAGCTTTTCCCGTTTCGTCATTTTTCCTAAGACGCTTCCTTTTTCACCGACCGGAAACCACGTAACCGACGGATAAATTTCTAAGTGGTAGAAGATTAGATCGCGAAGGATCGAACATCGGTAAGTACACGTGAAAACGCGTGGCTCGAGGCGAACTGCAGCCGAGCGGCATTTCCCATGGAGGTGTTTCCAGCCGATATCCGGCCGAACGTTCATCTCTGCCGCCAACCTACCGCGATTATATCCACCTTTCGAACCCGTCCTCTCGATAATAAGTAACTTTCATTTCCTCCCCCGACGGCGGCCTTTCCTCCGCGGCAGGAGCAACACGTGTTCGACTATAACTCGCCTCATAAACGGCAAACAGGTACAGCGCGCCACGTTAATGACCTCAGCCTGTTCTTACTCGATAATTCTATCCTAATGAAACGATCGTTTTTATGCGATCCACTGAAAGGGTTTCGACCGGCTGATCCGACATTCGCCGTTGGCTGAATGCTCGATTGATAGAATCGAGTCGATGCAGAGAAGCGGAAAGACGCTTCGCACAGATGGAAATATCTTGTCGAGTGAGAAATTCGGAGAAAGAATCGGACTGAAACTTTCGTTTCGCCTCTGTATTTCCCGTGAACCGACATTCGCGAACCGCTTATTATCCTCGCGTTTAACGAGTCGATGAGAAGCGGATACAGAGAAATATTTGCATTCTTGCCTGATCCTTCACGGTCGATAGCCGTCCTCGAGCAGGACGAGTACGTCCCGGCTATGGCTTATTATTCCAGAAGGCGTCCCGATGCTGCAGCAATTCCCCCGTGCTTGCGTCGCACGCAATGTATGCGTGACATCCGGCCCCTACTGCCTCGCGTCTACGCGTACATCTTTGAATTTTACTAAAAGGATCGCGGGTCCTCGTGTACATCGTGTATCTTCATCGAACGTCGTATCGGAATGCGACGTAACGTTGCACGGGAATATTTCTCATCGAAACGCGACGCTTCTCGGTTATCCTCCCCGCTAAAGTGATTATCGATGCATCACCACGTGCCTCCGTCACCCCTTTCGTAACATGCCAGAGTTTCCTATCGTTGCGTAACGACGTCCAACTTCTTGTTCCCTTCCTCCAGCGAGCGACGCATTCCTACCCGAAATATACGACGCGACGATAACGTTCCGGGAGCGGCGCTAAATCTCGCGTTCCGGTAGCTTTTCAAACAACTTTATCCAGCTGTTTGCTTTATACTTTCTTCGGTGGTTACCTAAATAAACCTTAGTTTCTCATTGCTATAATTTCAAAGCAACAAGATTGCAGCCTGTCGGTAAACGGAAAAAGATAGAATAAAATAATCCCGAGAATCGGGTAACGCGTGTACGTTTTGGTAAGCGGACTGTCGCAGCTGGTATCGTCGGCGTGGAATTGCTGCGCGAAATCAACACCGTTCCACCCGTTTCTTTCGGATTTAACGAGAATTATGTTGACCAACGTCCGCGAAACCTTCGTGGCGATTAATCCGAGACGCACCGGGACGTAAGATAGCGTTCTCTGGTCTCGCACGGTTCCGCGAATGATTATTTTAACTTATTGTTCCACGAAATTCCGGGAGGCATTTAACAGGCGCGAGGGTAACGGGCCCGTATGCGTACACATGCAGGCGCACACATCGAGTGGAGTATTTATATTCAGACAGAAAAGGTTGTACGAGACGATTCGCGCTCGTGCAAACGCGCCTTTACACGTGTTACTTACGACGTGCCGCAAGTAACGACGTTACGCGTGTACGTACTGGTCAGCCTTAAACCATAAAGGAAAGACGAGTGCGATACACGTGCGCGCCACAGTGTGTACAGTGCTTTACGACGACCGAGCTTTAACGACAGTGGCTCGCTTATACCGAATGAATATTAAATATAAGCGATATCGCTCTGTCTCTCTCTCTCTCTTTCTCTTTCTCTCTATCTCTGACATTCGTGGGCCGTGTAATCGCCCACGAGCAACGTCGACCCGCAGGGGCCACAACTGAGAATAATTGCCATTATCGCGGTATCGCTCTGTAACGGAATCTTTACCTTCGACGTTCGACGTCTTTCTTACGGCCTCTTTTGGTTTTCTTAACCTCTGTTATCGAAGCGTTAAATTAATAGCCGAAGGAGCGATACGTTCACGATCTGAAAAAATGAGATAGAACGGTTCGCGAGATTCGCCAACGAGGATCCTTAACGTTGGAAGAATCCGTTGAGCAACCTTCGTCATCGGCCGATGAATCAGGATTACTCGAAAAGGATGATACGATCGCTATAGTTTTTAATATCGACGTCGTTCACGGGGAAGAAAAGAAAACGTTGGTCGGAATCGATGGATGGGTCGCGAAGCTGATCGTAATTGAATAGAAGAAATTACAATTCAGGTGCGGAACGCGAAACGGACATAAATCAGCGTAAATGCAATTAACCGGTCGGTGGAGACAAGCGAGGAAGAAAGAGAAACATCGAATTATAGTAAAAGCGATACTGGCCGAACTACAGCTCGATTTCACTGGCCGTAATTGCGATTAATTAACCAGTTGGAGCGGAAGCGCCGGAGGCTGGAAGGAAATGAAATTCGAAAGTAGATAGGATCTTGATAGACGACGCGAGAATTGCGCAAACCCGATGTTTAATTAATTCCGATGACGAAATTGGCAAACGAACGCGCGTCCACGGCGTAGATACTAAATATCTACTTACTGATAGGTAAATCATCGACGATAAATATTCTCGTGTGATCGGTGTTCGAAGGAAATTAGCACAGATGTACGGTGTATGTCTATAGTACAGCAATTACATAGATAAAGGTTAATTTTCGTTTCAACAATGGACAGCTCGTTAAAATCAATCATTCGACGATGTATGGGAAACGTGGCGGCGACAAAAACCCGAGCAACAAAAGACAAAGGTGTCGCAAGAATTGATAAATCAAACGATCTCTCTCCGCGAGCATTGCATAACCGAGCAATTAGCCTCGATTCTAACGAGAAATCAACCTGTCCGCCAGGTATGTGGAGAGGAGCAACCTCTCGAAAAATCACGATCGCTTAAACAACCCATTGTTCTTTTCCTATAGACGCGAGTCCAGTCATCGAGGATGATTCCATCGTAAGATCATAGTTGGAAATATCGGGACCAGAGAGACGTCCAATTATTAATAATTAAACTGTCGTTCGAATTACGAAACGATGGTTAAACGCTGGGCCGACTCGCGACGCGTCCAACGGTCGGCGATAAATTAACATCGCGACGATAATCGTCAGCTGCGATCGATTTAGTTTCGTTAGCCAGCCGATAAAGCAACTTTCCTTCGCTCTGCGGAACGTCCATTATCGCTTTTCAAGTAATCGTCGATAAATTTCCGTGCAAGGGATGCGCGGACGGGCTCACGTCCCTCAAGGGGAAAGCCGACCAATCAAGATACGCGGATAAGTCGGAGAATTGCAGCTTATCACCGGCGATTATCGACGATTTATCCTCTCCGATACTCGCGGAAATATTGCGAACAACGTTTCTAACGATTCTTCTATAACGAAAAGTATACATTTCTTGTCTGATTTTTCCATCCCTCGCTGCTCTCTAGCGTTTCTCGTTTCGAATAATAAAAATAGTCGGAGGATTTGTACGTTGCGAGATGAAAATACGTTTCCACTTTTGCTTTTACTTTCGTTTCGCTAACTTTTTAGATAAAAACATCGAGTCGACAAGTAGACGTTAAACGTTTTTCGCGAATGCAAAGTCACTGCTGAAAATGCAGCGACTCTGTTTGAAAGATACCAGTTTTTTTTTTTTTTTTTTTTTTAAGGATAATACGTATATGTACGTGTAATGAGTAAATTTTCCCTTATAAATTGCCACCTACAAGCACGGTAGTAATTTTTCAAAATGTCTGCCATTTCGCCCATAATTCTCGCGCTTGCCGAGAAATACCAAGATACCAAGCGTAGGATAGTTGGCGCGTAGAACGTACCGTACAATCGTTGTCGGGCATGTCAATAGAATGTAACGCACAGTGGGCTTGGTTTACCAGCGTACCGTAAGCCCGAGACCAGTGGAATGCAAGCAAGGCGCAATAAGCGTCGTTTAACTACCACGAACGTGGCAATTATTCCAATAATTCGGGGTTGCGTAAAGGTCCATCGTAATTGTTTATGCCCGATTCCTCTCGACTGGCGTGGCTATATACGCGCACACTTATCCGTCGTAAAATTAATGCCGGCGAAAATTCTCCGTGCACGCGTGTAGGTTGCCCAATCAGCGTTTTCCACCGACAATGGCTCGTTACACGGTTTTTTCTCGTGCCACTTTCGTCTCGCCGTGTCCCGGGATTCGTTTCGACTCCCTTAGCGTAGTCTATTATTCTTGGCCGAACGGTAATTGCGGATAACCATTCTCGACTAATTGCCGGCCTGCCGTCAATTATTCGAACGTTTTCGAGGTCGTCCTAGGCCAGCTTCGCGTTTATGGTAATCGTTAGCGTTAAAATTTACGCGCGCCCGACTTGGCCGGTCGAAGGGAAACACTTACGTGTCCCTTGTTGCACGAGCCACTTCTATCCCGTGATTATTCCTCGTACGAATAATGTTATTATTATCCGGTCGACGCATACCGCGTAATTACTCCATTTGCGAGAAAATAATGCCGTCGATTATGCGCTGCTCTTCTCTATGCATACACGCGAAGCCTATGTAAGTAATGTTTATTGCTTTTTCTAAGACAGATGTCACGCTCGATAGACTCGGCCAGTTCTCCCAGCGGACGGTTCAATTATCCGTTAACTATTTCGTCATTTTTTGCCCCTGAAGAAATGGAAAGTACGAAAGTGAAAAAGCGAGGTGTCAAGGACACGCCAGCCTCTAACTTTTCTAAGGCCAATCCGATCTCTTCGACACGCGAGTCGATTTGAAGCATCGTCCTACTCGCGGAGAACATCAACGCCGCTAACAGCGAATCTTACCGAACCGCGCGACGCGATTTTATGGCGAATCGATTAGACCGAGTTCTTCGGTGACGCTTGTTGCGCGATCACCAGCTATGACTAATAGCTTTCGTTGCATTATTTATAGCAATGCGCCGATAGGTTCCCTGGCGATTTACGCACCTACGATGGAGATACGCCCGCGGATAATTTCTTTTCAAGTTACTTCTGCACCGTGTTTACCCTCTAGCGATACGCGTAAAGGTCATCGCGCGTGCTTTCGCCGAAAATTGCTCGTCGCACTCGGCCGAATTATATCCCCGGGAAACGCGATCGATCGCATTGTTCGCGGATTCGTTCGGATCGACGAATCGCAAGCATCGCGAGATCCCTGTCGGCTATGGTTAAGCCCGAGGAGCGATACCGTGCTCTGACCTTGATAATAATTCCAAAGAATAAGCGGAATGCGCGGCCTGAAACGGGGAGACCTTGCAAGTGCGCGTCACTGTAGGTCTTCCTCTGCCTCGTCTTCCACCTCGTCCCATCTTCTTCTCATCTTTTTCCTACAACTTGGCGACGATTCTTCGAATTCGAGAAACTGGTCCGGCAACAATTTGTTATCCAGACGTCGAAGCTCGGATCGATCGCTAATAACCTTCTTCTAGTTCTTCCTTTTCTTCTTGCGTTACGTGACCGTCGTCGAGGGCGCGCCGAGAGAAACATTGTCCCTTCGTGCTCGTACCTGCGTAAGCAGTTTCCACTCGTAGAAGTCTAACAGCGTCCCCTTAGGCCGGGACGTACGCAGAACGTACGTCGTTGACGGAGGAAGTCACGAGTGAACGCGCTTCGACGCTTTCAGGAAACAGGTTACCGGTTGTGTTTTTTAATTATCATCGAGCAAAATCGTTGGAACATGCGCGGCACCGAGAGGAATGCGCACTTATTCAGGAGACAAACACGGCCGCGTTTGCATGAAACAAGAGTTCGCCAGCAGCTTGGATTGTTTCTTTCATCCGACTCGAAGATGGGATAAATTCCTACTCCGTACGAATCGCTTCTTCGGATTCTCGGTTTTTAAACGGCGCGACGACGATCCGCCGAGTTTAATTAATTTACCTGACGGCGTTTTATTTTCCATACGGACACCGGCGTCGCGTCGTGGCGAGTGACACAATTTATAGCAAAGTAAATTCTCTACGGTCGCAACCGGGCCCGATTTGCTCGTTTTTCCGAGTATCGCGTCGCGCCTGCTCGTCTTTAAACGGTCCGCCATACTGTCCCTTATATTATCGCGTTTATCGCCCATCAAATCGTCTTTCATCCACGCTTGAACGGAAGAAAAAAAAAAAAAACCCTGGCTCGTCCAACTTGCCAGATTGCTACTCCCATCGCGCTGTGTGCAAGCAACTTTGTGTAAATCTCTTCGCACAAGGCTGTCAATTATCATCGTTCGGTTACCTGATCGACCATATTAGCGTCGTTGTCATCGTCCAAGCGTATCGTCGTTATACCGCGAAACTATCGGGAATATTAAATAATTCAAGAGGCAGAAAGAAAAAAGGATAGGAAAAAAGAAATTACGTTAAATATCGCGATAAACTGACAATCTTCCTAATCCCCGTTTGAACGCGCAAAGGGGGTAATTCCATTAATCGAATATTCGTATCTCCTTGTTAGCTCGAATGGGTTCCATTAACTCGGAATGAAAGATCCAACCAATAGTACCATCTTCGTTTCAGACTCGCGCGCGATTCGAACTATCACCGATAAGAATCCTCGAGAATTCTCGAGATATCGTCGAGTGAAAAATCAGAGATTCTTTTTATTCTTACGACGTAAGAGAGATCATGCAGCCGCTCATATTCGTTTGCCGCGATAATACATCGAGTATATTTCCACAGTTCGAGAAGCATCGACTAACGTCAGAATTTTACGCCGAGACCATCGATGAGAGCGAAAGATCGTTTATCATCCGCGAAGCATCGCTCCGTCTGCTGCGTACGGCTATAATCCACCAGCTAGGGGAAACCGTTAGTATTTTACGCTTTTAATTGCCTACACGATGATTCCTCGCTTTAATACTCCTAACTATTTCCGCGACTTGTGCAACGGTCCGCGCGAACAACGGTGATGGCTATATATCTCTAAGATGCGCGCATCTTTAGAAAGCTCCGACAGAAAGAGACAATATACCTAACCGAATCAATTAGATCGTAAAGTATTTGTACGCGTCCCGGAGGCTTCACCTTTCACAAAATTATCTCGCTGCCCCTTCGGGCAAAGCACATATTACCGGCGTACGACGAGTGCACCTCGTAAATCACTCGTCGTTCTGCAACACGCCAAGGTAGAAGAGAGAAACAATGAGCGCTTGCTCGGCCGCGTATATCCGAACGCAGGTGCGTACCAAGCAAACAACACCGTGTAGCTTTCTCTCGATTCGCGAGTCCAAGCATTTTCTACGTCGCCTAGAATTTCGTTAGCTTCGACTCGCCAAGGAACAGAATGTGACGGAAGTTTACCGATTTCTTTTTAACGCGTAAGAGTGATTTTGCGAGTGACGAAACTTGGCCATATTTTGTTCGTTCTTTGTAATTTCTCGTTCGCGTAATAACAATCGCCACTTTATATACGCCTTGTATTTACGCTCGAGCACGTTATTTACGGTGTTACGTCGTATCCTATAGAATACTTAATACGAAATTCGCGAAACAATCTGGTTTACAGCTATAAATAGCCGAAAAAGATTTCACGATGGAAGAAACTCGCGGTATAGACGAACGTGTTGTGAGATATCGAAGGGTGGTTTCTGTAACGCGGTAGGCGGTAAGACACGTGTACGGATGGAGCAAAGTGTAAGTTCGGATTTGCAACCGGTGGATCGAGCGAGCAAAGCAAAACGGGAACGAAGGTGACGCGGCCCGGGGAGCTGATACGAACGAGTACCGGAGTGCCAGGGACACCCACGTGTGACAAGGCATCGCATAATCTACCCGGACATTTAGCGTAGGCAGGGTACTAGCCGCGGTGGCTACAGGTGCTTCGATGGGCAGGTGAAATTTCATAGCGAATAACGCGATTAATCCGCTATGCTCCGGGGAAAAGTTTCAATTACGTGGATACTCCGGCGCGAGGGAAAGCATGGAAAATCGGAATGATCGATGCGAATGCATCAACGTTAACGCAACCAGACGATAGGATAGATGATATCTGAGAATCGTGCTCGGCGATCTAATGAATTTTTCTCCCATCAAGCGGTCGCCGAGCATCCAGGTACTTACCTTACTGGAGAAAAGTTGGTTGGACGGTGCGAATTTCAAAAGTAACGAGCGATACCGGCAATGGCGATATTAGGGAGAAACGATGTTGCTCGTTAAGTATTCACGACAAAACCACATTTACCGAGAGGCCTGATCGTCGTGCTACGAGCATTAGGTATACGCGAAGATACTCGGGTAGCTGCGTGACTTACAAGCCTCGAGTCTATATTTCAGCGGGCGTTAAAGTCGAGGTCGATTCCATCGTACCGAGAGACGCTGTTCGAAGCGTCCGATCATTACACCCGTTATAAGCTGTCACATAGCTCATCTCACACATGCCGCGGTCCCGCACACTGATACCCCGTCCGGGGTACTTTGCCATTTTTTCGATTTTGTAATCAGCCCCGCATCGACGCTGGCTAACTTACGCGCGTCACTTTCGATCTTTCTTAAGACGATTCACGCACAAAACGATGGACGCGCCGCCAGGCTAAAACCCATATTCTTTCTTGTAATTATTCCTGCGATACACGTACGTACCTTGATATAGGGTAAGTCAGAGTTATTTGTTCGGTCGGTATATTTGGTTCGGATATTTGACACAGATCGAGCGATTTTCACTGGTAATTCGCTAAATTAGCTCGTAGGCTACTTTTGACAACAGACTGTTTGACAGGTTAATGATACACGGCGAAATCGCGTATTGCGTGGGTTAAGGAGTGCGCGTTCCGGAATATAATAATATATCAAGAGGTAAGAAGTTTGTTCGATGTACGATATTTTCTTCTTCTTCGGTCGTTGCGCCAAATACACGCGAATCGTACGTATAAAATTCCTAAACCGACTGACCCAAAACTTGGATCTCGTGAATGGTGCGACTGTGCTGATGTACAGCGTAAACCTAACCAGCACGATGTCACGTGTTCGATCATCGAAACGAAAGTTATCGGAACGATGATACACACGTACGTGTGCACGTTGTCGTCGATCGTTAGACGATCCGATCGGGAACATCGACAGCTTCGTCTGTCTGCAGACGCGGCAGGAACTCGAAAGGTTAACCGAAGATGATGTTCTTGTACACCGTTGCGTCACCAGCCGCGTGATAGAACTTTCACTGTGCGCGAACACGACCACGATCTCTCGTCGTTCTTCGAGAAGCGGTAAAAAGACAGGGGGAGGTCTCGTTATTGCTTCGAGATCGTTAAGGTCAATTACCATGGTCGATTTCTCGGACGCGAGAAAACGCCCTCGACGTAATTCGTCAAAGGCGCTCCGGCTGGAAAAACGCCGGTTCCTTTTCGCCACGAACGAGCGTAATTAGAATTAACGAGCGCGCGATTAATTACGCACGTATCCACGACAGAATTCGCTCGAGATATTCTCGACATATATCAGCAACGTGCTCGTAACACTGTACAGTGGCTCGCGAAAGTATCTGCTTCGGTACTTGTAGACACCTTTTACGAATTGCTTATTTATTTTCAGGTTTCTTTCGTACGTATTTTCAGGTTTCTTTCCTACGTTATCGATATACTGGATCGCGACAGTCGAGTGCGATTATAGCGCTAACGAGATTTCGAAATGTTTTTTATAACGCGTAAAGTATGGACGATAAAAGTTTAAAGTTTTCTATGGTAAGCGTTCGAATATTTCCACTGGTTGCTGTACGCATAACGCGAAACGGCGGATACTTTAACGCCTTATAGATTAGCGTGCTAAAAAGTGAAAACCGTGTAGCTGGTCGAGCTAACTAACTACCGTATATTTCATCGTCGAGCGGAGGATCCTATCGATATTCGTGTCGACCTATCGGTGTGTTTCAACGGATCTATATTCTCGTACGTTTGCTCGAGGTGTTGTTTCTCTCGAGCTGGTTCGACTTAATCGCCGGGATAATTCGATCGCTTACAAGCAAACATCGTGTCTCTATTTCATGTAGCTATTAATAACTTACCGGTAGAAGAAGTAACGAGGATGGGGAATGCCTGGCCGCGGCTTGCCTAAGACTAAGAAAGTGCAGTAGGGGGTCCTCGGATGCTCTCAGCTCGTCCAGAATCCTCCTGGCCTCGCCGTAACTCTCCAGGTATTCCCAGTAAGAATTCCAAAACGAGCCAGGGAATAAGTCACCTGGTGGACACACCGAACGAGGCAATTAGATACCGTATCGAAGTCGGTATACCCACTGTGCTTGACGAATTCGATAAATTCTCTCTCGGCTCGTTCCGATCGTCCCGAGAGAGACTAAATCGTGAGCTCGTTGACCCATTTTAAGAGGATGATCGACGATACAAAACATAAGAGAGCGAGCGAGAGAAAGAGAGAGAGAGAGAGAGAGAGAGAAAGAATAAGCTAATTATACGAGACGCACTGGAAAGGCATGCAATATTTATCCGCGATGATGGAATAACCGTGAACGAGAACCTCGCGTCCAAAATCTTCTTCGAAGTGATTCGATTCAGCGATACATCATCTCGCTACCTTCCCTACGAAACTTATTTCCGTTCCAGGATTCCTATCTTTTTCTCTCTTTTCTACCGTTCTTCGTCAGGTGGGGTCTTCGCCATCACGGAACAGACACTCGCGCATCGGCAATGATTTACCATCGAATCCTTCGGCTTTTTTAACGTCCTCTCCCCGACTCCATTATCCGACTTGGTCTCGCCATAAACTTCCTCGTGAAAGACACCACGACCTATCGCGATTTACATTTTTCTTTGCAATCTTCGCGTTCTTTCGCTATCGTATTACGGTTCGAGTATCTAAAGAAAATCTGACGAAAGACGAAAGCGTACACTCACCCGATTTGAAGGTACCGCCATCCCAATTCTCCAGCGCTGTGCGGATCTGAAAGAAAGCAAAACGGCCATGGTAGAATTGGCTCTTAAAATACAATGACCAAGATACGAGGAAGGGATGGGAAGAGATACGGCGGACCATGTATAATACATGATGTATAATGCCCGAATGAGTGGAGCTCGAGGGGCGCCATACGCCAGTTTTATACAACGGGCGAGTTTCAACCGATCATTTGATTACTTTTTTATACTCCTCTTTACATCCTGCGCTCGATAGCCTTAGCGGACAATTGATCTTTTTCGTACGACGAAGAAACGATATCCGAGAAGAAAAACGAAACCGGTGTTGCTTTCTCGTAGCAAAATACGAATTAGGCGGCGAACAAAAAATTAAGGCGAGTATCCGGACCACGTACAATTGGATGTCGAACGGAATCGAGGAACCCGTTGCTTTTACGATCTTTCGAAAGAAATGACGATCGAATAAAAATACAGAGAGGAGAAGGTGAAGACATTTTTCAAATTTACTACTTCGGTCTGGGCGGTGGTTCGATGGTTCAGAGGCTAAATCACGTCCTCGAAACCAGCTTGTTTCGTTGAATTATAACGCGGCATTATGCTCGATCAGCGCGTGAATAAGCTCGATAGTCCTTAAGGTTCTTTCTATTATCACGTTACAGCGCGAGTGAAACGAGGATGAAATTCTCTTCGAATAAAGGAAAAACAAAAAAAAAAAAAAAAACAAAATATCCGGATGCCTATCGATCTCGTTGTCGGAATATAAAATTTTTCTGACAAATTTCTAAATCGATTGAAAAATTTCGAAAATACGTAAACGTCCGTAATCTGACTTTTACGCGCAGACAGACTACTTTTTTTAAACGAACGCTTCGACTTTCATATTTCCTTCGAAACCACTTTCTAGCAACGGCGACTCGTTGCTCGAAGCTCGATGAACCGATCAACCAGGTAGATGCGAGGACTTTGTACAGGTACGACCGACACCCACTTAACTCTTTAACGAGTAACATTGTCACGAGAGAATCCACTTACGTTTCCATTACAGTAGGTAAAGGGAAAACGACTGGTCCGCGCGGCGTGTAAAGTGGCAAGACGCTTGTACAGCAACAGTATCGACCTTATGTTAATCGGCGCGTTAATGGTTAATTTCAGCGAGGCCGTAAAATCGAGAGAAAGTTGCGTAAATAAAGACCGACGGACAGGTGGTACCCGTGGGCACGGTATTTGCATTTCTTTTTTCAACCAACCGACGTTACATCGAATAAAAATATTTATCGTATAGTTTCGACTTCTTTTCGGATCACGCTGTGCCAGGACAAGCGATTATCGATGATACACGGTTAATTGCCTGCGAGCTACGAATACGTATCTATCATGGACACCGTGTAATCATAATAAAATTGCTGGCCTCTGTGCGCAGGTTCGTTAACGAGCAATTTCTTGCGCTTTAATTGCTACGTTTTGCGTAGACCATCGTCGTCCAACGATCGAGAAACCTTTATCCGACTTTATCCGCGTTTATCACAGATTTTCGGAAGTATGTATTACAATTGGATAAACGCACGTAGTTTCGTGCATCTCTGGCACGTGTTCCGGAGCAAATGAACGAGAGAAACGTCCGACTACCAGTTTAGGAAACGGTCATCAACCTTCTGTTATCCGTACCTTAAAAAGGCAGAGCCTACGATGATGACCCGCTGAGTCATAAGATACGCGATAAGGCATCTAAAATGGGGTGACGAGCCCGTTTATGTGGCGCGCGGGTGTTCGAAATCGCTTGGTCTTTTAGAAACGTTTCTCGATTAATTCCCGAAATCTTAGAATTCGTCCGAGGGAGTGATCCAACGCGGTTGCTGTTATCGCGTTACGAAGAAAAATCTTCGATGGACTCTTCGATCGGTACTTACGATCGGTGATAAACCGCGTCGAGATAAACGAACGAACGCCGAACAAGATTGGAAACGAACGGGTACCGATGTGCGATACGTCGATGTATTCGAACGCGGAGGATGAATTTTCGCGGTATCATTCGTTAAGTTAAAGTTTCGATAAGGACGTATGGGATTGGAGCAGAGGGTGCAACGTCAGCGGGATGACGGCTGCCGCCCGAGTAAATTGAAAAAAGGGATGCGTGTGGTTGTAAGGGGCATCGTATGGTTGTCGGTTGCATTGTCACGTCGGCGACGGCGCGGCGTGACGGTGCGTCGGCGTGTCGATGTGTTTCTTATTGTCAGATACGTATCTATGTTAAGCGCACACGCAGTGCATGCGCCCATGCATTTATGCAACGCATTATACGCGCCGGCGAGTCCGAGCATACGCCGTGACCCATTCATTTCCGAGCGTTATTCTCGAAAACCCAATCCTAGATTAATTATAAATGATTCGTATTCATGAGGCGCTCTACCGGCTAGAGAGACTTTATAAATCGGTTTAGAAACTAATAAAGAGAAAGAAAAATGGAAAAAATAGCCGGCAACCTCCTCGTTAAACCTCTCTCCCCGTCAACATTCGACTTTATTTTCCAACGTTACAACGGGGAACAAAGTCGAACGACGTTGTCTCGGCTACCGTGGTTCATCACCGCGTCAGATTACGATGCACAGGCAGTCGCGAGACAGAGACGAAGAGGACGAGGGGATTCCTCGATATCTAGGTTCGTGGAACAGCGATAGACGATCGTAGCCGATCACCGATTATCTCGAGGACCTGGTGAATATTACAGAGTCTCCGGAGTGTCCAATTTTTCGCTGGTCCCTCTCTCCTTTCCGCTGCCTCGCTCGAGCGAATCGTGCGCGGAGACGCGCATCCTCTTGGAGGCGGTTTTAATTACACGTCGCGCGACCGCGATCGTCCCCTCGAGCCTGCATTATCCATCCAGGACGAGCTCTCGAGGATGAGTACTCCGGAGGGCGTTCCCAAAAAAACAGGCCAGACCACGTGTTATTAGGGACTACGCGTGGGCGTTTCAACCACCCATTATTATTTTATAGTCGTCCGGACGGTCTCTCTATAAAGATTTTTTACCCCGTGAGCCGAGATCGAAGATCGATAAACGGGATATGCACCTGCGGAGTGGCACCAAGTTACCTGCTCCATGCTTCTTCTTGTCGCATCCATCCAACCACGATGTCAATACGCTTTTCTATTTCGCTTATGTAAATCAGCTTTTTCATCCGGTACAACTGAATCGCATTTTCGCCCCGGCTCTTCAAATAATTACACGCCTCGTTGCATTTAAATCACAAACAGGTTTTTTCTTCCAGATATATCAATATAGGGGAACGACGAAAGCACCGTGGGTTTATAATTAGGTTACACGGAATTTTTAGATCGCCGCTGATCATCACCTGCCTTTATCGCGACGCTTCTTGTTTCTTATCATTGGCAACGTTCTCGCACGCGCGAACTATACATACTCGATCCACGATTATACTCGATAATCGATACGCCATTGCATCCTGTTTAACGTTACGTTCGTGATCGACCGAGCTCGCCAGCATTTTCGTTGAAACGAGACGCGTCAGATACGCGTTTGTCGTCCCGTCGAACGAAAGCGTAAGAGAGAACGTTTAAAGCTGTTCTAGTTTCGATCGAGTAAATCGTTCGATCGCGTTTTTCCGAGTCACGTGCTCCAACAGCTCGGCTTTTGTTGCTCTTCGTTTATTGACACTGACGCGAGTTGGAAGACTCGAAAGAGCCACGCGTGCAACTCGTTTCGCGTTGTCCCAGTTTTCTCAAATCGTCGCAAATTAATGACAAACCGGCAAAAAGGAGCGACCGGAGACCGACGATTTACGACGAGCCGTTCTGTTTTAGCCGCGATTTTTCGAGAATACGTTCCACTTCTGTCACGCGGCCGGTTTGTCGGCGTAACCGTCACGACGAGGAACGCGTTTCACGCGATCGAAGCCATTCGCAAGCGTGAATCTTACCGGCGCGTGAACGACAATTTCGGCTGCAGGAAGCTGAACCAGAGGCGGAGCTAGCCACGTGGGCCGCGCGTAAATCTCTTTATTCTTTTATCGCCGGGTTAACAAGGCCCCTACATACGCGTTCGTCTTCGTTGCTAACGAGAGCGTTGACCGCGCGTCGATTGTGCAGAGAAAGCAGATTCGCGCTTGAAAAACCTTCTTTCTCTTTCCTACTGCTAACTGCTGCGTACACTCAACCGATGGTTATCCAAGATACGTTATTATTACCTTTGATGTTCCTCTTCGATCATCGTTTCGACGTCGTAAAGAAACGTATGGGTCGAACGGAGGAATAAAATCATCGAAGCGGAAGCGAATTCCTGACGTACGTTTAACGTGTATATTATTTGGCACAGATCAATTTTTTCATACGCGAACTGCATCGCAAGTTAGAACGGCGTACGTTTCTCTCGCGATACCGATTCTACTATGATACGTAACACCGTGAAAAGGGAACAACTGGAATTCCAACGAGGATTATTACGACTTGCAGGACGGCATGGATACCAATGAAAATTTATCGATCCGTCACGATCAACGTCGATTCGGACCGACTACGATCGTAACTCCCACTGGTCACACCTTTATTCTCCGAGCAATCGATTAACGAGTGGCTGGGATCGCGATGCTTAATTTCTCTCGGCTTGGTTACGCAAGCCAACCGTTTGTTCGATTGGCAAAAGCTAACGATGCAACTCGTTAACGAACTTATTCTTCCGAAATGCCAAAGTTTGACGCAATACGCCTTTGCATCGTGCGACTGTCGGACGTTGAATCTGCGACCACGAAACAACGTGACACGCGAAGACGAAACCGTTTTACGAACGGAGGCTACGAAGGAACGTGTCCTGGGTTCACGCACACGACGAACCAACCTGCGTGCACCGCACAACGCACTTTCTCCCGTCCGAGATAAAAGCCGTGCCGCGGTGAGAGCGATTTGCGATTTTCTAGGGTGTCGGGAAGTATCGGTTTGATCGATGCATCCACCACCACGACGCGAGAGCATTGTCCTCGTATTCTTTCTCTCGATTTCCATTTCGAAAACCATCTTCCATCGCACACGCAACACGGCCGAAGAATTTATAATAACTGTCCAGTCTTTTCGATCGTCGCGAAAATCGAATGGATCGCCGCAGCAAAAAGAAAAGAAGAGACTGGCTTGGGTGAATTTAGTTTTTAAAATTCAGATACACCGACAACGATTAATTTGCATCTGCGAAACTACGTTATTAATTTGGGTAGCTTTTTGGGACCAAAGACACGAACAAAAGATATTCGACACAAGGTGAGAAGAAATTAGAGATCGACAAGCAGAACTGGTCCCATTAGCAACGCGATCAAAACCATCGAAATTCCGCGTCCCTGTATTTATCATTTCCTGCTACTATCGCGTTTCTCATTCAACGGCTACTCGACGCCCCCGAGAGGTGGCTCGGAAATAAATGTCGCTGCCGAAAGGCGAAGCCCGGAGGTGATCAAGCCCCCTCCACGTCGACCAACTTTTTATTTCTTCCACTCGTCCTTTCTTTCGATTCCTCGTTCGAACCCTCCTTCTTCCCTCTTATCCTCGCGTTAAAAGCTCGCGCGTCATCACACGGACGAGCGTTACACATAATCCGACCGTGGAATTTCTTTGTCGGAGAAGACAGGTTCCCGGAAGACGTGGATGGAAAGGTTGAAATCGCGCGTATTAAAGTTGCCAGGTTGGTTGAACATTCGTGACGAATGGCTATTTAGCAAAGCGATCGATAGAGCAAGCGATCGCTACTTCTTTCGTAAAGCTTAAAAACTTTCCGAGCAAACTTCTCTTTCTTCTTCGCTGAGTGAAACATTGACAAGACTCTCGCGTACGATAATACGAATTCGCAAGAAATTAACGCTCACTCGGTGCAGGCTGGATCGTTTCTGACACATTTTTTAAACTTTCACTCGATCTCCGTCGTTTAAGGCTTAATAAAATACATACATATATATAATGCACGCAGAACGATAACCGTAAAAATCATTAATGCAACGACGATGCGGATAGATCCAGGAGAAACATCGTAGTTGCCAATAAATTTGTATTTTTCTCACGAACGAACAAAATATACGATGGATCGCGATATATTCTCGAACCGAGAATGGAAAGCGGCTAGAAAAATGTGGCAAGTGGACGTCGAGGTAAAGGACTTTGTCGCGGCGCGAGAATTAAACTGGACCGTGTCCGCCCCACCCCCGTCTCAGAAAAATAAGAGACCCTTGCCGATGAAATCGAAACCGTTCTCGGCGATCCGCTATCCCAACAGAGTCCACTTTCCCAACAAAATACCACCACGTTCATCCACTTTCCTGCGACACGATCGTCTCTCCTTTTTTTTTTCTCGTTAACCCGCGTGTGCTGCACGCCGCGCGGCACATTTTTTCCCCTCGCTGTTGCTCTACTTTCTACCCGCGTCTCCTCTTTTTCCGCGAGTCAGGAAAACGAAGAGAGACAGAACGAAAAGAGCCTACGAAGGAAAGAGGACGATGGAATGGCCAGACGATGCACTAATGCGAATAAAATTACGTCTGCCAGAGCTCGTCCGCTATTACGGACTGCTTCATTGGTCGATGAGCGAGGTGGTAAAGAGGAACTCGACTTAAGCGTCGGTATCCGAGAACTCTTTCGTTTCTCTGCGATAATGTATACGCTGCCGGATGATTGCACACCGGCTAATTAATTTTCCAGCATTCTTCTAACTTCCTTCTCGTCTGTTTCACCTTTTCCATCCTTTGCGTTCGGAATGCGCAACGCGCCACCTTTTCAATTTTCTACTACAGCTATCTCGCGCAATAATTTGCCGAGCGAGCGATATTGGTAAACGGACGAGTTACGAGTTGTATTCTCGTCATCCGGGATAACGCGATAACTCGTAATTCGTAACATTTTCTTGCAAAGTTTCGTCTCTTTCGTTACCAAGCTCGTTAACGTCGCAAAGTACCGGTACTCGTCGATACTGGCGTAACACGTCAAATTTCAATAAGAGCGTCGGTTCCATGGTACAGGATGGTGGAGAGGACTCGTCGTAACTCGCAACGATAAATTTTTCCTTTTTCTCCGACAATGTACATATCAGCTCGTGTTTTTCTTCTTCGTCCGTGGCACGATTACGGCATCTACGGTGTAATTAACATCCATAACCATCAAACTGGATTACGAACAATATCCGGCTCGTGCTGCTTCGTCTTGAGATTAGAGAAGGACTGTTAACCGCAGACTCGAACTGCTACTTACTCATTAGCCGACCGGCATTGAGCGTAAAGAAACGGCTCCATGTACATTTACTTTTCAGCCAAGCACGTTGATTATCGGCGAGTGTAGCAGGATCGTTGGCCGAAACTCAATCTGTAAGTACGTTTACACGGTCTGATTAACATCTATGGGTGGAGGAATTAGCCGAAGAATCGTGGAATTCGGTCACGGAGGATCGGTAACGAACGGTGTTTTGGCCGTTGTAAGCGTAACGTTTCGTTTGCACGGATTTTATTAAAGCGACCCAAGGTCCTCCGTCGAAGAAGGCATCGCGCGACAGACGAACGAAGGCCAGACGGACGATCGCGTTGCAGAAAATTCAGCGAACTCTCGTCGCGATCTTTTGGAAAGAACGAGTCGCAAGAAAGGCGATATTCGCGAGATCATCGGCTTCGGACGGTGCTTTCACATTCTCGCAAAAAAACGTTGACCTGCAGCTGCATGAATATTACCGCGACGAATACGGACACGGATAACGATGATCGGCACGATATGACCAAAAACGATCTTCGTCCGTCATTTATTATCGCGCATGTCCACCAGATTCACGCACGAGTAATTTCATTTCTGCTCCATTCCGTGTTTTACTCTTACGGCCGAAGTAGACCAAATAAATCTCCACTTTCTTCCTCGCTTCTTCGATTCTCGTCTTCGCTCTGCTCGACCGAATCTTATTTTTTATTCCTAGTGAGAATGAGAATCGATCCTGCGAGATACACCGTGCCGATCCACTCGTTTCGTACGCGGATAAACACGGCGATTATTTTCTCAAAGTTGCCCCGCAATTTTTCATTTTTCACGTGTATTACTTTCCGCTTTGTAAGATCGAGAAAGCCGGTTGCGAAGACAACGTTCGATACGATTACGGGTGATTAATCGATCGTTGTATCCTCTTCCGTAAACAAGCAGATTGGTAAACGAGAAGGAAGAACGGCAGATACGGGGAAAGGGTAGAAATAAAAGATAGCAGGGCGTTGGTTGTCGCATTGGCAGTGGCCGGGGCAACGAGCGCAGGTGCACGTGCGCATCGCGACGCAGCTACTCTTGAGCCGCCGCCATGACCGCGGTTACCGTGGCGCGTTGCTCTGCCGCAAAAACGTAATTTACGGTCGTAGCGAGTAGAGAACGTCGCAGAGAAACGGAGAAAGAAGGAAGAAAGCAAAAGAGTAAGAGAGCGAGATTGGACCAAAAAGACCGCGCCAGACTTTACATCCGTCCTTCTCGAAATTCTACGCTCAATTGCCGAAGGAGAGACACGCTGCTCTGGATGACGACGAAACGGTACAGAAGAGGACGAACGAGGGATCAGTCGTTAGGGACGATACTTTTCGTGGAATCCTCCGAGGTTTGTCAGGGAAGCAAACGGTCAGAAGAGGCTGGATCACGGATAGCGACAAGGTTTGAGACGCTTCGAACCTGTATACGTACGAAGCCACGGAAGAGCATCGTAAGTCGTTTCAACATTCGCTAGGTTGTCTTGATATTTGCTTTTGGAAACGAACGAACGTTTTCTTCGTCTCTTCGAAATTTTGACAATATCCTTCGTCGTAACGTCACAGCATCGAACACGTTCGAATATCGTTTGTCTCGACGGTTATACCCTCAGCTTCTACGAAACTTTGTCGATATCTTCGCGTATCTAACGAATTCTTTTCGTTTGTAGATATTTCACATCGGTTTAATCACGAAGTGACGTTAGAAATGTACGTACGGTGTTTTTCTTTCGTGATCCTCGTATTCCGTGGTCTTGAAAAACCTCGAGGCTGAGATTCGAACGCCCATCGCTAGCCACAGGACGCCACCAGAACTCGAAGAATCCTCGGAGCAAATAAACGTACGAGAATAAGTCCCTCCTTGTTCGCCGAGTCCCTTGGCGTTCTCTCTGAAGAGAGAAAAACGGAGAAAGAAGAGGAGAGCGTGTACGAGGAAGAGGAAGAGAGATGGAACGAGTCTCCCTCGCCTTCCAGGTGCGCGATTGCTTCTAATTGCCCGCGCTCTGGCCCCAAGGTGCTTCCAAAGTGAAATTGCTCTGTGGCAGCGGAGATCGCGCCAACAGCCGACCGGCGACAACAAGCCCGGAATAAAAAGGGTGCAGGGAAGAGAACTGCCGGGTTCGTGCGCAGCTTCAGAAAGTGCCTGCCATTCGAAGCGTTTTCATTAATTAACCTTCGGTCCTGCGCGAGGTTTTGCGTCATCCTGACGATCTCGGATCAACCTCGACCAGTTTCGTATACGTACGTAGGATGGCTGACGTTCGCAAACACCGTCTTTCCTTTCCTGTAACTCTATGACAAAGCGTCAGATTCCATCGATGGATCGAGTCAAATCTCTCGGATGAATCATTCCGAGAGAGAATATAAAAGGAAATCCGTAAATAGCTATCGTCTTGTCATAAATTTAACGTAAATTTCAAATTATCTTCGACGTGCATTGTTCGAGGGCAACGACGAAAAGCAAAACGAAAAATTAATACAGGGTGTCCTAGGAGGAAACGTCCCGACTGACAAATTACAGGTTCGAACGACGAAACGTCGTTTCCGCGAACGTAAATCTATTCGCTGGTTTAACGATCATTCCTACTCCATCGTAGACGTTTCGTTTCCGATCGTGTCGCTCGCGTTGCGTACTGCTTGTATCGTTTCTTCGCGTATCTTTCGCTTTTCCCTGGACACCCTGTACGTGATCACGTTGCACAAGTTGGAATCAGATCGAGCGATATTCCATAACCAAAGGCGTTCTGGAAAATATCTTTCGCAACGACCGAACGATGGAACTCGAAAGAGAGCCTGTACGTGTCTGCTATAATTAATCCACGCGTCGATCGTAATAATCATTTGGCGCGAAAAAGATCGGTGTCTCGGTCTCGGTGCGAGATGCATCGAGAACGGAGCGTATATTTGCACGGTTTTTGCGCGAGAACTTCGTTATCGATGACCATCGGCGTCTCAGCGCGCGGAATAAAGAAGGTAGGCGTTTCCTCGGCGAGTCGGTTTCGCTCGAATCCCGCGGAACGATCTTTCGCCGGCGCGAAGAGAGGCTTTTTCACTTTACGACGCCGTTGCATCCTCGCGAACTCTCGCTGCGTCTTGTAAAAGTCAATATTTATGAGGATGCTAACCACCGTCATCGCTCATCCCGACTCGTTAACCAGCTCCGCCGGCGTGGCTTTGTGTTTACATCCGAAGGACAGCCATCCTCTTTATTGTCAGCCCTAAGAAAACACGTCCACCGTTGCATCCAGAGTAGCCAACGTTCGTCGAGCCCCGGGCACCATCGCCTTATCAGTATCCGCTCTGTCTGACCACCATATTTTCCACGGTGTTTTTAGTGAAAACACCTTGCCCGCCCGACCAACGATCATCTCTCTACGCTTTCTTACGACCGATCCAGAGAGAGACTGGTCTGCGCGCCAAAGTAAGCTGTGAGTTCTGCCTCCTGGCTACTCTCGGTAGGTGTTTACATTGTTGTATAAGAAACGCACCAGGCTTGCGGAGCTAACTAACCGGACATTGAATTCTAACGAGGGCCGTTCGAGTGGAATTTCAAGCAAGTGTCCAGATCTTTCGTACTGTATTCGTATTGTATCGAGCGAACACTGAGGCAATCGCGAGATCGACAGTCGCGCGTTTTTCGCTCAATTTCGATCGAATCGTATTTCTCCGTTGGAAAGTTTCTTCCAGGGGAAAAGGTTCTTTCGACCTTCTTCCAACGTTAAGAGCTCTTTTCACCGTTGAAAGAATAATCGATATCGGGGTATAAAAGATGCAAAAACGACGAGAAAGAAACGTTCGTGCGCAACGTGCAATCTAAATCCTCCACAAGGAGGCTCGAAGGCATAGGGTTTCCTTTTTCCTTTTTTTTTTTTTTTTTTTTTTTTTTTTTTTTTTTTTTTTTTTTTTTTTTTTTTTTTTTTTTTTTTTTTTTTTTTTTAGACGAAAAATAATGCAAAGAAGAGATACGCGTTTAACGCGAAAAATCGTCGCATCCGCCATCGTGAGGAATTGCCTTTCGCGAAAGGTTGCGCGGATCGAAGAGCGAAGCGTAATTGCGACACGCCAGGAGAAAGGCACAACGTGGTCGAAGTAACAGGTGCCGCGCGAACTTGAACAACGTGGCTCGATTCGAGTGCCGCCATCTCTCAACCGAGAGCTTCAGTCAGCCTTGCGATTAGGTCAGAAAACGGTCGATAAGAAGAGCTCTACCATCCGTGTAGAAAACTGGCGCGTATTGTTCTCCAAGGACGTTCGCGACTTCGATTCAAAATTCTTTAAATCGCACTCACCCTTTGACAATGTTCGGAAGTGACCACCGAGAGATCCGCGAGCGGCTGAAAGATAACATCGTGAAATTCGGGATAGTTTCGCGCCAGCGGCCTTGCGTACAGCTCCTTCGCGCTGCACAGAGCTTCGTGGTACTCCTCCTCGGCATGAAGAAGCTTCTCCGTAGCTCTGTATCGTCTGTCCGTATCTGTAACACGAAGAAACAAAAAACCGACGATCGCGTCACTGATTCACCGGTCAGAGCGTAGCAGCTATCGACATACGCGTCAATAACGGTGATAGCGTAGAGAGCAACCGACTTCTTCGGCGAATAAAGTCGGATCGAAGCGGTGGAAACTCACCTCCTATCGGATCGTACTGTCTCGCGGAGTCCTCGATCAGCAAAACTTCTCCGTGCAACAGGGCAACATCGGCGGCTGGATCGATCTCCGCTCTGGAGCCAGCGAGCAACAATCGAGGCCTGCAGACCCGATACTTCAACAGCACGGGAGCAACCACGGACGAAATAGCTCCGGGAGACGCACCAGGTAGCTGCAATCAGACATGGCAGATGGTCGATAAACGTGTAGCAACGATAAACAGTCGCGACAAGAATCCTAGCTTTCGGTATCGATTTACGCGTCTCGTATCGTAATTTATATTTAATGGAAACGCGCGCGATTCACAGATACCATCGTATATCTGTTTCGACGATATCGATGGATCGATAGAATACAAACAGTAGATCGACAAATCGTAAACGACTGGAAATTTCGTGACGAGGTTCCAATACGTTCAAATACCTTTCACACGTTGTACGCGTAAAAGTGGAAACCGTGAAAATTGTTTGGCGCTGGAAAACCTTGGAAGACAAATTTCAACCGCATGGACCGTCGGAAATTCTGCGAATTGTCCGGAAATTAAAAGCTCGATGATCGATGAAAGGAAATTATCGGATTGACTGGGATATCCAATAATCCGAAGAATCGTGCAGCCGGAGTCTGGTAGTAGGTAATAACCACGTGGCTTTTGTAAAGTACAACTATATTCCATCGACCCATACGTTTTCGCTTCGATCCACGCCTTCGATGAATTCCAACAAAGCCAACAAGTTTAATCGAAGTTTAAATCGAGCCATATAGCCGGACGATGGTAACCGCGAGAGTATCGATTCGTCGGGGCCAGGCAAACGAAAATTGTAATGTGTTGCACGAGTTCGTGGTTGCCCACTGTGCTTAACCCGCGACCTCGTTGGTAACCTTACGCCGGCGTGGCAATTATCGCTGGCACAGTAACGGGTCGGACAATGCAATTTAATCTCGGTTTACAACAGCCAAGCTTACACCCGACGCCGATCTTTTCTAATCGTCGTTCTCGGAATGGCTCGGAAGAGGAGAGCAATCGGTAGACGCGGGGCAAGCGACGCGAGCGAGATTCTTTCTTCTCGACCGAATAATCGACGGTTCAAGGGAATCAGGCAGAGTCGGATGATCCGGTGCGGAGCGTGCGATCACCTAGGATCGACGATACGATCGGTATGATTGGGAAGAATCCGGTAGTCGATGAGCTCCACGCCGAGCGTACCGTTAATCATATTGCGAATTCTTTTTCCGGTGTAACGTGGCTCGCGCGCGCCTCGTTCAGGAATTCGGTGCGTTCGTTTTGTCCAAGTCGAACGTTCCTCGCGACTTTCCGCTCAAGCAGAGTTACGCGCAAGTATACGCGTAACCACGCTCTTAACGATCATCGAACGCACAAAGTCGTCACACCGTTTCTTTCTATCGCGTAAGCCGTTTCCTTTGCAAATTATGATACATTTAAACGACGATACGTACCGAGATAATGTCCGGCGATAAGATCGAGCTTCTTTCACGGTAGAACGTTCGAAGCGAGAGAGAGAGAGAAACGAGAGAAAAAGAAAATCTGCGAGTTCCGCGACCATCCACGAGCGTGTTTTCTCGGTTAATAGATCGGTAGATGAAAACGCGATTAAAGAAAAGGAATGGTCGAAGATACGCATTCGCGGCTCGCGTTACGAGTCCCTTTTATATCCAGGACGATTCTCATCAGCTCATCGCGGGTATAAGAGCGATGCCCGTTCGAGACGTATATACCAACTTCTCGTTTAAACGAGAAGCGCGTTATCTCTGTGACCAAGTTTTTTCACGACCGGCAAGGTACTGATATTACTCTCGATCGGAGAAAGGGCGAATTCGCGTATACGCCCACTCTCGCTTTTAATAAAGTCAAACCGGAATCGTAAAACTGAATCTAAATTGCGTAATTATACCGGTCTGTCTCTCTCCGTTTTCTCCCTTCCATCTGGCGTTTTGTACCCGTTCGATTGCGAACGGCCTCCGCTTCGTTTCCTTCGTTTTCGCCACCCTCCGCCTTCGCTTCTTTTCGATTCTCTCGCAGCCTTCGTGTTTCGCCTCGCAACGTTTCCCTGTCCTCTTTCCGCCGCTGCGATACGAAGACATCGGAGCGAGCAAGATTATAAATTGGCGCGAAATACGAGTACACAGCGCGCATCCCCCGTTGCAACGGCTTTTAAAACCGGCCTTATTCGGCCAAAAGTAAATGCCTTGCAGCACCGGCAGCCGCAACCGCTCGCTCGCCGCTTTATATTGTAATTAAACATTTGATACGAACCAGACGTACGAGGGCTCGCGCGTCTCGCGCTACACGCGATTGCACTTTATGGATGTTAATATTAGGCTAACGATCGAGCCTGCTGCTTTTTTTAATGTATCACTCGCCGACCGGACAGCAACAAAATTACAAGTCGTTCGAGCAAAGGGTTCAAACAGAAACAGTCTGCCTCTGCCTCTGCCTCTCTTACTCTCTCTCTCTCTCTCTCTTCCTCCCTCTTCTCTTCTTATTCTATCTCTTTCTTTGTCTCTTCGTACGCTTCGTGAACGGTGTTCGAGAGAAAAACGACCAAGGATCGCGAATGTTTCCACCGCGCGAATCACTCGAGCCCCTGCCGACCGGAAATTGCCTCTAATTGCCTCGCAAACTTTCATTCTTCATCCTGAATATCCGCGACTCCTTCTCTACCCCCTCCCCATCTTCTTCGTCTTTTGATTAAATCCCTCTCCATTAAGCTTAATCGGATTCCGCTTTATCATCCGTCCTTCGTTTAAACGAGCACGACTCACAAAAGCAAACGCCTCTTTGTCATGTTCAACGCGGTCGAACCTGTTACTGAACCCATTACCAATACCGATAGACCATATTTCTCTGTCCCACGAGTCGTCCGCGATCGAATCCGAATCAGTATTCGATCGCAAGACGAGTCGTTCCAATGGACGAGAGAGAGAGAGAGAGAGAGAGAGAGGGAGATGAGAGGAGACTGGTCGTGCTCGAAGAACGATGCGTCGATACTACAAGATGATAATACACTTTCTTTTTCTGCATACCTTCGTTACCATAATTTTACTAAACGTCCACTATGTATTTACGAGTGTTTAATTTCAGAAATATTGGGTCACCGTATAAATCTATTAGCTTGACAAATTTTCATACATATTTTTCACGCTATCAAATGGACCATCGTAGAACGCTTCGATTTATAGTCGAGTATCAAATATTTTATTTCTTAGCAATAAGAAAGAAGAGTCGATTGAAAAATCTTTTCGCCCCTGTGGAAGCTAAATTCATTCGAGAAATACAATGTTTCCGATCATTTAAACCGAACGATAATACGTACGTATCTAGTGCGTAGAATAATAATATCTAAACGCCACTTGCAAAGTAATAAATGGGAAATATCGATACGAGTCGATCAAAGTTTCTCCGCTTAATAGGATTCAGAAGTTTCGCGTCTATCGAACTGTACGTTTCATACATCGATTCGTGCATGTATCTGTTGAAAATACGCGTACACGAGCATCCTGTCCCTCCCAGACTCATTACGGGACAATGAGCGTCGTTACATCGATCACAAGCCAGACCATTCTATCGAGGCGGAAGAGAGCGGACTATTTCGAGTGGCCACGAGCAGGAGGAGCCGGTCGATGCAACGCGCCGATTAATTTCTCCCGCGTTTGAACGAGAAGTATCGCCAGCTTAAGACGTATAGAAAAACCATTAATCACGATACGATTGCCACTTTAAACTCGATTGGAATTTCCGTGATACAGTTCCTGCTCGATAACGTGACGTAAGAATTCGCACGGATTGTGTCATCGTCGACTAGTAATAGCGAGAGATAATCCGCAGTTCACGAATATCGACCTTTTTATTTCGTTTTATAGCGATAAAGCGAGAAGTTTTAGCGAATTTTACATACCATTCGCGGATATTTATGCCATCGTGGAAAATTCAAACGCGCCTTTTTAATTAACAAGATTCGAAATTATATAAAATATGGAAAGCAGGGCGTACCTTTTTAACATTTAACGAGTGAAACTTTCTACTTATTTCTCGTTCATAGACGTATAGATTCGCGCAAATATCCGCGGTTTATTGAAAACTAAATTTACTTTAAAAAAAAGAAAAAAAAAGGAAAAGAAGGAATAAATATAACCTGAAATGTAATAATCTCGAGATATCTGCATGAATCAGAATTGACTCAGACATATCTATTTAAAGTGAGCGCTATTTGCAACTATATAATGAAACAATCTATCTTAAACGATGGTTCTTGGTCTGGAAAAGATTTTCGAGGCACGCGGCAACGAGGCTAATTTTTTCAATTCGAAGAATTACATCATTGGTCAATTACCGGATAGGAGGAGCTCCAGTTAGAAGAAAGTGGCCGCGACGGCTGATCGAGGGCTGTGCGCGTGTCTGGAATTGTTTTATAAGAGTTGTTCGACTGGGGGAGGGATCTGCTCTTAACAAATGAACCGACCAATTGTTTCAATAATTGAAGATCAAAAACGGTTTTGCGTGTCGTTAATTTTATCAATGATATTTATTTTATTGAAATTTATATCGTCGAACGTATCGAACGTACGCTCTAGTCAAAACATTGTTACCCAATAACGGCTGCCAATAATGGATCGAGAGGTATGATTGTCATGCGACTGAGAGAACGAAGGCCATACCAAGTATATATAGCTCGACACAGTGGTGGCACGGAGAAGAATGTAAGTACTTGCGTAGTACACAGAGAGATACACTTGCTTTGAATAGATCGCCTAAGCCTAAAGAATTTCAGACTCGGTCTCATACGTATTTAATCGTATCTAATTAAAGAATTTACATTGTAAATCGAAGATCGACCGAATAGTTGTATCGAACTTACTCGACGACAGTTTGATCGCAATTTATAATACGATGGAATAATATTTAGTACACATACGCTACAGTAAAATCGTACAGTAAAATTGCTTGGCGTTTAATTAAATAAATAAACCGTACTACGATCGTTTGAATCCGCCTGACTGAAAAATTACAGCTAGTAGAAAGAATCAAGGAACTGCTGTTACATAAACTGTTTTCTCCCGATGGATTCAAATAAATCGTTCGACCGTAAAGCATAAATAATCGCGCGATAAAATTGGCAAAAAATCGATAATATACGTACGGATGCTAAAAACTTCCCAGGTGAATATAAAATTGCGAACATCTCGTATAATTCCGTTCGACAAAAATTGCAAAGAGGGTAGCGACACCCAGGTAGGTCGTCCCACCACTGACGCGCGTCGCTCACTGGGGGTAGGACGAAAACACATTCGGTGGAACCATTGCCGAGTTCCGTTCTTTTCCACTAAATTAACTAAATGGAGAAAATTCGTATCTTTGATATCCTCGTCCCTCCACCGAAATCAAATATTCGCAATGAAAAAATAAAAATTCGCGTCTTTTAACAAAAATCATCGATAATGGACCGAAGAAAAGAAATTCTCGTTTACACTTCGTTAGCTAACGAGGGAAAGTATCTCATCGTTTATTTTTCCACCGCTCTTCTTTCTTTCGTATCTCCTTTCATCGTGTACTTCCGTGTCAAAATTAAACGCTTTCAACGCAAAAAAGTAAATTATCATACATAAATAAATTACCTCCGCTCTATCGATACAAACCGCTGGCGAGGAAATTAAACGGCAAAAATTCCTCTACGCAAGCGAATAAATCTATCGTTAATAATCGTACCAATTTTCTACTCTGAATCTAGTTCAAGAACAAACGAATATTTTCTTGACAAACACCCGGTACAAGTGTGCGCCGCAGTATGTAGACACATGTGACCAGTATGGGCTTTAAGCTACCGGTTTGTGTGCAGGCAAAAAAGCGTGTGAATGCAGTCAACACGCTTAAAGAGAGTGAGAAATGTGTTGGTGCACGCGCGTTCTAGGCCTCGCCCATGCTAGAACGGCCGAACCAATTCGTCGAACCGCTGCAGCACCAACAGCCACTCTCATTCCTTTCGCTACGAGAATCGAATCGGTCTGCCACGACGACAAATGAACGCTTGGAGAACACGAAGAGGCTGTTTGTCGCGTCGTCGATTCGTGAGAACACGGGTGTTAAATGAAAAATCGCGATTCAGCGCGCGGATCGGGCGGGATGCGCGCGATGCATTATACATCGCTGCTTGAAAACTATCGTTCCAGCTGAAACGATTCCGCGAGAGAATTCCGATGAACTTGCGCTTCTATGCATCAAACGACAAACACCAACTACGATCGGTAGAATTTATGTCTCGGAATATTCCACGTTTCGAAAGTTTTCGTACGTTTTATCGTACAGGTTGCTTTAGGAACGAAAGGACACGTGACTCAAACTTATACGAGTGAAAACTAAGCCAAACTCGATTCAAACGTAGACCTCGGATCGTAGAACGTTCGAGTTTTCACAGACTCTCGTAAGCTTTCGGACGCAAGTTGCTTCGAAAGAAGCAGCATGAACATGAATCATTCGAGAAGAGCAATAAAGAGATGACGCAAGAACTTTTTCATCAGCCAGCAGATCGCTGCGAGAAGATCATAAAGGTTGAACAGTCGCTATCGTTTTAATCTTTCGGCGAGAAGATATTCGCCGAAATTCGTCATAACGAAACGACAATGAGCGCTCCTTCCTGCGTAGAAAGCTATGACAGGAAACGCAGATTCACCGGTATTTCCGCTAGTTGACTCTCGAGGTTAGAGCTTCTAATGACTGTTTACGCTTTATGCTGTTCACAATGAAGCCGTTAAGAGTCTTCCGTACAAAGCAAAGTAGAGAAATACGAACTTGGTTTCGTGGAAAACGCGCGACCGGCTATCCTAGATCCTCTAGATCCCCGGCCGAATAATTGGCTCGTCTCAGAAGTGGCAATGCAGCGGTCGAAAATAGTAAAATCGAGCTAGAGGCGGATGACCTGCTTTCGGAACGCACATGTTTCTCGCAACAACGAGCTTCGTTCATCTTCGCCTTAATATCGCGTTCTTCTGTTTCTTCGCTGCGTTAACGATAGCCGTGAGATTAATAGCGCGAACAATACCGACGTGGAGGAGGCGATTATCTTTATGACAACGATTTCAACGTATAATTCTGGTACCACCGACATCTGCTACGCGTCAACTTGAATTTACGACCATTTTCTTCTCTTTTTTCTTAGTCAGACCGACAATTCGAATCTTCGCGAAGAAATTATTTCATAATACATCGTACGTACGTTCTACGTCGCAGGACGACGTATGAATACGATGTAGAAAAGGAAAAATTAGAAAATTAGGATAAAAATATGCACCAGTTTGACGTAATTGTTCAATCAGTTTAATTCTCCACTCCTCGAAAACAGGACATTGTTACAGTCTGACTAAGCCTGTTGGAGCAACCGAGTACACGAGACTACAGTACCCGAATTCACGACACGATGAGCGATATTCCGCGACAATTTCTGTCTTTGTGCATCGTCTGCTCGAGCCCTTTCTATTCCAAGGCAGTTGTTGATAAACCAATTCCGAGAGAAATGGATGGATTTTTTTCGAGATTCAGCTAGTGGAGCCACTTGTTTGGTTGTTCAAAGAGCGCAAAGTGGTGCTAATTCAGCCCTATTGTCGTGGTAGAGAGGCACACAGGATAGATCCTCTCTTTCTCTCTCTCTTTCTCTCTCTCGGCCTGGGCTACGCATTCGAGAATAGACGTTCACTCGGTCTAAATTTGCATGACCCAATGAGGGGCCACTGATCTCCCATCGTCGAAAGTAAATTTCCTGGAACCGTCACTTCGTAACGTATTGCGCGCTGCATTACCCAATATATACATTCGAAAATAGATTTTTCGCGGTACAAGTACTCCTCGATGATACTTTCTAATTTTAGTCAACGTTACTCGACAGCCGACGGTGGAATTTCGTCGTAGAGGCACCGAGGACCTTGCTAATCGCTCTCGACCCACGTCCTCTCTCTCTCTCTCTCTGTCTCCGTCTCTGTCTCCCAAGCTATCGAAATTCGACGCTGCAAAAAGTCGAGACCCGAGAGGAGGCGATTTCGATTCGAAACGCGTCCCTGCAGAAAAAAGCTACCATAACTCTGCTGACTCGCGCCAAGTCAAGGTGATACCTGCCAGCAGACTGCATTAATTGTCGCTGGAATAACGATGGCAGGGAAAAAGAAGGATACACCCACTCGGTTCTCTAGGTCAGCAGGGTGATCTTCAGAGCGAAAAAGGCGAGATAAACGAGCTGTCGGGAAGGACGATTCGCGTGGGTGGTTGCGCGCGTGTCAGACGGCTTAACGGTCAGAATCTGCGCGAGCGAGGCGCATTTGGCTCGCGATAATGCATTAGATTCTGTTCGCTCTTTGCTCTCGCTTCCGTTCTTCCTTTCCTTCCATTTCTCTTTTTTCGTTTGTCCTGTGATTTATCGGACGATCGTTCAACGATCGATCGAAATTACACGCGCGCTATTGAACTCGTTGCAAGTACAATGTAAACGCGTTCGTCTTGCATTTTGTTTAAAAACGCGAGAACCTTGATGTTAATCTACCGAATAATCGTTTCTCGGCAACGACGTTATGATCGTTCGTTTACCAAGTACACGCCTATTTGCAGATATTATCGTGTGCGATCGATCCACGGGCGAATTCAAGGATAACTCACGGATGTTGAGATTAGTTACGATCTTAGATAACGAGTCGCGTCGATCCTTGCCGAGAAGGTTCGTAATATACGAATTTACGAAATATACAGTGGCTCGCGATAAATTTTCAAGCGTCAAAATACTTTTGTAAGCCACCGCGCCTATCTTGTCTTTTTTATCCGTGGCAAGTCAACTTCCTGATGTTAACAAGTAAACGGTCGGGGAAGCTACGAAAGTTTTCACACCTCGGTGTCACTTCGGCGATTTACACCGTGCGCGGATCCTTGAATGGGCGATAAATTTTGCGTGTTTATGGTTCGAGATTTAGCATTTGCACCGGGGCCTTGCAGAAAAGAACGGTATACTGGCGGATAATCGTTTGGCATAATCGATTCGTCGTGTTCGTTAATCCGTGATCGATAAGCAGCAATTTTCTAAACGTTAAAAAGAACACGGCGAAGCGTAGAAACCGAGCGTTCGCGTAGCTCGCACGGTTAACCCACTGACACGGAATCCGCGTGGTTTTTTAGTTCGGCCGGCAAGGTCAGTTCCTGGATCTTTTCGAAATTGGAAAATCGCACGTTCTGTTCCGATCTATCGAAACTCGTTCTATCGTTCTGCGTGAATGAATATCCGGTTTCTCTGGCGGACGAGGGACGCTGCAGGAAATAATGCTAAAAACGTTTTCTACGTGGTTTCGCCACTCTTCTTGTTGTAATTTCGCGAGGTTCGATGGTCTACGGCGAGGCTTACAGTGCAAGAAAGCAACGCACGTTCGCGCGATACACGCATTTTTAATTATCTCTGCTGTTCCTCGATTAATTGTTTCAGCGGTCACATCGACCGACTGCATCTGTTTCGTGGCAGTGACTTAACCGACTGGCTCGATTGAAATTCACTCGATGACTAATTTGTATAGGTGCGCTATTCTCTTTCGCGATACGTATACAAAGAGACGCGTTCCGAAAATGGTATTGGAATCTTTGCTTGCGTTACCAAACGGTTCTGTAGACTCTCGAAGTTTTATCAAGTTTGATGCGACCGTATACCAAGCACACGCATTTCAATCTCGCTCTTTTGAAGTACGCGACATAGAACCGCGATAATTGAGATTCTAATCCCAATCGTCGAATAATTTTTAACCACTGGCTATTTTTTACAAAACAGTTCCGACTAATTTCTTTCGACAGTTTCTTTCATCATCGAAGGTACCCAACTACCAGAGTTTCTAAAATTGTCGATTAAATCGTAGCAGCGAAACGAGGACCACGCTGCTCCTAGAGACCAACAGCCTATCGATAGTTAAGAATTAACTTGCAATCAAACGATTCGATGTTCCGGAACTAATAAAACTGTGTCGCCTGGGTCGAAACCACTATCCTACAAATCACACGAGCGACAATTCGCAAGTGTGCGCGGATCCGTACGGCTTGGGAATTAATTCGCCCTCGGTCGAGTCGGGGATCGCATCGGGAAAGCCTGTCAGGCCCGAAGACGTTGCTTGACGAACGCGTAACGATAATTAATCGTTTCTGCAGCGACATGCGTGCACTAGATCGAATCGTTGCTCGAATGCGCAAACACGCGAGAGAGAAGCCTACGACCGTAGATCGTCTAATCGTGAAATTTCTTATAAACGTAAAACGCGTGAGTATTATTTTTGCAAATTCTCGCTTGCGATATATAAAAGAAAAAAAAGAGAGATGGCGGCGCACGATCCGCGATACGGTTAGGCGAGCAGAAAATCGTAAATGTTTCGGTGAACGAGGCGACGATTTAAGAAATTTCGAGGAAGATCAAGAAATAACGTTAATATGACTCGTGGCAGGATAATTTCTGGCCTCCTTGCATCTTGGCCCGCGTACTATACTTTCACGATCGCCTTCTTACCGAAACAAACGGAGCACAACGCGATTTCGCAAACGAACGCGATCCTAGAGTCATAAAACCAGATCGGGAGAACTCGATGGAAATTTCGGAATAACGACAGCCGCGTTTGCACAACCGTCAGTCTCGCGAAAATGCTAAACGTTTCCACGAAAATTCGATCGAGTATTCGCTCGGTATTCCGTGACTGCGAGCCTCGTTGCTGCCTCTTGCCAAATCGTTCACGACGACGGGCAGAGAGATTCGCTGGAAAGGTGAAACGATCGAACGTTCGGTCTCGCTTTGGCGATTTTCAATTTTTCACTCCATAAAACCGTTCCAATTTTTATCACGACCCGGTACAGACCGGTGCATTTCCGGACAATGCCGCGCTCGCACGATCAAGAGAATAAACATCGTGTACGATTAATCAGACGGTCGACGTTGAACCGTTTACGAGCCACGCAATTCCATAGATTAAAAGTAAGAAATAGGACAAGCGACGATGTTGTAAACATTCTTTTGGAATATCCTTCCTTCGAATTCCTATGGTTCAATTATATCGTTATTAATTTACAGCTACGCGCGGTTACATAAATTATCGTAGAGATAAGTTGCGTGTTTTATCAAAAATTTCGCGTTAATTATATAGCTGGCCAATGGGATCGAGAAATTTACAAAAAGGAGTTTCCGTTTGACTCCGGAGAGGCTCGGTTTCATCGAGGAACGCGTGATTGCCAACGATGAATATCTGATGCATTCGCGAAGTATTCGACGAGAGGGAAAAATGAGCTGGTATTTAGACGATAAACCTGGCATTCGGATGGCCTAACAACGTTTCACAAGAGAGAAACTATTCATACACGATGCAGATGTATGCACGATTCTGGATTGTTTTATAATTAACGATAATCGTGTATATACTTTCGATTCTATTTCACCGTTACCCGTACACGATACTTGCAAGTTACTCGTCGAAACTGTTCTTGAAAATTGTGCGTTTCGTTCTGCGAACAACGCGGGCCGCGTGGTTCGATTCGGTCGTTTTCACAAATTTGATATTTTCTACGTATACATGGCAAGCGACGTGCACGGTGATAAAGCGGATAATACGTACGTAATGATACGTACTACGACAAGGATATTACGAGCAAGCTACATTTCTAAATAGAAAACGAACGTGCAGGCGCACATCGTAAGGAAAATATAATATTATACGCGAGAGAACTCGATACACGCGGCCAACAGACTGGTGACACGCAGAGGAATTAGAATACAGGGGTATACCGTTACGATAATGGTGAAAGTAGAGACACCCACTTGTTGAGCGTTTGCTGTTCCCCGATGCGTCACCACGTTAACCGCGAATTAGCATAGTTATCGTAATTTTGTGCCGATATCGACCACGTTTTGACCTCGTCAGCTTTAAAATGGCTCTCTCCCTCTAAATTTAGATGTCAACGTAGAAACGTTTCAACGAACGTTTACACGAAACATATCCGACGATAACCTTTTTCGATCACGTTTTCATTGACAAGCTGTAACTCGCAGCGTTATCGCTCGTCCACGGTAATCGAGTAATCGTCGTGCTGACTCACGGCGACGACAATTTTGAAGAAAGTGTCCGTTATGTCTGACCTCAAGACGAACGTCGTCCACGGTCGAGCCGTAATTAATACCGCAAGGTCGCCTTTCGATATCTCAACGATTACCTGGATATTTCGTACATTTTTTAATCAATACCAGTATACCTTGATTCGTTCGCATAGAATGTCCGCGTGTGACTCCGAACGCCGCTCAACAACTGGTACAGCTTCGTAATATTTTTAATTGATGACCTTTCTACGTAACGAGAGGCGGCAAGTACGGCCGTTGTTGGCGCACTTTATGACGAAATTTACGTCACGTAGAATTCGATGTTAATCGATTGTGCAGTTTTCGGGCGCGATCAGCGATACATAACACGGTATTGTATTACAATTTAAGGAACGCCATTGCTGTCGCACGACGAGCCAGCGATGGCGACCGAAACGAAGGAAATTGCAATTAGCATCGGCGTTTGGCTCGGCTCGCCTTCCTCGATGCCTCGTCCGCCTACTTTTTCCACATCGATCGAATCCAAAAACGTGCTCGCGATCTACGAGGATATCGAAAGGATGTCAACGCCTTTGCGGAATCGAATTCGAGTTACATTCGCTCGCCTAATGTCTTCGTGCTTGCGAGTGAAGTCATCGGCATTAAAAATGAAAAACGCGTGGGTCCTTCCTCGCCATATTTTGCAAAGCGAAAAAGAGAAATTCCGTTTGAACTTTCGGCGGCGTAGGTGCGTTTCTAGTACAGGACACTTCTATCCAGGAAACGGATATGGTGGATTCGATGATCGGAATCTGGCACGATCTCGAAAATCGGTCGAACTTCTGGGAAACGACGAATTAGCCCGTTCGCGCTAAGGCTGGGTCGATTCTGATTACTAAAACGAATATATCGCGAAGAGGAAACCCAGAGAAGGGAACGTACGAATCCATTTTGCTAACGGGTCTTCCGCCTGGGGGACTTTAAACTTTTAACAAGGATTGCATCTTCGAATTGACCTGCAGTCGATGCCATTATCTCCGTGCATTTTCTATCGTCCATCGCGTCTTGTCACTGTATCATTTCCATAGAAGATAGCAGGTTGCAAACGGTTAACCGCTTCGTTTCGATAACGGTACGACTGAAAGGCGAGCGCGAACGAAAGTCGCGTGCGCCACGTGAGAAATTCCGTGCACGATGTTATAATTCTTCGGGGGATACGACGAAACGTACAACGTACGTAAGTAAGTACACGCTATAAAGGAGACAAGAGGCTTTATATAGCGACACAGAGACGCCGTAATTCATAAAACGAGCTAAACAAGGCGTGGTAGATGTTCAACACAATTCCATGGAAATAACGTTCATCGAGCGAATTGCAAGGAAAAAAAGGTGGTGGCCATCGAGCGGCACGCGCTTATAGTATGCAGCTTAATAAATCTTTGGCTGGCACGTCGAGCCTACAAGTTTTCGCAACGATCACGACCGGCTGGTCTCCTGTCGTTACTCATCCTATTATGCGCCTCTTTTTGCCACGGTGAAAGGAGATCCTTAAAGATGTATCTAAGGTGATATTGTCTCGCAAGACGAATGCGCTTATGAGAGAATAGACGATGGATGGCTAATACGTTTTGTCAAACGTTCGGTAAGGAAAAGTGAGAAAATAGAAAATATTTGGGATATCCTCCTACCGAAGCGTGGTTCGTCAAGAACACGGATATCGTTTGATCCTCGGGACTCGATCAGCAGTGGTGAGAATCGATCGCGTTTTGTCAGATTTTTTCTTAATCTTCTATCCACGATATTCTCCTCGTTGATTATTCTTTCTCGCAGATTGGCAACGCCTACAGTACAGTAAGAACGAACACGATTGGCGAGGGGTTCCAAGTTCACAAGAATGGAACGTGGTACCGAGTCGGCGATCAAAGTATAAAAAAAGGCGAATTCATTAAGAGTGGTGTGATATGAAAGGGGAAAATCACTCAGTGCGTGTCGATTAACCGATGTGCATCCTGGTTACCTACGTTACCGCTCGTTACGACTATCTTTGTACACATACGTACACTGCCGCGCTCAACTGCGATTCTTTCAAGATTTTAGATTTGAATTCCGTCCGACTTTGAGAAAAGTTCGTTCTTATCGATCGAGTCCCTCGGAAGCGAAATCGAACAACTGCGCTTTTCGTCGACTTATCATCTCGTTACATAAGAACACGATTAACGTTCGATCGCCAAGAACAAATGGCATATTCCACAAGTTCATTTGTCGTCCGATATTATTAGATGTTCAATAAATTGCGTCATAAATCGCATCGATAAGCTCCTCCTTTCTATAAATCGTTCGAGATGGAAAGAGGAAAGTCTTGTAAGATATAAGACAATATTACTGGAGAATCTTGCAACGATATATCTTTAGACGCAATTACTGAAAACTGGTTTGCAAGTGGATTAGAAATTATTGTCACACTGTCGTAATACAGGTCTCGCTGGTCTAATTAGTAATTAGCAATTACGCTGGCTATAGTTAGTTCGCGACCCGGACGAACGATCGTCGGTGCATTTATTACGCTTATAGCGTCGCGAGGCTCGTACGCTCGACGACTAATCGATAAGAAGAGGTACTTACATTTGCGCATAACTTTGCAGCGAAAACCGTATCGCGTAATTAATGCGACAATCTTGTATAGCGTAACGTCGACGTGTCAATTATACTTTATTAGCGAGTACGATTCTGTCTGTTAATCCGGACGGATAAACCGCGAATCAGACGAACGAAAGCTTCTCGACAAATTCGATAAAGTCCCTTCTTAATTAAAGTCTTTACTAACGCGTCCGAGTTCCACTAAGAAATTGTCGATTCTCGACTCTTTTTACCTTTCAATTTTTTCATCGATGATTCATTCTATCTCAGCTTCAAAAATTCTTTCGAACGTACGATTTGGCTTCCAATCGCCACTATTAACGATAGCAGTCGCACGAACGAAAGATGGTTCGCGACGATCTCCAACTTTGGTAACGAGTCGCGCGTCCTAACAGAAAATTTTAATCTGGAAATTTGTCTCGAATTGGACGCAAGTCCGCGAGCGTATCGCGCGCGGAATATGCGTACGGCTGTCACGTGGAGCGAAGGGAAGGAATTTCTCGAAAGGTTATCGGGTGAACGAGAACTAGAGGGCTTTACGACCGAGTGATATAACGTAGAACGGGGTGACAACGCACGCGAGGCGATAAATCGTAGCTCGACACGAACCACTGCGTCGATGCCATTTTTGTTTCCTCACGTGGACCGAACCGCGATCAAACGCAATCTCCATTCCGCTTCCGTTTCTACGTTTCTTTCTTCTTCTCTTTTCGTTCGTATATTGTCAAGTTGCTGCGTAAATTACAAAATTGATAGAACAAAGGGCGCAATTTACGTCGCGTAAACACTTTGAAATTTCACTAGCGTCTGATTCATTTTTTGTAATGCGCGTTCAGTTTCTCTCACGAGCCACTCCATTAGATCGTCGAAGATATAAATCTGTGGCGTTTCGATCGAATACAAAGTTTTCTCGCAGATTATCGTCCATCTCGATGAATTGTGCACAGGCGAATAACCGCAGCTCTATTTTCGTAAGCACCGATAATCGATCCACGGCTTTCCTCCATCGATACTATTCGACATTCCAAGTTCTTTGGCGGATATTATCGTATTACTTCGCGCCACGCCGTGTACTATGGCCGACTTAATACGTAGACCGGGGATAAGCAAATGCCCGTAGCAATTACTCACTCAACTTGAACCGCGATCGCTCGTAGATCGATAACAAAGGTTACACGAACGCTTGATTCACTATTATTATGTTATTATTACAATCTGGCTCGCACTCCGGCACGAGGAGAAGCTACATCAGCACTGTATTTACCTGTAGAAAGATACGAGCTGCGGGTAGATGCGTCGTATCAAGATCTCAAAAATTAATTTGCTTCTAATTGCAAAGCAACCGTTCATTTTCTGTCCTTATCGCCGTCTCGAACGATAAAGCGAGATCGAAACGACTTCTATTCGTTTCGATCGAATAGAAATATCGCGTTGAGTGAAACTTCGAGTCGTGCGTGTAATACGTAAAACGCACGAAAGTAAATAATACTACGTTTATAAAATTTCTACTTCTTTCCGACCGTGCACGTGTTACTACGCCGAAGAAGTTATTATTACCAGCGAACCAAGCTGAATCGGAAGATTTCCTCGATTTCTTACCAGCGTGTGAAATCTCTTTGACTCTCGAGCGATTATCGCTTGTTGTGTTATCGACGTGAAATAGCGTCTGGACGATCTAACTTCGAATTCCAACGCCGTATACCTTCTTGGTTCGCGATGACAAGGACGAAAGTTGGACAGCTTGGTCGCGTCGATGAATATGCGTATCGATATGATCGAAGGTATGCACGGTGTAACCATATTAGCGAACAGTCGATATATTGTGCGCACGAGCCGATATACGTGTGTATATTAACTAATATGCAAGATCGCTTTGGTCAGGGACGCACGCGCATCGTTCCATCCAATCGGAACACAGATTCGATTCTCGATCTTCGTCACGAAGAAATTAATACGTGCCGATACACGACGATAATTTTATCATTCCTGCGGCGAACACGATTACGCAAGATTACGCGTATTTCAATTCCGAAAACCCAATTACACGAGCAGCGTACGCGAAAAAGAAAAACTCGCAAATATCTGGATGTAGGTTCGTCATCGGTTAGACCGAACGATTTCCCACGAACGTGAAAACAGATCTGTATAGTCGGACACGAATCTGCAAGCTTGTAATAGGAGAAACGTGCCTGGTATACCAGTGGATAATGGGAAATCGTGGAGTTAATAAGTCAACGCTAATTATACGCAATAGCGCGAAGATAACTACCGCTCCGCTTGGATTTATGATTTCGACGAGGAAGGCTCCTCGAGGCGCACGGTCGAAGAGTAAAATAAACGATAAGAGAAAAAGAAAAGAATCGACCGGAGAGGATATCGATTTGTGTTCGATAAACACGACTGAAAATTAATTTCTCCTACGGCGATTCTAGTCAATGCGTATTACGTATACGATTCACGAACAGCTTCGTCAGCTTGAACCATAAATTACCGGTGGAGTCGATTAAAACGTCTGACGAGTAGGAAAGCCGCTTTATCTCGACTCCATTGACGAGCGACCAAACCGACGATGATTCCACGCACAATGCCAGTCGCATTTGCATAAAAACGTCTCGTGCAACCGCATAACGTCCGATGAAACCTTCCGAGTCCTTGGTAGGTAAGCAAAGGAAAAGAAGACGACGAACCTTCCCGATGCTTCCTCGGTTCATCCAAAAAGTTTCGACGGATTTTTCGCGGTAACACTGGACCGTGAGTCCAACTCTGTTTCTACGGATCTAAGCTAGAATTAGAAAGAACATTCGAGGCGATCGATGGTTTCTCGGAAGATTGACGCACGTTTCAACTGGTTGGATACAAATCACACGGTGTACAGACGTACGTCTGAAACGATGCAGGAAAGGTTTATGAAAGACACGCATGAAACTAAACACGTATAGATTACGTAACGCGTGGTAAATTTAGAAGATGGAGCCGATAAAGCGGACACAGCGTGATTTTCTGCGCGAGCGACCAACACGATGCATCGGCGCTCGATTAGTGGAACGGATGGCACGACACACTACTAAATGGATTTGCATAAAAATGTCTACAACGACTGCATAATGCGGTTGCAGTTTGCCTCGAGAGACCTTGACGGCGTGAGACCTTCCTGACATCAACAGATACGTGAAAGCTGCACACGTGCCTACACGCTTTTCTATGCCTCTCTTCATCGACCCTGACGCAGATCCAAAAACGAGAATCTCCAGCTGTTTCGAACCGCGATCTCGCTTGTCGAAGATACGATGCAATTCCAGGGAAATTCATTCTCACGTGTAATTTCACATGCGAGATAAGAGACGATCCTGCACGAACGGTGCGATTATGGAAAAATTCTCACCGATTTTTTGATCGATCAAGCGTAAACAATACCGACGCTATTACCGATCTCTCGCAACCACGGTTGCGAACTCGTCGTCCGAGAATATTGAGACGTACTCGAGAAGAACGAGGAATTTCTACCGCTTCATCTGCGGAATCAACGTGTCGCGAACGACAGCTAACGAACAATTGATTCGACCGATATGATACGCCAGCCAAACGACGATCAAGTCCATCTTTTCCCAATTTCGTAGAGAAACTTAAACGATCAACGTTTGATTTTCGAAAAGCAAATGACCTATTTCCACGAGTTTGTTTATCGCAAGAAGGCGACATAAATAACAGCAAGTTTCACGTTGTATAGAAAGATGTTTGTAACATCGTCGCTTTTTTCTGCTTCGCAGTTTACGAATCAATGTGACTTCCGAACGAGTCACGCGTGTTACGAGTATAAGATGGAAATTCGTACGCTGGTATCGATGGATATTAACGCGGTATCGGTAGCAAGATCGAAGCAAGATCGAATCGATCGATTATCCGTAGAATACCAAACAATCGTCGATCACATCGTAATCGCCTGTCGTGGGTTAACGGAACCGCGGTGAACGATCAAAGTGATCGTTTAAAGCAGTGCACGAGGATCGACTGGCAATTTTCCCGTGACAACGCGTACACCTCGACCGATTTCGTGAACCAATGCCACCTGGATACGCCATTTTGAAAGTTAGCGCTTTTTAAATGCGACCTACGTAACGTATCGGAAATAGACACCGACCGGTGTACCACGAAACCGCAAGAAAAGTTGCCAGCTTCTCGAGACTCGGAGCGGATAACGTGCGCTCGCGGTTGGCATCTGCTTTGAACCGTATTCGATCCGTCTTCCAGTTGCTCCAGTACTGGTATTCGTTCCACTATACCCAATGGCGATGGCCTTGACGTGTTTCTTGCCTTTGACGCGCTCGTATCTCTCAACATGGAGAGAGATTGACAACTGCTTGGACAAATCGGTGCCGACCGCGTTCCTAACTGCCTCCTGTGTGTTCTTCGATGCCATCGATCGATCGATCGATCGATCGATCGAGACACCATTCATAGACCACATGTTCCACCATACAAACGCAACATTACACCGATACAGTTTTTCCTTGGATCGTTTCTTCGTGTAAATATTCGCTTTAACATCGCTACGATGCGCGTGGTTATTTTCAACACCTATTCGATCTTTTTCGGCGGTCAAACACCGAAAATATCTTCGGCCGACCTTCTTCGTTCCCTGCAGACAACGTTTGTCATTTCTTAGAATCCATAGTATTCTTATTTTCCACCGAATGTGAAATCGAGCGGAAATTTTCGTATTCGAATATAACCTCATCGTGCCGAATACAGGTTACCGTCTTTAGAGAGTATCGCTTTCTCAAATCCGTTGTCTTTTCTCGATTGTAAGTCGATGCAAAAGATGTCCATATGCGGATCATTGTTATAGCGACGATGGCGAGTGCCTCTGGTACCGTGCTACGCTCTTTCTTCCCAAAATTTCATTCGAAAACTTTCGTAAAGCCTGCGTGATGTATCTCTTATTTATACGCTCGTATTGAGCAACTATGCTTTTATGCGCAATAAATAATGGAACGATTGGTACCAACCATTGATAAATTGCAAAAGTCAGACATTTTCTCAATTTTAATGCACCTTGCAATATGTCTAATTGTAAGCTTCTAATCGTAAAAAGAAATCAATCGCACGAGTACTTGTGTGATTCAGTGTACAGCGATACAACGGAATCACGCACACAAAACGAATAAATAACGATATAATTCGTTTGTTCGTGCAACAAAGAACTCGATAGACCGTTTAAGACCGTTTAATCGTTATTACGATGTTCTTTTCTTTTTTTTCTTTTTTTTTTTTAGTGCAGTAGGTGATAAACATGCAACACGATCTACGGATCGGTGTCCGTTACGATAAATGCATCTGTTCACCGGGAAGTAAATTATTAAATGTTCGCCACGCCTCGAGTTCCGCGCGAAGCGCATACGAATCACGTTCCGTGGAATTTACATATTAGGTCGTTTCGCGTGGTCATTACCTGAAAGTCAGACAGAGGAATATATCGTCGTACCTTCTAGTATTCTCGGGCCGCGGTGGAATTATTTTTAATTGAACCGGAAAAAAGAATGGAAAATAAAATACGATCGCGATATTTCATTGTCGGTACCGTAGGATCGCGAAGAAGTTGAGCATAAAAGACAACCGTAACGCGTATTCATTGGGATTCCACATAAATAGTACGTCGCCGATAATAAATCGTTGAATCAACGAGAAAGAGCTAACGAAGCGACGGTCGCGAGTCTTTCATAAATGGATTAATTCAAAGTGAAACACGATTGGTGGAATTCATCCTCCTCCATCAAGCGTGTTTAGAAAAAAGCCTGTTGAATATTTATGCTTTCGCACTGATGTCTTATTTATCAACGCGATCGAATTCCATTTGTACAAATACCAGGCAACGTTACGCGCGATTTCGCTCGCAGACGATACCTTGCATTTCCTATTTTTTCGCAAACAAGCGGTTTTAAAATTCAATACTACGATTCGGCACTTCGTTTGTACAACGCGCATCTTGCTACTAACATACTGCGACTCTGTTCTTCTAAACTGTTCCGAGGACAAACGGTTTATCCGACCAGAGTTCGTATATTAGGAGAATCCACCTGCCCCTATCTATTATGTTTCGTTCGCATAATAGAAATTTACATTCTGATAATTAGATTCGGTCGGTAGGAGTTCGACTAATCAGATGTTAACTAATACTTTGATTTATCGATAAATGAAGTTCAAGCGTATATCTTGAAAGAGATAATCGCGTGTCTTTCTTTCCTTCCTTGTCTGTACTTTCAAGATGAAAAAAATATACACCGAATCTCATAGCTGAATACGGTTTCGTAACGGATCGGTGTCGAAACAGTTTTATTAAGAAAGGGTCACTGTATGCGAAACGTCGTTCAACGATCACGATCCTCGTTAAATGCGTTAACAAAATATTCGCCTACGCGAGAGACCCTCGATTCCTCGATGCATATCTATGAGCTTTCGTCCGGCTAAATAAATCCGCAATGGTTCGTTTGTCTTTGCTAAACAATTTCAACGATGCAAAGGTTCGATGGAAACGAGGTCAACGAATAGAGCGAGCTCTCGCACCGTTCCGACCGGTGCATTGGAAATTATGCTCTCACCTGCCCGAGGGCGGCTATCGAAACACGATGTCGATGATAAATCGACCGCATCGACGTCTCGATAATAATAATTCACGCGATCGTTACGTGCCCGGTTATTTTCTTCGTTAACGTTCGCGATCAATGGAAAAATCGAATCATCGTTTCGAATGCGTGCTCTATGCGTCTTCTCCGGAGAAAAAGACAGCGTCGGTCGACGTGGTTCGTATTTTTCTTTTTTTTTCCGCCAGACGTTCTCGTTTCGACGTGTCTGCCAGGAAACGCTGCTATTCGTTTGCCTTTTGAAATCGCGTTGATTTCTTGACGCAGTTGGAAAGAGCGTGCTGTTTGGCTGTTTCGAAGAATTCGCAGATCGAAAGCTAAGAAAGAAACGATTCGAGTTAAACTTTCTGCCATTTATTCCGCGAGAAACCGTTGGTCTTCTTCGATAACGAGTTCCTTCGAGTAGCTTCTAAACGCTCGCAGAGTGTTTAATTTCTCGTCTGTTCTCGCCTCTCGAACGAGTTTCGTCGAGACCGTAGCGAACAACGACCAAACTATACCACGTTTGTTAAACGAGACAGATGGAGACGAACGTTTCAGTAAAATTGAAAATTACTTCGATGTACGAGCTGTAACGTTGCTTTATCGAGAGAAAGAAACTGTTGCCTTGCGATCTTTAGTCGTGAAATTTGTAGTTCCTCGCAAGTGTGAACGAGGCTAAACGCGAGAACCATCGCGAGTTAATGACCATCGCCAGTTAATGACCGTCACGATCAGACGTCTATAATGGTAATAATACAGAAACCGATAGCGCAACGTCCCAAATGATTACACGATTACTCGTTAATAACGCTTTTCCTTTATCTTTTATCCTTCTTCTTTTTCTAATGCTCAACGATTTTCGAAGGATTATCTTCTCTGGAAGCGTGGGACAGTCTTTGGAGCGTGTTCGTCGTTCGAACGTAGTCGCGATTGTTTCTGTGCCAGCGCGGATCGACCGTTCGTAGTACGTACGTGCGTGCGTGTATGCGAGCGAGTTGCAAAATCACGAATGCACCAGGAGTGCAGAACGCGGTACAGTGAATAGTTTCTGCAAAGATAAAGAACTTGGAATAAAGCGTGGAAGGACAGAGTTTCCAAAAAGAAGTAGAACTCTGTCTGTGAATCTGTCGTCGGCCGTTCGGTTGCGCTTTCGAGATTTTAACTCTGTTTCGGGGAGAGAGGCGGACTGCGGCATATACGTATGTCGGCATTGCGACATCGCTAATGCATCGTGAGTACAGAATGTAGCCGTGGATGCACTGCAAAATTACGAGAATAGCGAACAACGGCTGGAATTCCCTTCTGCTTATGGAAGTGTTCGAAACGGAGCGACTTAAATCCTCGTGAGAAGGGGAAGGAGGAAAACGTAGGAAAAATATGTAGATGCGAAGAGATTCACGCGGTACGTTGAACCGAATCGGACGTGAGACAAATGAATCAATGAAGACGATGCGGTCGAGCGTCTAATTGGCGTAGACAACAATCGCACTGTATTAATGAACGCAACCTTTCGACGAGAAGGAGAGGCAAAAGAATCGACAATACGCGAATAATAAACCAGCTGGTACTTTCTAAGACGCGTTTTCTTTTTTATATTGGCTTGGTCGGAAAGTTTGCAACGTGTTCGATAGTCGATGATTAATGGTATGTGTTTGATACAAGCGAGGAAGATACGGTTAAACGAGAAGTTGGATATCGAAAGAAATTGACGAGAAATATCCGGAAGTGATTAATTACGGCGATCTCGTTTTTCAATAAGATAATATTTTTCTCACAGTCAATGGATCTCTCTGGACCGATAAACAGCACGCAAAAAATATTAGCCATCGATTAATCCGACTTTTATGCAACTTTCCCAGTTACGAGGCAATTGGCTTGTAGTTTGCGTATCGATCAAGAACAGGCAAACGATGCTGAATCATAACGTTCGTTCGTCTTCTTCTTTTTTTCAATTTCATCCATTATCTAAATTAATCTAATAGTATTTTCAGCCTTGTAATAATCAAAATACCTATACGCAAATAGAAACCTAATAGAAGAACCAGTTTGCCGCCTGAGATTCCGTTTGTCGTACGTTTTACCTGAATAAAGCCGATCGATTTTTAATTATGAATCGGAGATTAGAGATCTTTTCGCGCGAAGATCCAACGAACGAAACGACGATTCGCAAGAGGACCATTCCTGACAGGAAAGCACGCGCGTATACCGATCGTCGACTGGTTGCGAAATTCCTAATGTACTCGACGCACCGATACGCGTAGCCAGTACACGCGTGCAGAATCTTCTCGCATGGACTCACGAACCGAAGGACGTTTGCCCGTCATCCAAACAATGCAACCAGAGATACATCGGGGATACGGACGTCTCGGATTGCCGCGTTTTCTCGCACGAAGCTCTTCGAATGGTGTCGTGCAAACGCTTTGAACGCGCGTCCGCGATCTCAACGACACCTCCAAGGCTTCTACATCTTTCGCGCCTCTTCCATTCTTATCTGTCGCGTTTTTCTGTTCCCATCCTTCGCGCACTCGAGTTTCGCAACGCGGCCTCTTCATTAACCGCTTCGAGCGCCCTTAGAAAACCGCGGCCTCCTTTTTCGCCATTTTTCTCGCCGTGCAACTTCTCCCTTTTACAAGATGCTTGGGAATCTTCGTGAAACAGATCTCCAAGATTATATATGTTTATTTGCATAAAATGGAAGAACGTGGCAGAATTACGATAAACGCTGTTTTACCAGGCTCTTCCTTCGCATATTTTTGAAACGTAAGACATTTTTCGTTAGCCTTTTCGCAGCCCTTTTGGGTCGTGGCGAGGAAATTACGTTTGACGAGAAATCGGTAACAGAAATACGTTCTTTTTTACTTTACACTTAATTTACAATAATTTACTTAGTTTAAGGACGTACCTGTGATAAAAGAAATAAACGATCAAGGAGTACTTCGATTCGAATGAAACTGTGGAAGCGAGGAACATAAATAATCTGCAAACGATTTTATCCAACTGAACAACAGTATCCGTGTTACTGACACAAAGTTCGGTTTCGCAATAACATCGGTATATGTGCGAAACTAATATCCCGTCGACTACAGATTTTCTCGATCATCCGAGAAAACGACAATCGCATAACCCGAATTCGACGTAACTACGTATCTCGAAGCAATTTATTCTTCGAAAATTTTCTAAATTTGCATTCTCGAAAAACGAAACGCTACGATCAATAACAGCAGAGTTAATACGACAGATTTCTACCGAAAATATCTCTGTATGGAATTCACGGCGTATTATATTCGTCGCGTGAACCGTGAGAGTGTAGGAGAACGCGTGTATCACTGCGTGATTTATCACTTTATCAACGCGGGGCGTATATCGGGCGTAAAACAGCCAGAATCGATATATATATATATAGATATATATACCGTAATACGGTGCTGAAACAAAACCAGGAGAAAGAGGGAAGAAAAAAGTGCTGGGAAGAACAATGAGACACCTCTATGGGTACCGTTTCCGATTCGTTCCCCAATTCAAGCCGAACGATAAAAAACGTATCGCGAGGCTCGTGATTTACGGTGGACCTGGTCGACTGCTAACGGTACGAGTCTCTGGGATCGTTTCGAAAGAAAACAAATGGCGGTGTATCCCTTTTACTTTGGATCTTATTTCGGAATCGCGCTAAAAGTATAACACCATATGCACGCGAAACGAATGTGAACCTGAATGTTTGCATAGTGGCATGAACGATTTGAACAAGCACGGACGCGTCGATGAGATATAAATAATTGAAAATTAAGCAAACTTGTATCAAAGTATCGCGAATAAGCGAAAAGTGGCTGACAAAAGTATACGATAGGCGCGCGAAGCTTTTTAACTTTGGCAAACTAGGACAACCTCGGTTCGACGACTCGAAGATTCCAGCGAAATTTCATACTCGAATCTGCTTTTCCTCTAAACTTTTATCGTTGCTGGAAAAATTTCAAACGTCCAACGAAACTACGATTGGAAAGAGTTGCACGATGACTGGTAGAGACACGGGGAAGTATCTCGGAAAGAGTGTTTTCAGATCTTTTAAAAGCCTAGAATAGCGAAAGAACTAGGCCTGGATATAAACGACCCGGTTTACTCGCGTAGTATGAAAAGATATGTTTATCTACGGACGCTGTATAAAGAGTGCAACGTGATTCAGCAAAAAGTAGACCATCCATCAAGAGCCGTGTAAAAGTTGCCGTGGCATCGTAGTGCCGGTGAGATTAACGCGAAACATTGTAATCATAACTAAAATAAAAAAAAAATATAAAGATATATATCCAATACTTTTTGTAGCCACTTGTATATTCCACTTAGCCGAATCCACAGATCCTACGTCTAAAGGGAAGGCTAATAATTCGCATCGTTTACCGTGCAGAAAGTTCGTCGCATCGATACACCAAGTATCGCTTTACTAACTATGGAAACCATGAAACGAGAAAGATCGGAGAGTGCCGGAAGGATAGCTCGGAAGATCGTTCATCCTGCCATGTAAATCCACGCGATATCTAACATCGATGCATTATATACGTTTCCCAAGATCCAACGCTGCGCGGTTAGATCAGAAACGTACAAGCTTAGATCTCCTTAAATCAAGTATTTTCTGATATTTCTACTCGCGGAGCTCGAACACACGAACCGGGAAGCCGAAAGCGGAGAGTCACGAGGAAAGTGAGCGTTCTCGATGCCGGAAGACCGAGACGAGCTGTTTTCGCGATCGTGGATCGCGCGCGCCGCTGCTCAGTATGTAAATGCGCGTTATATCTGGCATCGCGCGAGTATTACACTCCGTAGCTAGAGCACTAGCAGCCCGCTCGCGTTTGTCCCGTGTATTGTGTGACTGCGCGCAGATTAGAGACACACGAGGCTCGCATTCCTCGCCGACCGATCGAAAGTAGCCAAGCAACGGCCACGCATCGCAGCCGCGAACAATTAATCGTGCAAGATGGAAAACACAACTAACGTGCACGCAGGAATGCGCGTGATGCGCGTAACATCGACAATCAGGTCCGTGATTGCGCTACACGGGAATCAAATTAGCATCGAGCAGCATCGCCATTAGAGTCCGGATGGGAGAACTATGGAGAACGATAGGCGTATTTGCCGATCTATCTAGGACCCTCCCTGGCTCTTTCGTCCTTTTGCTTCTCTTCTTCCTCCGTAGGATTAGTCCTTTTCCTCGGATAGTTTCAAAGCATTGGTTAGTCAGACTAGTTGGAACAAACGTTCGCGTGTCCTTCCTAGTCGCATAGTCGAATTATTACGAAATTTGGATTTATTTTGTAACTTTGCGATCAATCGTAATTGTCCACTCAAACGTAGCTAACGTTAAGAAACTAAAACTAAAAATTCGCTGCTCGCAATTTTCTTTCAGCAGGAACGAAATTTGAAGTTTCCCTGGAACATTGAATTTCGATGAAATTATGAAACATTTCGTTTAAGATGCGTGCCATTAGAGACGACTGCCCTGCAGCGAATAATCCAGAGAGAAGCACGTGCGTTTGCAGTGCATGTGGCGCGCGTTACGCGCATAAACCAACCCCTGCTTGTGCAGCCGCGTGTTTACCGCGTGCGAGCGCTCTGCCGGGCAAGATAAACGCGTGGCTGGCACGCAAATGCGGAAAGCCGTCGAATCAATCGCGGCATTGTTCGCGACGCGGTGATAGGAAAGAGACCAACAGAAACTGACTTAATGGACACCCCCGCTTTTTCGTTCCGTACGTCTAATCGCGAAGGAGAAAGAGAGTGGAGAGCGTGGTTCGAATCGGAGACGCGTCTCCTCGACGTTTTTTGGATTTTTGGATGGAAAAAACGGATTTTTTGGTCACGCTTTGCCGTATCAGGGTTCCACGGTTTTATAACACGGCTCGTCGCGTCGGCGTGTTTCACAAATTTATCGAGTATCGAGCGTGCGAACCGAAACGAGTTTCACGAACAACTTCAACCCGCACCGATCTAACGAACGTTCGATTATGGAGTTCTATTAAAATTCCCAGTGCAGACATACACATTGAACGATAATGAACGCAAAATTTACGAGTATACCGATAACACGATGCAGGCTGACCTTGGCCATCCTAAACCACGGAAATTCGAAGGTTCGTCGAGTCGATGCGCGGCCACCAGTACCTCCAATGGCTGCATGATTAACCTTAATCCAGACTCCGACGAAGAATGGTTGACGTACGAAAAACTCACGGAGATAGTTTTCCTTCGTTCGAAGGCGAAATCGACCGATCATCGATCTGCCTTCTTACGTAACAATCAAGCTAAATCTGTGAACGTTATACGACATCAATCGGCGAAATTAGCGAAGAACAAGAGCATTGTTCTGAAAAATGCGGCTCAACCGGTTGTTTTCGATAAACGGGCCGATGGAGATAAGGCTACCGAGAATATTTCGCCACTGCCGTTGAGGGCGAGCCTTTTCCCTCGTGTCTCGCCCTACGTTCTTTTCCAAAGTCACGATCATATACCCAAAAAACTGCCGAAGGATTTTGCTCGACTTCTTAAATGGAAATTTACCACATCTATGCCTAGGGTTTTAATCAAAATTTTAATCAGTTCTGGATATCAAGTGGTGAATAAAGGGACTGACTGGTCTGGCGTTTGGAACTTATCCAGTAAAGACACGGCGAGGTATCAACGTATGAAAAACTTTCAAAAGGTACGAATTAAGTGAGAAGATTTTTGGAGGAAAAGAAACATCTATATAGTTCGTAGTAAATATATAAATACGTAATTCTAGCGAAATAGTTGAATCGTTATGTTCAGAGTTCTTTAACAGCCATTATAACGACGAATTGAAAGATAGCTAATATTAGAAAAGTGGAACTAAAATTTCCGATATAATTTACTCGATTCCAATGAAATTTATGTTAAAAATCAGATGAACAACATACCAGGATCTGAAAATATAGGCAACAAGGACCTGTTATGGACGCACTTGAATAGAATGTCGCGAAAGTTCGGCCCTCAGGAATATAACTTTATGCCAAGAACGTACGTACTGCCGAAGGAGATACAGAAATTCGAAAGCATGTGGAGCAGACACGGTATGGGTACCACGTGGATAATTAAACCGCCGTCAGCGGGTCGTGGCCAGGGTATCAAGATTGTTAATCAATGGTGGGAGATACCAAAGTGGCATTCGGTAATCATTCAACGATACATCACCAGACCGAAACTCATTAACGGCTTGAAATTCGATCTGCGAATTTACGTTCTCCTAACAAGCATTAACCCGATGAGAATTTATGTCTACAAAGAGGGCTTGGTTCGTTTCGCCTCGGTCAGGTAATTCGACGACCCTAACTTACTCGATATTTCATCGATTTTCACGATAGTGATCAGAACCTGATTTCGTTTCGTGATTTACATAAGCGTTGCGAACAGCGAGAAGTAGATTTATTCGAATCGATTAAACTTCGACGTCTTAAAATTTAATTTACCGCTTTACTTGGAACAATCAAATTTACATATTACGAGATACTCGGCTTTAATTACATTAGCTTTAAACCAGCATCGATCTGTAACAAATAATCAATCATTTTCAAACGTGGATCGTTCAAAAATGATTCACAAGCAAATTATAGTTTGATCCAAGTATCCCAGTTCGCTTAAATAATTCTACTTTATCCTATACTCTGTTAAAGCAATAGTAAATATGTAGATACGTTCGCGGAGCAAATCTAAGCGACAAATACATGCACCTAACCAACAGCAGCGTGAACAAACAAAATCCAGCGTACGTGGTAAACGATGGAGTGAATTCGTTCAAAGGACACAAATGGTCCTTCGCGAGTTTATGGTCGTATCTGAGGCAGGAAAGGGTGGACGTAGCTGACCTATGGTCCCGGATCAAGGATATCATCGTTAAGACTTTCATATCCGTGGAATCGAGCATGAACGCGACTATTTTACAGAGTTTGGTCTCCAGTTACACCTGTTACGAATTGTACGGGTTCGACGTACTTCTCGACGAGGGTTTAAGACCGTGGTTACTCGAAGTGAACATTCTACCGTCGCTGCAGACAGACTCGCCACTCGATATCGCTATTAAGGTACTTATGATTTAAATGGATGTTCGCCGGCTAACTGGAAATTAACGTCTACCATCGCGGTACCAACTTTCCCACAATGGAGGAGTTAGACTCGCGGATAATTATATCTAAACGCGATCGCATACTACATGCACGCTTTTGTCCATAAGTCATCGGTTGAAATATGTGAAAAAATTGTCAATACGAGCTTTAACAAAATAAAACAGCGTATATATCATAGTTTTGAAAATGAGCGTGATCAAAGGGTATCCTAACGCTCGTGGCTGGTAGCGTGGTTTCTTCGCACTTGTCGCCAGTTAATTTCGAACTTTCGAATTCCTCCGCAATGATGCACGAAAACCGCGCGAGACACGCGATAAATTATTTATGGTCAGGTCGATTGAGTCACGCGTGTCATAAGCAGCGATTAATAGCATCGTGTGGCTACGATTTTTATTATTTTGCAGGGCCCTCTGGTGAAGGACGTGTTAAACGTGGCTGGCTACCAAATCCCCAAGAACGAGCAAATTTCGAGCAACGGTGTTTGCAATAAAAAGTACGACTCGATCGGCCATAATTACAGATTGTACAGCACGGCCTTGAACCTCCATGAGAAAACGAAACAGAACGAAATCAACGCGATGCAGACCCGCGACGAGTACCTGGATGGAATCCTGCAGAATTTGACGAGGGACGACCTGAGGCAGCTGATCCGCTACGAGGACGAGCTCAGTCAAGCTGATAACTTTGAGAAACTATTCCCTACCAAGGATTCTTATTTGTATTTCAAATTCTTCGAGGTCGAAAGATACTACGATCGATTACTGGACGCCTGGGAATATCGTTACTCCGATAACAGAAAGGAAGGAATTCGTAGACTGCAACGACATTGCGAAACGATGCAGCACTTAGATCAAGCCACCGATTGAGCACAAACATTGTCGTTCGTTCGTGCTTCGGTATGGAAATTATCCTGTTAATACGGCACTGAAATCGCTTCAACTCTAATTAAAATAGTTCACACGGAGCAAGGTCACTGGCGTGACGCGTGTACTTTCTTACGTAACGTACACGCCTGTTCCTAAGTATATTCGTAAGGGTATTTTCTGGTTTCTTATAAAATCGTTTAAATCACGAAGCGAATGATTAACCGAGTCAGAACTCGTGCAAGCTAACGCTGAATATATGAATTCTTTATTTATGTTAATTTATGTCAACAGATAATAATAGCCAAAGGCTTCGATAATTCCCTTGTCGTTTGCAAGTTCGATCTCGCTTTTTACGAGTGTCCTTAAGAAAATATAACAGCGAAGGAGAAGATAGAATAGCCCAATTCCGATTACGTAATTTTGTTTTGAAACCTTCGTTCGTTCATATTCCCAGGAATTACGTCGAGTTTATATTTTCTTGCTTATCGCGTATTCTGCACGACTGGATAAGTACGCGGCTACTGTTTCTCGATGGACGATTAACACGCTAATCGCGACTAGTTTAATCGTAGATTATTTTGTCTTCGGAGACATCCGATGTCAAAGGAATTCGAGAAATCCGACGAAACCTTACGCCAGTTAATCCACCTTAGTCGAGGGTTACGCAACGCCATAACCGCAAGGTACTGTAAGTCGTTTTAACTATATCGGTCACGTTGACGTCATTCATTCGCCGTTTACAACTTCCACTGAATAGGAGTATCCGTTTCCACGAAGAACTTCCTTTATCGAATTACGCGTAACTCAATTTCCCTTTCGAAATAGTAGTAGCGCTTTGAGCTTTGCTCTTAAGACGAAGCGATCAAACGACGAAACGACAAGTACTTGATACATCGTCGCTCGAAATTATTCGCCTTCTTCCTCGTTTCTATACGCACCTTGTAACGTTCAAGTCCCGTGTCTCACGATGAATCGACTTTCTTTACACAGATGGGTAACTTTGAAATAATCTTATCGTTTCGTCCATTGTTCAAGCGCTCGTGTCGTATAGTCAAGTTAATTTACCCATGATGATAATTTGTCGAGAGATTATGCAGCCAAAATTACACGGTTGCGCAAATACTTTGTAGCCAAGTCCGCCTCGGGTAAATAAAGAAACGCGCAATGTGTCATTTAAATGGAACGAGAGTCACGCCGGGAAAAAACTAGTTTAAATTGAATAATATTCGCGTTGCACAAGCAGCCGCATTAAGGATAATTTGCGAGGATGCTAAACATTTATACGCGAATGATTATTTATGACAAAAACTAAGCAACGTTCTATGCTTTGGTTCGTAGCTTTCAAGTTGCCCGCGTACATCGATGACCAGTTTCACAACAACACTCCAATGCACGCTTTATCCGCATGCAAATGGCAAAAGCAAACTATTCTTGTTGCCGGTCATACGCTGAAAAACGTGTTCATAGGAGTTTTTCCACTCACCGTGTAGGAACTTTGACCCTTAATTACAGACTAGTCGTCTTTCGGACGAATAAATTTCTACTTCATTAACGCGATTCAGCGGGGAATGTCGAAAGCTGCAACGTTCGAATATCTTCCATAGCGAACAATTTCGCTAAACAAGTATACGTGTATCGCCTGACGAATGATAATAATTAGACTTCGATTCGATACTGATATTCGTATTACGTCAATTTCTATGTAGCACGCTAACGTAATAAGTACGTGGAGCTAGCAAATGATCTCAGAGGCTACCGATCTGTAATTAAGCAACGAAGCTAATATCTCGTCGATACTTCGAAAAAAGCAATTCTACAAAGCGATGGAATTCGTCGACTCGTAATTATTCGATGGAACGCGTTTAGCGTGGTCGCGTTGGCAATATTTTCGATCGGTAACGTGCTCGTCACTTCGCTCGAAGGTGACGTAAGTGGCCAGTGAAAGCTCCCCGCGGGCTTCAGAAACGTGAATCACTTCCTGAAAATTCCGTAGACGCGGCATCCAGCGGTTTTCAGTTCATTCAGACGAGCGTTCTCTCGAATCGGCCCGGCTGCTCGTCACATGCAACCTACTTTTCTCCTCGGCGACTGCACGTGAGCATCGCGCTTTAACGCGCCGCTATTTTATCTGTCTCGCGCGTTACGCATACCAACTTATCAACCACGCAAGCCACTGGCTCCGCCGACTTTTTAGTCGACCAAGGCGGAAAGCTGCTCCAACTTTCCTTCGTTAATCCGTCTAAGTAATTATTCTATGCGATTCTAACTCGACCACGGTTTAAGATATTAAACAACGGTCAAAGATTATTATCGTGTCGGAAACGAAATAGGTTCCGGAACGATAGGCGAGGAAACATCTTAAAGTGCAAAGATATATCGCTATGCGAGAGAATACACAGGAGAATGGAACCCTAAAAACTATTAAACGTTAAAAGGTACCGGCTCGATTGACTCTCGTAAACGTTTCGCTGCAAATCCTTGGAAATACAAGCGAGAATTTTTACAGCGTTTCTCTTAGAGTTCCTGTCACGTTCAAGAATTTCGGTAGGTTCCACTAATCCTTATCGACGCTCTTATCGAGCCTGTTTATCCCAATTTGTGTACCTTTGGTACTTTTTCAGCTTTGCGATACCTGCGAGGCGTTTTAGTCTAGGAAACACAGATAGAAACTTTAGAGTGAAGCGACGACTAGATAAACGGTGTTGGGTCTGGTTCTAGAAATATCGGGGCCCAATTTGCCAAACACGATACGATCGACCAGAATTATCTGTTTGCGATCATATTTTATTTCTCTTGCTCTTAATACGTAAAATTGATTCTTTCGCGTCGATGTTTCATTTATTCAATTACGAATAGCCTTTGAATCGAACTTATCGGATAATAAGTTAGTCGTAACGAGACGTTCGATATAATTTGAATCGCAAAGAACCAAAGGATATTAAAAAACGCATGGACAGATGTCGTTCGCTTTCTTAATCTTAACGACAGATCATCGTTCTGAAATTATTTTTTCAAGCAGATACGAGTGTTCTCTGTTCTTCGTCGCGGTCAAGCGTGATAAAATACTGGACTGTTTATCGTGGCTGCGTTCCGACTGTCACATTATTAGCGAGTGTACGGCTGCGTGACTCTGACAATCAGAGCAGAATGAGATCTAAAATTCGCAATCTCACGAATGAATCCACTCGAGTCCGCTTAATTACGACACTGTGATCGCTAGCCTCCGACGTTCGGAACAATCAGCCGCAGATGTACAACTTTCGGAATTCTCGGTTACATACGCAAATCAAACCGCATGACAAGCGTATATCAGAGAAAGTAAAACGCAGCAGGTAAAACGGAAATAGGAAAGAGCGTGGCCCATTTTAAATATCTTTCTAGAGTTTAGTCAAACCTATCGCTTATCTACGCGCTAATCGATTTTATTTGTCTCGGTCGCCTACTTATTTGGCGCACCGTGTATTTTCTCCTAAATCCTCGTTACGTTATTCGCGTTAGTATCGTGTTCTCGCTAGATTCAATTAGAACCAAACACGCGATAAACATTTATTAAACGCGACGTAGTACCACGCCAGGAAAATTTACTTGTAATTCTCAACGAGAACTGATTGTAAAATTCATCCAAATAAAAAAAAAAAATATCGTATTCTCTGCACAGATT